>NC_136547.1:17073218-17673218 GCF_910591455.1 Pholis gunnellus
GGGAGACGCAGGATGTGGCTTATCTTGTTTTATTTTGAGCATTTCTCTTCCGGGGAAGTGAACAACTAACGGGACCCCGAGGCTGCACAGTCTGGGTAAACTGGAGCTTGACTGGGCCACAGCACGTGGGAGCTGACATATAACGGATCATTAAGCCGCATGTTGTAAAGAACCGAAAAGGCTCAGACCTAATTGTTTTCCATCCTCCCCGTTTCAGATTAGACTTAGCTGGGCCCTGTTGAGGTTTCTAGTGGAAGAGGCCGTGATAAACCTCGTGTACGTCGAGAAGAAGAGCAGCTCTATTGCGGCAAAAGTTAATACCATCACTCGCTGACCGCGGAAACATTTCTAAAGTGAAACGCAACTATCTGGTGCACTTTGAGAGGATTCCAGCGTCTTCTCCAACTTCTGGTTTCCTGCCCTACGTCTGACTCCCAAGCCTTGAGTCAGCTCTGCTCCGCTGTCTCGTTCTTATTTACACACATCGGCCGTTCTCCTCTTGTTGTGGTTCAGGAGTGTATTGTTCGCTGCGACATGTGTCCGCACATGTTCATCCAACTGCAGTGTGGAGGTTTCAATGAGCCACAGGCTTTTTTTTAAAAATCCGTGTTCTACAAACCCCTTTCTTCCTGTGCACAGCCCCCCCACCCCCCCCCCGCGCGCGCTCTATCTGGCTTTCCAGTTGAGCGCCATTATTTACGAAGCGATGCTTTTCCACGCCCGTTTGATTTTCTTCACAGGTCTGTTGCATACGCTTGCTTACTTTCCCCTCAGTGGATAAAGTTTCCCTTGTTTTCAGCTGGACGCTGAATAAAGCGCGTGTGTGTCTGTGTGTGTGTGTGTGTGTGTGTGTGTGTGTGTGTGTGTGTGTGTGTGTGTGTGTGTTGCATTCTCTGAGTTGTAATGTGGGAGCTGGGTGAGGTGATGCTGGCTCATGTACAAAGCAGGATGTTCAGCAGCTTAGGGAAACACACACACACACACACACACACCGTTGAGTGAGTCATCTGCTGTCAATCGCTGGCTCGCCTACACGGCTCGCCTACACACAAATGCACATGTGTGCTAGTATGGCAGGTATTCCTATCCCATAACACAGAACACAGTGTCCGTCGGTGACTGACACACACGTGCATGCGGCCGTCGGGCCCTCTCACAAGTAGGTTCTAAAATGCTGTTCTCTCGCAGGGCTCCATGGCTTAAAGCCCGTGCTCGCATTCAGCCGGTCCCTGGGGAGAGCTGCTCGAGGAGCCCACACCGCCCTGACGCCCCGCTGCCACTTTCCACAGCCCGAGGGGAACCGGAAAGCAGCCGGCAGGAGCCATGCCTGCGCTGGCCACCGGAGCCGGCCACGAGCCAGGCCCCCATCGGGCCAGGAACACAATCTCAAACACAAGAAGGTCTGCACAACGCACTCGTAATATGAAAAAAGAAGCATTTTGCTGATGTTATTCACATTTTGAAGTTCCACCGTCACAGAAAAAAAAGCACCAAGTGCGATTCCCAATCTTGCATTAAGTTAATACATTTATATTTAAGAGCCACTCAAATGTAAACTTTAAATTAGAAATGATTTTGCTCTGAACTTGTCTTAAAGCTGCTTTTTGTCGACCGGAGGGGACGTTCCTAAAAGTCCACTTGCACTTCATTTCGCTTCCCGACAAATGAAAAAACACACCAACGCAAAGTTTAACAACAGAGAGCGAAAGTCATGTCCAGATATGCTGTGGACCGCGTGTGTGTAGTGGTGTGTGAGTGTGTGTGATGTCAGAATGAGGAAACACGTCAAGCTTGTCAACACCAAGACAGCTGCCAGAAATCACCACGTCTTCCTCAGGAGCACTATCCTCCTCTCAGTCCTGGATTAATGGCCGGCTACATCATCATCTTACACACACACGTGCGCAGAAGACCCAACAAAGATAGCAGGATAGCACAAAGGACAAAAGGAGGACAGACATTGTGTCCCGCTCTGATGGATAAAGAGCGTGTGGGCTTCTGCCCAAGACTTTTAACAGAGTTGCCGTAGCCCCCGTCGTCCTGGAAAATTTCTGCAGACTAAAGTAGAAAGCCAGACCGTCAATTACGAATTAGAGTCATTTTGGGCAATTACCGGCGGGGGCTCGGGTTTCTCAAATAAAACACGTAAAGACTCCTCCGGCCCATCTCCTCCGCCTTCCCCCCGTGATGGTCCCGTGCAGTCGGGTGTGCAGGTGAAACGCGATGAACGTTTAGGTCACCGGTGAGGTCACGGATACTTGTGGCTGGGCCCGTCATCATCGGGACTACAGGGCGTCGTACCGACGCGTGCACAGAGCTCCGGTAGCATTACTCCCGGTATCAAAGTAACACAGTTGAATTAAGAGATAAAGCTCCGTTGGGATGATGGATCTGAAATCTGTCGTATTTATGTTGTTCTGCAAGAGACGAACCTTTCAGACGCGTCTGTTCTTGGACAGACCAGGTAGAGCTTGAGACGGTCTAATAAAACAATATTTGAAGGAATAATGACCGATTTATATATCTACACCTCTCCTCCTCCTCCTCTACTAATTCTCTCTTCATAGAATATTTTAAGTTGTATCATGCAGTTGTCTTGTCCTGGTTGTAAAGGCTGCTTTACAGTTGAGTGATACATATTCAGTGTACTAGCTGAATGGAATAATAATCTTCTATGCATTTAGAATGATCCATAATAGACACTATCCACACCAACAATTATTATTAACAATTAATAAGTAAACACATGATCAGGGAGGGGGATTAAACCTATTATGTGACATGTGTATTGGGAATAATCACGTGCTACATTCCTGTTAATGTACAAATCTTTGCATCAAAATCAGAGGTTCGTCTTCACCTGAATTTAGTGTGTTTTTGCCTCTCTGCTCTAGGCCCCCCCCCCCCCCCCCCCCCCCCCCCCCCCTTCCGATGGCGAGTGTAGGAAGCGTGTGATCTGCAACTAATATTCGATTAAATGTGCAGCCGCAACAAAAATCAAAGTGCCTTCTTAAAAGATGTAATCATCTCCGAAAACTAGAAGACATACATAAGACATGTTTGACTCCCTGCGGCACTCGGCCAACGGTCACTCTGTTCCCGCTGCATTTAGCAGATAATAAGACAGTTCGAAAAATCAAAGCGCAATGAATTTGTTATACAACCGGAGGTAATCCATGCCTCCAATTCTCTCCATGGATGGCGGTGGACGTGGCTGACTCATCTTTTTTTTGAAGGACCTCGTCCACGTCATCTGCAGCGGGACCCTCTGCGTCACTCCCGGAGATTTTGGCACGTAGGCAGCAACACCTCTGCACACGAGCACAAATCCACCGAGGCTAACAATACCTCCGCCACATGCGCCGGCTGCCAGTAATCACAGAGAGAGACATGACTGGATGTTGCCAGTGCCTTACCTTCTTTTCATTAGCAGCCCCGCCATCTGCAGACCCGTCACCCCACACACGCACACACACACAGAGAAGATGAAGTACCGTGCTGGTGCTTTTAACATAAAGGGGAAAATATTATCATTAATTCCACCATTCTTTCGTAGCAGCTCTCCTATTTCATCACCAGATTTTGGATGTGTAGATCTTATTAAAACGCTCATTATTGGAGTGTTTGGAGAGCAAACACGTTGGGCAGACAAACGGAGAGCACATGTAAAATCACACTCTCTCTCTCTTTCTCTCTCTCTTCTCCTCCCTCCCCCCCGTCTCCGCCCAAATAAACAAAAGGCCTCTGTGTGAATTAGATTCTAATAAATGAGACCGAAAAACAAAGTGTTGGAAAACTGACCTTTTTAAATATATGAGCACGGGGAGAGCTGGAGGAGAACGTCCTGGTGATTGGGTTACCGTGGACTCCTTTCACTGTGTGACTTTCATGAAGGCTTTGGCGGCAGATTAATGACGGGGCGGGACGGGGCGGGGGGGGGCTTTCAGTTGATGATGCTGGCCCTGCTCTCGTTGTTTGAAACATTTTCGTCTGAGTGCATCCAACCACCCTGCTCCTCCCGTCCTTCGGCGTCCAGAAAGCCCAGCCCCGCCTCACGCTTTAGGATGCTGTTACGCGATGTTTTGTTTGGCTGCCGTTCTCAGGGTCTGATGCACAAACGCAAAATCGGTTCACATTCTAATAAGGCGGCCAAGAAGAGACGGACAGTTAACTTTTAATCGTGCGAGCACCTCACAGGGCTGATAATGGGCAGCCTGCTCCGCAGAGGCGATAAGTCAAAGCTGTGCTCGGATTAACCTGAACCCCCCCCCCCCCTCCATCCCCCCATCACACCCACTACATAAAGCAATGCAGCTGCTCTCCAGGTCTCTCCTCCAGACAGCTGCTGTTTAGTCGTTTCTCCTCCTGTTCAGCCGCGATGGAGTTCTGTTGCGGGCTCAGTCGGGGACAGATAACTGTTACGCCTCCGCTCAGTTTGGCTCGGCTCATCTCGGTTTATTTCAGCTCCCACTCTTGGATCTTCAGACAGTCAAACCCAGCCCACTCCTCTGTCTGCTGCACACCATTTATCTCCCCGCTGAGCTCCATTAGCAGCAAGGTTACGTTACGAGATTTTATTTTATTTTTTTACATTGTGTGGGTGGGTGTGTGTGTGTGTGTTTTGCTGCATTTATACCAAAAACGTCTACCCACCCAGGGCTCGACAGTGCGGATTGCCAGGTTGCTATTGTCTACTATTTTGATAAATAGACACATTTTCAATATGTATTTCATTAGTGATATTTGAATATTGCTGCTACAGTCGGAACCAGAACCAGACAGAGCTGTTGGAGCGTTCAGAGGCATCTGTTTTAGAGACGACGGTGAAGCAAATTCAGTTTGCCTCAATTCAATTAACCATCAACATCACAAACAAACTGATTCAAAGGACAAAGAACCAGATGAACCCGAACGAAAAAAACAAAAAGCCTCGGCAGGAGAAGTATCCTGGATGAAAGATTATTATTAAGGAAAGCTTCACACGCAAAATGACCGTTTGTATATCGGTAACTCACCGCATGCTACCTTGAACTTTGTTGTTCTCGCATGCCTCACTGGCGAAAAAGTCTTAATGAGCTGTTGTAGAACGGGGGCCGCGACATTTAACAGCAAAAACTATACATCAAAACATCTGTTCACAAGCTCCCACCGTTGACAAATGACAACAAACATACAAATGGCCGTCTTGTGGTTGAACTATTCCTTTTTTAAGCTGAGTTTCGGTAACTAAAAGCTGATGCCTGGCTGCCAGCCTTGCAACCACTTTTAAAAATGAGTGTATTTTTTTTTTTTTTTTACCATTGCACCATCACAGGATGTCCAATCAAAGTGCAGAAAATCGGAATGTTGAATTTCAAGTTATCATTCTTGTCCTTTCTATGTTAATGACTACTGCGTACAGTCCCACATGTGTCTCAACATCTCTCTGTATGCAGGGAGGGTCTTGGAGTAGGTTGAGTACTAACTTGCCCCATCTCTTGATGAGGGTTGTGCGGTAATGGCAGCTCGCTGTCTGCGGATGAGGAGCTCGCTCAATTGCTCCCAACGTTCCCGCTCTCCCATCAGAGACCCTCAAGACGTACAACATCTGGTTGATGTCACTCGGAGGTCAGCGAGCCTCCCGGAGTGAGAGTGGGTGTTTGCTCCTTGTAGCCCCATTTCCTCCCTGCTTCTGCAGTTTTGTGGTAGAACGGTCCGTTTGGTGGGGGAGAGGTAGAACGGGGTAGATTTCGGTGATTTAAAGCACTCAGAACGAACAGCTAGATTTAAACCCAGCTCAAACAAATTCAAACTAGCATGTAATTCCTTTTGAATTAGTATATTTACCTTTTAGTATATTCTATATATATATTCCCGTGTGGTGTCATACAACCACTGTGTCTCGTGAGATTGTGGTACGGCTTGGAATTTTATGTCCTGGCTCCAGTTCCATCACTATCCTGAAAAGCTTCTCCCGAAACAATGCGGCATATATCCTTGGAAATAAATCTTGCGGTCTTATTAATCGTCGATTGCCTATTTACGAGCTTCTGGTTTAGGTCCTGAGAGTGCAGCAAAACAGCAGACAAGACAGTCAGACAAGGTTATCCTCATCAACAGTGCTTCTTTATGTCATGTTTTTGGAAAAAAAGAAAGAAAAGTCAGATTTTTTTTTTAAACTCTTAAATATCTTTTTTAGTGCCAGCCTCAAAACTCCAGCATCAGTCGGGATATATGCAATTTGTAGTCAGGACTTCATTCATGTAACCATTCACAGCAGCTGGATTCTCAAAATGTCTCGAGATCGCCCTAAAGTCGCGGGTCACGTATCGCACCGAAATCCATCTGGTCAGTCTTAAAGAAATGCGTTTGTGATCCGAACCACAGCGTCACGGACCAATTGGCGTCCCGTGAGGAGCTACTGGCAGCCACGACGGTGTCTTCGGTGTGCGTCGAACGACGTGGAGGGGCGACCGCTCGTTCTAAACTACAATGGCGGTTGGCGACCCCTGAAGAGGTTAGTTTAGATGCTGCAATAGCATCAGTTATGTCTGATCTGGAGAGCATTTCTTCACTGAAAGAAGAGCAAGGAACGACACTGATGGCTTTTCTCAACGGAAGAGACGTTTTCTCTCTTATCCCGACTGGCAAGAGTTTGATTGACACATGGTTCATACAAACACCTGTCACGTATTTTTTAAAAGTGCCCGCCCTTTTCCAAAAAGTTTCAAATGACGGCTTGTTACACAGAACCTCTCAGGAACTCTCGGGAACATACATGAAGATGAGGTTATTAACTGAATCCGATACATAAAGCTGTGGCCAGCACTGCTCGGTGAACAAGACACACATTGGTGTGATTACTGATTTAGTCGTTGCGTGAAATCTGCTGGTTTTGACTGACTGGTCTGCCCAATAGTGCTGCTAACTCAACTGCCGGCTGACAAGCCCCCCCCCCCCCCCCCCCCCCCCATGTGCAATTGCAGTCTCTGCATGGTGCCCCTTAAATCATACACCCGAGACCAGCCCGAATCATTTGCGCACACGCTCTCGAACACTTCTGAAGACCCCGATGCCCTTTCATGAACCGTATTAAAGTTAACTGTGTTATTCCAAGCCGTACCTGCGTGTTCTATCAAGGTTTACGGGCCCCCGCACTGCATTTAAAGATAAGGGTGGTTCAGCCATGCACGGCTGAGGAGGAGGAGGAGGTGGGCGACACTCGCATGAAAGACTACACATGGAAACCTTGCGATTGGGACAACGCTTTTACCAGATACGCCAATAACTTACTGGCTCCATGTGTGCATGTTTGTGCGGGAGAGATAGATGAGCGATTCCAGCCATCTTATTCTCTCCAATCTTGAACCCCCCCCCCCTGTTGGAAAAGGTGATGTCTCCATAATGATTCTGAGTAATGAGATGCAGACAATCCTATCCCTGTGTAGGATAACATGCATACACAGATCTCTGAATTATATGCGCGATATGATTGGAATATGGTCATATTGTTTTTGTTTTTTTTCCTCTATCAAGGTTAACAGTACATTTTTCCATCCCGATGTCAAGAATCCAGAGCATCTGGCCTCGTCATAGGGGAAGGTTGGGGAAGGACTTATGGTGGTGGGGGGGGGGGGGGGAAGGAAGGGGCCATTTGTCGTGGTCCCTGGCCGGTGGCCGGCCCTGTGCCGCAGTGATACAGTACTGAAACACAACGATTTGTTGCCACTGGAAGAGCTCCCTGTTTCCAGTTACATCAGAGCGAAAATTTCCACATCATTCTAGCAACAAAAAATAAAAAACACAGGCAAAGGAAGCAGATGTAAAAGAAAGAAACCAAGTGAGTGCGACTGAGAGTGAGGAACGATGACTTTTATTTGTTTGAATACGAAGAATTCGTTCTGTTTTTGTCGGGGCAGGATGACATCCTCTCCACGTCCAAGGCACACAGGCTACTAAATCGGCCACTGGCGGGCATTACATGCTCACTTGCATTAGAGAGAACCTGAAAACAGCTTTACAGGCCACGTGCACCAGGATGTTGAGTAATAGCCTGCGACTTTGAGAGTGAGGCGGAATGAAAGATTTACAGTGCGAATTCAGTGCGCCATTAACGTACGATCGGAATGAAAGCCTTTTCGGGTGGTTTTGGCTCGCCCCGCCCTCCGGTGTCCCTGGAAGACTTGCTCAAAAAAATAAGCAGCTGGCCTCGGCTTTGGACAGAACACGTGGGCCTGAGCCAGAGAAGTCTGCCTGCTGGTCCATTGCCACAATAAGCAGAGGTGGCAGGTCGTTTGGACGCGGCTAAGTTGTTGTGGCGTCTGCGTTTTGTGTACCGTGTTAAGAGTGAATCTAAGCTTAGCTTGCTTGTGCTGGGCCAAACTTGGCCTCCTCCGCAGACATCGGGAGCTTCCATCCTGGCTTTAAACAGACAACATCTCATATATCTGTTTTTATCCGCAATGCTGTCTCTTTCGTCATCTCTTTGTCTGCCCGGATAGATATTCCTAACCTTTCGTCTTTCCTCCAGTATCAATGTGTCTCACTTTCCATCTTTCCTTACATTATATATCATTTGTGAGTTGGAGGTTTAACAACTCAGACCTGGACAAGATACTGAGTTCCCTTTCTTTAACTCCCAGCCACGTTGCAGGTGCTTCCACTCAAGCCTCACTCGTCTTGCGGTGCGATCGTTAGAACCGTTGTAGCCGAAAAAAACACGGCTGGCTCTCTTGAGGGATCCTATGTGCATTCAATTATGCTGATTAGACTTGTACTTTTGTCCCGGAGCTCTGTTTTCAATGTGCTGACAGCCCTTTGAAGCGTAAAGGTGTGACGAAGCATGGAGCAGAGGACGGGGCGGGGCACTTGCTACGTGATACTCGATGGCATGTTGAAAATGAGATGAAATGAAGTAAATGCCTTTTGAAAAGCTTGGCCTGTATCCTGGCGCTGAAATGCAACTTTTGATAAGGTCCCGCAACCTGGATTCTTTTGTGCTCCCTCGTGAACGAAGCATGATCTCAGCAAGGACCCGCTTCTTTATAGGCCCTGAAATGACACACAAAGCACAGTTCAGCCCGCGGTAGTGAAACAGTCGATATATGATCGGAGTGACGGCCGATTGCACCTGGACCGGCCCACTGTGCTTGCTGAAGTCCTTTTTCCATGCCGTGGAGATCGAACTAACATCTTGCAAAAGCCACTCGCTCTTTTCTTTTTTTTACCCCTCCCAAACGATGGAGCTGTTCAGAGACCGTGATGCTGAAATATCATTGAAGATGCCATTGGAGGGCTCAGTCCCCTGACCTTTTTTATTTTAATGTGGAGAACCGGTAATGTGAGGCTTGTGGGCTTGAACGGAGCACAGATTCCTGCTGTTACGTTCATGGCCCAGCCTTTATATATATATTACGTGCCTTCCCTGGTTATATCCCAAGTAGAACGCTGCCGGACACATTGTAAGTTATGTTTAAAGATCACAGCGTCTGCTCGGCTAATGCATCTTGTAATTCTATATAATTTTATGTCTGGAAGGTGAAGGCATGGTCGCTTAATCCAGACAACCAATGCTGTGCTTTTTCCCCTGCTCCGGCGTGCTCCTTTGGTAGAAAGAACGTTTTTTAAAGGGGTCAGGCGCTGGTTAGGCTTCAGGACCGAACAGAAGCGGGACGGGGGCAGCGGGCTGATGACATATCGGTCCTGTGTTGGCCGTGAACAAGGGGCCCTAAACACTTCTCCTTTTGTTTGGCACCTGACTCGGGTTAAATCCATCTTCCCGCCCACTGTCTGTCTCGACTTTCTCCCTTTGGAGGGAAACCGTGTTTACACTAGTGCTGGAGTGATCATCGCTGTTGTTATTTCTCGCCGTTGCAGAAAGCCATCACTCCGCGGACTTTTCATGGTGTTTCTTTTGTCCCGAGTGTCATCATTCTTCTTCTGTCTTCGCACACGCTTTAATCAGATGTTGTGTATGCCGGTATGTATCTCAGACGTCGCGTTCATTCACTGATTCTGGCTTCAATCTGTCTCCGTCTGCCTGTCCTCCGCTCTCGGCTGGAGAGTGAGGGGGTGAATCAAGGCCTTGAGTGGAATAGGCGACGCAGTCTGCAGCTGCTTCTCTTCCCGCCGCCATTTCTTCTGTACAAATGGCCCTCGCTCGTTCACAATGCGGTGTTTTGAAATAGTGAGCCGCTCAGAAAGCTCCCACGTGTTGTCACCATTCCCCCCCCCCCCCCCCCCCCCCAGCAGTCTGGTGAGCCTCACGAACATTGCGCCTCTCTAAATGTGTCCCCGAATGATATATGAGGGAGTTCAATAACTCATTCGGCACCTGGGAGAAAGCGAAAGGAGGAAATTGAGTCGAAACCCAGTGTTCATTTCCTGTATCCGAACAAGTTGATTTTCACCGGACAGTTTGTCTTTCTGTGTGTAGATCAGTTACAAGATGGAAGTAGGGGTCCCCCAACATGTAAAGTTATGGACAGACTGATAAATCTGTCTCGGTGGCCCATGTGGTCTAGTCTGGCGGGGAAGTAAACAGCGCCTAAGTTACAACGTCATATTTTAGAACCCATACAAACCCTGTGTTGGTGGATTAAGCCCTGTCAACCCCCCCCGTTGACCTATTTGACTAGCAATTTGATGCGTATCATGTTTAATGCATTTCATTGTCTGGGATTTGTGTGTGTGTGTGTGTGTGTGTGTGTGTGTGTGTGTCTGTGTGTTTTACATAAAAGGGATCTGTGAAAAACACTGTTATTTTCTTTAACCGCTGTTGAGGTGTAGGCGTGAGAGGGGAAGTGCTGTTTGGCAGTTTAAGTGGTGACTTCCTCCGTACGGGAAGCTTCGGAGGCCCCGGGCCCTCTCCGGTTTCTCTGAAGACCGTTTCGGCCATCCGGCGCAACATCATGCCGGTCTTCAGGACCTTTCTGGGCAGGGCCGGGCCAGCACTGGCCACAACAGAACCTCGTGGTCCACTACACGATTACTGCCAGGTCCGCCACACACACACACACACACACACACACACACACACACACATATACACATACATACATACACACATACACACACACCCGCTGCACGAGAGGGTCCAGAATAGTCCGGCCAAAACAAACCGAACGACGCCAGGCCAGCCCTGCAAGAAACAAGGCGGTCCACCCTTTAGCGGTGAAGGGTTGGCGCAATCATGTTCCCTTTCTTCTTCTTCTTCTCCCCTCTCTCATTTTGTCTGCCACTGTTTGCGCTGGACATGGTTTCTGATGTTACAGACCTATACGTATGTGTCGATGCATCTGGCCCTGGATTCAGTTCTCTTTTCCACTTTTTTATAGTGTCCACACAGTGGTTTTACCACCACTGTGGTCGCTCTTTGGCTCATTTCCTTTCTCTCCCTCCATTTCTCCTCCTCGCTTGTCCAGCCATACATTCTTACATTTAATTCCAGCTTTGCAGAGTCCTTGTTTAGCTCTTGGCTCCTCTGCAGCTCTTTTTCTGTTGTTGTTTGAAACTCTGGTTCACAGGGTTCAGCCTGACATAGTGACCCCCAGAAGGCGAGCACAGCGGCAGCTTGTATTTTATCCATTCTCCCCATTATGTCGATTATTTCTGTGTTTCCCATAAGGCGCCGTTGGCGAGTGTTGAGGCCGTCCCAGCATGAATCGGGAGGAGTTGTTGTCAGAAGGAATAAAGAATTGAATCATTGCGAGTGCAGACAGGAGGGGAGACATCGCACCTGGGGAGAAAAATGCTTAGGGACTCTCACTCTCTCCTTTCCTCCCTCGCTCCCTTCATCCCCTCCTACTGGTATCTCACCGCTGCCAATAGTAATGACATTACCATATCTCCCCCTACACACACACACACACACATTCACTTTCACCGCCCTTCCTACACCCCTCACCTCATCCCATGTCTCTTTAAAAAGCATTTCTTTATATATATATATATATATATATATATTATGTGAGATGTTCTGTTGGGAGTTGTAAATGTTTGAGGTTGGCTGGTGATGAGGACCACAGAACCAGGCGTCTGATGATCACACATACCAGGGGACAATATCGCACACCGAGCTTGAGTAAAACCACGTGGGGTCGCTGTGATGGCTGGTGCACATGTGTCATGTCTAAAAAAAACAAAACCTCTCTCTCTGTCTTCCAGTGGCTTTTTTCTTCTCCTTCTTTCTTAACCACAGTGCTGTTGCAGCAGTGAGGCATGAGGCGCTAACACTGCACGGAGTCCACGTCGTGACCCGCGGAACAGGGAGGGAATATCCTCTTGATGCTCAACGATCTCCCCCGAAAAAAAACCTCCCAAATGGAAAGCAAGAGGGTTTAGAGTGGCACATGACACTCCATCCATCTGACTGCCCAGGAGCAGCAGCGTCACATGACATGAGCTAAGCTAGTCAGCCACGGCTCTCCCGCCAAGTGGTCGGCGCTGCCAGCACACACTTGCTCAAAACCCAGTCAGAGCGCCCCGCCAGTTCAGCCAGCCAGTCGTTCATCCAGCCAACGACGTCAACCGTTGTTTTCAATCAATCATTTTTCAGGCTACGAATTACTCCGGTTTCGTCTGTGGAGCCTTTTTTTATTTCTTCTTCTTTTTTCTTTTCCCTCCTCCATCCTTCCTCTCGTCCACTCTCGTCCTCTGATGAAAGACGCTCTCGGAGAGTTAGCCAAGCTCCAGTTTGTTTTGATGTTTCGATGGCTCCGCCGGGCGAATGCGTTTGGAGTTTCTTCACACGATAAGTAGGGTTTTCAAAGGGTTTTTGACCACCGCGGCGTGGTGGTTGTGTTTTGATGAGTTTGAATCTGGTTGGAGGGCTTTTAATGGTGCATTTATAAAGGGGGTCTTTGATGCAAACAACCCAGCTTGACTGTACTCTGTATGGCCCTGACCCCTGGTTTAGTGGATCACAGCCACCCTGAAGACCAGAACAGAGCAACAAACAAGTATCTGCTACTACTCTCCATCAGTTATGCTCCGGGACTCTGTTGTGTTTGGAAGGGACCCCGCTCACACGCTGGTTTTGCGCTTCACCTCCTCCCCTCGGCTTAATCTTGAAACCATCAGCTCCACAGTCTGGTTCTCTGTAAACTGAATTTGAAATAGTCATCTTTTCATTTTTTTAGAAGCCGGGTTAGTACAACCTCAGAGGGCCTTGCCGATTTCTGCACGTGTCCATCTGAAGCGTTGCTCATGCTAAGGCCGGGTTACATGCAAACGTCCACCGTCCTTGTAAAATACAAAAGGGTATTTCATCTTTAAATATAAAAAAATACAAACATCAGCTACACAGAGTTCATCTTTACTACTTCTTCCAAAACTTCTGTTTAGCAAACCCACGTGCTCTTTACTCCAGAGGTTGATTGTTTGCAGGCTTGAAGGATGCGTGGATGGGAAGCCTCCCGAGGCATGTGTGCCATCTGTTTATAGTTCGAAAAAAAGGAAAGTTAATATTGAACTTTTCAACTGATCAAAAAGTAGAATTTCTAGTGTTTTTTTTTGGGGGGGGGGGGTGTTTCTGATTGGGGACAGAACTGCAGCGTTCCTCAAACAACAGGAAAGGCTGGGACAATGGTGGGAAGTAGAGACTTGTGGGAAATGCTTTATTGCCTCTATGTTGCCTTTTCCTTCCAGTGACGAGCAAAAAGAGAGGCGTTAACAGTCTTTTATTTTTATTTTGTAGGTTGTAGCACTTTCAGGTGCATATTTATTTTTTGTGTGGGTGTGTTGGTCAGACAAAAGAAAAAGATCATTAGATGAGAATGATGCGTGTGTGAGCCTATAAATGTACAGGCGTTCATGTGCATGTTTACAAATGCATACGTTGTGTTGACTGCGTTTATGTATTCCTGCACACGTACAGCAGTTATGCTCTGCTATGTATTATTAAACTACAGATGTATGCACATCTGTTTCTATGCATGTGGTGTTGTTTTTTTTGCGTGTGACTGTGCATGCATGCAGTAATTCCTCCCACTGCCATGCTGACTCTTGATGTTTCCTCATTGTCCCCCCCCTCCCCCCTCCGTCCACAGGTCTGTATGAGCTGCTGGCGGCTCTGCCCTCCCAGCTGCAGCCCCATGTCAGCCGCCCCGAGGACAACACCTTCCTCCAGGACATGTTTGGGGAGAGAAGCCTCCACTCGCTGGTCAAGGTAAAACAAGAACAGGACACCTCCTTTCTTTTAGAGTTGTGTGTTTGTGATGTTCTTCAGATTTTTCATATCCCTCACTGTGGAGGCACTTCACTTTATAAATGCTTACCATCAAACTAGTGATGTACGTATATTTCCAGCACCGTAGAACAACATGTTCTGGCAAATCCTTTAACTAGCATTCTATTCTAAAATGTTGTGGTGTTAAGGTTACAGTTTAATAGTCATGAATAATTAAATTTAGCTTGCAGTCTCACCACAGGATCTGATCAGAGATGACGCTCCAATCGGGGGGCATAGAAAAGAAACATTTTAGGTGGCTTCAGAAAAGTGGATATCGTTTGTCTCGCTGTTATAATAATAAACATATTTTAAAAAAGAAGAAATCTAAGAAGTTATATGTCTCAGTTCAGACAGACAATATCTATTTCATCGCTGGATGTGGAATCTCCATAAATCTGCGTCTCGGTCTACATTCCCCCCCCCGATCCGACCTCTCCTATTCCCATAAAAAGCACACGATTGCAACCTCTGCACGATCCCGCTTCATTCAGCCTCCCTTCCGTGCCGTCTCATTCATACATTGCTAAGTTTATTGTCATTCCGACGGCCTACCCACCCAGATCTTCTGACTCCCCCTCTGCCAGCGTGAGCGGGCCCGCGGTCTGTTAAACTAGATATTTTGCAGAGTTTGTGGAGAAGATGAGCACACTTCATATCTTTATACGCTAGCAGACAGGGGGAGGTAATGAAAGTAACACATTCTGTCTGTCCGCCCGAACCTCATTTTCACTCTGGATCCTCTGCGATCGGCAGCCGATCCCCTTCTTCCTCTTCTCCTGCTACTGCAAAGGGAACAGGAGGGCTTTTGTGCTTTAAATCAGCTTGTTTGTCCGTCCCTATTCAACCAGCAAATACATGGAACCACTTCTTCAGCTCGTCCTCTAGTCCACTGATGTAACTGAGTGCTTTATTACTCAATTTACAAAGAAAACGTCTCTAATTGTTGGCGCTGCATTTGACTGTATCCTTTGTGTATGGTCTCTATTTTGAAAGAATGCCCAACACTTTTCTCATGTGCTGGCATGATATATTCCCCCCTTTGGTGGTCTCTCTTTCTCTCCAGCCAGAATCATTATGTCACAGAGACGGTTGAGAGAGAAAAATGGACATCATTTTCATCCCCTCCCTCTTTTTTTTTTTTTTTTAAGAAATCTTTTTCTGCGTAAGCATGTTTGTTCAGGATCCAGGGTTGTAATGCGCCAACGTGAGCGTGTAAAAGTGCCTGAATTATGGCATACCTCAGACGCTTAAGCAAAACCCTGATGTCGGGTGTTGAGGAAACCAGCCGGGTTTCATTTGATGCCTGGGATTGTTATGGATGGCCAAAGAATAAGGCCTCTTGAACATGGATAATGATGGGCAGGGCCTGCCCATGTTCAGGCTCTCGTTCTCACCGGCCCCAAAGAAAACACTGCATAGTGTGCGGCAGATAGAGTGATGCTAATGAAGGTGGCATTATGTTTCTGTGATATTTAGCCAGACATTAGGGTGGAGCACTCAATTCACCTCGCCCTCTAACCACCCCTGATTATACCTGGCTGAACCTGCGAGAGTAAGGCCAGTGCTGTTTAAACTAGAGGGCCATGTCCTCACCGGCATGTCTCTCACTTTGCACCAATCTTAGGAAGAAGCATTGTACATCTTGATTGTACACAAAAATGATCAAATAAGACACAAAGAGGAATGGTTGGAGTAAGATGGACCACAAGATCAACAAGCTGGTCAGAGCAGCATCAGTAGAAATGAGGTAAGAGGGAGCTAAACATGGAGGGCAAACTCTCATTTTACCAACTTGGGTCTTTGATCTTTAGTAGTGATTTCAAGCAACCAAAATTGGGTTTTCTTTGCATGGTGTTTTTGGGCTGACCTTTGAGTTAAAGAGCTGCACCACTGCTCTTATCCATTGAGAAGAGCCAGATGAGGTTGTTCTCCCTGAAGGTGTTCCAGGCACACACACATATGGGAGGAGACCCTAAACCAGTCCACAGAACGTGAGGGATTAGATATCCCACCTGACCTTGGAACGCTTCAGGTGCAGCTGGAGAAAGTAGCTAAAGAGAGGGAGTATCTGGGTTGCTTTGCATAGCCTCCTAAGTGCCTATGGATGGGTGGATGTACAGGAAGAAAAAGATGTCTCTCCAATACCAACCATACAAGAGGCGGTGAGATCTTGGAAGCAGTTTCTCCATCTTGTTTTTTTGTTTAAACTGCTGGCAAAGGGAAGCCCAACAAATTGAGCTTAGTGATTGTGGAAAGCATTCCAAAATTTGAATCCCACTTTGATCACGTGCCAGCTAGATGGTGATTGGCTCTCACTTTGGGGCCCTGCAATTCAGTAAGTACTAGTTAACGTCCAAGCTAATGTGACCCACTTCACTATCGCTACCGTGGCAGAATGTGTACCGCCAATACGATACAGCAACAGTCATGTCTCGCCATCGCAGCCACAAAGTGATCAAATACGTCAGTGAAACATCAAAGAACCACATTAATTCTTCACCACATTGAGTCTGTTTTGACCCTTTTTTTTTTTCCTCGTCCTCTTCTGTTTAATTCAATGGAGAGAACCCGAGCTGCTTTTAGCGTCTCTTATCATTAACGTGGAGGCATAAGTGGAAACTGCCCCGGACCAGACAAGCAGAACTACGTGTTTCCTTTGCTTTCTACTTGGTACGGAGACGCGAGCCAGCCTGTCAGCCCGTGAGCCAAATGGACAGACAGGCGGACATTGAAACACACAGAAGTACAGAACAACCATCTCGACTTTCAGCGGAGTCCAGCTTCAGGTGAACATGGCTAACGTCAGTGGCACACCATTAATAAAAACCTTAATTGTCCCCTTCCTCTAAAGCCCCGCCGCCAAATCTCCACAGATTCCACCTTTTTTTTTATTCCACAAGGCTGTGAAGGGGATACTTTGGGAATGGCTAAACAGCGAAGAGAAAACACACACACGTCATGTTAATCTGACAGACTCTGCAACCCAGGTCGCTCATATGGAAACGATCATGCCTCACCTGGGTAATTATGAAGCATCAGTTACTGGTCAGTCTGTCTGGGGGGAGAGGGAAGGACCAGAGGAAGAGGTGTCAAAGATGGAAAGAGACACGAGTAAGAAGACCTACATGAAGACCTAAACCAGACTTAAGTTCTCTCTGTTTCCTCTCACCTGCCCTCATCAGATGGTCGGGACAGCCTCTCACGTCCCTCCTAATCCCATTATGTCACAGAGATGAAGCAAATATTTTCTAATATCATCTTTCAGCGACGGCCCCGGGGCCTCTCAAGTTCATCTCATTTTGCAGACTTTCTTTCATCGGTGCAGCATCAGAGCTGACATGTAATGCGAGCGCTGGCGCGTATAGCTAGCATAGCTAAAACGACGCAGACAGTTCCCCCTCTTTTCAATTAAAAGGAGTTACTCAAGTGTGCTTTCTATAAATTCCACCACACTCACTGTTCCGCTGCCAAGTTCCAGCTCCACAAAAAGCCACAGGAAATATAATACAATATTCAATTTCCACCTGCCTCAGGTGGGGCTCTCTTTAAAGACCCAAGTTTCTGTCAGCAGGCCTTTAGCCAGGCCCCGAGATCCCTCGTTTTGTGGTCAGTCAGTTTTCCCTTAAATGCTGCTCCTGTTAGTTGCTAATAGGCTTGGCACTTGCAACATCGTTACACAGCAACATCGATGCGGGCTTGCCAGTTTGTTCTTCAGTGCTTCAGGCCTTTAATGACATGTAAAGGTGCTGCAGCTGACGCTTGTGCCCAAGTGGAAAGTCTCTGCTATTTTTGGTAAATGAGCAAATTTTCAGACAAACTGGACTGTATTGCTTGAGTACCAGACTTGGTATCCCATGAATAACTGGATCGCACTCGAGGTAGCCCTCCAAGTTTCATGACTCACCACTGTAATGTCCGTAAACTCTACTCCTTGACGACAGCCATAGACTTGCCCTTTGGGCACTTATCTTATCCTTTCCACACCTCAAAACATACCTTGCTACATTACCAAGGAAGATCACAAAAAAAGGAAATTGTTATAAACTTCTCACCCTGCTGGAACAGCGCTCTGTGAGTCATTTAAGCCCCACACCCTGTGTGCAGCACTGAAACCTGGCTGATAGTCTGGTTCAGGACTCAGCCTGTAAACCTATACCACCTCAGAGATCCACTCGTACTGTCTGTGGTCAGCACGTACTGCACACTGATCGCCTCTGATGTCTGTATTTATTATTTTGGGGGAACAGTAACCCTCACGGGGGAGTTGAGCAAATACCAGCAGGCTGCTTTGGAGAGGGGAGCTTCCATCCTTAAAAAGAGGTGACCTTCATATTCATTCAGAGTAGATTCTTCTATTCTTATTTGGTTGTAAATGAAAGAACATTGTGCAGATTCTGGTTACAGTGTTTCAACTTGCCATTTGTTTGTTTTGGACACATGCCGGCTGATTATTTACGGTTTGAAAACCTCAGTTGAATCCAAAATAAATCCCCTTCCTTGCAATTTCATACTCCGCGCTTAGGCTACCTTCCAAATATTTTCCTAGGAGTTTAATGGTCGAAGTCGAAAGATCGTGCTCAATGTCCACAAACAAGCGCCTCTGAATCGAGCCAGAAGAGCTCGATGAACAGATCACGGATGGAGCCAAAGGCGAGGTTGTGATAGGGACAGGGGGAAGGAGGAGGAAAACTCCTCAGTGCAGAAGACAGGCTCGAGTATGGCCCGTTGACTACTGAATATACTTTAAAGTCAACCATTTCTACAGCACTGGGGATGGGGGCAGTGAAAACGAGGAGAGGCCTGCATATATCCACCAGTACCAATTTCTATTAGTCAGATGTCTGTATTGGTAATCAAGGTAAATCTCTGGAGCAATCCCACAACCATTATTCCAGGTCACTTTGATTGACCCCGATTTTGTATTCCTTCGCCAAAAGAAAAGGACTCAAAGTGAAACCAGAAGGTCTACACGATACAAAGCCAATCTTAACAGGACATGGAGCCTAGGAGCGATACCAAAAATATGGAAAATGAGGCTCCTGGTGCCATAAAGTGTATTTATATCTCCCACATGGCCCGAGAACTGCCTGAAGACATCATGGGGCTCACCTGGGTCTTTATAGGTAGTCTTCACAAATGAATACGTTGAAGTGACTCAAAGGTACTCGAATCGATCGGATTCATTAAGTCAAATGCGTTTGTCCTGGCTTCGTGGCCTTAGCAATTCAGAATCCTGTTTCCTAACCCAATAGCTGCTATATATCACAGCAATGAGTTGCTTGATTGATAGATGCCAATCCCCATGGCGATTAGTTTGTACTGTACAAGGTCAGAGGTTGAAACACAACAGAAAACCGTGTCTCAAGAATGTCTTAGTACGTACGCAAGTGTCCTGCTCCGTCCCGGCCTGACAGAATACCTGTTGTCAGGGGCCTCTCTGCTCTCTTCTCCTAAGAGCGCTAGGAGGAAATGTATCCCCTATCTAAATGATGTGGCTGTCATGGCTGTTGGCCGGCTGCCCCGGGTCTCTCTCTCTCTCTCGCTCACTCTCCCTCTCTCTTTCGTCCATTGGATCTGCTGCTGGTTCCTAATTAGCTGTCACATTCTCCAGGCCTTTTCCACAACAAATGAGAGCGGCGAGCTCAGGCACCAGACCGCTCTGTATGGGGTCTTGGTCAAGGAAAGGTGCTGGGTTTGTGTGTGAATTCTCTGCTCGACACAGCGGGGATACACATAGGCAGTCATCGGCGTCTTTGCCCATTAATCAGCTTATGAGCCAGTGTCCTCAAGACCCTCAATGCACTGTTGTGGCTCAGGACCCCGGTCCAGGACAATACAGCTTTGAATTGTCTCATACGATCATGCACAAAATATTCATTTTATTACTGTAGTTTCAAAAAGACAATGGACCTCATGCAAGAACATTTTCGTATGCTTATCTTAACTTTCTCTCACTTTTCAGTGTGCCAAGTCAGCACACGCACTTAACTTCAAACCACTGTGTAAATGACCAGCGTACACGTGATGAAGGCCACCTGTGCGTGAATGAGCCAGCGTTCATGAGATTTGTAAATGAGCGAGAACATTGGTGAGTGCAAGCAAGTTCTCCTAAATCACTCATTCAAGCCACTGAAGAACAAATGTGTAGGTGTGGATCTTGCCTGAGGCCCAAGATTCCTACTGAGCTGTTTACAAGGCGAATGAAAATAGCTATTTCACTTATATTCCGGTTTACGCGCAGAGGTGCATATTTGCCTTTATTTGGAATATCCAAACGGAAAATATGCTGTTAACACGTCCCATATCAAATTCAAAATATTTTGAATAATACAAGAATATTAGTGTGCATGTCGTCAATGATTGTAGAAAGTTGAAGTGATTTCTGTCAAAGGGAGGCATATGGACGGGATCATAAAGTCTTGCCCTGGAGTAATTGTTGTCGACAGAAAGAAAAAATGCCTTGGCAGACCTTCCTACTATATTTTGGTAGATCAACCGCCACACGAGATTATTTTTCAGTTGGAATGGTAGATCCACGATGAAAGAGTGCTACCCTTTGTGTAAACTGAGTTACCACTAATGGCAATGCCGAGTGGATGCTGTCGTGTCTAATATCTGCTCCTCGATGACACTGGGTTGAATTTTATTTTTGGTCCGTGTAAACTTGCTGGTTGCACCGTAAGCGGACTGATGCAGAACGGTGCGGTCACATCCTGGCTTGTTCACGAACCACAGCACAATGTCCAGGACCCGATGCCATCACGCCGGGTCCAAAGCCAGCACTTTGTAAACTGTGACCTACTGTAACAGAAGAAAAAGCCCATTTTTCTTTTTCCGCTTTCTCGAGTAAACACATCATTTCACAGCCATTCTGGTTGCAACCATGCACGTCTGTCTATAATGCCCCCTCCTTCCCGTCTCCCAAACTGGGTCTGGTCTACCAGGCCACGGTGCGTTGACAAGGTGTTCTGGATCAGACCGAGCGATCGGACCCTGGTGGATTAACGCAGGCCTGATACCGGATCCGATCCGGTGGGTAGATACAGAAACAGGAGCGGGAGAAAGATCGTCAACCCCAATCGGTCCGGGCCTGAGGTTTTTCCGGGCAGTGGACATTAACCAGAGGCCTCGAGCTCAGGACTCCGAAGCAGAAACACTATCCAGCCCTGTGATCTCCAGACCTCTCTTTCTCCCTCCATCAGCCCACCTCTCCATCTATCAAGCTTTCGCTCACTTGCACGCTCTCTCCCTCTTTCTGCGCCAGACATCGCTTGCTGTAGTGTGTCTGGATTAGCGTTCGCAAGGCTTTTTTTTTTACCTCCACGTTGACGCTCGAGGCGGTCATTGTTCTTCTTAAAGCGTGCCCTTTGATCATGGAAGAGAACATCAATACAGTTAGTATTACTGAATTGTACAGGATTGTTGAGAGGTCTCCGAGGTGTCTGACCCTTAACCCTCAACGGTGATCCTTCGCAGTGGTTGCAGCGCTTGTCTGAGGAAGATGAAGATGGATGTTATGTTTTGGTTCCAGTCCATCCTCGTTGGAATTTCTTCATATCAATTTCTTACACCGTGTTAGTGTTTTTCCTCACTTTCTCTCTCCTGTGTGTATTTTAAGCCCGCGGGGTATTTCTGGAAGCAAACACAACTTAGTCGGAGGCCTCTGTAGAGACAGGACACACACTGCTCCTTTTGTAGCATGTGTGGGTTTTTTTTTTTAAAGCTTTTTGTGAAGGTGCACATTCATTCATCTTTTCTCAGCCTCTCCACTTCAGCGAGCTTCCCCTCCCCGCTCTTAATTTGTAAGCATTTTGATCCCGACTCTTCAGCCTTATTTTGCACCACATTTCTCATCGGAGAAGCTTCAGAATCCCAGGCTTTAATTCGGTGGTGTGTCCAGGAGTCGTACTCTGGTTTGAGCGAAGCCCTGCTTGGCTGTAGCACACTGTCTCTCACTGTGTGTTTAAATATATATATATATATTTTTTTTTAAGGCCAGGCCACTTCTCCCGTTTGCCAGGAGCACTGCTGCCTCACCAAAGGGGACAGAGAACGCGCTATGCACAAAGCTGGGTAATGACTTTAAAATACATCACTGCGTCATGGACAGGCACTTGGAACGTGTCCTGAACTGTAAATAAAAAAAAAAAAAAAAAAAGCATTTCAATCTCGCGTTCGCTCAGCGAGCGGAGGAGAAATTCCACAGTAACTAAGTAAGTCGAGGTGGTGGAGCAGCAACTACCTAAGCAGATGTCACTAGGACTGTGGTATGTTGGAGCGCCGAAGACACTGGCAACCTCTCTCCTTTATTTCATCTGTTTTCTTACAAAGATGATCAGGACAGATGAAGTAACCGGAGCTGCCTGCTGGGCTTTTTTTTATTTTATTTTATTTTTTTACAGCTTTCTTCTGTAGAAGAACAGACCGAGGAGTCGTGAGCGCGGGGCGGAGTCGCTGGGACTTCTTGAACAGTGGAGAGTCAAATATGACGTGGCTGCGTGAAATGAACCAGATGAGGATGAAAATTTCCAGGAATTGCCCAAGAGTGGCTCTCTTAAAGTTGATGGCATGAAACACGGAATGCACAGACGTCAGTTTAACAGTGGAGTCCACGACAGCTGAACTCCAAGCATGTACTCCTTTTTTATGTCCGTCCTTAGCCTTATCGCTACTCTCGTGCAAGTTCCCGCGCCTCAAAGCCGCTTTACAGCGTGCTCTTTCCAAAGCCGTTTGTCTAACTTCACATCCCGTCTGGGGTCCTCCAGCAGCCGCAGCTCTACAGCCGAGCGGCCATCCGTCTCCCTTTGGGCCTTCAGCAGATTACCTCTGCGACGCGCCTAATGCACCGTGTTTTATAGCCGAGTAATGTTCGGCTTTGCGCAGGGATTTGAACCTTGAAACACGGCTGCTCTGTTGGCCGAGACGCAGTCCTAACGGGACGTGATTTATCTGTGTGGATAAGTCGAGCTGAGAAAGGCTGCGCGGGTTCGAGGCCAACAGTTGAGCTGCAGTTCTGACGGGCAGAGGGGGGGGGGAGGCGTGCTTATTCGAAGACATTTAACACGTAGTTATGTCGCATTTTTCTCACCAGAAAGTCCTAAAAGTGCTGTTGGAACGCTGACATACGTGTTAGGTTGTAAATGACATCATGGGCTCTGGTGGATATCAAAGACAGATGACAAAGATTCAAATGAACTTATCTACACACTTTTTGCGAATCAGAACTTAAAGCTACAATGGTTGATCAATTAATAGAATATTTATCAATAATTTAATTAATCGCAGAAAGTCAAAATTCTCTAATCTTAGCTAATAAATGTTATTATTCTCTGGTGTCTTTATCTTTGAATTTTGGACAAAACAAGACGTTTGAGGAAAATACAGTGATCACCATTTTTCATACATTTTCTGACATTTTATAGACCAAACAACTAATCGAATGATCGAGAAAATAATCATCAGATGAATCGACTGTCATTAGACGGGAAAATATCACATCGTCTGATATTCATCTTGACAGTAGAGCTGCTACTGTAGAGTGACATCTAGTTTAAAAAGTTTGTGTAGTGAGGAGAAAAATACCATGTCTAACAATACCAAAACAGATGTTTTAATTGCACACATCTGCAGCTGCTCACAATGTGACAGCAAACAAACTGCTTTTCTTTCTTGTCTCTCTGTCCTACTGAGTCATCCTCTGTCGCAAATTGACATGGCTCCGTGTGTGTGTGTGTGTGTGTGTGTGTGTGTGTGTGTGTGTGTGTGTGTGTGTGTGTGTGTGTGTGTGTGTGTGTGTCTGTGTCTGTGTGTGCGATTTGGCCCTTCACACACCGCGTTGGCCCGAGGGCTTCTCTGTCACTCTCTCCCCAGGCCGGAGGGCCTTCTGTTCCACCATCGCGCTGGAATGCTTTGTGGGACATCCAGCTGGAGGCTCCAGGGCCGGGGGGGGGCCCAGCTATCAGTCAGACCCGTGGCCGAGCTCCCCTCCACATTGCCGGGGGACCGAGGAGAGAGGACAGTCGTCCCCGTCTGTCGTTCTCTGATGAGACCAGACAGCGGCCTGTAGGCTGTCAACACATTCCTGCACGGCTGCTCTTAAATCGCCAAAAAAAGAAAAAACCTGGATTGATTCCACCCTCTGCTCCACATGTCAGTTTCTGGAGCGATGAAGTGTTTCTCTGCGTGTAAATGAGCAAACACGCGAGCTGGGCCTACTTTCCATTTTAGCCTGGTCTCCAGAGATGCAGTTTGGTCTCTCAACATTGTGCAGTCGCCGCGTTGAGGCTGATAAGGAAATGTTTAGCCAATTTAGCCGGGCTGTTGAAATGATTTGGAATCCCTACCGGGCCACTGGGGCGTATCAAATGCACGGTGGAAAGCTGGATTGTTTGTACAGTGGCTGAGCGAGTGGCGATACTTAGAAGCACTCTTGTCGCGCTCAGTCCCGTGGGGAAAGAGCCGCGATTCGCCCGCCGTTTTGATGTACTGCGATGCGAGCGTGCCAGAGTCGGACATGGTGGGGATGGAGGCTGTACATGTTTTCCGTACATGTGTGCTTGTAGCGGTGCACACGGGGTTCTGTGTGCACACTTTGCTGACATGGTGTGTTTGCTCAGAGAGGCCTCGCCGTGGCCTCTGCAGCCCGACATTGACCTCCTTGCTCTCTCTCTCTCCCTCTCTCGCTCGCTCTCTCTCTCTCTTACTGATGAACACAATCTGTCCTTTCAGATCCATGAACAGCTGCAGCTCTACGAAGAGAGCAAACCAGTCCCCGTCCTGGAAAGCGCCGCAGATCTGACCCATGAAGTAAGTTCTTGTTTTTGTTTTTTTGGAAGGAAGGCTTCCATTTATTTGGTTGCACATACTGATGGGTGACAAATAAAATGGGACATGACTTTATAGTCTTCTTCAATACAGCATGATGTTCATTTAGCAAATGATGGTCCATTTAGAGTCAAATAGACCATAAAGCAGGGAATGCTTTAGGGCGGGGCTTACTGTGATTGACAGGTTGCTACCTCAGCTTCTGGTTTCAAAAATCCAAGATGGCGACGGCCAATATTCCTGAACTTCAAAACAGTAGTCCACAAACCAATGTGAGACGTCACGGTGTCTACCTCCACTTCTTATATACAGTCTATAGTTGTGGTCGCCCTGACAGCCCCTATTGTTGAGCTTTTACTTTGTCCCATGTTTATTCTCATCAAACCGGTCTCTAGTTCATATTCGTTATGTTCCTCTACTCCTTTAATTGAGGATTTTCCTTTAATTTGTCACCCACCTACACACACATTGTTTGTGTTTGAAAACCAAGTAAATGTGATTTGCTTATATCCAAATCCAGAGAGTCTCTGCGTAAAGTAGAAAGGCAGTTTGTCTTTTAGATGTTATGCAGATTAGACTTCAGCTCACAAGTTTATCTTTCCCGTTTGCGTGCAGTAGCCTCGGCAGTGTTCTCTATCTCCTCATTACCCTCGAGCGAACTACGACTTGTCGTCTTCTAGACTCACTCACTGTTGCAATAACACAACACCGCCCCTCTTCTGCACCCGACCCCCCCCAGCCTGCCGCCCACTCATTATTGCCCAAACATCAAGACCACGAAAAATCGAAAATCCGCCCCTGCGAGGAGAAACCGATAATCGTCCTGGGCCAGAAACCCGGATGGGAAGGCCGATGATGGATGGGCCCGCGTGACAGCAGCAGACAGACGACAGATGATCGTGGAGTTGCATCATATAAACATTAGTCTGGGGGAAAAGAAGAGGGAGCGTCGCTGATGGCGTGCGGTCCCTCTTCATTAGTTAACCTGTTAATGAGAAGTCAGCACAGAGACAATAATGGGACTTTCTTTCCGTTGGCCCTGCTGCTCGTCGTCAAGCTGTGAAAGACATTTAGTCTGATTTATTGAGTAAACGTCCGGTGTCCCGGCATTTGTTACAGTGTTGTTCATCTGCAATATTTATTGAAACCCACATGTGCACATAAGCATGCAAGTGCCCCCACACACACACACACACACACACCTGTGTAAACCCAAGAACCAGCCTGGCACGGGGAACGGAGAGGAGGAAAAGCCCTTTTACTGGTGTGTGTGTGTGTGTGTGGGTGTGGGTTTGTTTGAAATCCCCAGCTCTGTTTATTGTAATCAAAGTGCCTCCGACTGTTCCACCCCTACCAGAGAGCCGGCGGCCATACATCATGCTAATTAGTCCCGAGTCAAAGGGGAGAGACGAGGGAAAAGAGGGGCTGACGTTTGTACAGTCGGCGAGGCGGAGGGAGTCCAGAGTGTCCCGAGGCCGTCGCGTAATAGAGAGGCCGCCTTGTGGTCCAGAGAGGTTTTCCTGACCGTTCCGTCCTGGAGGGTTCACATTGGGAGTTCCTGTCAGGACCCTTACCCCAAACCAGGACGGCCTATCTTGAATCTTTAGGCCCCCAAATAGACTTTTTATTGCTGCTTTTCTTTCTGTTCCTACCCCTGCTGTCAGTCCTGGCCAACCACAGAACACCAGAACAAGAATTCCACCAGATTCCGACAAAGCTTGAAGGATCGCTTCTGTTTCTCTTTCCTTCGTCTTTGCCTCCCCAGGTTGTGGCACGAGGCCACAGGCTGCCCAAGAGACCCCCCCCCCCCCCCCCCCCCCCCCTCTGCCCCAACTATCAGCCTCCATCTCCCCTCCCTCTTACAGATCGTCTCTCTCATTCTTTTTGTCAAATTACAGACTTTCAAATTCACGCTTCCTCGCGAATGCCCCGCAAAGCGTCTCCTTGGGATTATCAGGTATCGGAATAAATCCCAGAGATGGTGTATCAAAGCGTCTAGCAGCACACCGCAGTCCTGAGCCCCCCCCCCCCCCCCCCCCTTCCCTCGGCTGGTCGAAAAAAAGAAGTGTATTTTTAAAGCGGATTGTTTTCCACCCGTGTCACCGCTCCAAATGAACGCCATTGAAGTGGTGGCTGAGGGCTGAAGTGCAACATGAGAGATCTACAGTTAGATTAAATTCATTTCGGGCTCGGGTTTCGGGTAATGGAGGCTTAATTTATTGCCTCACATAAAACGACACTTCAACCCCCGACTGCCCCCGGGCTGCACTGTCTAGCACGCACAGCAGGTGAGTGCCGCTGCTCCAACAAACGAGCGCCGCCAACCGCCGCCCGGAACACGATCGGTACCGGGCCCGGGGACCAAGCAGTGTATCACGCACGCATTAAAAACACGTGTTTTATGGACGTACATGCACATTTATTACCGCACACCCGGCTTTCTCTCCAGCCCTCATTAAGACTGAAATAGAAGCCGCGTTGCGGAATGTGAGGAACAGCGTTACATTAATCAAAAGGGGCAAAATCAGCCTCGCACGTGAAGCTCTGTCCATCCAATCGGGCTCCATCAACCCCGTCGGAAAACACAAAAGCTCAGCACGCCACTTCAACAGTGCCGGCCTCGTTCCCGATCCGCAGCCATCGCTTGAACCTTGACTGCCCCCCCCCCCCCCCCCCCCCACGTAGACTCCTTTTCCTTCTCTGGCCAACTTCCAAATATCTTTATTCTCACCCGGATCCCTGCTGTTACTCGGGGAGACCACTGGGTGCCATCAGAGGGCACTGGTCCTCAGTGCATACCTACAACTGGTAATGGGACAGGGACAGACTGACTAAGAGAGAGAGAGAGCTTCCCCAATGTCAGTTTCTTAGATTACGCTAATTATAGCTCCACAGGCCTTCGGTAGGTCCAGCATGTACTTGGTAGAACAACTTTCTCCTATTTGTTCAGCCTGATTAGGGAATAACCTTCATCCCACACTATCTCCTAATGATTTAGTCTCCCTGTAACTGAAGAGTGCTATTCCTAAACTGGATTTGTATTATGTACCCGTTTTTTTTTCATACTTTTTTGAACCCCCCAAAAACTACATTTGGATTGAAGTCACTTTTAGAACCATTTTTAGCTCTCATGCAAATTAGATTATTTGCATGAGAGAAATTCATCTATTCATTACTTCCTATTTAATTTTTCTAAGAGTGTGAAATTCAGTATTTAGACCGTGGCACTTTAAAACTTTTATTGAAACGTATAAAAAAAAGAATAAAAGGAAAACACCTTGTGTGCATGACTTCACAAAATCAAATCAAAATGCTGTATGAGCATGAATTCAGGTTAAGCGCCTACTGTAGTCAACCGATGCGTTATTGATCAGGTGCATAATAAAAGGTTAGTAGCTTAATATGTTTTAATAAAAGGCGCTTTGACATAAGGTCAGCTCTGATGTATCGGCGGCGATGCATCAAAGCGGCGAGCCCGTAGCCGCTCCGGGTCAACGGAGAGCTGTAAACTGGCATGCCGGGATCAAACTTATCTAAACAGTGCAGTGCCTGCCGTGACATTTAACAAATGAAGTAAACACCGTCTCAAAGGAGGCCGCCATCATTCCCACATTCTCCGCGAGGGTCTGAGGACGGAAAGTGTGACTCTAACATGGAAGCATGAAAGGCAAGAGAGCCGAGCGTGTTGTCAAACATGTCCCGTCCGTCCTCCCCTCTGAGTTATGGGACACGGTGCTGTAATGGGACAGTGTGAGGGACCGGAGATTTACAGCTCTCCGTCTGTCTTTGTCTCCCCTCCCTTTGCTGGCCGGCGGCGAGTTGATGGATGGCGGCGTATCGGAGCGAGAGATGTCCCCCCCCCCTCCACACACACACTCTAAAGACCCTGACCCCGATTGTCCCCACTCCTCCCTTTTCTCACACTTCCTCCGACCTTACACACTCCCAGACTCCCTTATTTTGTATATTTGAGAAAGTGAAGTAATGCAGGGTTGACCGAGGTTCAGCTAGAGCAACCTTGACCGCCGTGACTATTCATTAGCGCTGTCTCTCTCCCCTCGGGGTGGTGTTGTGGGGGGGGTGGGGGGGTCAAAGCTAATGGAAATAATGAAAAGAGACCCCTCCTGCTTTTTAGGGTTAAAGTGACATAGCGTCCTCCCTAACCTCGCGCTAACCCTCGGGGCCCTCCTGCCTTTACCTCCACCTCACCTCCGTGGCTTTATTCCCGCACCGCGGGGGTCGTTCGTCAAACAAACTGGAGCTTTCTCCCCAACCTCTGTCCTCATCCGCCTGAAAGCAGAACGCCCCCCCCCCCCCCCCCGTCCCCGTCCCCGTCCCCGTCCCCGTCCCCGTCCCCTCCCTCTCCCCCTCGCCTTATCTGTTAGGTGACGACAACAGAGGCACCAAAGTGATCCATGTGTGTTTTCACGCTTCCTTGCTGCAGTGCTTCGTTTTAACATACATGTACACAAATAGTGTTGATCGCCCTGTAGCATTGTCCTGCTTTTACTGTTTGTTTTATTACATTTTCATCCACTAAGAGGTGATTTGTAGCTGTAAAATCGTATTGCTTATTAGAATAGATTCTTACACTTATCTCCCAACTGTTTTATGATTTACGTATGTTTTTTATTTTTGTCTCGGGGACATCGTCTATCCTTTTACCCCCAATTTGAATCAAGAAAAAGGGCCACGGTGGTGCGAAACAATACATTATTCATTTAGTCTTGTTTGCATTTTCCAAAAATTAAATAAAATACCAAATTTATTGCTGTTATTTATTAAAATGATGATAAACATGTACTGAGAGCTCCTTCAATTGTCATTTAATTAGGATGACGACTAAAGATTATTTTCCTTGTCAGTTCATCTATATTATTTCCTCCCTTAATTGCTTATACTATAAATATAATATAGCTCTACATCTCATTCATCTTAAAATATTGCTGCTTGTTAATGCAGAAGTGAGTGCAAAGTGCACCAAACGGAAATATAAAGACACACAGATTGCTTTGATGTCTTCATGTTTAAAACACATGCACAACAGCACACAGGACACATGAGTGTGTGTGTGTGTGTGTGCGCGCGTGCATGTGTGTGTGTGAGACAGCAGACAGACATCTCCCGATCCCCCAGCCTTTTTCGGCACAAGCAGGGCTTTGTGTGCGGCAGGCTCGCCTCTCCGCTCCACACTCGCACCGCGTCCAGCAGGATCGTCCATAAATCAGAGCGCGGGGCGGAGGAGCGTGGCCCGGGGCTTTTTTTTTTTTTTTTTTTGGAAAGCTCCCCGAGTCGCTTCGTCTCGGAGCTCCCAGACATTCATCACGAGCGCAGCAGTCCAGCGCGGTCCCGCCGCTCAGGAGACGCTCTCACAGCTCCCATTGTCTCTGAAAAATGATCCCTCCGAAGCGAAGTTGTAAATTGAATCGAGAGACGAATGGCAACAAGTGCGAACTCTAGGGCCCCGTGACGAGCCGTGGCCCTTGCCTTCCATTAAGATGCACCTAATTTAGCACAGTATCATCTCTCCCGTCTGGTGGGCCAGAACCCTTGAGCATACAACTCTACTTATTACACATGCTTTGGAGCAGTGGTTCCAAACCTTTTTTTTTTTTAATCCTACACATAGTATAATACTGATACTTAATCTGACACTGTGCACAAATACCGCGTTTTAAAATAATATTTTGGACTGCGTGCAAGTCAAATGTATCTTTTTAAAGAGGTTTATACACAGACTTTTGTATAAATTATCCAGTAAGTGTCTTATTATGATTATAATTATACATACATATCATTTTGACCGGGACCCCATTTTGGGAACTACTGGTAATAGTAGTTTCTATCACAGTTATCTCTGCTGATCATCACTTTTTGAACACAAGATGATGGGATTATTTAGCTTCCCATCAGCGTGTTTAATAGGCTTCCCTGGTATATCATATTGTATTTGTGTCTTCTCCCCTGTAGCTGTCCAAGGAGCTGGAGGGGAAATCCGCCAACGGAGAAATCAAAGAGCTTCTCAAACTACTGGCCTCCCCCCACGTGAAGGTGAGTTTGGCTCCCGGTCCGTTCATTACGGCCTTAATTCAATTCAGCACTCAGCGAATGTTAAGAAAGCACAAGCTCTCTTTTGCGGAGCACCACAGTATTGTCTTTAAAAAAAAAACACACAATCTTTGGCTCGTATTCTCACTGATGTCATCACACAAACGGCGCGTGTCACTCGTTTGTTCACTCAAAATAGTTTGGCGCTTCGATCCGGCCCCTTGTCTTGTCTTCACGGCTGCTGGGCCCCGCCGGTCTCTTTATCCAGACACAGACGGCTACAAAAACGGATTTACACATTCTTATTTTTAAATGCGTGACTTTGGCCGTCCGTCAGTGCTCCCGCAGGTGTCTGAGCCAGACGGCGGGGATGGAGGGGAGAGCTGGACGGGACTCCTTTCTTTAATGCGCTGTCGTCATGCTTATTTGGGCTCTGCCAGAAACAACAGCTCAGTATGAAGTCCTCTCCCAACACATCACACACACACACACACACACACACACACACACACACACACACACACACACTTACAGTACATTCACATATTCAATACTTCTCAGTGTCGAGGGTTGTGAAAAGACGAGGGGGTTCCCAAAAGGATCAGGCTCACAAGTCAGATCAACATGTGGGATTTTGAGCGCCTGCGCTAGTGATGTCATGATTAATCTCTCGAAATGAAAACAATACAGTTATACGCATATAGAGAGACTGACCGGCAAAGCGTGACGAGTTCATCACCACGTCACCAGCAATCCACGCACACCATCCCACGTAGACACACGATGGAGGACACGCGCGTTCCAAACGCACGCAGCCGCTGTCCCGAAGACAAACGGTCCGAATCCATCACAGCCCCGGCTCGCCTACTTTGCTACGCGGGGACGTCGGGGTCTCTTTAGTCTCTGTCGACCCCCGAGGTGAAATGCGGCGGCAAACGAGCGCCGCGCAAGCGTGCCTGTGTGAGAAATCTGTGCGTTTTTTGTATTATTTCGATTGCGCTTACAGCGGAGGTATTTGGCGTGGCCGGGGTCGATCCATCAAAGCGCGGAACTCGCGAAGAAGTCATCGATCTTAAACAACTTCATCCGCCGAGGTGAGGAGAGGTGAAGGCAGCAGACGGGACTGTGGGCCAATATCATATTAGTATAAGTCGTTAAAGGGAAACGTCACCCTAAAATCTAAAATACATTTTTATTCCTCTTGAGAGAGAAGTGTGCATCTACTTGAAGCTTGTGTTTGTAGTCTTTAGCTCACCTAGCACCACTGAGCTCGCTAACGTCACAGTTGGCGGGTGTGGTTCAGCAGAAAGAAAATAGTTCCTGCATGAATCTGCACACAGCGTGTCTGTGGATTATCTCGAGTAACTGGGTCACGATTTCTGGAAAGAGACGTTGCTTTTGAGTTTGTCAAATGTATTTTTCGCCATCTAGTCCCATTATATTGGAGAGAAGGCAGACGTCTCTACGGTCAATAGCTTTAAAACTAGGAAACTCACGCCAAACCAATGTAGATTGATAGATAGCACATATGGATTTTTGATTTCAGGGTGACCTGTCCCTTTAAGAATGGTTCCTTAGAGGAGTGTCCCATCAGAATTTAAGTATTGCTTTGTTTCACACATCACATTGCTGTGAGATTATTGAAAACCGTACGCAAACAATATGATAATCTGTCCGTCAAAACACCAAAGAAAGCTGGAGTCACAACCCACGGATCCACAAGCTTCAGTGTGTCCGGTTTAGATCGGCGGCGCCCCGTACCCATCAAGTTGAGCGATTGACACCTGCAATGCGTTCCCACACAGTCTCTCTACCGCTCAACTTTCACGACCTCTTGCGCGTTGGTTCAGGTTCTGAGCACCCGGGCCTCAAACGCTGCTCGCTGGAACGCTCGGTCAACAATAGATCAGCTCCAGCACCTCTGTTCGGAGGGTTAGGGCTTCGACTGCAACATGCTGACGTGTCGGGAGGCTTCTTGGCGGTTTTTCTGACATTGCGTCTCAAAGTCTTATAGGCAGCATGTGTGCTTGGGGAATAAAGTATTGAAAAATCTCGTTCTGTCTCCATCTGCCCTCCAGGGCACTTGATACCGTACCAGCCAGCCCCGGTGTAAATCACAGGGCCGTGGGTGTAAAACACAAGCAGATGGCTGCTGCCTCTGAATGGCGTCTCTGTGCGATAGTAACTGTATCACTCTTAATTATGGCTGAAATGATCCATTCCTAGGGCGGGGATATAAATCAGGCTCTTTAAAAACTCTCCCCTCTCTTTTTTTCTCCTTCACGCTCTTCCTCGCCTCAAACTTTCTCTTTTTTTTTTTATGATTTGCACATGAAAAAACAACTTTCAGCCGTATTAGCCCTCCGCCCCCCGCCCAGCCAGACTAATATTGACAGTGATGAAAGTGCCAATTATGACGGCCGGCTGTTTCCGCCGGCGCGTATGGAGGTAGGAGTGCGCGCGCGCGCGCGCGTGTGTGTGTGTGTGTGTGTGTGTGTGTGTGTGTATACACGCATGCAGGCAGTGTTTGACTCTGAGGCAGCGTAGCGGGCCTGAGGTTCAAGGCTCGGGGGGGGCGGCTGGGCCCGCAGAAGCGTCTCCCGAGGCAGGACGCACACGGCAGAGTCCTCCCCGCCTGGGCAGAGCGGTTACCCCCGCACCGATCCAGCACCGCCAGCTGAAAAACGAGTGGGCCGGTGACCGGGCGGGGGGGGGGGGGCTCTTTTTAATGAGAGGCCAATGCCAGGAATGTACGGGCAGGTTTATTTAGTCAAGCTCTGTGATCTGTTTTTCTAGGATCCCTATTATGCCTAATGAACACAAACACACGAAACCGAGAAGAGGACGGGACGCCTGGAAAACAAGGGTGGCTTCGCCTCCCCTTCATCTTCCTTCCCCCCCCCGTCCCCCCGGGCTGCGGGCTCTGTACGTGGATACGACTCCAGATTTGATTAGGCGGCTAATCTGCCAACGCCGAAGCATGGCGATACCCACCGACTCGTATCAGGCCCAGGAAGAGAGCCCTCCACACACAGACCTCTGTGTGTGTGTAAAACATTTGTACCTGCTCGCATGTCAACGGTCAGCAGCCAGGGCCGCGTAACCATGTGCTGTCTATTAGCATGCAGCTGTTATTGCTACTTCCAAGAGAGTTTTTACAAGGAATTAGCTGTGGCTCTGTTACGGGTTGTTAGGCACGGCGTGGGGGAGAATGTGCAATGCCAGACTCGAGGAAGTGCCATCGATGAGAGGACTCTCAACGGGTCAGGATGTTAGGCCTGATGGATAGAGTTCAGAGGAAACTGCAACTGGCAGGTTAGTGGGGGAAAGGTGGAGGTGAGTGTGAGGAAATGTTTAGGGTTTCTCTTAACATTGTTAGCTTTGTTTTGTGATATTCAATTTACTACTGCGACAGCCACGTCTTAATCTGAAACACATTTGTGTTCAGTGATTAAACATCGAGCCTATAAATGGTCAGAATATTAGGGAAAGATGCGTGTTTTAATAACCCGAAGCCCGAGTTGACATGTTCACATTCCTTATTTGTTCCACCAAGAAGTCCGTAATCCAGCGTTTCTCAGTTTGCTTCGATATAAATCAGAGAAAAGCAGAAAACCATTTTGCAGGAAGATAAAAAAAAAGAATTGTTGATTAAATTTGTTTTAGTGGGTTGAATGACAAATGGTTCCAGTACGCCTCCAGTCTCATTCCAGGCTCCGGTGCTGCACAGAGTCAGCAAAACACTGTATAGTTCTGCTCCTCACCAGGACCTCATGGGTGTCCCACCCCCCGCTGAGAGGCTGACGGACGCCTGGCTGACCCGCACGTTGTCGCGACTCAGATCAGGTGCTGTGACTGACAGTCAGACACCATAAGGAGAGCCGCAACACCGCATGTATCCAACCTCCAGCTCTAAAATGACCTCTACGGGTCGGCTGTAACGGCACGCACAGGTTTTTCACCAAAGGATGGATTCGGAAAAACTCAATATAACGTCAAATATAAATTTCTCATACCAACAAAAGACAACATAACAAGAGATGGTGTCCGAAGCATTCCCTGTGATATTTTATTCAGCTCTGAATAAAGTGCTACTTCCAGTGAAAGCTTATAGCTGTTCACACCAACCGCGAAGCAAATTTGAATGCGGGATGAGTTATGTTTATATGCGTTCCTCGCGCTAGACGCGCCAGAGAGAAAGGAGGGGAGCTTACCGACATGTAGATACCAAGGTTTCATCAACCGTGGCCGAAATAACCACTATTGCTGCTCTGTACGTGTTGTGGAAGTCCAAGACACGCTGGAAAACAATAACGTGATCCGGAGGCGCACACAACAGCTGTATTCACTCGCATCGGCTGGTTTACTAAACTCAACTGATTTTGTTATGATTTAACTGCAAAAAAATCATTCAGCTTTGAAAACGCTCGTTATCTGATTGGAGTTGGGATCGATTGGTGCTCGGCTATGCCAACATTGTAGCTGCTCCATCAACTCTTAAAATAATGTAATCTAAATATGGCAGCAACGTTATTGTTTGTACCATAGACAGACCGTGGTACATACACATACATTCATACACATGGCTTCGTCCGGTCGCTGTGCAAATACGAGGTGCTATCGTAGAGCTCTGGGTGGCCACCGATTGCTACAATATGTGACAACAGGAGAATCTCAACACAGAGTCTTTTGCAGCACAGTTTCACGGCAATTATTGAATACTTTTTTAAACTGCAACGATGCAAATGTCGCGGAAATTTGCACCAACCTGCGCTAATTTGTATTTTTGCATTGTATGTAATCGCGCGGAAAGTGTGCTTTGCGTTTGGTGTGAACACACTATTACAACACAACATCAATGATCTCATCGCTGCAATGCAACACTGCAACTGTGAACTCTCCATCCGAACCTTGACAGACGGTGCAGAGAACACAATATGTAGTGTGTTATATAAATCGAGCACAGGTTCAGGATCCCATTCAGTTTGCCTTTCTGTTTTTTTTATTTTTTTTTATCGACCTCATCTGCAAACAGTTTTGGTTTCCTGCTTTCCAAGAGAATATTTCAATAGTATAATGACAGCATCCACAGACATACAAGACAACACAAGAGTGTGTGTTTATGTATGGTGCAGATGAAAGCCAGGAACGCGATGTCAAGCCTGTTCTGAGAAATGAACCAACTGATGCCGGGAACCTTTTGGGGGGAAAGCAAAAAAATACATGAAAGATAAAACTGAAGACGAGCAAACAACGAGAAGAAGAGAGAGGATTAATGGCGTTTGAGAGAAGTTTGGACAGGAGGACCGAGACAACAAGAGAAATTCAGGGAGAAGGAGACAAAAATGGAATATGTTCTTCTGGGAATATCAGACAATTTGTTTTTCCACTTTGTCTGGTCCGTAGGGTCATTTTGAGTCGGAACCTTTTTGTGGGTGAAAGTTGAAAGTAAAATTCTGCCTTTTATTACAGACTGAACAGGCCCATGAGTACAGTGTTATTAATTCAGACCGGAATAATTACTAATCCACAAGAAAGTCCCGTGTAATAAACCGCCCTTTTAAGGTCAGGACCAAGGGAATTAATAGACAGTCCTCACAAGTGTCCCAAGACCAAGTGTCCCCCGTGTGTGCGCTGGTCAGCGTGTCTCCCTGTGGGTCCCGGCCACAGAGCTCCAGTTGCGTCTCCTCCTCTCATCTGCTCCCGGTTAGCAACATCTTGAGCGCTGTACTGCAGCATGCTCCCATGTCATAAAACACACTGCTCCTCTTCTCTCTCTCTCTCTCTCTCGCTCTGTCTCTCTCTCCCTCTGTCTTTCTCTCTCTCCATACTGTTGTCTGGCACATGGGGTGGAAGATGTTTTTCTCACTTTTCTCTCTCCCCTCCTCCCTCCCCTCCTCCCTCTCCTCAACCACGGAAAAAGCAGCACGCGTCCAGCTGCGTCTCGGTGCGGACACGGAGTCGTTAAATAGTTTGAGAAATGAAGGTCTCGATGGCATCATTCTCGTCTGCTCGACATCTCTTTTTATTTATTTTTTATTTTTTTGTATGTCTGCTCGTGAACACGTGAAATATCTGAGGCCGCTGAGAGCTTCATTACTTTGAGGCTGCCGCCGAACCGCGCAGAACATCGCAGAACATCGCTTCTACGAGTGTCCGCCACCTTCGGCACTGAAGGCGGGGGCCGCGGTTGCCCCCCCCCCCCCCCCCCCCCCTTCTCCCCAACACACACACCCCTTCACTCGCGGCCCCTGGTTGCCTATAATCAGAGAGACGTATGGAGGGAGAGTGTGGGCCTAATGACCATTAACGCATGTAGCTACAACCTCTGGCTCTGAACGCGTTCGAATCCATCACCCAGCGCTTGAGGGAGACCCCCGATCCATAACCGTCCTCCCTGCGTGTTCTCTGTCCTGCTCGAAGAAAGAAACCATAGATTGAACCCTTAATAGCATATATTGCTACACTTTATTTGGCTAATTAGACCGAGGTGAAGCCGAGGCCTGTTTTCGTCTTGACTGATGACCCTTGCCTCTTGTTTCTTTCCCTCCCATCCACCCCTCTATCCCTCTCCTTCCTCCAGAGCCTCCTGTCGGTCCACGACACTATCGCCCAGAAGAGCTACGACCCCGAACTACCTCCGCTGCCTGAAGACATCGACGACGACGAGGATTCCGTGAAGATCATAAGGCTGGTCAAAAACAAGGAACCTCTCGTGAGTAGCGTTGGCAGTGGTCTTGACAAATGATGTGGTTGGATTCGTACATGGCGGTTTCCAGCAGCTCCCACAGCTTTGAACGATGGTTTTGGGAAGCTAACGGGTCGTAAAAAATGGTGCGCCCCCTGTGTCCTGGGTGTCGAGGCCCCGACCGTAGGCCGCAACATTCCAGAGACGTTTTGGTTGCATGTTGTTCCCCGATGAATGTCTGCAACATAACTGCATCATCAGGTTCTTTGCTATTTGTGTTTGACATCTTAATGCTGGGAAAATCCTGCTTTCTAAGCTTTGTTTACTAATCCCCAACTTTCTGAACACCCAAAGCAGCAATCACACCACAAGTCAGGCCAGTACCGTACATGTTTTTTTTTTCCTGAGACACTTGTCTGTGGGAATCTAACCCACAACCTTGAAGTTGTAAGCGCACCAAAACCGACCACAATTGCCCAGCTCCTGGCCGCGGGTATTTTCAGCCAGTCTAGGCTCGGTGTCTGCTATCGGCTTCCTTTTTTCTATCCTGGTCAGCGTCGCTCTCTCATTGTAACACGTTTCTCACGTCCAGGCTCTTCAGACGGTCTCGCAGACGTCAACAACCACCCCTCTGTCTCGGGGGCCCCTTCTACAGCGGCGGCATCTTGGCATTCTCGCTCTCACTCCGCCCTTTGACCTCTGTGTGTGTCGTGCGACGGCTGCCATTTCCGCGCATTCCCCCTGCTCTTCTCCGCCAGTGCGGCACATTTGGGAATGGGGCTTCCGTAACCCCACAGAACCCAAATGGCGCCGGTTCTCCACACCTTTTAATTTTGTTCAGCTTTGCTGCGTGATTACTTTCATTGTTTCGGCCATTGATGCGATTCCCTCGACTGACCTCAGCGCCCTGCGACGCATCAACACTCCGGTCCTCGGGCGGCACGTCAAAGACCTCCGTCTGTCATCGTAGCACTGTTGTTGTGTGCCCGAGGCCCCGCCCTGCTTTGATGGGCGCCCGGACGTGCCCTGGCCCTCGGCCGCCTCTATTTTTCACTTTGTGGTTTTTCGCCCCGACCACCATCTTGGCTCCAGGCCGGCGCGCTCCCCTCACCACATCCCCGGGGGGGAAGGAGAACACACCTAAGCCATTTTTGGGCCCCTGCCTCGTTGCATGTTCCGCGGAGCTGCTGAGTGTAATAATGTGGCTTGCAGGAATTCTCCCGCTCGACACACATTGTCGCGGGCGCTTCCTGCTCCGGCCTCTCCCCCCACTCTAATGTCAGATCACATTCCCTGAAACCATAATGTGATTTACACCCACACCCGGTCAGCTCCATCATCTAGCTGCTGTTATTCCGTTACACGACCCGATTCTTTTCTGTCTCCGTGATTTGGCTCCTGAGAACATCTGAAAGGCACATTTAAGACGTGTGATACCGTTACTGTACAATACTGAAGGTGTTAATTATGTTGAGTGTATTTATGTAGTAATGCCATCGCTCCGTTTTAGTTTCTAGGTTCATGCTGCACACTTGTTATTGCGTGTTTCCAGTGTTCTTTTAGGGGTCAACACTAGGTCAGTTTTATAAATACCGCCCTAATTTAAAAGAGCTTGCATTTGATGTGGCTCTCCTAAACGCAATGTATCATCAGCATCACCGCAATATTGCAGCAGTGGCTGCTTAGTTTTCTACCAGTTTGGTTCTGTTCACTCCCAGCGGGCTTTGATGCATAACAGGCTACAGAATTAGATTTATAGCAGGAAATCGAGTCATGATCACTCCCAACCTGCATTGGTACAACACGTTCTATTCATAAAGGGAACAGCAACAGACGCTAAACTTTCCGTTGCGTCTGAGTACACAGAAAAACAGGATCAAACTATGCAACGGTATCTCGGAAGAAAGAGTCCACCCCACTGCCGCTTTCTCCCAAGTATGTCTTAGCTGCCCTCTCGCTGCCCGTAGGACCCACAGGGCACTACCGCTGCCCACAATCTCCTGTGGCTATAATTTAGGCCTGGCTGTGGTGTGGACACAGTGGGATTCTTCTGCAGGGCATAGTTGTTCTGTGTGTTCATGAAAGAAAACAATGGATGTTAAACGGCTGCTATTTTGGCGGTAAGCCATGTCAGAAATGCCATGGGAGATGTTCTTTGGGCTCTGAGACGAGGGCAACGTGAATCCCCTTAAGAGACTGCACTCTGGGGCAAGTCCTCGGGACCTTTAGAGACCTCCATCTTCCTATTTGCATCCACACACCCTTGAGTCAAGACTCTTCACCGTCTTGTGACCTTCTGAAGAATGAATGGGCCCCGAGAGAGAGAGAGAGAGAGAGAGAGAGCGAGCAAGACTTGAATCCGTCAAATGGTTCCTGTGGGAAGGGAGAATAATGCTGTAGTAAGCATACAGCTCCTACTATATACCTCTGTGTAGCTAAAGGCCTTTTCACACCAAATTTGTGCTTCGTAGTTTGTCCGTTTATTAACTTTTCACACCTCAGGTGCCAAAGTGAAACCTGTGGAACTTTACTCTTTCAACTCCACGGCAGCTCTCTCTTTCTCCTAATGTAAAGACATTTCCTCCTTGATCTTTAACCTCCTCCACTGCAAAAAAAAGGAGAAAGAAATACAAAGTTTGGACAGCATTTTAGGCTGAAGTCGGAACTCAAGAAAGAAGCATGTGCTCCAGCACCGCATCACTCCAATTGCTGTGGCTGTTGTATTTGTTATGACGATTTTTAAACGCACAACATGAGCATTTAAACAGCCCCTCGCTCCGTGACACCACACATACATGTGCTGACATGCCGACGACATGCGTCAAAATCTTTGCACCATTTTGTGAAAATGGCCCTAATGGTCCTCACGTTACTTTGTCATCTGTGGAGGTGAAGCTACTGACCCTCTAGCTCGGTAGTACATTTAAAGGTCCTGCATCTACCGCTGGCCCCTGAAACAACTGTCATCCTGCACATCTTTAAAAAAGGGGAAACCGACCCTAACGAACGGTAAGATCGCACGTTAAGGAAACGGACGGCGGGTCGGATGCTCGCGGTGAAGTCACAGCCATTCCACCAACCAACAAAAAAAAAAAAAACTCTTAATTGCGCCGGGGGTCCTCGCTCACTGCCGCACCAAATTGATTTGGATGTGCCCTTTAACTCGCAATTTCACATAATCAGCCTGCAATTCTCAAACTTGACATCATAACAACGCGGCCGTGCAATATCTAATTTCCTTTCCATCTCTCCTTACTTTGCTCTCTTTTATTTCCCCCCCCCCCCCCCCCCCCCCGTCTGCCTTTGTCTCGTCCTGTACTGCTGTGGTTATTGTGGGGACCGGGCTGTAGTTAGCCCTCTCCTTGTGACTCATCCATGAAGTTAATTGTGATTAGTTGAGTGGATTGTAGGCAGTAGCGCTGATTAATTGCTATCATTTCTCCGAGCGTGACTTCCTGCCACACTTCGGTGAAACTGTAAAAACTCCACAACTTCCTCTACTTCTTCTTCTTCCTCCCCCTTTGTTCCGCTGCTTCCCCCCCCCCAAAAGAAAAACCCGGTGGATTTATAAGCCCAAGCGTCGGGACAATGAAATAATTGGGTTTGGAGAGCGTCATAAACATACAGCAACATCAGCCCAGCCATGTCTCTTTTTTTTTTTTTTTTGATTGAAAGAATGTGTTATTTTGGATAAGGTTTCAGAACCGTTTTTTGGCGGGGGGGTTGCGTCGGGGCCGAGCATGTGGCGGCGCGTATAGCTGATATACTGGTGAGGTTTCGCCTCCGGTGATAAAGTGTTTGAATGCAGACTGACTAATAGGAGAACTCTGGACAAAACGTTGGAGGGAGTTAGAATGCACTGGTGTTACACAACTCCATGTCCCCGGGCCAAGAAAAAAGATCCAGGAGGATCGAGAGAGGCCGAAAACATGAGCTGCAAAAACGTCCACCTTAAAAAGTTCTATAGTGTCGTAATTCAGGTGTCATTTTCTCGGTGCTGGTGTAGTGATGTGCCTTTTTTTTAGACCGTTTGTAATCATCTTGTGAATTATCGGCTAAAGAACTTTTTGATTTTTGCCGTGGAGGAGCCTCAGTGTCGCCCCGAAGAATTCTGGAAAACCTCGATCCTTAAACAAAAACAAAAAAAACCTCAGTGTTTGTGCGAAGTTGTCATCGGCGGTGCAGAGTCGACTCGCTCACTTCTTCCATCTCCAGGTTGTTAGGCTTCATTAGCAGCCACGCAAGCTCCACCGCCAGGAATGTGACAGGATCGATGTCGGGTTCTATCGCTCTCCTCTCTGCTCGCCGTCCGTTGGGCGCGCGGGATTGGCTTTCCCATCCTGACCGGGTGTCACCGGGGGTTGCGGCTGAATGGAAAGCGTGGACCGCAGTGTCCGTGCCATCCTGTTGGCAACGCCAGCCTGCATGGCGTCCCGCCTGGCACCGGATAGCACCGATCAATACGGCTGTGCCACCACGGGGGCATCTGGACTTCAGATTATACGCCCACGAATGGCACCAGTGCAGTTTCTGCACACACACACACACACACACACACACAGATGACATGTCGGACATTATTATTGTAAAAGCTCCAACCGCGTGATTGATGCCCGGTGGATTTCCTTTACTTAATAAAGGGAGTCGATAATTGCGACGAGACAGGAAAGCCATGCGATCGATTTTGTGACGAAGTTGTTTTTTCCATGAACAGCAGTCGCAGGAATGAGCCACTGGCAACTGGACATGCCATGCTTTCCCCATCTGCGGCGGGCGGGCCTCCTCTGACACAATTGGGACGGTCGGATCGCGGCCGCTCTGATCCCCTTCGTCTGGAAGCCCTCTCAAACACATTCATCCGGATGCTCTAAATGCCCGACGGTGTAAGTGTATACAAACGCAGGTTTACGCCGTGAATAGAGTTTATGAGAAATCCCCGGAGAGGCGCTCTTGATTGAGACAGTTATCAAAGAGAGGGACCAGATAGATGTGTTTTCTGTCCCAAAAGTGACTTTTTCTACTGTCTGTTTACATCAGAACGTGGAAAGCGAGGGGAAAGTAATGACACTCGCTGGGAATTAATGGAGCAGCAAATGAGATTAGAGCCGACAGCACACATGGTAGTGTTTTACGGATCGACCCGTGTGCTTTAAAAGCAATACGTCTTTCACTTGATGGATTAGGCCGCGGCGTCCTGGGAGCGTTGCGAAGGAAGATGGAGCACCGACGCTCTAAAACATGAGGACAAGTGGAGAGCACTGCTGGTGTTGACTGTGTGTGTGTGCGTGTGCATGCATGCCCTAGGTTCAACTGCCTGCCGTATTCCCTGCTATAAAGTTTGTATTACTGTTTTTGTACTGTGAGCTTAGTTTTTTTTTGGCGTGTGTTTGCGTATGTGTGTAGATATAAGTAATGTTGATACGGGTCATACTGTATTATTTATTTATTATATGTTGTAATGGAGCTTTCACAGACGGATGGCATCCTGTATACGAAGGATCCATCCAGAATTTGCACGGGAAATGCAGACGTATAAACATTTTAATTACGTAGTTCTGTTTAACTTTTGCACAAAATATTGTTTTTTACACGAGACCGTAAGTGTTGGTAATATAAATCCTTAAAGGCTGGACACTTGTTCACTGTACAGGCCTGCTTCAAAATGTCCCATTTGTAAATGCCAAAGTGAGTAAAAAAGTGTCTTTGACCTTTTTATTCATTCAGGGGAGTTTTCTCACAGCTACACATTTTGGCCACAGAGCCTCCTCTCTAACCTTTTAGACTAGAGCCAGTTTCAAACCCCTGCACCTGAAAGGATGTTGTAATTATGTCTTCTATTGTGTTGCAAAGTCACTGAATGCAAGTGAAATGCCCACTACAGAAAAAAGAGATAAAAAGTAACAAGGTTCTTGTTTTATAGTTGAATACCTGCAAATGATCATATAAACTTGGATGATTTGTTCAGAAACTGTTAGTAATATTAATACAATCCATTCACAAAACCAAGGTATTTCAACACATTGATGCAAAAAATAAAAACCGACAATTTTGCACAATTCCGACATGGAAAAGTCCCCGTGTTTGTTCCTGTGCGTGTGCTTGTACAACACTCCCACCACCACCACCCTCGCAGCCCGTTGAGTCGTGAATGTGAAAACCCGCGCAGCTTCCAAAAGCCACATCTGAGGCATTCCCAGATCCTAATCTCACGGCCCCTCTCAAATAAAACCTCATCCTCCCATCGTGTGCAATCATACACACATCCCGGGCGCTCCGGCTCTTTTCCGCCCGCCGCTCCCGAGAGCCGGCGAAGCCCCCGAGGCTGAATGCGGCCATTGTTGGCCTGCCGTGGGGCCGGGTTCCTCCTCGGCGGCCCCTGCTTCCCGGCCCACTTTGGAAATGAGAAGTGACATGTGAAAGTGCTGTTTTCTTTTACGACGGGATAACGACGGGGAAAACACTAAACAATCCCAGAGCAGAGATCGACCGCTCTCTGTGACACAACTGTCTCTTTGTATGCGCTCATGCAGAGCTCTCAGACAACACACACACACACACACACAGTACATAATGACTAAATATCTGGCACTGTCCAGCTTGTAGCAGAGAGACGGCGATTCCACTCAGTCTACATGGTGATTCATGCGGACGGTACGGAAAGAAATGCACACATCGGTCGAGATAGCCACGCAGATTCACACGCCCAAAATTCACCCCCCGGCACCTGTCTGAGGTGCTGACGGTGGGCTGCTAAGTGTGTTTTCATACCAGCTGGGTAATGACATGCGCTCACATTAAGGTTTAAAGAGGCAGAGGAGGAAAAGGAAAGAGGGCCAGGAGGAAGATAAATGAAGGTAACCCTCTGCATCACGTTACCTGGCAGCTCCTCCTGGAACCTCTCCTCCGCCACCGTAATTATCATAATAATGACCCGCAATTTTCCCTTTTTCTCAGTATACTTGTTAATTACTGGTAGGTCAGGACCGGGGTTAAGGCAACATAAAGGGAAACCGGAGTCTGGTTTAGTGCGAGAGGGAGAGTGGGAGTGAAGAGAAGGAAGGGCAGAGTCGCTTTTATTAGTTGCATTCACAAGTGATTTAATAAAGCAGGTTGGAAAGTCATGCCCGGGGGGGGGGGGGGGGGGGGGGTCACCCAGAGGGGATCGGCCAGCGGCGGCAGCCTCGTTGCATCAGCTCGGGAAAATAATTTGACGTTTAAAACCTCGGGTACCTTTCACCGCTTTTCTTTTTCTCTTCTTTTCTTTTCTTTTTCTCCCTCTTTGCAACAATAATATAGATTTTCTTCTGCTAATTCTTTACAGCGTCGTATTAATCTTTATCGGTGACCGTGAGGCTCAAAGGATTTTCTCACCGTGACCCGAATGCGCCAATATCGCATGATTTAACTCCTTCCGAGCGGCGCTGTGGCGTTTGAGGAAGTATGTAAGAACTCGTAAAAGATGCTGGACGCTGGTGCGCGGAGCGGTCATGTGTTGGGGGGGGGGGGGGGCTCTGTGCCATCTGAGTGAGGTAAGATGAAATGACACACTCCAACACCAGATATGATTGGAGGTAATTGTGTTTTAATGTCCAGGAGGCCCATTCCCACTTTTGTATTTTGGTTTTTTCCACCGGTCGACATCTGGTGCGAAGAACGGCAGCATGTGTTTCCACTACACTTGTATTTATACCTCTAAACACAGCAGTCAACACGGCAGTCGGCAGGAGTTTATTGTCGCTGTTACACTTTTGCCCGTTAAGTGACATCATGTCAAAACACGTCGGCCTCTCCGCTCGGGGCCACTCGCGTTTGTTTGCCCTTGTCGCTCTCAATTTGGAGGGAGAAATAATGTTTCGTCAAATGCCACGGCGTTCGGTTCGGTTCACGGGGGACGATGATTCGAGCTTCTCGTAATGGGCCTTTTAAAATGGACCTTGGAGTGGCTTCAGTTGAAGGTAAAGAGGTCCTCGGATCCTCGGCCGGCACCAGACAGGCCACGCATAGCCCGCCCTGGACACCGAGACGAGCCCGGCCAAGTCGACTAGCCAGCCCTCTCGTCATCCATACAACCAGAGTACAAGCCAGCCGGCTTCCATCATGTCATCCATCCATCCATCCAGTCCATCAGCCAGAGGGCACTCTTAATTGCCCCGTGAAGACTTAGCTCGCCAGAAACTCATTGTGGCCAATCCCAGCCGAGCTAACGTGATGAGACATCCAGCTTGTCTTACCCCCCTCTTATCTGCTTAAGTTTCATGGCACTACCATGCGCCAACAGTTCCCTGGATAACGTTGCCTTCACTCCATTCCCTGTAATAAACACACAGTCTCAGACATGAGGGGATCCAAATTTCAGTCCCGGTTTTCTCTTTTATATAAAGTGTTGTCGGCACTGTATGAGGTGTGAGCCATTTGTCATCACGTACTTAATGCGGTGGCCGTGTCAGCATGTGAGCTCCGGTGCACGCGCCCGGGAGGGGCGATGGCTTGATACGGACGAGCATCGCTCCAGTTCTCCTCATCGCACGGCGTAGGCTAAGCCGTTGCGTTTTGGCCGGCCCAACAATAACAATCGGAGGCATTTATGTGTTAGAAACGGGGGAAACAGGGCTGGGAGCAGCGGGCTGCATATGGAGCTGATCACGTTAGGAGTGGAGGCTTCGGGATCGCCTTACTGATGACTAATTGACCGCAGCTAGGAGGCCCTCCCCAGACCACGATGACCCCCGCTCTCGTCTATGTTTGACTGTGTGTTTCTGCCCTTGGACGCTTCACTTCTGTAGAGACTTGCCTCTTTTGAGTCTGATCCTACGCCCATCTAAGAGTGCAAACGGCAGCAATGGCTGACAAAACAAGGAGAGAATCGGCCCCTGTCAACATCATCGCCTCTAGTGCGCGCCGTGCTATCTTTTTCCGCGCATTTGAGCCACTCGATGGCTAAGTGGCGCCTCGTCTCTAATTGCTAACATAGCGTAGCCCATTCATCAGGCTGAGCCACTGTCCAGCATCAATCATCCAGTCTTTTGAGGGTTTTCTCCTGGGCCGGTTTGGCCAGACTTCAGGTGGAAGCTCTCGTAAGAACGCACGCACGGACACGCTCCCGTGCACACGAAAACACACCTAAACACGCTGTCACTCATGCGTGCGTGTGCTTTGACAGAACCCCCCCCCTTCGGACTTCCTGCACTGTTTCCAGTGCACGAGGGAAAAGTCTGAAATGGCTTCCATGTGCCCGCGGGCGTTGAGGTGCTTGGTGCAAACCCAACCATCAGTTCGTGCTAATCCCCAGCTGCTATGCCAGGAAGCCCATCTTGGTGCTTGAGGGTCTTTACCTTGTTTCTTCCTTGTGTGTGCCCCCCCCTCCCACACACACACACACACACACCATGCAGCTTATTTAGGTTCTAGCCTGACTGTTTATGTATTTGTTTAACAGAGCAGGGACTCCTCATTAGTGGCCATGCTTGGCTGGATGCTGATGATGGCACCCATAGGGTATCAACGCACAGGGGGAGGTGATGCCGAGTTCACGTTGTTGGATTCCCCCCCCCCCCCCCCCGCTGCCTCCCAGTGCTTCCAAGGCATTCGTCAGGCCTCCAGGAGAGGCTGGTGTTCCCCTGGAGGATTGAGAGAACGAAGGCCGACTGTAGATTGTAATGAGGTGGAGGGTTAAGTGTGGCGCTCCCGACATAATCAAGCATCAGGAATAATGGGGTACTACAGAACAGAAGAAAAAAAACGTGAATATTTGAGGTGATTACAATAGTTTGTGGTCGATTTGAACCTCAACTGCCTGCTGCCATCTTACACTTAATCCCACGCTTCTGTGTCTCTGTGAGCTTATGTGACGAAGGATGGTCTACGTAACATTGGTCGGAGAGGCGCCGACGCTCACATCTCCCAAATCTCAACAACAATGCGTCAATGATTGGTTGATCCCAGAGAGGCAGCCTTCAAAAAGCAAAGATGCACTCATCTTCATGTTGTTATTAGGTTTTTCATTGACTTATAATCTAAGTTCTTTCTTGACAAGTAAAGCCAAATCTACTGCTTAGATTTTTGGCACTGGAAAGCTCAGCGTGACATGCAGAATTTGTCACATTCACAAACATTCCTACATATGGAATAGAAGGGTAAAGGACTCCAGTGAAATTCTCTCTCCATTACCAATATTCTTGTGTTTCCTTGCTCTCTGTCTCTCTCTCTCATTCGGTCTTTCTATCTTGCTCCCTCATCATATCATTTTCTTCTCATTCATTCACTCTTCCTCTCAACTCCGACCCCCACTGTCTGCCTCCTACCCTTCCCTCCCAGTCAACTTGTCAAGTCCTGGCTCTCCTCTGGTCTTCCACTTATCCTCCGGTCTGGCTCGCTCGCGTTGCCACTGGAGCGCTTTGGCTTCTCTCAGCTTTTTCTTATCAGACGGAGCTCATTTGGCTACCGTACCGGGGCTGAGTTCAGGCTGGGGCTGGCCAAATGAAGAGGGAGGCTCCCCCCTCCCTTCATAACTCCCTCGCTGCTGGCTGTTGGCCTGCCCGTGAATTCCCATCACGTTGAAGGGTAATGGGTCAGATGAGAATCGCATCGAAAACAACGTCTGCTTCAAATAGCTCCTTGCGGAGAATCAGCGAGGTGTAAAAGAAAAATGAGAATTGGCAAATTTGTCCACTGACGCCCAAAGTTTGTTTCTTTTCTGCTGTGAAAACACATAAAACGTGGTGGTTTCAAATGGGGACGGAATGGTCTCCTTGCTTACCCAAGAGATCTGGGTTCGCGACCCCATCCGTTCGTGTTTGCACGCCAAATGTGCTGCTCTATAATCACCACTGCCACTCGCAGTAAAAGTGGTAAAAGTGGTGCTTCTAAATGGCATCGGGGTTTCAGCGTGTGATTCAAGCCATATGTGTCAAAACACGACTTATATCTACGCACCATGTGTGAGCAGATTCCATAGATAGGCAGAGTTTATGCAGACAGCCTGTTGTCCTTACAAACTGAGTCCAAGGCTCTCTCGCTCTCTCTTTCTCTCTGTGTAGTTAGCCTTTAGACTGCCACCAGCCACCAGGGACCCCGGGGGACACAATAAAAACATCCATCACACCACTGGCCATCGGCCAGCTCCAAAGAAGGAGAGTCAGAAAGCAAAAGCGGAGAGAGAAAGTTAATGACCACATGTCTGAATACTCCTGCGAGAGTTCCTGCAGACTCCCCATCTCACCCTGTCCGTCTCTTTCCCTGCAGCGCTCTATTCTTTCCGTCTGTCTGGGGGTCATTGCATCACATACAGCTGCTTTAAGTCACACCGAGAGGTTGTACGTGACCCTGACACCGGGGTCTGACAGTGCCCTCCCCTCTCACTGACCCGCTCCACCGATTTCTCTCCTACTGCAACCTCTCGGGTTTCTTTAATTAGCCCCATTATTCTATTAGGTCCGCAGCTCTCCGCAGACCGAACCGCTGTCTTATCCCGGTGTCCTTCCTAATCTCCACACCCGAAAAAAGGCCTTGAGGAAACCATTATCTAGGAGGAAAACCATTAGGTGTGAACAGGTCGTGAAAACAACCAAGATGACGTGCTAATGGCATCGAGCGAAGTGGCACAAACCAGAAGCTCCTTTGGTCTTTTGAGGTTTTTTTTTAAATGTTGTATATCTCCTCCTGTGCTTCCCATCGTTGGTAGTAGCCAGAACTACTTCGGGCCTGTCGCAGGAAGGCAAACATGAAAATGACACAAACCGGAGCGGAGCGGCATGACACACGGCGAGCTTGTTGTTGCACTCCTGGGCGGCAATGGATTAGGACAGCTGAAATAAAGCACGGACGTTTTTCTTTCTTTTCTTTTTGCAACAGTAATAAAAACAATCTTCCGTGATGATGGGAATAGCAGCTAGAGAAGGGTGGAAGAATGAGTTGCAGCCCCGGTAAACCGTCCGTCGGCTAGACGCCGCATCTGTCTGGTTCTGGTCGTCGGGGGCCCGAGCGAGGATGACGCCGGGTTTGCAGTTCGCGATCCTGTTCCATCCAGCCAGGCTGGGGCCTCAATGGTGTCCGTGCGAGGGGCCGTGACAGGTTGGCACCCATTAAGCCTATTGTTTTATTGTGAAGGGAAGAGGCTGTTTGGGTTTACTGGAAAATGCATCACCGCTGTCATTTCAAATGAGGAAGTCGAAACCCCATCCTCTACTCCGTTTGTCCTTCTGGCTGAGCACCAAGCCCATAAAGCAGGACGGGGAATGCTTGAGCGTGTGTGTGTGTGTGTGTGTGTGTGTGTGTGTGTGTGTTTTGAGTCTGCAGCCTCTCATCTGCTCTGCCCTCAACCCTCTCTGTCCAGGCCATTGATGCTTTCTGCCGCTACCACTGCAGCTAACAGAGTGATTCATCCGTGACAAACCCCTGGCACGCTTCTTCTATGTATGCAAAATATAGATCTTTCATCTTTTCTCCCTCTGTACCGATATTCCATTGGTTTACGCATTAAAATGATCTCTCACCGTGTTGTGTCCCACCCCAAAAAAACAGTTATGTCATAGCAGGTGTTATGTGGGAGGTGCAAGTTGCAGTTGGTTCAACTGCTGAACCTGTAAAAACACACCTGAAAAGAGTCCATCCCTGTAAATACGAAACCATAGATTGGTCACTTGAAAGAGGAAATTCCATTCTTCCCCCTGGAAAAGTAAGCATAAATCAGCCATCTTGGTAACAATGAGCATCCTGTATGTAGTTTAAATCCTTGAATTTCAGCCAGATAGCTCATTTTGGGGCTCTGATCATGTGGCATTTGAACAATGCAGCTCTAAGCAGAGTGGAAAACCGATGCAGTTCATCCAAGTTTCATATTATTCTCTGTGTTGGCTTTGCAGGGAGCGACGATAAGGCGTGACGATCACACGGGGGCCATCATCGTGGCCCGCATCATGAGAGGAGGAGCAGCCGACAGAAGCGGTCAGTTCTGTGCATCTTTGTCTAAACATTTGTACGTGGATCTGCATATTTCACATTGTAACAAAGCAGGCACGTGATCGGGAGTTATCCTCACGGCCAGCTCCGTCCCGCAACTTGTCCTTTTCCTCTTTTGTAAACATGCACGTTAATGACGAGAACACTGCGGCGCTCTGCTCGCTGTCCACATGTTTTCTGTTTCGTTTTCTGTTCATTGTGTCCAGTCTGTTATTCCGCTCTGCCACAGCGAAGCCAAAGGCAAATTTCCACATGTGCGGACAATAAAGCTTTGATTCTTTCCCAATCTCAAATGCCACCGCGAAGATAAACAGTAATCTGGTGTACTGTACACATCCCCGGGCTCTTTGTGAGCGCCGGACTTCTACACAGTAGCTCGCTTATATTAGGACATTAGAATATATGATTGTGGATGCGTAAACCGTGTGCTTGTGTGTGACAGGGCTGATTCACGTCGGGGATGAGCTGAAGGAGGTCAATGGAATCCCTGTGGACGACAAGAAACCGGAGGAGATCATTCGTATTCTGGTAAGCAATCGTACGTTTGTGTGTGTGTGTGTGACTGCATTCGGCCCCGTGTGTGTGTGTGTGTGTGTGCTGTCCAAGAGTTTCCCCATGTTTTTCAGCTCCACTCCCTTGGCGAAAATAACATTCCTTGTTTGTGATGGCAAAAAAAAAAACTCCTTCTAACTCACCCAGGACCACGTGCATCCCGTCGCAGCGCTGAAAAACCAAAGTCTTTCTCGACAAGCCTTTCCTCGTCCTTTTAGACCACATGCATCGAGCCACACGGTTCCCTCTGGATGACATTGATGCTTAGTAGTTTCCTCCAAGCGGGCTCCGCCGCAGGCCTCGAATACGCTCCGCCAGGGGCAGTGTGGGAGGGGGCAACTGGAGAGGAAAGAGAGAGTCTCTTAAACTCTGGAGGCGTTCGCAGACACAAAGGCCTCCGGAGCTGATGAAAGCTTTCAACACACACACACACACTATATTACTGCCAAGCAGAGTCATCCAATCCTAATAACTCTTCCATTGTTGAAAAATCAAACAGTGCCTTGACATATCTGACTTTCATTGGATTAGGTGCTGGACAGACGACTGGTGTTTCTCCTCCATTTGTACCTAAGCCGGTGTATCTTGTATCTTGTCTCTCCCAATTACTCAGGCCCAGTCGCAAGGAGCCATTACCTTCAAGGTGATCCCCAGCATCAAGGAGGAGGAGCCAACCAAGGAGCCAAAGGTAGGTCTCCTCCTGGCACAATCATCATGTTGATTGGGTTACACTCGTCCACTTTAAAGAACAGGGAGAGCTTCTCTGCTCCAGCATGACGCTTTATTTTCGGTGGATGCAGAACATTGTTTTTAAATTATGTCTGAACAAGGAAAGAGGAAGTTAATGTCATTGATAGATGAGGGCAGATTATTGGAATGTGTTAATGCAACCCTGATTTAGCTTAACACATTGGTGCACACAACTGAAATTTTCAATTTTCCATTTTTAAATGATCTTTGGGCAAAAATATGTAGTTTTCAAAATCAAAGTGTTTGGCTAAAAGAATCATCTAGATATAGTAATTGGGTTAAACACGTCCCTTTCAGCCATCCAAAACTTACAGAACCATATTTACTAACTCTTGTTTTAAACTACACATCGGACAAGTAACCACTTCAATCACCAAACTCAAAGTGTTTATTTTTTTACCGAATGACTTGGAAAACTAGAAACGAGTGTCCCACCTTCTCTTCACTGACCCTAGACGGGGGTTTAAAAACGGTGTTCAGTTTAGATTATCTTGCTGAACAAAACATGCAAGTATCATCGTTTGTTTGCCGCAGAACCTTTTTCTGCAATAATCCAAAAATAAAACGGATAACTCCCATTGGCTGTTTGTAGAGGGAACCAAGCTGATGCTAACTTCCACAAAAAACAACCCTGCTGCACCAGCAGACAGTAGCTTGTAATTCATTCTGAGGGTGGTTTAACTCTCTTTAACCATCATTCTCACCCACTGGGGGGGCTGATGCACCATTTCTCTCACACTCATCTATCAGTAGCGGACAGAGGCTGGATCCACTTGTGTTTTTTTTTTCTAAGCCCCGGGGTCGAAGGCAGGTTTCTCATAATTCACAACGCAGCCCTCCCTGCATGTGTCACAGAGGCGTACAGGTCGGTGGTGGGCCACTTGCATCCTTTGTCATCGTGTTATGGGTTGAAACCGTCTGGTGCCCAACACTCAGCTGGTCCTCCATGACAATAGCTTGCGCTCTAACATCAGGTAGCGTGGAGGCATCAAAATGCAGCTAAGTGGCTGAGCATATACAGGCCAAATAAACCCAGCCAAGGGAGAAGTGTGTAGATGTACGAGTGCGTTCCGCCGGTTGGTTTAGCGGCCAAATCGGCCGTTATGACTCGAACAAAACAGCTCTGTGTGAAACATAACTTTACGACATGGCACAAAGCGCTCTTTAAATCAATAGGACATCGAATAATGTCATCTCACACGTACTCGCACTCCTTCCCTCGCTTTCTCTTTCCACATGCACCGAGGTGTCTTAGGAGCGATAACTCATCGTGACAGAACTCAATTTAGGCAAGGAGACGCCGCGAGGTGCTGTAGGTCGCAGCTAGCCGCCCACAACAGGGGGGGGGGGGGAGATGTCGGAGATTTTTCCACCGTAGCGTCCAACCTCCTTTGTGTTGATGAGTTGTGTCCACCCCCGCTGCCAGAGCAAATGAGACCAACTCCCTTAAAGAAAGAAAACAACTTATTTTCCTCCTGTTCCCTTAATGTGGAAAGATTACTGATATTAGATTGTGTCAGCGGGTGGAACAAAGCGATTCAAACTGGAGCCTCTGACTCAGGAGATGTTGAGTCTCGCCACACTTGGACGATGGTGACGGGGCTTAGTCCGTCCTGCGTGTTGACGGAACCACACGGAGGGACCAACTTGGCCCGCGGTTGCAGGTTTCAACTTCTGATTGCAATGACCTTTCTGGAATAATCGCCCCGAGCGCTGGTGAAGCACCTTCAGTGTTTGCCGCGGTGGCTTCCCGCGCAGTGGAAGGGAAAATATCGTTTACAGTGAAGCGTCGCTTTTTCCTGTTGTGCCCTCAATCCAGCTCTTTGTTTTCTGCTCTACGTCCAGGTGTTCATGAAGGCGCTCTTTGACTACGACCCCAAGGACGACAAATCCATCCCATGCAAGGAGGCCGGACTGGCCTTCAAGAGGGGCTCCGTCCTCCAGATCATGAGCCAGGACGATGCGACCTGGTGGCAGGCCAAACACGAGGGGGAGGCCAATCCCCGCGCCGGCCTAATCCCGTCCAAGCAGTTCCAGGAGAGGTAAGAGACGACCCCCCAGCTACCGTTGCCTCTTCTTTGCTTCGCTGTCACAACTTTCACCCTCTTTTCTTTTTCTCTCCCTCCTTTCTCGCTCCACGCTGCCAAAAAAAACGGTCTGGATTTCCGCACAATGCCTGGCCCCCGAAATGAGTAATGACAGCGAATGATAGCGCTGGTACAGATCCACTTTAGATGGCAAGCGGATGGGAAAAATGGCACATCAGTGTGTGCGCTCGGACGGCCGCACTTGATGTGCGACGCGCTAGCTCGGGAGGCCTGGGGCGATTTTTTTGGCAACGCCGGCGAGCATCAGAGGAAAGTAGGGGGGAGAAAGAAAAAAAAACGAGAGAGAGAGGAGAGCAAAATAAGAGAGAGAACATACGCAAACATTTCATCCCGCAGTTTTGTCAACAGAAAGTGCGTTTCTCCTTCCTCTCTTCAATCCTTTCCTCTCACCATCTGACAGCGTGAAGCTGGTGGATGTCGAAGCATAGCAGGAAGTGTTTATTATCCCCCAGGCGGTCATGAAATCTGGTTTTATTGTGCCTTTTTTCTCTCTTTCTTCACCCTCCTCTCTCTCTTTTCTTTCAGGAGATTTGCACTACGGCGACCTGTTGCGACTCTCCCGCTGCAGAGGACCTCTAGCCTTCGATCATGTAAGCATGCACTCTCCGTGACAGGCCCAGAACAGGACGACAGGCTGCGACAGGTGGGCGGGTTTAGGAGGGTTAGATGCACTAACAAGCGGTGGAAGCTAGGGATGTCACTCAGGACTCATCCCTGCATTCCGAGGCCGCCGCTGCCGCCAGAAGCCGGGCGGCGCCGTTGCGCTGCTTCACGCCTGTCATCAGAGGAAGTGTTGTGTCTGGATTTGCCTTCCTGTCTGCTCCACGGTTCACTCTCCCGCCAGACTCTCTCTCTCTCCGCTCTGTCCACCTTCTTGCCTGATCTCCACGTGTTGACGCGGGCGGCCTTTTAATGCGAAGAAGAAGAAAAAGGGGGGAGGAGGTTCGCCTTCTGGAAAACCTCTCAGAGCCTTTTACACCTTCCAGCCAAAACACGGGGCTCACAAGCTCGCATCTCAAAGCGCCTAACGACGGATTAATGATCGGACACGAGACCCACAGATGTGATATAGGCGCGGCGCTGCTCTGCGGAGCACATTAACGTACCTTTTTATTATTGCGAGCCGGTACCGTGACCCCAACCCTGGCCTGTCGGCGCAGGAAAAGTTCGGGGGAGAAGGCATCAGCGGGAGTACTTAACAGAAATGTGCTATGAGAATGTAGGAGATCAGGAAATGGGGGGGGATTGAAGCTAAATTGCCCTTATAAATCAAAGATAGCTGATCGCTTCATAATGAAGACAGAAGACGTAAACCATGTTGAGCAAGAAAAGGACAGCAGCGGCAGCAGTTAGATATGACATTCAGACCCTGGTTTTAAGTTCAAGACTAGAAAAGAGCCAATCAGAATCTAGAAATACTGCAGTTCAGTATTTAACTGAATAACTTTGAATTAGCCAGCCTGATTTCTTAAGAGAGGGTGAACGGTACGGGCTTTGATGGTAATACTTTAGAATAAAAAGGGCCTCTGTTTTGGGGTTTGTGGTGCCACCAGTGGTGATTTATAATTGTCCTCTTCTGCTGTAAAGCAGTCAAATCAAAACACAGAACTGTCTTCTAACAGGAGCCTGACAGGAATGTTGGTTTAACAGCAATGGTTGAACATCTTCCCCACCTTCACTTCACAGCAGCCTCCAAAAATATATTCATATTATACTTTATTAAGTACACCATTCTTTGCTTGGTGTCTCCTGTCATATTATTATTTGGCAAACAAATTAGCAAACTATGTGCATAATAGACCATATAAAGTCATTATAAAGAGTGTCCTTAATAAACTTTGATCATTCAGGAATAGGTTTCCTCTGTCCCAGTTCCCATCAAAGACACGGAGTAAAACACACATTTCTCTCTCGTCCAGCTGCTGAGCTCAACACAGTAACAAATACGACGCTTCAAGCCCAAATTGCTCAAATTTGCACCTCCATAAACTGCGCCCACCTGACTTTCCGTTGCACCTGACTGGTGAGTCCCTGTGAGACACTCCCCGACATGCAGCCTCAAAATGACAAAGACGTTCGCTCTGATTTTACAAAACGCTTGCCAAACAGCAATTTGGTTTGTATATGGTGAGCTACAGCGCATGAATGGAAAGCCCATCCAGCTGGCGTCGGGACTGCACCATTACAATATGAGTGCCTGCGCGCGCCTGTAGCCATGGAGGAGGTGAACACGCTGCCAATATGTGTGGCGGAACGCGCAGACGCAGACTTAAGTCTGCAGTCTTACTCACATCGGGCTGTTTACTTGACATTTGCGCTTTTGGAATCTTCAAAACTTGGGGAAAAAAGGGGGGGGGGGGGGGGGGATTTATTTTTGCTACAAAGACTTTATCCATACGTCTTTGTATTAGTTATCCCACATCACAGTTCTCTACTACAAGCTTATTTGCAGAAAAACCTCGACACACCTCTCCTTTCCTCCCTGCTTGCTACGTCTTCACGTCTCTGCTCACATCTCCATCTCCATATCCACATTTAGGTTGTCCTCTGCAACGTACAGCTCGTCTCTCTCACCCGCGAGCCCTCAGGAAAAACACACCGCGCTTGTACTTGGCTTCGTAGGCCCGCTCCGGTTTCCACAATGACCCCGTTGAACCGAAACCCAGCTTCTTATTGGCCATATTTCTTTCACTGTGTCCATTCGACTGCTTGTTTTCCCTTCAACAAGGCGGAGAGAGCCCTTAATGTAACGTGACCCCTTTCAATATGCGGCTCCCAAATAAGCAGCAGAGCTACGCTGACCACCTCCAAACTTAGCATCGGGGCTCTTTCTTACCTCCCATCTTAAGCCCTCGGGTGAGTTATGGATGTTGTCATTTCCTGGTTATGTTCAACCGCACACTGGCACGCATGGTGCACGCGGGCCTAAAATAGCCGGCTAAAAAGTTAACGGCAGACAGTGCTGCACTGTTCCATTAATATTTCATTTTAATGGCCCAGTTCCTCTTATGAGTTATGGGATTTATAACCCCCCCCACCCCCTCCTCTTGCAGAGAAGGCAGGTGTAAAATGTAGTTTGCTGCGAGTCATACTAAAGGAACATAAGTCTCCTTTTGAGCTGTAGCTAAACTCTCCTCCTCATGTCATACACACTGTAAGGATTAGCTGAGTGCAGCAGCAGTAGTAGGAAGTCCCTTGACATGGCCCTCTCAGGACTAGATGAATAACTGGGGGAATGGTAAGTTCATTCGCATCTCAGTGTTTTTAAAATTAAAATTAATTAGAGAAAAATGTTGGATCCGGTTGTGGTGTAAGTTGAGCGACTACAAGTGAAGGGTGTAAAAGAGGAAAAAGAAAAACCGACTGACAAGAAAGAGGATTATGGACGTACTGAAGGCGGAATAGATGGACGGGGTCGCATTCGGTGGCAGATGTGGCCCCTGCGGAGTGTGCGGTGGCCCGGGTCGGGGGAGACGGAGGGGAGACGAAGACTTGGATCGGGGCCCCGTTCACGTCGGGGCGCACCGGCCTGGGCCCCCGTGGCCATAAACTACAACCTAATTGTAGGACACCGCGGAGACCCCGCTATTACCGAGCGCAGGACGGAGGTGGTGATTGAGTAGGGGGGGTCCCTTTCTCTCTTTCTCTCTCTCGCTCTCTCTCTCTCTTTCTGTCTCTCTTTCCAGCCCGGGAGCTCCGTCGGCTGGAACAATATTGGTCTTGGCGAGCGGCTGCGGCGAGCGTTGCTTAACCGTGTCCATTTACGCCGAGGTATAAATAATCCCTCTCCCCTCGCCGTTGCTCTCGTCGCTTTACCTCGCATACCTCGGTTATGAAACTGATGTTTAAAGTGCCATCAGTTTAAGTCAATTATTAACTCGGTACAGGGGTTAGATCAACTATTTTACATCTCTAGTTGTCAGACCTGCCTCCTCCCATCTTTTTTTGTTTTATCCCCCCAGCTCTCTTCCATCGATGCCTGGCCGTCCTCCAGCCTCCTCATCTGTTCTCTCTGAACAGACGGACGGCTCTCTGGGCTTTCTTACAGCACGTCTGCTCCTCCGTCTCCTCCGACATGCAAACCCTTCCTTGATTGTTTGGTTCGGGTCGCTGTTTGCCAAACACGTGGACGCACTTATCGCTGACCTTGGGGGTTCTTCTCCACGTCTCACTCCACACGTTACAGCGCCGTCCCTCTCAATTTCGCTCTGAGCCGTTTTTGGAAATGCCGCCAGAGGTCGGTCTTAAGTGGCCCCGAACCTGGCCCCCGTGTTCAGTCTATCCGTCCATTTCATTTGTCAGCTCACTCTTCACAAGACGCGGTGAGCCTGTTTAGAAGCGCAGACGGTGCAGCAGAAAAGTTGCGTTTTATTCACAAAGGTTAGAGGCAGATTACCTCGCGGACACCACCCCTAAAGTGTTCTAGATTCATTTGTTGTTTTTCCCTGCACGTTAAAATTCCCTGCATGTAATTTCATCGTCTGTATGCCACACTTTGTGATGTATAAAGTCAGCTTTTTACTGCAGACCTTACACTCGCGTGTCAGGGATCTGAATAATCACCTCTGCATTTTGAGGGCCGAACGACGCACGACAGAGCTCTCACTCCGTGTCATCTGGAAAATTCCGCTTGTCACAAAAAGAGACATAAAGCGAGAGAGAGAGAGAGAAAGTGACAGCGTCCAGTTCGTTCAAGGAGATGGCCATGTGTGCGCTGGCTGCGAGGGTGACATCAGCTCCATAACTCGGGGCCATTTACAGGGTGCCGACTAGGGGTCACTCCTTTGTCTCCTCCTGCCTCGCCAGAGGAGATAGCTGAAGGATTGACACTATGCACACAGCTCCACAAAGTATAATCCCAAACAGTATAGATACCTACAATTATATTTCTCTAACGAGCAGTATGACTCGGACGATCGTTTTTTTTACTCTTCTGCTGATGATCACGTTCGTTGGTTTCTTTCCGCTAGGGTACCCAGTTGCGATTATTATCACATTTCCAGATCTTATCCATTACAGTGCATTCATAACCCAAAAAAACAACAGCCAAAACTACTTAAAATGTTTGATAAAGTGGATATATCCTCACACAAATGTTACATCTACCCACACTTCCTGTTTTTGTCCTCTATCCCTTTCCTTCATTCCAGCTCTACCCTCATCTCACCCCGTCTGCCATGCTTTGTGGTGAATCTTTGGCATGTGATACACCCCTAAAGGGAGGGGGCGGGAGGCATGATGCACCCAGTAAGACCGGTTAGCAGCTGACTGGTACGCTGGTGGACCGCTCAGTAAATGATACGCTCAGATCAGGACCTGAGCTCCATCCCGCTGCTGTCACAATGTTTCTTTAGGGGGAAATGCTCTCTGAGAGAAGACCGTTTAAGCTTCCTCAGATCGGCCGTGCCCTGCCGATTCACATTCTGCAGCGTAATCGCACGGTGTTTCATTAGACCTGGAATGCTGCAGCACAAGGCCACGAGGCCATTAGGCAAAATGCAAACCATTCCTGTGGCAGATAGGCACCAGATGAAAAGCCTCCCCGGGTTCAGTCAGGGCAGCACGTTGACGGATTCTTTTTTCTCGATACCTTTATCATTCTCATATTGTCCTTGTTGTTTCCCCTCTTTCAAGTCTCCCTCTATAATTACCTCTCATCCTACTCGAAATGGGCTTCGGTGCGCTGGTTCGACTTAAACTGTCACATTACGGCGGGGGAGGAGGGCAACATCAGTGGGAACATTGCCGTGAACACTAACATGTGAAACAAGATGTCAGATAAAGGCGAGACGCATTTGGCTCCGCACTTCAGAAACAATCACGGGCTCCCGGGGGCCCCGGCGTCCTCTAGCGCGGAGCGGCCTTCGCGGTGATCGCTCCTGACTGCTGTTTTGGCTGCTCGTTAGCTCCGTGCCGTGACGTAGCAGCTCCCTGAGCGTAAGGCGAGCCCCCATGCTGTGGTCGCTGGTGTTATGTATGTTTTGATTTAACCCTGTTTGGCCAAAATGGGAACACGGGAAGGGGAGGAAGCATTTATAAGTGCCTCCAAATGTTCACGGCATCCTAAACCAAACACACACACACACTGGTCCTGTGTCGGCTTCCATTTTTTAAAGCCGTATTATAGCTGTTTTGGATGGCACTCTTAATAAACATCTGGAGTGATTTCAAATGCTACCTTATACCCTTTTTGAATGTAAATATGTTTCTTTCTGTGTAGTCTCAGTGGCTGCTCCACAGACATATCCCACAGACTGTGTCTCACTAGGTAACAATGGATGAATGGTCGATGCCTTGTAGCAAAATAGTAACAATAAATGTTGTTTGGTAGAACGTACAAGTCCAGTCTAAAGGCCTTTACACGCCGTAAATTGGAATGTTGCAATTGTCGCAAATTCCCATCGCTGCCAGAATGGATAGCTTTAATGCGAAATGTTCTCAGGTGAGTATTTCGCATTTTCGTGTTGTTTATACGTCACGCCCCCAAGGTGTAAAGGCCTTTTATAGTTTGATATTCTAGTTAGCTCAAAAACATCTGAACGTAAGGTCTAGTTACTAGCTTTCTGCTGCATCTCTTGGTCTTCATCAGTGGATGGAGTTTACTCGTTATCACGTAACCTGGATACAACTTGGGTTTGGGGTCAGGAGTTTACACACTTTGTCCGTGTCATGACAGCTGAGCGTACTTGACCCACTGATGAAGACCATGAGTTGCAGTTTGAAATCAGTTGAAAGCTCGTAAGTGGACCTTGAGCAGGTATTTTTTGGTTAAATTAACGTAGCAACATTACACAATGAAATATAATTAGGAGCTATTTCAGTTTAGTGTGAGAAATGACTCAAAACAATATTTCAATATGAATTTGTCACAGTGTTGCGTACTAGTTTAGTTTATACCAGAGAGACACAAACTAGCTTACTGTCGCTGTGGCTCAAATTCCAGTATTTCACATGAGACATTAGGATGTTAACTCTTCTCTTTGTCCTTTGTTTTGCTTTTCTAAGACGATGTGGCTGTAGAGTTTGGTAGGTGTCCTCTTCTTCTTCTTTATTCTCTCATCCCCGTCCCTCCACTTACTCTAACTGTGACTCATTTCCATTCCTTGCTTCTATTGCTCTCACAGTCGAGGAGATCGAAGGTACTACTTGTCTCCCATTCAATAGGACGTTACTGACTAATAGCGTTGCAAACAGTAAAACCATTTGTGTGATTGGTTCACCTTCATAATGTCTGCGTAAGCAGAGGTCTACCTCCATCCTCCTTGTTTTCATTTGGCCTCATGTCTCCTCATGTCAAAGCTAATCGCTCTTAACGGGGCGCATCAGATGGTCAACTTCTCCCCTCAAACACAGCGGAGAGTTCACAGTTTATTGCCTCGTAGACTCATCTTTCACCAGCTAACTTGTCATTTTCATTAGAGCGGACAGGAGAGAATCATTCCGTCACATGGACACCTCCAGTCACCTTGCGCCTGCGGAACGCACTAATAATACAAAATGATTCCTAAACTTAAAAAAAGAAAACATCCAAAGCAATAGTCAGCGATGTAGTGGATTGTGAACCTTAAATCCAGTTTAGGATAATGATTATTTTCATTAATAGGGTTTATCCACAAGTTTTGTTTGGGTAAATTCATTGTATTATCTTTATAAGGAATTATATATGTCAAGTGACAGAATAAAGTTTGATTTAGACCGTTTTTCCATTTCGTGTTTGGCTTAAGAACGGGTCAAGAAAGGTTTTGCCAGGATTGCTGTGAAAAATAATATCCTGACCAAGAACAACTCTGAAAAATGGCAAAACCTGTTTCACGGATGAAAAGTAAATATAAGGAACTTCTGACAGATCATCCAGGACAAAACTAGTTTTAACCTGTTCTTAAGTCATAAACACAGAAGAGAAAACAGTTCAGATCAGACTTGGATAATAGATCAGCAGAATTTCTTTTTTTTCTTCTCACTTGCCTCTCAGGTCTTCCGTAGCTTTTACTCACGATGCACCGACTTGAGGTCATAGTCAACCTCTCTTCTTATTCACCACTACATCACTGGCTATCACTCTGGACAAAGAGGACATAATTAACCGACGCTCCTCCATAAATAACACCAAAACATCTCGTCCGATGTCTGTCTCGTTGACTGTACCTGTGTGTCTGTGTTCTCTTGTGTATGTCTTCGTGGTTCGAGGGTGTAGGTGCCTGTTGCTCTCATGTCTGACTATTCTCTTTAACATGATGTTGTGCCTCTCTTCTGGCTTCTCCTTTCTTTCCCTTCTCATCACCAGAGGACGCTGACTATAGTAGCGGATTCCAGCTAGGTGAGAGACGTTGCCTCCTTCTCTTCCTTCTGTCCTCTGTCCTCTGCCCTTTTGTCCCTTCGATGAATTAACAGTTTGGACAGTGGGCCAGGATTGTGTTAGATTTACATGAATCCTCTCCGTTATTCCCCTTAGCCCCTCCTTCATAGTCCAGCCTTCATAGCGTGTGCCACATTACCAAGACATTATCAACCCTGACAAATAGTTATCTGCTTTTCATAATGTACTTGACGTGTTTCCTAACTCATTCAACTTGGACTCGCATGTGAAAAACACAAGGAGCGGTTCTGTAGCGGTTCAGAAGCCCTACGGTGTGCTATTTGTGCCCATGAGTCCACTGGCAGATCTCGCTGTGGGCTTGCAGACGTCTTCGAGAACAGCTCTGGATGAGTTTGGGTTAAAAGGACGGCTTGGTTTTTTTTGTTGCACGCTTTGTCCTGGAGGTCCGGCTCCGGCGCCGGCGTCGTTGATGTGGTCCCGGTCAGAGTTAATGACAATTACCGTGGGCCGCTTTGGTTCTGCAGCCCTTTCCAGAGAGCTGCTTCCAATTCTGCGTCTTGTACAGAAAATGCTCCCCATCATGATTTTATTACCACTGTCGTTTTCCCGACAAAATCATAAGGTATCGTCCCGCTGGAGGACCACAGGCCGTACCAGCTGGCTCGTACACGCTCGTCTGCCCATCTGACGTTTTTTTCTTTCGTTTCTGTCTCTTTATATCTCGCTCTGTCTCTCTCAGTCTCCCGCTCTGCGTCCCATTCGGTCTATATTCAGAGGTTGAGGTCGAGAGGTGAACTCTCCTTTGCACACTACACCGTTCAGAGTCCAGATTTCGCAGGATATCCAGTGCACACGCGAGTTTATAAATACGGATTTTGAGCCATGTCTGCCAAGCTCAATCAGGGTCACTTCCCGAGGCCGAACCATGCCAAACACCAGTCCGTTTTTTCCACTCCTCTCCGTCCCCTTCAGGCTTGCCCTTACTGTCACCCTGCCTCCTCCGTGAGGTCAATGACCTCAGCCTCTCCTCTTCCTCCTCGGTACCCGAACAACATCCAGTGCTCTAGCGGGTTAGCAGCATTTCTCGACTCCAGCAGCCCAGAACGAGGTTTAACTGAAATCAGAGAACCTCAGGAGGAAGAGAAGAGAGAGAGAAAAAAAAATAGTGTAAGTTATAATAACATCTTCTCTATGCGAGTACTTGCTGCATGGCTTTTCAGCCTGTTGGATGTGGTTCTGTGATTTAGAGTTGGCCCGTCCCTAAAAGTTTGAAATCCTAGAACTTACAGATGCTTTTGCAATGCTACTGAGGTTGCATGGGGAAATAAAAGAGGCGGTGGGAAAGGGGGGGGGGCAGTTGTTGTCCTTAGTTTTTGGTTCGTTTTCCCTTCATACCTCTCTCAGTGATGCAACGTCTGTAAGGTCCTCGGCCAAAAGGGATCCTGGAGCACTACTGGGGAGGGGAGGGGGGCGAGCAGATCCCTGTGCTCAGATGTTGATAGATTTTAGAGCCAGCAAACTGGAGAATCAGACCTAGGAGGAGGAAAACTGCATCCCATGGTGCCTTCTTATCAGGTCTTTCTAGGAAGCTTTGAGACTTTTAACTCTGTACAGAGAATTAAAGAGCAGCTTTGACACCCAGGACACTTTTTTTTTCTTTTTTTTTTTGTGTAGAAGACGCACAAAGACATCTGTTTTTCCAGTGATCTGTAGGTGCACTCAGCTCGAGAGACAAGAAAATCCAAACACTAACTGTGACATAATCTCAATAGTCACACACTGAATATCCAAAGAGAAAGCTGGGTGGAAGGATGGAAGGCAAGCAAGTAGCTCCAAATCAGTTAAAGCTGAACGATCCGGGGCTGGAATATCCATCAGCCCCTCTCATTCCAATTATGTCCAAGTAATGGAAATAAAATGGTTAAAGTGTTATTAACTGAAACAAAAAATGCTCGATTTCCAAAATGACAGCAGTCCATCAGGCTGCAGATTCAAGGTTAGGTTTGTTAGTCAGTTTTTCCCCCCATCTGTGTCCAAACATCTGTAGATTGAAATGATACACATTTTTATGGAGGGGTGCTTTAATCAGCATTAGGAACTCGAGTTGTTCCGATTCCAGTGTCGGAAATGCCTCCAGTACAGCCCGAAATGCTGGATCAGGTACCTGCAAGTCTATTCACCGACCCAATACCTCAAGAGCATATTATCTATCGGCTCAATTACTCCACATAGGAACACGTTGCACTCGCTACCCAAGTCCTTACACCGATCAGCACTGCACACGTGAAAGAAGCTGCGAGACGGAAGCGAGGCGGCTCGCACAGATGATCGGCTGCATCTGTGCGAAAGAGCCGTCTCACTTCTTTCTCATCTTTCTTAAGATTCGCACATGCGCAATAAGGAGAGCGTAATGTTAGCCAGAGCTGGCAAAATATCAGCAATTTGGCAATATTTTACACAGGAAAATCTGTCAAACTAAGAAGTTCTATGGCATTCATTCTCTGTACGCATTTACTCATGTTTTACAAAGGTTTTAGGCCAAGTTAGGCCATACAACAATGATAGCAATCACACATCAATACAGGGTATATAGTTGTTGTTTTGTTACACAGTGGTATCGATTCGGTTCTCTGTTTTGGCTGATACGCATGTTCAGGTATGAGACTCATGACGGAAAAAACGGTATCGTAACATCTCTATTAGCACCAAACATTGTAGTTGTTTATAGAGTCTAAACAGAGACATGTAAATTCCTTGAATGCGATTTTGTAGTAGAGCCTCTTCCCCATCTGAGCATCAGACTGATAAGACAAACAGGAAAGCATTCATTACAGTACTTATGGCCCTCAGAGGGCCCCTTTGGCATGTTGATAGTGGCTTCAAGGACAGAAGTACTTGTGTGTGCGTACGTGTTTTTTCTTCTTTCTTTTTTTTTGCCAACACATAAGGCATCAGGCATCGTTTTGAGACGAGACATTCCTCAGCCCAAAGAGCTGTGGGATAAGACGGAGGGGAAAAACAAATAGCATTTGACACAAATGGACCTCTCGCAGCCAAAGGTCTAGAGCGCTGTTCCACCGTATAAGCCCGTAACACTTGGGTCGGGTACCACTTTCCAAATGCTTAGCGCGGGGGCCGTGGAAACTACTCCCAGAATGTGTTCTCCCCAGATAACGCTCTAATGGGTTCACCGCCGTGGACTGCCACACGTACATTTCAAATGGCAAGACCTATACGAACTTTGCCTTTTGGCTACATTGAACTCTTGACTGAAACTTCCCTGAAGTCCGGGTGTTGGGTCATGCACTTTGTGTTTACACTGTCGTGACCTCTTCCAGAAACGGTTGATACGATCAAATATTCTGAGATCAGCCATGGAGCCCACTTTTACTACAGTACCGAAATCATTTTCACAGATGCCTGTTAACAGTTGTGCGGAGGGATCATTTGAAGGACACACGCCTGTCTGTCGTGGTATGTCCCCTTCCTTCTTTTCACTTGCTAGCCTTTCAGAACTCCTTTTTCCTGCCAATTCCTCTCCTGATTCCTCTCCTCTCCTGATTCTTCTTGAAACCTCTGGAGGCGTTTTACAGTACATTATGTTGGCCCTCAAAGACAAGGTTCAACTTCTGTCTCCAACAGTCGAGCATGTTGCATTGTATTATGCGAGCAATAAGCAAGCAGAGCGGTCCCTCTTTCTACCCCGGGCTTCTGCATTTTTTGTCATTATGAGCAGCCACGCTCCCTCGTCCTTTTACTCAGTGTTGGGGTAATAACAGCTGACGGTGTGGAAAGCGTCCTCCACCTCCCCAGCTGCCCGCCATGAGCCTTCCTCATCCCCCACCAACCGAGCCAGGCAGTGGGCACGCATAGTGGGGCCGAGAGAGCCGGTAATGCTTCCCACATTTTGGTGCCCAGGAGCGTTACAGCGGCAAACCGCAGCGTGCGGCGTCGAGCCACGGGCGTAATGCTCACTTAATCCCCAGCTGCCATGCGCGCTTGATTCCATAGATGTCACCTCCATTAGTCCAGAGGAGAGAGAGGGCCCCCGCCGGGAGAGCCAGGATGGCACAGGAGCTGTCAGCGCGGTCTCCTGTAGTTAGGCCACGGGCCTCAGACGGCGGCCCTCGCAGCACCGGGGCCTCGCAACAGGTGGTTTCACTATGAGCCTGGTCCTCTTAGCTACACCGCACGTTTTCTGTCTCCCTCTCTGCACTTAATGAAGTTTGATTGGAGGGGAAAATGTCTTTTTTTTTTTCTACGTGTGATGTCTGGAAGACCCGATGCCGGTATTGTTCTCAGGCTTCTCCTCTATCAGACGTCTAGGCAAATGCACGACTCAAGTCTTTTTCGAGTCATCTGTTATTTTTTTTACGAGCCTTTGTCTTGCTGCACTGTACTTCTCTTTCTTTACAGCGGTAGCCATTTCCCTTTTTTTTTTTTTGCAGGTGCGGGTTCGTAGCAACGCACGGGATAATCGTGTCCGAGTGGGCAGTTTTCATTCGCCGTTAGGGTCGCAGAGGCCTCCGGGGCGCTTTCTTTACGCACATACTGAAAATTTCCTACGTGGCTGTAAGATATTATCACTCTGGAAAATGGGCTTGAAGGACTGCTGGCGACTTCCAAACAGTGTGTGTGTGTGTGTGTGTGTGTGTGTGTGTGTGTGTGTGTATGCATGTGCTTAGTCACAGCTTGTGTTTACACTACGTTAAATATGCTCATCTTTTTTCCCCCCACTTTTTTTTTTTACATGTTTCTGTTTTGCTGAAAGGACTTTGAATCAAAGTGTGTGTGTGTGTGTGTGTGTGTGTGTGTGTGTGTGTGTGTGTGTGTGTGTGTGTGTGTGTGTGTGTGTGTGTGTGTTGCAGTTTTGCAGTCACAGCCTGGTGCACGCCATTAGGAGGTACGTGCGTGCGTGCGTGAAGGAAACTTTAACTCCATACCCCTGAAGACTGAACACTTTTGCAGAAAAGCACACACCATTTCAGAGGAAATTCAAAACAGATCTATTGTCGACAAATTTGATGCGACCTGTCAAACCATTAAATGAGGTACTGGATCTCAGTGCCACACATATCACGCATTCCTTTTCTACGAGTAAGCCTTTACGCTCGGATCATCCCGTGACAAACGTGCCGGTGTTCCAACACAGCCGAGGCTTTCCATGACATGTCTGCGTTTGAACGGGACTCGTTCCTTAATTCTGGATCAAATTAACTCCCCTCTGTCTAATGCAGTCGCCATCAGTGCTGAAGATGAGAGCGTTGTCGGGTGGGGGGGGGGGGGGGGGGGGGGGGGGGGGGGGGGGGGGGGGGGGGGGCTGGTGTTGCTGCTGAATGACGCTTTGATTTATCCACCCTTAGGCAGCGCTAGACGGGAGGGCAGGAGAACTCTTCATCCGTTATTTGGATGGAGCTGTCTAGAAAGGTTTAAGTGATCTTGAGGGATACTAGATTACTGAGCCCCCCCCCCCCCTCTGAGGGCCGACAATTTATAACCGCTGAGCCTCCTGCACCTGCGGAAAGTAAGAGGAGGTTGCCCTTGGCCCGAGCCCAATGAGATCGGAGCTCGTCATACTCTACGGCAGACAGAATTAACGGCTATCACAGTACTACTTAAAGCCTTATTAACCAGGAGTGTTTACATTGTGATAAATGGCTGACCAGACTGGGGGGGGGGGGGGGAGAGGGGAGAAAATTGACTGCTGGCTTTCAATAGGATATCAAGAACATTACACTTTTAATGTTTATTGTTATGATGTCAACCCGCGTGGGTATCGGTTACAGTCTGATGTCTTTACAGGAGAAATGCAGATGAGCGGTGTGTGTTTTTTCCACTGTGTGGCACAGACCAACGCTCCCCGGGTGGGGCTACGGGGGGGGGGGGGGCGAGGGTGCTGAATGAGTAGATGAACCGCAGGAGGAATGGCACAGAATAAGAAATAAGCCACAACTTGCCCACAGTGGAACAAAGTCTGCCCCCGAATGTTCAGTGTAACACTATATTCGGTACTCGGGCGCCCGTGTACAATCCTACGTATACACGAGCCCACGCAAAAAAAAAACACTAGTTAGTCTGTTCCAATGACTTACGGCGTGTTTCATTTGTAACTCGGCATAGGTCCGTAACGCCATCCGTTATTGAGGGACTGTTTTGAAAAGAACAAGCCGAGAAGAATGCAGTCTCTCTCTCTCTCTGTGTGCACAGCCTCGCAGTGGTTTGAAGATATTGTGGAAAGCATTAAGGGGAGCGGCTATCAGGAGCAGTTTCAAGTCCCGATTCTGCTCCCAGTCCATCATTTTCATGCCACCTTTATCTTGCATCGTATTTTTCAAGTTTAATAATTACTGATTAAAAACTGGAATAATGAAAGAGAAGGCTGCAAACAGCCCGTGGAAGTACGCAGAAATAGGTTATTAGACTTCTGGCGATTTGACAAATTTCTTTTTAAGGTTCCGCCAACATCTGCCATGAATATGAAACCAAAGTTCTCAAATTGGGGGGGGGGGGGTAAATGTCTCCCTTTGATCCGGTCGTTGATTATATGCCCACTCTTGGATTGGTATGAGAAGCCTTCGTGACGGCGCACACCATAAACCAATCAGAGATGACGGCTGATGGGAAGTGACCCATGCACGCGCGGTGGGGTAACCTTTCCTGAGCCAAACAACACTAAAGGACACACGCGTACATAGACGCACTACAGCCATTCACCAACTATACATTCATATACCGTAGCAGTCAATTACATGACAAGAACATCTTTCGTTTCTTCCGTATCACACGATTAACTCTTAGTAGAAATGTGGTTTGAGAGACCACAGGGTTCAAGACGTGTGGAGGCGTTTGCCAAGATCCTGAACTGACCATAAATCTTTTTAGGTATATTTTAGTTTAACGCGTCTCTTTCTGTCTCCTCTCCCCCTCCTCTCTCTTTTTCATCCTCACCTCCAGCTGGGTTCAGGAGGAGCTTCCGTCTGAGCAGGAGGGACAAGAAGACCAACAAGTCCATGTACGAGTGCAAGAAGAGCGACATGTACGACATGGCCGACGTGCCCACGTACGAGGAGGTCACCCCGTACCGCAGGCCGAGCGGAGACAAGCACAGGCTGGTGGTCCTAGTGGGTGAGTAGAGGACTGGACTCCAAAATAAAAAAATATAAAAGCTATGATGTCACTGCTTACCTCATTGTGTTTGGGGGGGGGGGGGGCTGTTAAACTTGGCACTGTAGATTTTAATAAAGCTCCTCACCTCCCAGCATGCAGATCACGCTAACGACTGCTGGCTCAGAGTTTCGCAGCCCCAGGTGGCCTGGCCTCGCCCTCCCGCGACCCTCGACCCCAAAAAAAGAGCTTCCCGAAGCGGGAACTTGCCCGCAGTCATCCAGGGACTCGCCAATTTCGACTTTTAGCACTCTGGGTTAATCGCCGGAGTAGACCTCGTATTAATCTGTCACATTTAGTAGTTTCATTTACGGCACCCCCACACTCTAAATGTCCTTTCAATTTCTTTCCCCCCGAGCCGATGGAATTGTTAACACTCGAGGAGCGGGTGTTACAAAAGCCCCCCCGAAGAGCTTTACAACGTGCCACGGTCTTGAGAATGAATTTAGCGGCTTCTCGTGCTGTATTTGCGGTTGGAAGACGAGCGTCGCCAGTGAACGCTGGAACAATATGCTAAGCCAGGTGCCACAGCATGGACTTAAATCTTTCTCGGCACCAACTGTGCTCGGTGAGCCTTTTTCACATTTGACTTCTTTAGGTTTGTTAATCAGGACAAAAAAAAAAAGAAATGACAAGAATATCCCAGACACGGATGGAACAAAACATTCCTTACATTTTCAGCGTGATTCATTCCAATCTATTTCCATTCATCCAGAGAAGAGGTGCGCTCTAAAGTCTGCCCCGGTCTTTCCACTCCACATATTCTGATTTTTTTTTTTTTAAATGTTAAGGTTAATCTGGGAATGAACACCACTGGCAACGAGGTCTCTCTCCCTTCATTTGTTGTCCTCTCACGCATGCTCTCTGCAGAGTCCTGCTCCGAGCCCGACGGACCAGGCCTCGGTTCACACGGAGCATGGACTTCATCAGGCGCGTTGCAAATTAGCAGGCCCGTTTCCTCGCCAGCATGCCACAGCCCTTCCACAGAGGATGCTGAACCTCTCCCGCCTGTCACGCTAATGTAAATATTTTCAATTAACGTCCATAATTTGGAGGACAACCTATATGGACAATTTCACACGTAACGAAGCGGAGGGCCAGGGAAAGATCTGCTTTATGTTGCCCTGCCTCCCTCTCTCCTTCTGCCTCTCCCCGGAGTCTCTTGATTTTTCTTATTCAAAATCTTTTTCCCTCCAAAGGTTACTCTGTAAGTGCTCTTTCCTTTTTCTGTTCAGGGGTGAGACACGTTATTCCTCAACATAAGCGCATGTGTTTTCTATACTCTTCATTTAATCTATTTGAGCAAGTTGATTCGTTTAGAAGGGCTGCGCGGTGGTGTCGTGGCTAGCGCTGCAAGAGGAGCCCGCGTTTGTTTTAGGTATACCATTGAAATTCTCTGTAACTTTTTAAACATTGGCTCCTTGATTTTAGGCCGAGGCAGACGCACGCAGCTGCCGTTGTATGCACTGTTTGCGCGCTGTTAGCATTGTTAACTGTGAGCCGCCCGCTCAGCTGTCGCATATGCTCTGAACTTCGTACTGAGCACTTTTAATTGCTTTTTTTCCCTTAGAACAGCAACTGCGACCGGCGTCCAGACAGTGGAGGTCCTAGTAGTGAACATGATATTTTTCTAAATTACTCTATAAGCCCACATAATAACATAGCTGGCTAATGAAATGCTACTTAGCTCTGGAAGCCTACTAAGCTTGTTAGCTGGACATGCTAACAACTGCTAACTTATGTCAGAGCGGATAGACCCACTGTAATCCATTCCTTACACTCCTGCTCTTGTGTTGTTGTTTTTTAAAAGGCTAAAAAGCATTTAGCTTTAACTCTGCAGTACGAGTTCAACATGTGGAGAAGCTAAGCAGTGAGTGGGGGGAGGGGTTTAGTGTAATACTGCGTTGTTGTCGGGCTTGCAGACAGGACACCACCCTCCATGGCCTCCACATGACCCTCAGCCCTGCACTTTTTCCGTGCTGCTGCCCCCCCCCCATTATTTTTGTATCAACCATCCCCCTCCTCCCCCCCAAAGCTCTTCAGGAATGCCTGAAGGCGTCGCTTTATTAATGTGGACGCACGGGTCCACAGTACCCACTAATGAATGACCTGCTGCTGCCCACCTATCGCGCGGCGTCTGAGATCCGTTTCAAAGACAAATCAAGATGCTAATCTGGGTTATTTTATACATTTCAAATCAGACAGCCAATACAAATATATCTTTACATACTGCATGCATAATTTGACTAAACCACTGATGGTTTTTGAAGGAAATCTGATTATTTAACCTGACAAAATGCTGTGCTGATTTCCACATTTCCCATGTAACTTGACACGCTGAACTTGCAGTAAGATTTTGATGAATTGAAAGCCTTTAGTTCGGGGGTTTAGCCCCAACACATTTTATATACAGCGAAGCCTAAGTGAATATTAACGCGGTATCCAAATATATAAAAGTGGAACTCCATTTCAACTCCTGATGAAAATCTGGTAGTATTGTAAATGCCCCGCGGTTACCACACAGCACCGCTGTCATCCTTTTAAATGGGGTAGCAGCAAAGCCAGCGCTACGTGTGTGAGCGGTGCTGTAATAGACCCTCGCCCTGGATGCGAGGCAGGCTGGGAGGTTTGAGGCTGGGTCGAGGCTCTGGGGTCCAGACAGAGCAAGGGTCTCGCCGGGCCTGGCCTCGGCCTCTCCGCGCACACTGCATGCGACGTGCTCCGCGCTTGGCCTGGAAGTTATCACGCTCGCGATATTAAAAGCAACTTCTCTAATGAGCACGGTAATGAAATCTGACACTTTTACCGGCACGGCAACGTGCAAGGCCAGGAGTAGCCTACCGCAAGAGGGCCAGCGAGAGAGACAAACGAGGAGGGAAACGCATAAACACAACGTGAACACGGCAGCTTTGCCCAGAATTTTTTTTTTTAATTATTTGTGGCGTTCAGATTTATAATGTTGCTGTTGTGTTGGGGCATTGTAAAAGACAAACAATGCACAAAGAGGCGGCGTGTTTAAGGTCGGACGGTGGAACGGGACCACAGGGCACGGCTTCTGCTTGTAAAAGACCCCGGTGGTGGGCCCCGGTGGCGGGCCCCCTTGGCAGGCGGTGGCACAGCTGGAATAAGCTTTAATCGACATTTAAGGTATTGTGATGAAGGGCCTGCTGCCATGCATCATTGATATCACTAGTGGCGAGCAAGGCAGCGACGTACAAGGTGAACATTGTTTTACGAGCGCGCAGAAGTGGGGGCCCGTTAGTCGCACTGAAGGTAGCCCGAAACGGCGCCCCCGTTGGCTCCTCTCCGTGTCGCGGGGGCCCTGACATCCGCGTTCGGACTCAAGCAAACAAGCCTGTGTGGAGGCTTGAGGCCTGCCGGGACGGGCCGTCTGCACCGCCGTTGATAGGGCCCATAAAAGAGCCTCTTTTTGCCACGCTCTGCCACCTTCAGCTCCTACAACAACATCGGGCCCGCAGCCTCGTTCAAACAGCACCCGCCGCATTCCTCCCGCGCTCCCGAAACAAATACAAAATGAACTCTATTTCCTCATCTTAATAAATCACCCGAGCGCTCAACCACCAGGTACTCTGTTGGTGGATTTATTTATTTTTTTCCCCCCTCACTGAAAAACTCCTTCTCCCCAGCTAAGATTGATTGCTGTCTTTGCTTGGCCATGTGCTTGTTTATGAGCGACGGTAACCGCAGAATACTTCGCGCCGTCGCTCCAAAGAGGGTCTGGGTATTTTTCTCTCTCTCTCTCTTTTTTTGAATTCACAGTGCGAGCGCGTCGAGGAAACAGATTTTATCGCTTTCAGCAGTCGCACAATGGGACCCAGACCATGTGTTGTCGGGTGCAAGAGGTAAAGCGCAGAGCGCGGGGTGTGAATTTGTCCGCGTGTGAAGGCTGCCAGGGTTCGGAGATTACGCTTAAAAGAGCCTCGTTGTCCACACCTATTTATCAGGTTGTGGATCACTCCAGCAGGCTTTCCTGCTTCACACCAGATGAGATGTGGAGGAGAAGTGCAGATAGCACGAGAGGAAACAGGAGCCCTCTTTCTCTTAGAAATACAGAGCTCGTCCTTTTTCAATATTTTCTCCCTCTCCCTCGCTTTCCGCCTAATCCGCCTCGCTGAGTGAACTCATTGTCCGTTTGTTTTAGAGGAGCGGCCTGCTAAACACATTTGCCTGGAGGAACGAATTTCCAACGGGGTTTTGGACGCGATTGTAGTGCCTGCCCAGAACGTCAGGCATGCGAGGAATCCCGAGCCCCGAATCGAGCGCCGTCTCTCTTAACTGTCCGCGCACTGCGGCGCTGTGGTGGAACACCGAAAAAACGCCAAGCACCAAAACTGATTTCTTGTCCAGTCCGCTGAAGACGTCGATGCCAGTCGGTTTGAATTAGAGTGTAACACCCACCGAAATACCAGAGAATCTGTCTTTCACAGACAGAGGGAGAACTTAAAATAGAAGAGAGAACATGTGGATATTGATTCACGAGTGTGAGGGTTGCCATCTTTTTTTTTTTGTGTTCCTTAATATCAAAGTTCCACAGATGAATCAATCGTCAATACTCCAATAACCTCTCCCGCCTTCCCTCTTTCTAACTCATTGCCTCAGTTTCCCCGCTGGGGATGTGGTGGAAAGTCTTGCAACAGTACTGGAAATACTACTCTATACCTCTACTGTGTACCTATGATGGAGGTGCAGCGTTCCGCCAAACTACAATGAGAGACAACCTTGTTAAAAATGAACCTGTAACTGTAGTAACTTGCTTTTTCACATCAAATCAATTCTCTTTGCTCCAAAGGCTTCATGGGTTGATTGTGTTTTAATAGAATATGGAGTTAAATTTACACTGTGGTGAATTGATTTAATATTACATAACACAAAACCTAAAAGAATACTTCCTTCGAGGGGGGACTCCGGTCTAAGAGGTAGAGTAAGCATAGTCTGCTCATCTGTTTATTAAACCCAGAGTGAAAATACTCATCGCAGCAGCAAGAGGTAGGAAAACAGAGAACTATTTTAATAAAAGAATAAATGATTTAAAGAGAATTAGGACATTATCTTAAAAAGAAAGTTGTAAAAAATAAGAATTATACACATAGTCTATAGAAGTATAATGAGTAAATATAATTCAATATGAAATAAACTCGTGCCAGATATGTAACTACAGCTCTTATAGTAATGATCATGCTAGTAATATATCATGGTGGATCAGGAGCAGGTGTACTGTTGTAATGTGTGTAAACCGATTTGCACCACGTTCTATGTGAGAGAAGGTGGTGATGGATTATGGGACATCCGTCACATTACCGGTGTGTCTGTGTTTGTGCAGGACCCGCAGGAGTCGGCCTGAATGAGCTCAAGAGGAAACTGTTGATCTCAGACCCCCAGCACTTCAGTGTGACCATCCCACGTAAGTTCTCTCCACTCAGGTTCGATCAAGCCCTGTTTGTGCATGTGTGTCACTGGTCAAATCCAGCATTCGTTTAGCATCTCTCCCAACCGTTCGTGTGTGTGTGTCTGTGTGTCTGTGTGTCTTATGTGTGAACGTGTGTTTTGTACATTGTATCCATAAAGCTTAAGCCTTTTACCGGAGCATGGTTGTAGATCTGCTATTTATTGGCAAATCACTTTTTAAAGGGAATGAAAACACCGTTTGGCTTCCTCCATAATATGCTGCATTCACACCAGCTCGTAAGAAAGCCAGGTGCATTGTGGGACATCGGAAAACAGCACATTGTAGGTTGAACAGCACAAATAATAATTCCGATCAAGCTACAATAAAAAGGACTTTAAATTACGCTATATAACAGGCTTACAAAATATTTAAATATGTTAAAGGTGACATTTGTATAAAAGTTCATCCGTAGCACACAAACCAAACATGCTATTTTCTGCTTTTATTTTCTTATTATATGTATTTCTTCTCTGTTTGATCGTAGTTAGGACAGAATGTATGAAGAGCAAGTAAATAATAATAATATATATATTGTCTTTACATCAGGCCCCTTCTTTTCTACAGGGAAAGTTTGAAAAAACATTTTTTTTAATATTTTATTTTGTTTCAAATTTGTATTTTATTTTGATAACGAGTCAAGCTATAGACAGGAAACAGGAGGAGAGAGAGGAGTAAAACATGCAGGAAGTGGAACAGGGGCGTTGCATTCTTAACCACTAGGCCACAAGCAGGAACCAAACTTTACAGTATTTCTCTGTTGTGTAAACATGTCTCGCAGTAGGCGAGCTCTCAGTACAACTGATGTGACCTCAGGACGACTTACTTCAAACACATCGAGATGCTCCGAGAGATGGATTAAGCATGAAAGATCGGTGGTGTTGGCGAGCTGCTGTTCTCTGGAGGAATGAAAAAACAACAACAGCGCTACAGCTGTGTCTACTGGTATCAAACCGTTTGTGCCAAAGAAGCGTCGTGTACACCTGTCCACAGAGACAAACACGCTGGAAACCAAATCAAAAAATAACCACTTTAGGTGATGGATGTTTAGCTTAACTAGCACAGTGTGTGAGAACGCTGCTGCTGTTTGAGCGATGGAGGTCCAGTCTGACACACACACACACACACACACACATAAAAAAGGGAGCTGTCTGGCAGTGAGTAACCGGTGTCAGCTCCTCACAGTCAGCCTGACGAGCTCCGAATGACAGAGGAAACCGCATTTTTCTACCTCCTGAAGACATGCCGTTCCACTGCCTCATGAATTGGCGCCGAGCTACCAGCTCTCTCCGCTCTGTCTCGGCTTATTTCTCGCTGTCTCTCTCTTCCTGTCTTTCTCCGTCTCCTTCCTCCTCTGCCTCAACGACAGCTCACTATCCAAAACGACTGGCTCTCCAAGCTTTTTCAGTTGTGAGGTGTCCCAAAGCCAGCACATCGGGACAAATGCATCTTTTTGATTTCTACATGTAAGCAGGGCGGTGGCATTAGTAGTTGCGTAGCCACCATCTGGGGGGCTCGGAGTGAAACTGCAACATGACTTTGAGGAAATACGAGCAGCGCTGATATTTATTGCCGTGTTTATTGCACGCCGTGTGGCATAATAGATGTTTCCAAGTCAATGTCCCCCGGTATTAAAATCCCATCGGTGGGGCCTATTTCTTTTTTTTTTTTTCTCCACTGAGGCATGTTAATTGTTCTCAAATGTGACCTGTGATGCTGTGTTTAATAGAGCCCAGACAGCCTGATTCTGACCCACATAGAAGTCGCACTGTGTGGCTCTCGTTGAGAGGAAGGAGACTCGGAAAGTATCTGGTCTGCCTCTTTTTAAATGTTTGATTGCTGCCAACGGACACATGGATGCGTTTAACACTTGCTGTTGTATCGAATTAAGCCATACCACCGCCCCCGCCCCCCCCCCCTTTTTTTTTTTTTTTTTATTAATTTGAAAACCGGAGCTTTGGAGACCACCGGCTTGTGGCCCCGCCGAAGATCTTTTTTTCCTCCCTCTCACTCTGCTTGTCGCTGTAAGCCGTCTGAGGAACACAGGGAGCGCTGCAGTAAGCCATTAGAGTAGGGAGGTGAAACATTTTGATCTCGATCCAAGTTTACTGATATTTTCCACCGGTTTGGGATTGAACGGATGCACATTCTTTTGTCGCACTGTAATTATTTTCTGTGCCACAGAATAACGCATCGGTGGATGATGCCGTTGGCCGTGTCTCGCACATATCTGAGTCTAAATATATGTTATCTTATGACAAGGCGAGTTTTGGCCCTCTCCTCGTGTTTTTCCTGTACCGTCGTCTGGCGGCGCGACGACAGAAAGCCGTTGATCTTCCTCAGTGTCCTCTCCACCGCAGCTGGATTTACGGCCGTCTTTCCTTCTCAAGCAAGTGACACGTTGGATAAATCACACCATTGGTTTTCCACGAAGCCTCTGGATCAGTCTGGAGCGCGTAAAGGAAAGGCACCGGTGCGCTAACAGGGCGCAGCCCCGACACGTGCTGACAACAGCCTGGCAGTTTGAAAGTTTAATAGTTTTGTTTTGGAGCTGGTCGGGGAAGCGTCTTTGACGGGCCGCACGCTCTCCCCTCTGACCTTTTTTGGAGCACCTTCCCCCGAAAGGACCCGGGGCCCTTGACCCCCTTGACCCTCGCAAGTCGTCCAGCGCGGCCTGCTCACGTTCCCTCCACGTGCCGCCCGTTTTTACGGCGAGGCTTCGCTGTTTACGGCCGAGTAAACGTGGAGACTTGATGTTAAGTTTAATAAGACGCAGTAAAAAAAACAAAAAAAGACCAAATGTCACTTAAGTGTCTGAGTTTAGTGCCGCAGCGCTACAGGTTGTGTGTTTTATGGTGCTGTTACACAATAATATATACAAGGGTTGGCACGGCCCAGCGGGCTGCGTGTCTGCCGCGTTAACAAGGGGCTCAGTTCAGATGCTTTCAGACCCAACAGTGAGTCAGACAGTCTGGGTTTGAGGTAATCACTCTCTCTCTCTCTCTCTCTCTCTCTCTCTCTCTCTCTCTCTCTCTCTCTCTCTCTCTCTTTCTCTCTCTCTCTCTCGCAGACACCAGTCGGGCCAAGAAGAACCAGGAGAGCGACGGCGTTGAGTACCACTTCATCTCCAAACATCTCTTTGAGACGGATATGCACAATAGCAAGTAAGCATGTCTGCACGGTATAAGTAAAGGAGAAAACCAAAGACTGAGCCAACAAACTGGCCAACCTTTGGATGGATTCTAACTTCATACAGTAGACATGGACTACATACACGATGGGAATATCTACCAATTTGAAAACATAACCTCCTCTACAACTTTCCCATAGGCGGTGTTGATTCCCCCACATCGCAAACATATCTTTTATATGTATACCGAACAAAAACTAATTTAATTAATCTAATTAATTAGGAAAGCAAGACTTTGCGCCTTTATTGTGGTGGGCCATGAAGTTGTTCTCAATTTGTCTTCAAATACTCATAAATAATATGACTCCATCTATTTCAGACAATGGATTATTCACTACAAAGATACAAACTGTTCTGTAACATACAAAAAAAGCAAATCTTCACGTTCAAGCAGGAATTTTCGTTACCCAGCCGACAACAGCAGAATCCCTCTCTATCTCGAGGCAGCGCGGTGGTCCGACGGTTCCCGACCAGCGCTCACCGCCACCGTCCCCCCCCGTCCCTGTCCCCCCCGCTGTCAGTGTGTCTCTGTAACTCGATCACAAGCTGGCGTTGACAGGATGGGCCTCGTGTCGGTCACCGATCTCCAGACGCAGAGGTCTCATGTCTCTGCCTCCTCCTTCCCCATCAGGCTCTCTCTCTCTCGCTCTCTCTCTCTCTCTCTCTCTCTCGCTCTCGCTCTCGCTCTCTCTCTCTCTCTCTCTCTCTCTCTCTCTCTCTCTCTCTCTCTCTCTCTCTCTCTGACCGCCGTGACATTTGCGGCCAACAAATTGAAATGCAAGTTGTAACAGTCATAAGAATGATTGATGTCTTTCTGCCGGTCTCACACGAGCTGGAGAAGACATACTGTAGGGGTGCACATGCAAAACATTTATGCACGCAAACACACACATACACACACACACACATACACGAGTGTGACACAGAGGGGAAGCCTGTGGTGGCCGAGGGCATATAGAGTGTCAGAGCATGCAGAGAGAAGAAGGGGAAAGGGGGGGGGGGGGGGGTTGTATATTTAGGCCGTGTTGCGGTGTGGGTCGGAGGCATGCGATGTTTTTAGGCGGAGTCGGAGGGACGAGCGACAGAGCTCTGATGTGGGGCGGAATGCGTGAGACACGCGGCGCGGAAATTACAAGGCAGCGTACATAGAAGACGAGGAGCGAGATGAACTTGTTTGCGTTAAGCCTCATCGCATGCAGCAGAAACAATGCAGGGATGGAGAAAACGAGACCAACATCGTGCGTTTAGCTCGAGCGACTTTCCCAAGGGAAGCCCTGTTCTGTGTCAAAACGGCAGCAAGATTCATGCTCCTTAAAAATAGCCAAAAAACCTCCACTGGCTAACTCACCGTCATCCACGCACCTTCTTCCCCCCTCTGAAGACAAACGGGTGCAGAGCGAGGTGTGAGGCTTTTCTTTTTTCTTTTTGTTTTTACGCAGGCTACTGTAAGCTCTTAAATGAATTTCCCATAACTGAAAATGAGGTTTCTTATAGAGCCTCCTTTCATTAAAAAACGCTGAGTAAAACTTTCTTACATGGGCAATTACCATAAAACGTTCTCTTTACATCAGTCACTCTGCCCGACCCTCGTCATGAGCAGACTGCATGCATGCCACACGATTAGCTTCAAATCCTTTCCACCTTTTTACTCTCCTCGCTGCCCGTTTTCGGCCAAAAAATAGACCCGGTATTGTCATTGTGACAGCTGACTGGTGTCAAAAGGGGGGAAGATTATCTGGTGGAGACTTGCTTGAACGTCTGTTTTTTAAATTATGCTGGAGGATGCTATCTTCAGATCTGTCAGCGGTCGAGAGGGTAATCCTTCTGTCTCGGTGGATTTGTAGAGTTTTTATACATCATTATTTCTGAGATCGATCTCAGGAGTTTTGCAGATTGGGAAAAGATTGTAATGTCGCTCTCTGAAGGGACATTAGTGTTGCATTAGATAACTAAGCCCTGCTCCAAAAAATGGTGTTTTCTTACTCAACAATCCTCTCACCTCTTCTCTCTTTCCGTCTCACCTCTCAGGTTCATCGAGTACGGCGAGTACAAAGGGAACTACTACGGCACGAGTCTAGACTCCGTACGCTCCGTCCTCTCCAAGAACAAAGTGTGCCTGTTGGATGTCCAGCCTCCTGTGAGTGACACAGACCTCGCCGACAGTCGTCCCTCACTTCTCTGTTTTTTTCTTGTAGCCTTGTGATCTCTTTCGTCCCCGGCTTTCCTGAGACCTTGGCTGCTTACTGGGTTACCAAAGTGTTTTTTTTCGGGTTTTCTTTTACCAGGAGCAATTACCTGTAATTTCCTCTATTTGAAGATTTCCTCTTTGGCTTATGTGTCTTGGGTGTAGTGGCGATCAAACCCCACGAAAAAATGGCCCCCGGCTTGTCGCTTAGCCCGGCGAAACCCACCGTATCGCCCCCGTCCTCTGCCCCGCCGGCTCCTCCCTGTTTGTTTTCGCTCTGCGGATAATGACGGGCACTAACGCACCATTATATAGATTAGCCTGGCAGGCTCTCAACCCTGAGAGTCGGCCCCAGAGCCCTCGGCTAACGTCTGAGAGAAGGAGCCTGTGGAAGCTCATGTGGGTGTTTGTGCATTTATGTATGTTCTTTTTACTGCTTTTGGCATACAATTGTGGTGTTGTGTAATTCCCCCCCCACCTCCACAACACTACTCAGGGATCGGATCACTGGCGATGTCGGAGCATGTTATTGCTCCCGTGCTGACTCTGCTGGAGGTAAACGCCTCCCAGTGGTTCCTCTCCTGCCCCTCCTTTGGCTTTTTATCCGTCCTGCTATCAGTTGCGGGTTGCAGACCCACCGCCTGTTAACACGGCGGGAAGCCCAGATTTGCCAGAACCAGGGGAGAGCCCGAAGCTCGCCTGACGCCACCGCTAACCAGCTCTGACCTCTCTCCCACCTCTTGAGAAGCAGATGGGCGGTGCCGTGTCGTGCAATTGTCACCAGAAATAAGAGGCCAGAAGGCAGATGTGGGCAGAAATTTGTCCTCCACTATCTTCCAAAAGAACCACATGTACTACACAAGTACATGTGGCAGAGGCCTGCCCTTAGTTTCACAAACCATTCAACCACTGGTTGGCTTTTAAGGAGACACACCTCGGGCACAAACGTTGTTTTTCATGCACTGGTCAACTTTGAGCATTTTTTTCTCCCATAAGATGTCTTCTTTCAGACTAGTGGAACGAAAAACACACATGTAGGGGTTTATTTTACAGCTTCACAAAAAATTGTTATTGTCAGTAATCAACTTGGGGAAGTGTTATGGTTATTTCTATTGGTTAATAGTTAAATTTCTCTATTCACCTGTAAAAAAAAATGTTTTTTTTCTGACTCTGATCCACTTCAGTAGCACTTACATGCACCAAACATCGCAGTTTCATTCCTCCTTATATTCTGAAGGTTCATATATCATTCACAGCATGATTTATACAACATTCTATTCCTAAAAACATGGTGACATGGCTGTTGACAGTATTTTCTGATTTACAGAGTGATCCAAAGAGATATCCAAAATTCCTTCACTAAAAATCAAAAAAGACTAATGATAACAAAATGAAACCTGGCTTTTTCCAACGTTCAGATTTCTGTTCTGTCTGATAATATAATGCCTAAACAGTATATTTAAACATACATTTTCAGAAAAAAATAATGATTTATCATCTTAATGTAGCCTAAGTAATCAACTGGGGAAGTCTGACAGCGATATGTATTTGTTATACATTGTTGACCCTTATTCACCTGTAGTGTCTCCCCTTCACCCCTTAACACACAGCAACCTGACGTCATCATTCATGTTTATTTCCAGACCTTAAAGCTCCTGCGGACGGCGGAGTTTAAGCCCTTTGTCGTGCTGGTGAAGCCTCCAGCGCTCGAGAGGCTGAGGGAGACCCGACAGAACGCCAAAATCATATCGGGCAAGGACGACAAGGGATCCGCCAGACCTTTCACGGTAAGAGGACGCGAGGGGGACGTTTATCTCTCGCACGGAGTCCCGACATCGATCACCATGACATGTTGTCTGGAGTTATTCAAACTGCTCGAAGCACCAGATGGGTCAGGTTTGCCTCCATTAAGACAATCAAAGGAAATGTGTTTGATATACTTCTCAGCGAGCGCTGGATGAGATTTGCAAATGCCGCTCAGATGAGATTCAGTTAGATGAAAGTTTAATGGCGCCTGTGAGGAAAGTGGACAGCTACAACAGAAAATAACAGGATACAGATAATGGGATATGCAGTGAGTTAGAATAAAGAGGGATTTTAAACAAGCAGCCGGGGAGATACAAATGGTGTTCAACCACAATGCAACCATCAATCATAGTTATTTATGAAGCTCTATCCAATGATGCCATCGTGTAATACTGAAGAAACACACAGCAGATTAGCAGCAAGAAGAAATATCAGCAACACTATCTGGACCCTGTGTGTACATTATGTGTGAGTGATGAGGTCATCCCTCACACACCTCCATCCCGGCCCCCGACACAGATGAAACCAATTAGCCTGCGTTCGGTGCTGCTGCCGGGGGAGGTGGGGGGGTGGGGGGGGGGGGGTGATGGTTTTCCCAGCCCCACGCCGAAATCTTGGCCTGCGGGCGAGGGAGCGAGACACGCGCTCCCTCGCCCGCAGGCCAAGACACGCCACGGAGTGCCTGGCGGGACACCACGAGGGGGGGGGGTGGGGGAGAAAGGAGGAAGCAGAGGAAGAGACGGGCCTGTCAGAGAGACAGAGACGAACTGGTAACGCAAGGTTGAGTGAAGAAGGGGGATCGGTGGAGACGGTGACGGGGTGTGAGCCGCAGGTGTAAATCCAACATGGCGGGGAGAGGTGAGACACCTCTTCCAGCTGCGGTTTTATATGTTTCTTTATTGGAAACATATGCAAATCACATGTGAACCATCAATTTTAACTTTAATATTCCCCACCTCCTGCTTACTTTCCCCATCACTCTTTAGCCCCCAACCCTAGATTAAAAAGTCCCAGGCTGCCATAACCAAATTGCCAAATCACTTAAACATTTAAAGTTTAACTTTTCATTGACCTCTGGATGGTACGCAGCTCCCAAGATGCATCTGTATTAATGTGACGCTGAGGTAGCGTCTTGTTATTACACTGACAGGCTCTTGTTTTTAAGTCGAGTCATATTGTCGGGATAACGGCACTCCCCAGACTCGTCCTCCCCCCTCAGCGTGTCACACACACTCAGGTGCTGCCGTCACACATGCAGCGGGGCGTGCAGCTCGGTCACAGTGGAACACAACGTCCCGTCGATATTTGACTTCACCGTCGGACTTTTTAAAACCTCGCTGCAGACACAAAGTCAGCTTGCGTTAGTCGCACATCGCTCGGCCTCCGTCTGCTCCTCGTCTCCCAGCAGCGGTCCAGAGAACGATGAGCTTTAGCCGTCAGAAACAGGATGGTTACCGACAACCCGTGCCGGAGCTGTTATTGCTCTCTGTCCCTTTATTAGCCTCTGCTATTCTCTCAAGACGTACAAATGCGCCTCCATAAAACTCAGCCGGGTAACAAACCGGGTTCTGTGTACATGTTCCTCGGTGTTTGCTGTTGAAGGCTGTCGGGCGAGGTCGTCTCAGACCTATTCTGTCCCCCGCCGGCTGTATTTCTCTCTCTAAAAGAGACAGGTCTGCTTTAATGATGAAGGCCGAGGGGGGGGGGGACAGTCGTCTCATTGTTTCAGCAGAGCAGTCTGACTTTTTTTGGAGCTGGAGATGATTCAGGGGGGTAGCTTTTTTTAAAAAGAAGGAAATGTAGAAAAAAACAACAATGCAACGCATGATTCCGGCTGTAATGTGGTGTTACCGCAGTCATTTAAAGCTGATTTGTAAAGATCTGCTTGGCTTTGGACGCTTATTTAGAGAGAGAGAGGACAGGCGTGTGTTATTTAAATTAATAGAGCATGTGTCCCGCTGAGGACGTCGCTGTGTGTGTGTGGGTTGAGGAGATGATACCTGGAGCTGATGTGTCTTTTTTTTGTGCCACTGAAATAGTCCTGTAAGGCGACGTTTTCCTCTTAACGCGGGAAAACGGACACAGTAAAATCAAACATATCTACAATCAGGAAAATGAATAAACGATAGAAAGCCATAAAAAGCATGACATTGATTTAGAAATCTGCAGCCTGGACAAACATCAGTGGTCAAACCAGACTGGGAGTCAGCGGCCTCATTTTGTGCAATGAAAACGTCCATTTATCCAGAACAGAGTGCTTAAACAGGCGCGAGACGCTCCATCGTTTCACGTGGAACTTAAACAATCTAATGGCAGAAAGTGGCATCAGCTCAAACTGCACTCGGAGGAGAGCGATTCCAGCGCGGATCAGCGGACGCCAAGAGAATAATCCACTCACTCGCCCAGCGTTCCTTTTCCTCTCTTTACATCCTTCACCCTGCATCCCTCTCACTATATTCTCCCCACCAGTTCTCTTTTCTGTCTCTCCACCCAGCTCGCTGTCCCTTAAGCGGCGTCCCGCTGTGATTAATGTTCTTTTACCTGGAACGGTCTTAACGAGAGACAGACGCAGTCTGGCGGACATGGAAACATCACTCACACACACATACACACACACGCAAAACAACTCCCTGGGTTCGTTTAGTTGCCAGGACCGGTCCGAGGTGTTGCGTGCGTCGGACGCGGCGGTCATCTGTGAGTCCCAACAGCGAGAGACCGGATCACGAGGAATCACAGTCCCGCCGTGGAAGTCTTCTCTCCTGCGGCCCAACAAAACCTTCTGTCTGTGAGAGAGATTATATTTAACAAATAACAGAAAACGGGCCTTTTTGCCGAGTGTCACAGTGAGTGAGTGTTTATATTTAGCCGCGCAACAAATCCATTACGAAGCGGAAAACCCACATTGAAGCGACTCCTTGGCTTGGGAGTTTCAGCGAGGCTGTGTTTATGTGTGTACACATTGCAAGCAGCTCCGTCCTGCCTGCATGTGTGTGTGTGTGTGTGTGTGTGTGTGTGTGTGTGTGTGTGCGCACAATTTGAGTTCATGCGCATGAATGTGCATCTGTGCGTATTTATAATTGTGTGTTTGGCAAAAGGGGGCTCACTATAAAAACCGTATCTGTCCAGAAATCTACAGCTGAGCGTTTCCAGGAAAAACACGGGGCTAAATCAGTGCAGCCACTTTAGCCCCGCTGCTGCACCCAAAGGCCGGACCGGCCAGGACCCACAGGGCTGGAGGCCTCCGAGGGGACCACCGTGGAGAGATACCTGGGCTGTCTCAGAATGCTCCGTCTATGAATACAGGAGCCGCAGATAGGCGACGTGTTGACTCCCACCCTGATCAAAATATGCTGTTTGGCTACCCCTCACAGTTAGCACGTGGTTTTGTTCTGTACACTGGATGGCTGATTTGCATATGGACCTGGAAAAACTCTTCACCCCCCCCCCCCCCCCCCCCCCCCCGAAGGACCCCTATTTAAACCTCAGTGCAGCAGCATGCAGGGATTTCATGCAGCTCCCTCGTGTTGTGCTGACGAGGCACCTTTTTAAATGGATGTGTGCTTGGCAAAGCTAACCCTGGCCCGTAATATGTCATGAACTAGCTCATTCATTCACCCACTGAATTAGTAAACCATTACTTAATTTAAAGTGGCAATCTCAAAGATTTTCATTTATATAAAACTAGCTGATGAGGTGTGCCTTTGCATGTGATGTTTTTGAGGAGGACAAGTTGTAAACGCAGACAAAGTCATGAGTTGAATCGCGTTTTGGATTCTATCAAATGGAGTCTAGAGTCATCTTCTGTATACACAGGAAGCTTTTGGAAGATCGACCACGACCGGATCTGTGAACGCGTGTTCAAACGTTGTGGTATGCGTGAGTAGATTGGAACATGCATATGTGGGAAAAAACCCAAAACTACGCACAAATCGTACACATTTTTAAATCTCATTTTTCCTTTGTAGACCATAGCAATACATATTCGTGCCCATTTTGAGATCTATTTCGCACACACACACTTCTGCCTTCAAGAACTGTTCGGCCGGGTTCAGGCGGTCCGAGCCCTCCCAGTCCAGACGGTGGAGCGGCGTCGCCGCAAGCTGTCATTTCCCCATCCCGCATATAAAATCCAGACCGGCTATAATGTATATTTTTCATGTCTCTCTTTTGGAAATGCCGGTTATGTTTTTGTCCCCTGCTTATTTTGAGGACTTTTATTTTTTTTTGTATTTTCTTTGTGAATTGGACGACCGTGTGAGGAAATGATAAACATTCCTTGAGGTCGGGTTGCTGCACGGGGAGCTTTTAGTGCGTGGTCTCTGCCAGGGTTCATGTGTGGGTACCGTGTCTCCGGGAGGTTATAAAGGCTTCACACGGGCCACTTTGTGTTTATTTGAGTGTTCAAGGCCGTCTATTTTGTGTTCACAGTATGTGAATTTATCTCCCCTCCTGTTTACCGAGGCTACCCTGGTTTCGCCGCCATCTCGTGCATTTTGTGTCTCTCACCTTCTGTCTTCCGTCTCTCTGTTCTCACGCACGCTGCAGGAGGAGGACTTACAGGAGATGGTGACCGCCGCCCAGACGCTGGAGGCCCAACACGGCCACCTGTTCGAGAAGGTCATAGTGAACGATGACCTCTCGGCGGCCTTCGGCGAGCTCCGGTTGGCGCTGAAGAAAGTGGAGACGGAGACCAACTGGGTTCCGGTCAGCTGGACTCACTCCTGAGATCCACACGGACTGTACGAGGAGAAAAGGGAAGGGCTTTGGCGAAAATATGCAGGTTTTTTAAAACTCTTTCTATGTCTGCTAGTGTTTGGGGGGGGGGGGGGAGAACGGGAATAAAACTGCTGCGTCGGCATACCTGAGCTGGACGGAGCTAAAAAAAGAAGCTTTTGCGTGAGATCGGGCTGGATTTAGACCTCTGCCGTAGTCTGGATGCGGACCTCCAGGTCCGAGCAGATCCGACGGGGGCCGAGGCTGACGGGCGTCCGTCCAGGACGCGGGCCTCGGGACATCAATCTGGGTCTCAGTCTGCGCCGCACAGCGATGGCAACGGGGTCGGAGCTCCTCGGTCCAAAACCAGAACGTGGAACGAGCCTGGACCATCGCCTCGCCAGCGAGTCCTGCCAGCACATCAGCAACCGCGCCAACCAGGACTCCGTCTTTAGTGTGTTTATAACATTAGGCCATTAGAAACCAAAGGGATTGACATATTTCTTTCTTGTTGGACAACGTACATGCATATGTCTGTAAAAGAACACTTAAGGAGGGGAGGGGGGGGAGAGAGGAAAACATATTTGCCTTCTGTCTTACTGTATTTCTATAATGCTTCCATGACTCTTACTACAAACAAAGCATCGTCCGGTACACTCCCGAGAAAGCGCAGTAATTTTATTTAAGAGAAATTAATATATTTTCTAATATCCGCCTTTTATACACATATCCTGACTCCTGATCTCAACTGTAGCCGCCGATCTGACAGCTCCTCGCACCCGAGGCGTCTCGTCTTTCAGTCAAGTCTAGATTTCCCCCTACAAAGCACACAGAGAGCCATTTTTATTTAGGTGTTATATATTCCATTTAGGAGCATTATGAAAAAAGCCCTTCAAACGAAGGTGCCCAACATAACAGCTTTGCCATTTAATGTCCCAGAACTGGACACTTTTTGGCTCTCTGCTAGAAGAAAATGTTCACAATTGTGTTTTATTAGGGTGGAGTCTTTATTTTTATTCACATAAAAAAAATAGAAGGTCTGCAGCGCACGTCCAGGGTTCTAACTCAGAGACATGCTAAGTAGCTGCCCTGGACTTTATGAGCATTAGAAGTTTATTGCTAATTTGAGTCTCCTATTCCCGGTCTGACTTACTCTTATTTTATTTTTTTTTATACTTCTAACTGATTTTCACAGCAGCCAGTTATTAATCCTGGCTGTATTATTATTATTACTACGATCACTAACAATGTTACAGCCCTGGTAGCTTCTCGTTTCTTTGCCGATGAATGATGAAGAGCAATATTTGACACTTTAAAGGAATAGTTTGCCGCCTTACTTATAGTGAGACGAGAAGGTCGACACCACTTTCATGCATATATATTATTGATGAGCCAAGGAGCGATTAGCTTAGCCTAGTTCAGAGCATAAAGACTGGAAACAGGGGTCAACTGCTAGCCTGGCTCCGTCCAAAGATCTGAAATATGCAGCCGCTCTAAAGTTGTGGTTTTATGAACTTGTGGTTTCACTCTGTGAACAAGATATTTATTCATTTGTAAGCTTTAAAGGAGCTGGTACGCGTGTATTTTTTTTAAACTGTGGCGAGAGCCAGAGTGCTTGTCTCCCCATGCGTTGTGTTTATGCTAAGCTAAGCTAAGCTAATTATCTTCTGGCTCCATACATAGAGTACAGCCATGAGAGTGGTAAACGACAATAATAAGCATATTTTCACAAAGTCAAACTGTTCCCCAAACGATGTATTTTGACCATTTGGTTTTTATACTGTGCGAATGAATTTCCTCTCATACACTAGCTTTATGTCCAGCTCAGGTTCTATTGCCCACATTTCTTTATGTTTGTTTATTCTACCTTTTCCACCCCTGTAATATTTATATATTTGATTTATGTCCATTTAAAAAAAAAAAGGGTAACGAGTGTTCAGTAATGACACATTTTAAAGGGACTTTAACACCCAGAGTCTTTTATTCATTTTAGTGTCACATTAAATCCCCTTTTTTATATATCATTTCACTCGTTCACGTGTTCATATTTCACCCCTCTGCCGACTACTTTATCGATCAGAATCAGATTTGTACAGTCTCCAGAAAATATTTTAAATTTCCTGCTGTAAATGAAATGCTGTTGTATGAATTGACATTATTCTTGATAACTGCTACATTTTATATTAAAGAAAATCCAACTAAACTTGTACGTGCGAAGATTGAGAGCAGTGATACACGTTCCAGTTTTTCTGGGATTTGAGCCCTTGAGTGCCTTTTTTGTTTAAGAAGAAGAAGAATATTGCAGCCACGTCTTTCGGCTGCTGCCGCTCCGGAGTGCACAGTTGTGTAAACAGAGCTGACACCTTTCATCTCCTCAGTGAGTAAATTTGGCCGTTACAGCTGAATTAAGAGTTTCGGAATATTGCAGTACTTTTCCTCACACTGCAATCGCCTTTAATGAATTTTAAATAGTGATTTGGCTTCCAGGTGGCTCAGCTGGCTGGTGTCTTTATAGTCTGACCTGTCATATAAAGACGAAAAAAATAACATTAAAAATGAAATTCTTGAAAGAATAACTTCATCTGTCATTGGCGATTTCCATCCAGCTCGTACATTCCTGTAAATGTATTCAGAAACTTTTTGTCATCACCACCAGTGCGCTTGTCTTGCCAGGTTTCCATTCAACGTCACATTTAAAACTCATTTTAAAACAACTTTTCTTAAAATCAGCAAAAGAAAATGCACATTTCCATCCACTACTGTAATATGAATATTAGTTCTCCAGTCGGATGCTATTACACCAGAGATGACGTCATTAAAAATGCGCGTGTCATAGCTCAAAGGAATGAAAAGGATGCGGATGGGACGTTTGTTTGTTTCATGTATTCATTTGAGGAAAATGGAGCAGAAACCTCATCAACATCATGGTTGTTTTATTGCACTGCGTAGTTGCTTTTATTATGGATGCACCAACTTTTCACCTCAGCCAAGCTAAATATTTTGAGTTTTTTTTTTTTTTTTTTTTTTATATCTGGTGTTACCACCCTCCACACACAAATTAAACATGCGCATAAAAAGACACTTTAAGTTATGACATCCAGATGGAGCATGAACTCCTAAAAGAGTCGCTGAAGATTTGTTGGATCGAGATTGAAGCAAGAAGGGCCCCGAATCCAGTTACTGCTGAAACCACCAGAGCGCGCACGGCCCAATTAAACCCCAGTGTCCTGCTGCAGCTGTGTGCCAAATTACTAACTCAGATGTCACTGGACCTTTGAAAACAGTGGCTCTGGGAATGAGTCGGCCGGGGGGGGGGGGGGCGGCGAGGGGTTCCTGAGAAGTCCGGCCTTCAAACCAGCGACCCACTGGAGGATTCAACGGGCCTCCGCTTGATGAGGTTCCAACAAAAATCCCCCACCGGTCCAAATCAGGTCGCTTAACCTTCACATTTCCGCTTTTCCACTGTGTTAACTTTGATGGCTGTGCGGAGGGTAGGGGGAGGGGGAGGGGGAGGGGTGGGCGGATAAGGACGCTTGTGAGGTTGAGGAGCAGGCGGTGGCACGGGAAGGTCAGGAGAAGGTAACGGCACTCACTCAGTCTCAGTCCGAAAGAGAGGAACCCGTTATTATTCCACGTCTTTATCTCTCTTCAGGTCTTTCTCTCACTCTGTCTTTCTTCTTAATTAGAATAACAGAGTGATATGGGGGGGGAGAGAGACTGGAAGGCTGCCAGCTGTACGCATGTGTCTCATCATGCCCTCTGATCTCAGGCAAGTTGAGTGAGTGAGAAAGGTTTTCCCCTTCAAGCATGTTCAGCACAAGGCGAACGCCACACTTGCCCTGTCCTGGGTAGTTTGGCGGTCGAGGGAATGCGTGGAACAGGGACATTCTGAAGGTTCTAAGTGAGTGTAAATGGACCCCGTCTCCTCTCACGTCGTCACGCCAAAGGGCGGACCAGAGTTCAGGACCTTTCTTTTTTTGCCAGGGATCTCTAGAGTAAAGGTGTCCCGGTCTCATTCTCGAAGGAGCCGATGTAGCTGTATCTCCGGTATTTTGAGTATTCTTCAGTCCTCGCTTCAACCCGTTACACTCAAGTTTGTCTTCACATGCTTTCCCATACGCTTATTTGACTCCCAAGTGTGTCGAGTTGTGTTTTGATAGCTCTCCAGTCGCCCTAGAAGGGGAGTGACGCTCCCTAAACTCCCGAGACCTGTTCCTGTTAACGAACGATGAGCGCATGATTCACCATCATCACAGTTGGTGATGGACGTGCTGTTTTGCTTCCTGGTTCCTTGACGTCTCCTCAGCCTGCGCCTCAAGTAGCCCACGCTGCTGTCAAGAGCGACGGGAGCCCGGACGCTGTGCTTTATTCTCCTTAAAAATGGGGACGACAGAAACACGTGTTCGCAGATTAGGTTTCTCCCGACACGGATAACGAGAGGAATCGGTCACATATGCCAAGGTACTTTAGCTGAGTTATGATGTAATACTGAAATATACTACGTGTGTACATTTGTTCCTGTGCATATATGATGGATAAAACGGAACGGTAAATGCTACTGCCCTACAGTAAGTAGTAGCAAAAGAAAAAAAAAAAAAAAGACACTCATAAATCTTCATATCGTTGTATAAAAGTCCGCCTGCAGCCCCTGACTGATTTAAGATAACAAATCCCCGGTCCGCTCTATTCATCTTCCTCCGTCATCTCTTGAAGAGTGAGCTGCCGTGTGAGTTAAGGCCAAGCGATGGCTTCCACAGCTCAGACATGAACACTGGCACTCACCGAATCAAAGACCTGCCCTCCTGTCTAACCCCCCCCTTTTTCGGTCCGACAACTATAATCGTTTGGGAATCTGAGGATTTATAGCGAGCGAAGTTCGGCTTTTATCTCAGATCCCGTGGATTAATGTCGCAGTAATGTCTCATGAATCGGTCTCTTTCTTGCCCTTTTGATGTATTTATTTTTACCTCCATAAATCCTTTATTAACTGAACCCATTGTTTGGGAGCTGAGGTTCCCGGAGCCAGACAAGCGGGGGCCACGGCAGGAGGAGAAGTGGGCCCAGTAGACGAACAAGGTGGGATTAAGTCGTGGAAAAGTCCGAAATCCCGTCCTGTCCCGGGCCCAGCGACATGTCAGAGCGGTTCCCGCTATGTCCACTTGACACATTTCGGAAACCATTAAAGCAAAACGTCCCAAGTCTCGCCTTACGATATACGCTGCAATCACTTCGATTTACTGCGTTCAAATTACAGCGTCAGGGCCAATATCCTGAAACGGGACTCAATGTGATAAGTCCCGCCCGGGTAGCAAGACAAATTGTCTTGAGCATCAGAAGAGGGTAGGCGAGGTAAGAAGGGGGGGGGGGGACCCATGCTCCCGCTGAGATCTCTCATTTTCATAAGCGCTCGTCCTGAATGGGCCTTTCTTTCGGAGCCTCTCGCTTCACTTTCTCTCAGCGTTCCGCCATCCTGCCCTTGCCCAGCCTTTCATGTGGTGACTCAGTCCATCACCGCGGCTTTACCGTAGGAGTGAGCCAGCGATGCCGCTCTGTTTTCCTCATCCCCGGGTAAATGCCCTTGACCATAGGGAGACTTCTGTAGACTAATGGGGCTTCAGGCCAGGAGCTTCCGCCCACCCTGTCTCCTCAGCCTAATTAGCCTCCACCATTACCTCATGTCTGTAGGCAAAGGTCTTCGGGGCACATTACCTTGAGCTGTATTTCTCAATTACAGGACTTTAAGAACTGTAGGGTAGAGGGGGAGCGAGGGGCGAGGGAGTGAACAGGGGATGCCCTTCATTCCTCCGCGGGCCAGAGAACGCCTTTTTCACCCTGATGAGAATATGTGGCAATCATAACAACATAATAGCCGTGGCGCAGTTGGTCATTAATGCGGGTTGACGTGTTTACACGCTGCCCGCTGGGGCTGTGCAGGTTAACTCGTCTCCGCGTCCGCATTTTGAGAGCGAGACCAAGGGGTAAGAGTTCATCTGGAGGGTCCGTTGCGCAAAAAAAAAATTCCTTTGACACATGTGGAGCTAAAGCAGCGTATGGGGGCCGAGGTTGCACAAAGGCGTTGACTATGTTGGAGGAGTTCGGAGCTGTCCACCTGTATTTTCTTAAACTTTCTCCACGGCCTTCCCCCGAGCCTTGTTGGCCTCTATCGAAGCAGCTTTAATTACACAGACTCTGAACTGTCATCTTTAAAGTTGGAGCACTCTGGAGGTCAGGACCTTCCTCGGTGTGCTACAAATTAGTCCCAACACTGCCATGATTTCCCCTTGTTAGGGCGAGTGAGAAAGGCCAAAAAAAAAAAAAAAAATGTACCTGCTTTCCAAATGTGTCTGTTTTTCATTGCAATGACACATTATTTTAATAGTCTGCGTTCTCCTCGTAGGTTTCCAGCAGCGCTGCCATTGGAACGACTTTGCGCAACTTTGTAAAACCCAATACATGCAAATGTAAGTAGCAAAACAGTGTTTCTCCATCTTCCAACTATACGCCACTCAAATGGAATGCAGCAGTGCGTCCAGCTGGGGTATGAGAGCCCAGCAGCAGTAGCCACGCTGACCCTGTGTAATGACGGTAAGTGGATTACAAGGAGGCCCTGGTCATTGGTCATTAATATTGAGTCCGCTAGAGTTACCTCCATGTGACGGCAGCTACACCACAGGGACTGAAGCGCAGGACCTCCAAGATACCTGAGAAGCTCATTGCTCTGTGCAGGTCCTCAGATGTGACTGACAGGCCCCTGAAACGGCAGAGAGATCAGTGTGGACCATTTCTGTTTTGGGGTTAATAGTATAGTATAACCCTACCTGGGCTGACCTCACCACTGTCAGCTTAACATTGTTCATAAGATGTTTAGCATTTCCGAGTCTTGAGAGGTGAATGGAATTTTGGATGTAGTGCTCTCAAAATTGATGAAAAAAATATGCAATGACTAATGCAACATCTTTTTCCATAAACTGTGGCCCAACATTTAGGATGGCTTAATTATATGGCAAACATCAGTGAACAAAATGGAGCAGGCTGTTGTGTTGTAGCTTATTAGCTGTGTTGCACTTTTATTTAACCTTTCTTTGTCTGAGTTAAAACCACAACAGAGTCATATTTTTTTACTGTAATGAGGCAGGAACGTACAAATACACCTGTGTGAACTTACTGTACCGTTAGCGACATGCTAACAGACTCAGTGCCTTTGTGACCATGCTTGTGTCTGGCTAACGCTAGCCGGTTCCCAGCTGCCTAGCGTGTTAGCTCCCGAGCTACAGAGGTTCACCAACCAGCACGGTGAGCTAGTCTTTATACATTAGCAAGCTTCTAGCATTGCCATTGCCTATATCACAATAATGTGCAACGTTCTGGTGTGACCGGGCCTTTACTCTTACTATTAATATACTACTATTTGGATAATCGATAGAACATGTTGTGGCAGATACCTCAGAGAGAGAGGGAGCGAGAGAGCTCAACAACTAGACAAATGAAAACAAACTACATTCACATGAAGTTGACAATGTCACGAAGACAGCGTAACAATTGGTTAACTTATTGTGATATATTGACAGTTTCACCCTCAACCTACAGTAAGGTACGGCTCTTCTTTATCCAACTCAAATGGCGTAGGCATTGGGATTCATTCTAAATCTAATATGTGGTCCTATGTGCAGGTGTGCAGCCTTTATGGCTTTTGCGCAATAGCCTTGATTGCCAAATATAACATGAAGTACATGTGTGGTCTTGACAACATATGTGAGCTAATAAGAATGAAATGTTGCGATTCCCCACAGAAATGTGAGGACATGGGGTTTGATTAGCTCCACAAGGCTACACGTCACCACGTTATGAATCTCCCCGTTTAAGAAAACAGAGGGACACACAACGAGCCGTGTTCGTGAATGCAACAAGCGCTACCATGAAGCCCCAGAGGTTGAGTGAATGTATATCTTTTCGCTGATGTGGCTTCACGCTGCACGCAAAGGCCTTGTAACAGACAAGCAGACACCACGTTGTTATCGCCATGTTCTGGGAAACACGGCGACATGTTTAGGAGCTTTTGGCACCTCTGTATCAACAGCGCGCTGGGCTGACGGGGCCTCAACCCTGATCATGACAATCGCAGATGTACCGCTCAGCTTGTTCCCAGAGCCTAAAAGACCATGGCCTGGCCCCTGAACCTTCACAATCCACACGTCGTGTTTTGACATGTTGTCATCCGCTTTGTGATTGGCTAGGTAGGTGGAAGAGCACAGTGGGGCTGGCACTCACTGTGTGCCGTTTCTAATCAAGTTGGCCTTGATGGCCTGCCTGCCCACTTCAGAGGTACGATGAGAACTCACGTGATCCGAGGGAAGGATAAAAAAACAAACAAAATCAAGGCTGGGAGGATAAAAACAGGGAGCAAATGAAAGCAGGGAGGCAGAGGAGGCATAACAAGAAACAGCGTGATTTTGTAATGGGTCATGTCCCTTTACGAGGTGACGTAATTTCCAATAAAGAGCCTTAGGTCCTGCGAGGAACCGGGCCTGTGGCATTTCCACTATATTATGTGTTGAGCAGACAGGAGACATGGGCTACCAGGCGCTGTCTAGGCCAGACCTGGTGGACGGAGGACAGACCTGCTCCACGCAACATGTTAACATGTCAAAGCCACCATGCACTCACATGAAAGAAACGGGGCCCGAACGTAAACAACCCATAAAACGGGTCCCCTTTTTTCAACTATAAACAGTTAGTTTTACACTCAAGTGCGACGGCTTTCGGAACTGTGAGGCGTTTTTGAGGAAATGCAGCGTGAGGTCGAAGCGGGAATGGCGTCAGGAATGGAAAGGGATGCTTAGGGCCTAGTTAGTCGGAGTCTGGAGGCGGGAAAGCAGACGGGAGTTCATCCCAGCCACAGAGCTGGAGCCTGTGTGTGATGTGCTCGCAGGTGTTGATGGCGGGGAGTGGTGCTGCAGCGGCTTAGGGAGCAGTTGAGGTTTTGGCTGCGGACAACAGGCCCTAATGAGTGATGCTCCACAGGCGCTGGTGTGCAGCCAGCCAGGAGGTTGAGAGAACGGAGCGCCCCCTTTAACTGGAGCCATCTGAGAGGAGGAAATGCCCACAGTACAGAGTCTGGCCGCCTGGCACTCTGACCGCTCTGCAGCCCTCAAGAGAGGCTCCCGGCCGCGAGACAATCCCGGCCTGTGCAGCGGAGCAATAGCAGAGCTCACACGCAGGCCAAAGACAGACTGATTAGTCCTCGGAGCTTTGTGATTAGACTACATTGTTAACATTGGAACAGCACCGACTTTGACCGCCTTTTTTCGTGGCTTGTTGAAAACTTACAGAAACATATTGTATTTCCAGAATTTGTAAGCTTCAAAGTGGCTAGCCGGCACACTCCCTAAGTGCAGCTGTCCTTCTCTTTGAGCGCTCCACAAGGCTACTGTTTGAGAACAATAGGCAAGTGATAGTGATTACCTGATGCTCAAGCTATGCCTGTTGGATCATATACATGCCAGCTCCTGCAATAACTCCCCCAGACTGTTGCTAAAGAGGATGTGCCAAAATGTTGAGTTATACAAGGTATTTAATGGTCCTGAAAATATTGTGTCACGTATTAAAAGTACTCAAATAGGACTTTATCTACTGATGCTACTGGCAACAACTTTAGTGAATGAACAAAATATTATGATCTTGAAATCTGCAACTATTTGGCACAAGCTCAAATGAAACAGACGTCTCTTGCATCGGCCCATATTTGACGCTGATTAATGACACTAGAGCGCCTCGGCTACTTTAGAGTTCAGTGCGTTTTACCGTTTGCCAGTAAAAAAAATCTTTTCCCTGTAAAACGCAGTAACACGGTCAGCTACACAGGAATAAACCAAACACGATGTTTTACATCTGCGGTCAACGTCTAAGTCGTCCCTCCACAGATGGCTCATGGGGTCGACCGAAGACAGTCGTCAGTCATGTCCAATGACACTGCAGGCCACCCTGTCAGCCAGCTGATGCTGGACTCACTGGGCTGTGTATATTCCCGCTGTGGCTGCCTGTTAATCACAGTATGAGGTTGGCTCGTGCGCACGAGGGAAAGGCCAAGTGACGGTCAGGCGTGTCGTGGAATTCGGCATGGTGAAACTTCAGACAGGTCTCCCAAACTTTTAACATTCACATTGGACACAAATTGGCCTCAACATTTTTCTTCCACCTTGTGAAAGCGATACACTCCATATTACCCACCCGTCTGCTCTGTGCTGACTTTCTCCAGCGGACAAAACATGTTCAAGACCGGCGTTCTCAAACCTCTTGGTCGGGATTCCTTGTGTTACATACGATACAATCTCTTAACCAGGCGGCAACCTCCCGGTCCTGAAAAGTGAAGCCAATGCGTAAGTGCCTTCAAATTGCATTCTCTCTAATGGCCATCAGGGGGCGACTCCTCTGGTTGCAAAAAGAAGTGTATTATATGCAAGGGGCTATATTACTGGAGTTCCAGTGAAGCCAGCAGATATCCAGGTCCAAAGCTTCCTTTGCTGTGTGCTGCTCATTGTTTGAGGGGTTGGAGCTAAGAGACAAACATGTGCGACTGGAGTGTTTCAAAAGTAACCAGTTGACAAACTCATTTTAGACCAATAAAAAGCTAAATCATCACCAAAAGATAGGTCATTTTGCTCTCCACACTGTTAACCTGCATTCAACCAAAGCCCGCTGGAACGTGATTGGTCAATGCTACTCGGACTACAAACGGAAACCAGAACGTTTCCGATGCCCAAAATCTTGTCCCGTTGCCTACAGATTCTACATATGAATGCAGAATCTGTTTTTTGAACAATTGAACAATTACTTTTGGAAAATGTCTGAATGAAGTCTCTTGCCGATAGTGAGATGAAGGTTGATACCATCTGTGCATTAAATACACATTTTAGGCACAGACATGAAAGTTGTATTGGGTTCTCTAATCTAATTCTCTGCAGATTTCCCCGCTGTGGGACCAATAATTATCTTATCTTAACCCTCGACAAAAAAAGTAAATAAGCATAATCATTGAAGATTACTTCAAGTAGGCCACATTTTATTTTTTTCCTGTATAATTGTATCTCGCCAGGCCTCTAAATATGAAAGCAGAGCAATGTGAAAAGGGGCAGGTCCTAAGTAACTATTGCTTTAATTGAGGTAGTCACAAGATTTAGATCATATGTTTATTACGGAACAAAAATTAACTACGTATAAATGCCACACAAAGACAGGGAAGAAATTAGTTTTGAAAATGACTTTAATTGGATATAAAAGGATAACAAAGACTAGACAGAGCAGTGACAGAGGTGTACTGGTCTGTGCTCAAAATAAATGATGTGATGAACAACAGAGTTGTCTCCAGGCAAAGTCCTCTCTAAATTGCATTTGTCTGTTCACAAGGAAGGGAGGGGGGTGCGGGGTGTCTGATTATTTCCAAGGAGCAATATTCCTCTCTCTGTCTTTCTTTCTTCTCCTGATTGGCCTGGCGGCGCCAACGCTGGAGCTGCACCAACACAAAGGTCTCCAGCAGCACCTCGTCTCTAATGACGGGAGGACAGGGGGAACCGGCCTCTTCTCTCGTTCACCTCTCACCACATTTAACAAGTCGCCCTCTTCGTCTGTTCTCACCCCCCCCCCCCCCCCACGTCCCCCAGCTTTTCCATTTCCATCTTCCACTCAACATCTATCTTCATCTCGGTCCACTCTTTTCACCCACGTGTTCGTCTTCGCTCCCTTTCCAAAAAAAAAAAGAAGAAAAAAGAACGTCCCCACCACTCACTCCTCTCCTCTCCCCCCTGGCTCTTCATTACCCCTCGCCTTGCCCGCTTCCCTGTTTTTTAGCTGCTACCTCAGCTCTCCCGTCACCCTCAGACAGGGGAGGGAAAGAACAAAGGGCCCCTGATGTCTTCCTGGAGAGGTTATACGCCGAAAGTCAAACTGTATTACGGCTCCCCGAGCATTAGCGAGTGAGGCAGCGCCAAAAACCTGGACGGCCTTTCAGACCGCGCTTTCAAAATAATAATTACGCTGTTAGAGATGAAGCGAGGGAGACAGAGGAGCAAGGAGGTGAAGGGAGGAAGAAAAGAGAGGGTAGATCTGTGTTTTTATTTTATTTTCAGCACGCTGAACGTCTTGAAAGAGTAGAACCAGCTGCTATCTCCGGGGCGAGTGGAAGGGGGAGCGGAGGCAACGCGATTTTTTGCCAGCTCAAGGGTATTTAGAGGCCTTTATCTAGTAAACAGGTCAAGGTGGGGCCAACGTATCCTCACCTGAACCAGGCGAAAGACGGCTTTTACATTTGCTTTTTCAAGTAATTGTTTGGGCGTCATTGCTTTTATTTTGATAGTGGATAGAGAGGTGACATGAGGGAAGAAAGAGGAGGAACGACACGCCGCATTGTCCCTGACCGAACTTGAACCCGCAATGTTGTTATTACTGTACACGATCATCGTCCAACACCCCAAGGCCACACTACTAACCAGGCAAAGTGGGGCCCCAGACATGAGAATGTCCATTGATTTTTGGTGACGTAATTGCTATTTTCTTAGTGAATTTGCACAACATCAATGAGATATCAACTAAAGTGGCTCCTAATGTTGTGGCCTTGTCTTGCAGAGAGGGCGTTGGATATTCTTTAAACGCTCCGGGAGGGCAATTTGGTTTGCAAGCAGTGGTGAACTCAGTATCAGCCGGTCAAGAGGAGCTGGGGTTATTCCAGTTCATGGTAATGTCATTTTTTTCTCTCTAAGATATGTTTTGTGGTCACATGTGCTTACTCAGCTTTTCTGGAAACACATAAAAGCTCCTGGAGAAGTGCCTCGATGATTCCCCAACAGGAGCCATGTGTCGCCTTGCAGAACTGCAACCAAAACAAACAAAATGTGTTTTAAGTCATGTAGATGGAGACGTTGTCATTGGTTTGCCCCAGAAGCAACATGGCTATAAATCTTGAGTTGCTTCTATATTTGGCGAGCGTCCGTCCACTCCAAAGAAAGCACTGGCACTAAGCGATCGCCACTTGAAATACATACTGTACACAGTATTTGAAAACCACAATTGCAGGTTTATGTCCATAAGAAGCTCAAGCAATGATATCGTTGTATAAAAGAAATATTCCCAGCAGTATCAGGTTTTGTTTGCCGAGACTCATTTAGAACAGATTTTGATTAATTTTCTTTTTTTGCATCCAGCTTTTAGGACAATTTGTCACATTTCATTATCTCCGTTTTTCTGGTCAGACCAAGAAAACCAAGATTGCCTCATTTCGATGGGTAACACAGTGATGATCGCTCTCCCATGCCTTTCCTGTCCGTCTGTCTAACAAATAAAGACAAAAAACAAATCTTTAAAAAAAACACCAAAACCTAACACAGTGGTGATTGGTTAATGTGGAGATATTTCTTATGCTGCGTGTGCATTAGGAATAACTAGGTTCAGTTTTCTTTGGCACTAATGTCTCTACTTCCGTTATCGCTCTTTACAGTTTGAGTTTCCATTGTCCTCTTTAGCTAGTGCCTATTTAAACAATCAATAAACCAGGCAATTACTTGTAACAGCAGAATGACCTCATCGTTGTCCGTCAGATTTAAAAAAAGGGGAAAAGCACATGTCGGCGCTCCTTGGAAGGAAGTCATACACATCTTGAAGCTTCTCGTCCATCTCAAAGCTGAATCCCATTTAAAAGCACTTCGCCCGCTCTTTTCCGTGCCTAAAAACACAGAGGATTATGGGAAATGACAGGCAGGATCCAGGAGCTTTTTTACAACCAAGAGGATGTGGTCACGGCCTCTTGTTAGCGTCCCTTTTACTGTTCTCTATTTTAGAACCCCACGTGGATTGGTGCGACACATCTCACAGGTGCTCATTACGGCGACCGGTGTCGCCCGTTTCCTTGTCTCTTGCGTCGCCCGCAAGGCCACGAGGCACACTGACCCAGGTTTGACGCAAAGCCTGTAAAAACATCAGACCTTTTTGGAGGATGTGAAGCCATGCATGAAAGCAGGGGTTAAAGAAAAATACAGGAGATACGCTCTCCTGCTCCTTTCAAACCAGGAACAGGAACAGTAGTCGCCCCCCCCTCATCATCACTACTTGCTACTCACGCACAGCTTTTGTGTGTGTTTACTCTGAGTGTTAATGGAGTGTTGTGGAGATTTGGACACACTTGCGAACGGATGCAATCACGATGTCCGTGTGTAAAGAGGCCGGGTCGGTACCTTTTCTCAGTGTGTCATCAGCGGGGTTTCCGTGCAGTTCAATCAGCGACTGAACTCAAGCATTGGAGAAAAAGCACGGCGAGCAGTTGTGTTTATTATGCCGTATTAAGTTTGAGTCAGAGGACATCTAAAGAGCGAGCAGGTGCTTCTTGAGCTGGGAGCTTATTTGTTTTACTTTGTGAAAGGCCCAGGCTGGGCAGAACGTTTCATTTACTCCCTGTTAACGAACAGCAATTAGGCTCCCTAATGAGGCCCCGGGTTAGATGTATTAAGACCCTTGTTTATCCTGCTTTCCTTCCCTTTTCTTTTTCCTCTCCTTCGCTTTGTTTTTCACTGCTTCACAGTCGGGCAAGCTGGGACACACGCAGATGCACATGTACTTTACGTCAGCTCCGTCTGTGTCTGAGTTCCACTTGCCTTCAGCCCCCCCCCCCCCCCTCCTCCCCTAGCTCCAGGCAGATTCTCAATGCTTCTTAATTTAGAGGAGACAGCTTTCCCCCTTGTTCCAAATAAAATACCTGAAATGGGGGGAGGCAAACTCATAAATCCGCTCCTCTAACAACAACAACATCCAGAGGGATCTCTCTTGATGCTAGAGATGAGCTACTATTTCTCCTCACTCCCCGGGGGATCCTTGGTGATTGATTTACACGCAGGCTCAGTCCAACTTAACCCAACGGTTTAGGAGACAAAGTAGCTCCACCTGCTGTGCCGCTAGGCGCGCCAGGCTGAAAGGGATAGGTCTCCGCGCCACTGGCGCTCCTGACAGACAGTGGGCCAGACGAGGCAAGTACCAGAGGAAATCAGTGGTTTTCACCGGGCCATGACACACCTTTTCTCTCGGGTCAGCCTCAGGACATCGTAGGTGGGTAGCTGCTAGAACAATAAGGACACACATTTGTTCTTTAAGAGGGAAGGGGTTTAATCATTGACTGAAAAGACGTCATGTATCTGGGAGAATGCTTGGTATCACACAAGCTGCCTTGCATTGAGCGTTGCCTTTATCGTACTTGCTAATTATTCTCATGATATGCCACCATGTAAAGTTGCTGTCCTCATCCCCTTTAAATGGATATTTGGGGAAATGTTGCGCTCATTTTACATGTGAAAGAGAGATTATAGGTATTGCTATTTGCACATTAAGATGTCTGTATTGGTGGCTTTTATTACCTTTGCCTTTCCATGTCAAGAATAATTAACTTTGAACTGAGTGAACTCATATTCTGTGTTTAAACAGAGAGTATTCACACAAATAGACTGTGTTCACCAGCCAATGTTTGTCTGCAGGACACTGCCAAACCAGTAGTGAGAGAGGAAATAGGCTCTCAAATACGCGGTCATGTGGACACTCTAAAAGGAAAGCAAACAGGGATTTTTATTATTATGACAACGTTTAACTTGACATTTTAGAATTTCTGGCCGTGCAAGTCCCAACACCTGCACGTCCAAAGTTAGACTTCACACAGGTAGATTGCAATTGCTGTTTAGTGCACATATATTTATAATTTTTATATATTTGTATTTGTATTCCTAAGATATATTTTCCACCCACCCTACATTTCACTGTACACATTGTATGAGCATGTAACAAATCATTCCACAAATCAATATGCTACTTTCCAAACAGTCTAAAAAAAAAGAAAAGAAACACAGTACAATACAGTAAAGGCAGAGTTTCTGTGTTGCATTGCACCACATTGCACGTGTTACGTTATACCTAGTGGGTTATTAAATAACTCATGTTAGTTATACGGTTTAGTTTACATTTAGATATTTCAAAGTTTGGCTTTGGTCATTTTTGACCCAACTCGCTTTCCGTTTTATTTGGTTGTATCGTAGCAACAACCAACGGAGGCGGATGAAGCTGTGTGGATATGTGGTTTCCATGGATACCTATGAGGGCAAACTGTCGGTAAACGTTTTAAAATAGAAAGAAGCTCGAAAATACTCGGTAAGTTTTCACTAATGTACGAGTGTAAACGTAACAAATCATGGTAGAAACATGTGTTATTGACGAGGGGAAGTGGTAACGGGTTGTAGTACCGTTAGTTAGAGTTTATCAGCTGTGCTAACGGGGCTAAAGCGTACTAACAGCTATAACGTAAACTAACAGTTAGCTATAACGCTAAACGTTGACGTTAACGTAAAGACGAGGGACATAACGCGTCACATATTTAAACAGTATAACTTAGAAAAATATTAAGTTAATTTAAAGTAAATACGTTACTGTCAACTCATTCAATTGTTCACCATGAACATATAACGTCCTCATAGCTAACTTTTGTTTTAGTTTATTTATTTCATATTTACGCTTTAAATGCAGAGCCGTTCTATATAACATTACCAGCTCTCTCAACACAGCTGTAAGAGCCATATTCTATTTGCTATTACATATTTACTTGTATTTACATGTTTAACTTTAATCACATCTGTTTCTACATTGAATGTTACAATGATGTTGTTATAATTTGTTATAGTAAGAAATATACGTAAGTGTCAGACTGCCTCACTTTAAGGATATAGCGACAGTTAGTGAAGTTTCCTACTACTTCAGTCCAAACCCCCAAAATTATTCAATTGACTAAGAGAAAAGAAAAAATAGCAAATCCTCACACTTGAGAAGCATTATCAAAGTAGTTGCAGATTCATTTCATGTTGGTCTGTAAAGCAATTCATTTACTAATCTTTTCAGCTTTGAAAATATATCAAACAAATGCCTTTTTTTCTTAGGAGCTCCACATGGGACCCCGAGCCTAAAGTTGATCAAAAGTGTAAAGTTAAGAAGCATCAGCCACACACGGTTTAAGATGTTGTTTTTAATCTACTTTCAGAATATCCCAGCCGGTGCCATGGGGTCATCACTGACGAGGGCGGCCCAGTGGACCAGCTCTGGCAAACTTGAGCTCACGCCAATGAACGAGTCCTTGTTGAAAGAGGTCCTGCGCTTTGTGGAGGAGTTCAGCTCCCAACACCCACAGGAGGCCGAGCACGTGTTCGAGGAGCCTCTCCGCTGGAGTACCACTTTAGTGGCATCTGATTTCAAAACAGACTATGACATCAGGTTGGCCTAATCATGAGGCCGGCAGCTGGTTGGCCAGTGCTTTCGGTATTACGTGCCTGTGCAGGATATGCTGTCACCATGGTGTCCAAATGTATTTTACCTTGGCTTTACTCAAAGCAGTAGGCTGTAATTAATTTGTTTTTCAGCTTCAGTTAGACTGAGTACATTCCTTTTTGTTCCATCAGAAGGTCTGGTCAACTTTCAGTGTGTGCTTTCTTTGCATCCCGGAGAAGTACAAAAACATAAATACAGACTCTGATCTTCCTTGAGTGCGTTGGCATTTATCATCTAGTATGAAAAAGTAATAATATGGATAAAAGTATTAAAGTATTTTTTTTGTTTTCTCCTCAGTGACTCGGATGCACAGTCCCACGAGAAAGACAGCGAAGAGCGTCCATTGTTGCAGCTCTCCCCTCCTACTGTTTATGTGCGCAGCTTCAGCCAGCTCTCTAAACTAGTTCATCTGGCAGATGATAAGAAGCTGGAGGAGGTTCAAGCATGTCTCGAAGGTAAGCACGATGACCACAGGAAGAGATTTGAATCCAATTTGCATACTAAGTAGTCCAGCCCACCAACATACCTCCATAACCCACAGACTTCATTTATTTGTCTACAACCACGCAATTAAACTTGGTGACTCTTTATGCATTTAGTTTAGGGCTGCTGCCAAAGTTAATGACGGGAATACATGATTAATGTAGTAAAACATAAATAAAGAGGAAAACTGTTGTAGAGGAAAAACACAGTTCATATGAGGCCTACTGAATTGTAACTCTCATTTTTGGGTGATCGGCCTCTGAATCTGAAGATTCGCTATGGCTAACCTCTTTCATTCTTCAGAAAATAGAGACCCCGTGGTTAAGATTTTTGGCCCCAGCCTTGCCAGCGTCCTGGAGAAAAACGATGCCCACACAGATGTGCTAAGTCTGGAAGACAAAGAGGAGGACCAAGGCAAGGTCAAGCTGTTCCTCCTGCTCCACAATATGGACAACCAGCTCCTCAGCAAGTGCCTCAAAGAGATAGACGGGTAGGTGGTGCTTCTTCCTTCTCTATCATCTATCCATCCTCCACGGCTGTCTTCTTCCACTCAGACCTAACCAGTTTGTGCAACATGTGGTTGTTTTTGATTGGAAGAAGCAGCGGGTTTAGACAAAAAGGGAAACCGTGAATGAATGAGACGAATTGGACATTTGTTTTGTTTTGTTTTTCTACACTTTCATCACAGAGGAGTCAGGCTGGACCCCGGCGCGGTGAAGAATGAAGTGGAGCTGTTGAAACGGCTCTGCAGCGGGGGGGAAAAGAGGGTGTTGAAGTCGGTTCGATACACATCAGGTTTGAATTATCTCCCCACATTTCACTGCGCTGCAACGACAGCAGTTGCTATTAACACTAATGCTGGATATTCCAAAGCGTAAAAAAAAGAAAGTCTGTGTTCTGCCGCCCGCAGAAGTTATTATGTCTCGTCAGATTCCAAGTCGTTAGTCAGCGCTCGTATTCATCGAGGCCTCACAAAGCATGTGCACACCAAGTGGTAGAAGCAAGTCCACATTTCTCATGTTGAATTGACGCGGCCTATGAAAATACTCTCCCAACCAGCCGTAAAATATGATAGTGTCACTACTAAGTGAAACTACCTCTCAGAGCTGTGCTCATCTGTGTGCCACGTCATCCTCTTTAGCGGTCCAGGCACACATGTTGCTGCTGTCAGGCTACATTACATTATATAAAGGTTACTGCGAGATTATTCCAAACTGCCATCTTTTTTCTTCTTCTTGCTTTTCTTTTAGATTATGTGTTTTCAAACGGCTGCCGCGCCCCTCCGTGGAGACAGGCCCTCAATGAGATTTGTTACCTTGTGATCGAGCCCTGCGACACTGAGACCCTCTACATCACCTGCAGCACAGCTGGAGTCTTTCTCAATGGGGTAAGACGAGGAAGATGAAGCACTGTGGACTGTGGATCAGCTGCAACAGTCAACCCGATATTGTGTCCTATTTCTGTGTGAGGAGATGTTCATGGAGGTTACCTTCTGGAAAATAATTTCTGATCGGCCAATCCATCACTGTACAGTCAGCCAGTCATAGTTTGGCTGTTTTAAAGTGGGGTTATACGAGGTACTTATGCATAGTCGGTGTTATAACCTGCAGTAGATTAAAGTATATTAGTTTCCTATATTACATGAGTTTCCAAAACTAGCAAAATAAAAAATACAAGAAACAAAATACATTTAGTAGCAAAGGCATTCCTCTAGAGTTCCTTTAAAAACTGACTTGAGTTCACGAAGAGTAATCACTTATGACATTTGTAAGTCCCCCTTTACATTGTTCCAGCTGGATGCGGTGTTTAAACAAAGTGCAGTGGTCTGCAAGACAACCACACCCAGTAATATCATGTAGAGCACAGTGGCATCCTGCGTCCAACATCTTTAGCCACTGGGCCTGATCACCAATAACGTTCTAAAAGTTGAAGAAAAGTTTGACGATACAAAATAGGCTATTACTAGACAACAACAAAGTCCAAGTTACTTATGTTTTCTGATGCTGTTAAAAGTCTCTTCATATAATCTCTGTGTAAGGCTTGTGTTTTTACTCATGATCAGGGGACAATCTCAAACTCTTATGTTCATAAATATACCTTAAATTTGTCGGGTAAAAAGAAAATCTCCTATCTGGCATTTAGGTGTCCCCACCCCCTAAAAGTGTGCTATTGCATACGGAGCTTCCAAATACTTGCCAAACTCCAGGAATCTCTCTGAATGTGTTTGCAATCATTTCTAAGAGAGGATTTTGCGTGCTGCAGCACCTTTCACTCTCTTCCCTGACATTGCTGACAAGCCGTAGGCCTCCTGCCTCTTGTTTCTTCACCTGGAAGCGGTTCGGCCAAGGTGAAAAAAACTACAACCTCAAACCCGAAACGGGTGACATTGATGCAAATGAAACCTCAAAGAGCAGCAGTGTCTTAAACCTAATTCGGCGGTTTACATGGTTTTTACACTTCCTCGCTAAAGGCTGCCTGGAGATACTCCGAGCTTTCTAACCCTCAGCTATTCCAGCCGACATGTGGGTCAAATTATAATTGTGGTTTTTAGAATTAATGAAGCTGTTTTTCACTGTGTTTTCACAGGGCATGAAACAGGAGGGGGAGGAGAGCGGCTACGAGCGAGCGAGTGATATGTACGAGGACCTGGGAACTCTTCTGAAGAGCACATCTCCACATTTTGCCGAGAACACAAACGAGCAGGTACAGTGGAACACGAGGGCAGATGCAATTATCATCGTAGCCTTGAGTTTTTGCTCCCACAGCCGGGAACGCGTGGGTGTTGAAATGCCTCTTTGTCCCACGAACGAGGTCCTTCTCTCCAAACCTGTGATTTGATCGCTGGTGCCGTGTGACTCACAAGAGTAAACAGAGTGAGGATTGTGTAATCAGTGTCTGTGCTGCTCCACGCTAGTGAGCTAGTGTCTGGTTGTCACTGTGCTGAAAAATTTCTGAAGCCGACCTCCTCCTTGTTCCAACATCAAAGCAGCATGCCCCCCCCCCCCCCCCCCCCCCCCCCCCCCCCCCCCCCCCCCTCCCCCCACACTCGGCACACACACACATGCACAGACAGACAGACAGACACCCGCGCTCATTTCCAGACACTGCAATACGCGTGATTTATTCAGTAGTGCTATTTCCTGCTTTAGTAATTTGACGACATAACAAATCGCCTCAATAATAGATTCCAGCTGCGCTCCAAAAATCTGTTAATCATTTAAAAATCTGATCTCTCTTTTTTTTTTTTTTTTTGCTCACGCTGTTTGTTGGAAAATGTGGCATCATCGAAACATCTACGGACCACCTTCCGCTCGCTGCCTGCTGTGTATCGATCTAGTGTCTTTAAAGAGTCGTAGTATAGATTTTTCCATTTGCTATCATGTCATTCTCAATGAAATATAGAGTAATTATTATTCAGAAGGCGTAGAATGTAATCTGGCTCTCAAAGAAAGAATCAACAGTATAACTGTCTGATTCATAGAATTTGGATTGACACGGAGATGCATTTTTCTCAATGCTTTTTCAAAACCAGAAGATTTCACAGAACTATTCTGTAAGTGGAAATGCCTTCAGTACAAAAGACAACAGAAATGCTTTTTACAAAACAAAACTGCTTATTGAATTGTCCCAAAAATTTATTCATACAAACACTGCTGTACATTGATGTAAGTTGTATTTAACAGCCATTCATTTGCAAACATCATGGATGGTAATGTCAGTCAGCTGGTCCACCAGACTTCAGACTTCAATGTCTCATCAACTATTGGATGGATTGATGGATTGCCATTCGTTTTAACACACATTCATGGTCCCCAGAGGATTAAATCCCCATGACTTTGGTGATTTCCTGGCTTTTCCTCTAACGCCACCTGCAAGTTTTCACTTATCCAGTGATACCGTATATATCTCAACATTTACCAGGTGGATTTGACAACATGTCGTGTTCCCCTCAGGAGGAGTTGTTATGACTTTGTTGGCCCCCTGACTTTTCGTGTTGTGCCATATTCATGTTATCATAACATTTTAATTTGCCCTGTACTTTGATTTATACGGGAACCCTGAGAGGCAAGTGAAAAAAAGTTTTCCGAGGATCATTTTTCTGAGTTGCTTTTTTTCCATCTGTGAAAGCAGTTAAAACAAAACAACCTTTTCACAGATGAAAAACATTGTTTGAAAAAGTTTTTTTATTTCTCCATACAAGGTATTAAGAAATATTACAAGACAATATTGTGTCTTACCAAGCTATGTAAATTAAAACTGAACGCAAGCATGATTTATTTTTAAAACTATTTACAACACGAGGTTGTGATGCGTTTCATCCCCTTGTGGCCAAAATGAGTATTGCAACAACAAACACTAAAAACATTTCTTTCACTGCTTCACAGATGATTTCTTTTATTGAGGAACTTATTTTGAAACATATCTTTGCGAAAGCATTGTTGCACCTGTTCTTAAGTCATAAACACAGGAGAGAAAACAATTTCGATCAGACTCTTTTGTCTGACTTGCCTCTCAAGACTTCGTAGATTTATGACCAAATACCTGCGAAACTAAAGACAACCCAACATTTTATCTGCTAAACATCAGAATTTAGCCTAAAGCACTTCTCACGTGGCTGTAGACTCTTTAGGCTGTGTCTGAAATCACTTCCTATTCACTGCATGGTGCACTACATTTACCCTCCACCATGTATACACCCTATCGAAAGAAAATAAAGTAGTGTATGTGTAAGGCATGTATGTGGCCGGTTGATCACACAAAATGAGCTCTAATTTAGTCTGAAATGCAGCACAAAGCTGTTGCTTTAGTGTTATGTTGAGCATTGGCTCAGATGTAGTGTTAAAGTGCTTTAAGTGGTCGGAAGACTTGAAAAGCTTTATACAAGTACACTCCGTTTACCATGTAGCTACTACTTTCTGCTGACAATTCCACATTGCAACGCTCTTTATGTGATGCATGAGAAAATGACCCTTAACCTATTGAGTGTCTAGCATACGGGAATAGTGACTGAGTGAACAAGGAGTGATTGTGAAGTTTTACGAAGATTATACTGTACAGCATACACAGTGGAATAGCGCCTCCATTGTATCTGTGAAGTTGTCATTGGTCCGTGGTACAGTAAGCTGGGATGGGGGGTTAGTGAAGACTTTAATAAACCAATGAGTAGTGCCAGGCTGAAGCGTGTAAAAAATTTCAAAAAAAGACACTGAGGCTTTTATGTTTTAAGAGCCCTACTGTGTGAAGAGTGATGCCTCGAGTCTGAACCATCTAAAACAATGATGGACAGCCGCAGTAAAAATCGCTGCGAACCAGTTTGTGGGGGCACAAATCATTGTCGAGATCTTTTTCTTCTGGATTCTTCAAAACTCCTTTGATATGTGGCTCGCCAGTGTCCCGTAAACGTAGTTTCTCCCTGCCTCCACTCGGAGCTAATCACCCTCACATGATGGGGGTCAACGGGGGGAAACGCAGCGCTTTGAAACTCGTTTGATTGATTGCTGACGACAGCAATCAGACGGCGCAACGTGCATCCCGCGTCCGAGATATTAAGTAATTGCGGTCGCTTCTCGTGGACATGATCCATTCCAGTTTTAATTCCGGGGAGATTGACAGCGGGTGGGTGTCCGTCAGAAACACAATCTCGCACGACTCCGGCTCAGCTCCCTGATTGCTAAACGTGGAAGGCGATAGCCAAAGATAACAACACCTAATCTCCAAACGTATCTGCTAGACTCCAAAGTGAGGAAGCAGGTCCTTTTTTTTTTTTTTAACAGTTCTATTAGATTAGACAGCCTCAATCAAACGAGCAGAGGCGGCCAAAAGGAGCCGAGGACTGCAACACGGGGTGGAGGCAGACTCGCCCTCCCTGTTCTGTGTTGTGGATTTGTTTTGACATGGCGGCGTGATTGGGAATTGGACATGCGGCGTATTTGCATGCACAAGACGCTCACTGAAGAGCTCCCCGCGCTTCGGAGATTTGTTTTTGTTATTCACATCCTGAAATTAATATAGACCGCCTCACTGTCATAATCAGTCAGCAGAGGCCGCTTGAATCTCGCCACTGACAGATGTTTTATGGCCGGGGTGGCTTCACATTCGCTGCCCTGCCGATTTTCCATCAGTGCGGATCAAGTAATTAGATCTAGTCCGCCACAAGCACATGTAAATAGTTTTGAGTTTATGTTTTAGTAGTCAAGTGAAGAAATAAGAAAAGTGCCAGGGATTGAATGTCACCTGCTATTAAAATATTTTTTGAGTTTACAAATGTAGGCGTCAGTCTTGCTCGCAAAAGCATTTTCTGTCCAGGCCTGGAGTGTTTTCAGAAGCAGAGAAGCACCTGTATTAGGACGTTGTACTGTGGCATGTCAAGGAATGTGGAGTGTTCCCCTCTGTGTGAGCGCATGGAGTCACATACAATAGAATTAAAGAAGGTCGCTTTGACTAATAAAGTCAGACCGCGGCTCTGCGGTGAGTTGACTTGTATGTTTCCAATGGCAGGTCACTTTGTGTTTTATGAAAAACAAGTCTCGGGCATGCTTGGCAGCACGAGACTTACAAATACTTAAATCCTAATTCTTTTTCCCTGCCCTTAAAAAAACGCTTGAGCCCCCTAATAACAAATGACAAGCTATTTCTGCTGAGCAGGTGTCTGTGATTAAAAATTCTCCCGCCTGCAAACCATTCATATGTGTCTTGTTGGCATTCGTATGTAGGTTGTAAAGTTTGGTACAAAGACCTTCAAGACTTCAGAATAAAATCAAATCAGAAGTGAATAACAGTGACACAAAGGCACTGCTTTGTCTGTGCCAAGCTGCGAGGTTTTAGGTGGAGGAATGCACAGAAACAATAAAGTTTTTGATATTGTTCGGCCAATTAACAGAGGGGGACCTCTTCTGTGTTAAGCATTGGCAAAGTGTTATTCTACTCCAAAGCCTCAATAAAGACGGAAATTGTTATGCAGGTCTGCATACTGTTCAGAAAGTGGCTTTTATGGACATTTTATGTTTTTCATGTGTCACTGATACTGTTTTTATATATGCCTGTTCTCAGAATGAAAGGGCCAACACTTTGTCAGAGAAATAATATGTAATGTGTCTCACATAATGAAAAGAGAGGCATCATGTCAGATGGTGGGTGGGAAATACATTCAGAATGAGTCTTTAGTTTTAATAAGCATCATTCAGAGAAATGCACAACCAGAGCACGTTTATTTTACAATCATGTAGCCTATTGTACGTCTCACAGCTAGAATTTCGGTGCAAATTGAAAGAGGTCTCCCACCCCACCCCCCCTCCTCACTCTCAGGTCGTTGTCTTTTTCCACTTACCAACAGGATTTTGCAGTTCAAGAACTTCCATCAACGCAAAAGATCCAGCATGTGGAACCGGTTGATGCGGAGGAACAGGGCCAACCCCAGAGGTCTTACGAGCAACAGGAAAAGAATGTGCACAAGGAGGCGAGGCAACAGCATGCGCCGAACAAGGCGGGCGGCAGGAAGAAATATGAACCATGTCCGAGGTGGAAGAATCTGGGTCTCGGGTCTCTGTGCGGGTATGTGATGATTCCTCCCGTTAAGATGTGTCCTGAAATATCTTCAGGCTATCCGCGCGCCATGCGGATGGGAGGGGGGATGGGGATCCCTCTCGTTGAGGAGATGAGCCTCAGACGACGGCGTTGCCAAAGCCTCCGTCACATGTGCTCGGCGTGTCTGCCAGCAGTCGCACATTATACTGAGACCGTTATATGGTTTTTCATATTTTAAGGGCAAGTGAAAGTGTTCCTGATTACACAATGATTACGTTAATGGATACGTTCACAGTGTGGAAACCCTTTCTGGCCTATTACAGACAGAAATGTTGGGAAAAAGTCTTAGAAACAATCCCAAAAAGATCTGTCACATATGGCCTTTGATTGATAAATAGATCGTAGCGAGGGCTGAGCTGTTGCAGCTGCACCTTGTGATAACTATACCCATTTGAGGAGAAACTGGCTCACGATAAAAGTATCTCGATTGCTTAAAAAAAATAAAATGCCCGCTGAACCCTTGTCACGAATTGTTAAATAATGATTATGTTAGAAAAATAACCATTTTCAAAATAGAAGCAGGCGTAATGACTCGTTATTTCACATCATTATAGTAAAGCCGAGGAAAAGAAACCGAGTAAGAGCTCCGGAGAGAAGAAGTCTGGTGAAACACAGAAGAAAAAGCTGGGAGCGGGAGCCAAGGGCAAGATGAAAGCAGACTTACCTGGACGCCAGTCCTCCCAGAAAATGTAAGTGTCCCAAAGCAGTTCTCCTTCTATCAGAATCTGTAAGGAATACTTTCTACATACATGATTTAGGAACTGATAGGAAGTGTCGTTTTACAAGTTTTGTTGTGGAAAGTGTAACCTGCATTCACACTAACGAAGAACCCGTGTAAAGGTCTTTTCTTCCTCCGGCTCTTGGCAGCCACACCTCCTCAGCTGTCTCCACACTTGCGTCTGCCAATGCATACAGACTCCTAGCATCATAAATCCACTCATAGCCACTGTTCACCGATAGCATTCTTTGGTGCTCACCGGCTAGCGTACACGCAGTAAAGACCCCGGGGCTCATTCACTCAGTCACAGTGAATGTGAATTGCACACCACCCGGGACCGAGCGTAGGCCTCGTTCGGTGTCCGGTGTTTCTCATGTTTCTCCCTCGTATCGGGCTGGCTCCTTCTGATACTACGCTCCCCTGGAAATGCTATTTGTGCGTATATGGGAACTGTCTCTCAGCGGCCCCATCTGAATATGTATATACCAAATTTCATTGCTCCACAGCTCCCGACCTTCAGGATACTGTTATCCAAGTGGCCCGAGCAGCTTGGAAAAGCCATCTGCACTTCTGTTTGCATCAATGGCCCTCTGTATGTGATGATGACGGCTCCAGTCCTCCCATGACATTATTCCAATCTTTATTTTCCTGCTGCTTAGATTCTGAGGAAGTTCAAACTTGACACTTATATCTCAAAATCATTAATGGGTCTCCTTGTGTGGGATGGCCATGCTGTTTTTCCCATTTAAAACACCGGAAAAGAGATTTCACAATATCCTACTCCCTCCTTTTGTCCGGCTATGTATTGTCTTACTCGTTACACTATCCCACACCTTTGTGGATCGTTATCTGCGGTCAAAAGTGCACTATTATCTGCTCTTTTAATGTTTTTGGTGCAGTAAGACCCCAGCAGGATCCGTGCCAGTGGACGCTTTCAGCGAGAGTTCAGCTGAGAGTGAGGAGGAGGAGGAGCAGCCAGAGCGCCGTGCAGAGAGTAACACAGACCTGCCTCCTGAATACTGGCATATCCAGAAACTGGTCAAGTACCTCAAGGTAGGGGAACGTTACCTGGCACACCACTGTTTCCTTCCTCTTGATGAATTGCAACCCCAAAATAGTGATTCGTACAGAGAGCCGTACAGCTGACAGGAAGCAGTAACGTCTATGCTCTTTTCCAGCCGCCTGTTCAACAGTTTTGATGCGGTCCCGAGTCAGTATTCAAATTTCAAAAACCTCTTCAGAGCTGCAATACAGGAACACTTTGAATAGCTGATATCATGACAGTTTTCCAATCAAACCTCAGTCATATCAAGGTGCCACTCAGTAAAAAAAAAAAAAAAAAAAAGAGGATGTCAGATCAGATAAAGTACATATATTCTCTTAAGCGGCGCTTCGTAGGGAGATGCTTATTGAAGTGGTTGGCTCGGCTCGTGGATTCCTGTTTTTTTTGACACAGGCCTGTTTGGTTGCAAATGTGAGCCAAGGCGCAGGGGAAAGAGCTGTCTGACGGCACCGGAGCAGCTGTACGCACTGTTTGCCCACACCGCAGAAGCATGGAAATGAAGCGCGCCTGTGATAGGTCTGACAGGGCATATGGTGAATATTAATGTGTCAAAACATGGAAGGAAAAGGAAAGAGGATAAAGAAATTTTTTTTAAAAACGCCACTGACCTAGACTGGCTGGGAACGCCTCCGACCACTTGACTTCGAGATCGTCCGTCCTTACTCGCTCAGTGAGACTATTATCTATTTATCTGGACAGTCTCGTTCAGACAGATTTTATTAAAACAGACTGCGTTTGCTTTATTCTGACAGCAATCTGCTTTTTCGCACATTGCAAAGCTGTCCCCTTCTATTTAACAGCGAAAAATACCTTAAATGCTGCTTCAAATGTAATTGCTTGATGTTATTTCAGCGTGTAATAGGAGTCTGCACTGCATATTTTTACACAGTACGAGATTTCTTGATATCACCAGCAGATTTGTGTTCTGTGGCTTAAATAGGATCGTTCGGAGTAAATCTTACACCGCTGTAAAGTTTAAAGATCTCCAGATAGATATTTTTAGCTTAGCAAAATAGAATATAATGGGAGGAAATTCCCACTCTGAAAGCACACAGCTACTGCTTTCCAGAGAGGGAAAAATAGAAGATGTAAATGATATGAAAGAGGCAAATTCAAATTTAAAAAAAAAACCTCACTGGTTTGTATATTTTGTGCTTTTCAGCGGGATTGTGGTGTGAGCTGTAGGCTGGTGTGTGTGTGTGTGTGTGTGTGTGTGTTCCTGCTTCAATGAGATGCAGCCCTGCAGTAACCAACATGTCCCAGCGTTCTATCTGTCTGGAAACCACACAGCAGAGTTATTTATGGGGTTTGTCCAGTAGTCATTTTATAATATCATTACCATCAGACTCTGAAACGTACCGTGAGCCAAGTTAAATATCTGTTTTATTTTAGGAGATCTTTTTTTTTTCAACCCCCCCCCCCTTCCCCTCGCACTATAGACAGCCGTCTGTACTCTAGGAAGTCGAACACTTTCATAAAGCGACACACGGATGTTCTGTTTTGTGTTTTAATGATATTTATGGAGGAATGTTTGCCTAGGGTCCCGACGTGTTTGTTTTTGTGCTCGTATGACTGGAGATCTGTGCTTGTAAAATGGTTTACATGGTTGCACGCAAAAATTCCAGCATGCAGATTTGAGCCTGTGTCTAGGAAAGCGTGCGTTTACATGCGTGTGTCTGTAACACACCGACATAACATAATTCATCCTCCTAATTCCAGTCTGTAATGCGTCAGTGCCACAGTACAAGCAAACATTTGGTCATACTTTTATATTTGAAACTATATACATTTTAAAGGCTGTGTTCTGTAAATATATAGTTATATGTACGACATGCAGGCCTTCAATAAACCAGACTGGAAACAAGTTACAGTACAGCTTCGCTAAAAGAGAATAAAGAGCTGTTTTACTGCTCAGGACTGAATAACTTCAAGCCGTAAGTTGAGCAACGAAGCCACAAATGTTATTTGAGTATTTTGTGTCATTTCAAATAAAAGCAAAATTCTCCAGCTGCTATCAGTTAGGTCGGCCTGTGGCTTTCTCAACAGAAAACAATTTTCATATTCTCGCAGATGTAAATATTGTGTCTGATACACAATATGTTACTACTTACCTGATGAAACATTCCAATACCGAGTGTTCATAGTTTGATTTTTTCTTTTCTTTTTACTGAGCGGATCACTTTGTAATCATCTTTTTCTTGAGCAGTCACAATGAAATAATTCAGCAGACTGCTTTTTAAAGAGTGTCACTGTGAGCGTAGCCTTCCTCCGTTGCTTTAAGATTGTGTTTCTATTAAATTTACCCCAAATGTAAAAGTACTGCAGCTAAACAAGCTGAGCTGGGCCCTTGACACACATGGTATTGAGTTCAACCCTCATTGAGGTTGCTCCCCCTCTGCTGGGCAGTCACAGTACTACTGCCCTGCTCCCCCCCTCATGAGAACCGTTCTTCTAATTGCGACACTAAAACTAATCCTGTCTCCAGTGTGCAAGAGCCGGTACTGGCTCACTTCCTCAACAAAAGTGAATTTGTAGCTAATTATGTAGCACTGCTTTTTTTTAATGCTTGTTTTAACAACTACAGCACTCAATTAAAACATTAGATTTTTAGTGCCTGTGATGCATTTACAACATGTCTAATCTGGAGAATTTACTCGCAAGAATAACTGCATCATTGCATTCTCATGACTTAAGCCACTTTTCAATCCAAAGACCCGACTAGACGTTTGCTCAGCGCGCACACTGCACTCATTTTATGACAGAAAGGCCTATTAAGTGATCAAGTTTTATGTTATAGGAGATCCTATGTCAAATATGAAGCTAGGAGCAACCAGTAATCATTCATTATATCCCTACAGTACCCTTTACCATTATAGAGCAGGAGATTGGGTTTGTTCTCGTCATTAGTAGCCTTCCCTTTAAGTCTGCTGCAGACTGCAGAGAAGTATGAAACCTCATGCATCCTCTCTGGCTCGACCTCTGCCAAGACGCCACTACTTCCCTCTTACACTAAGCTCTATGAAGCGCTGGCAGTGGCCCGAGTCCACCTGTCACCAGTCCAGCATTGCAGACATGCGCTCTTATATGTCTGAGCACTTATACTCAATATGCACGTTTAGCCCTGCTGGCATGTGGTCCAAGCCAAAACACACACTCACGCACAAAATATAGACCAAAAAAAGGGCCTGAGGTCAACCGGGTACCATTGACAGCCCTTTTAACCCCATCCCTGCTCCCATGTGCTTAGTGCTGTGATTTATAGGCCTGGAGTGGCTCATGCAGGGCAGTCTGTGTCTGCAGCTCCAGAGGAACCAGACAAGAATAAGACCTCCATTCAGTAGTGGTAAATGCATCGGCTATTTAGTAGGTCAGGCCGAGACACCTGCAGTAAAGGAAGAGACAAAATGCGTAAAGCATCTTTAAGTGGCTGATGTTGAGTTCACTTCTTGAATGGAATTTGATCCCTCACACTGCTTAAATTCTTCAAAATCCATTTTTAATTGTGTAATTCCATCAAGACAACTATCTTTAATCATTACTAGATGAGCTGCCACTAAACTTGTGAGTAATGAGTATTATCTTCATAAATAGCATGCTGCAAATTCCATAGCGGTATTCCTATGAATTGTCTTAATGGGATGTGTTATTGTAGAGGTGACTGTAGTAGCATAAGTATTGCTATTTAGTGATATTTTTTGCAATATGTTATTAGCTATTCATTTTCACTTCTTCTACTTTAGTATTTTGCAATGTGAGTTATATGTATTCTTTTTATCTACACGTTCTGACTGAGAATTAAAAAAATGACTTTGGTGATATTCTGACTTTTCCTCTACTGCCACTAGCAAGTCAACATTTTCACTTTTTTATGGAAATAGCTTGAAATCTTCTTGATGGATTTGCACACAATTTGTACAGCCATTCATGATTTCCAGAGGATGAGCCCTTAACACTTTGGTGATCCCCTGTCTTTTACTTTAGAATCACCATATGACGTTGGTGTTTTTGGCTCAGAGTCGACAACTCTTGGATAATTTGCTCTAAAATTTGTTACAAATGTGGACATTTGTGTAACCCTCAGCTGATGTGCTCAGTGCTCATTAGCAAATGTTAGCATGCCAACAGGTTGAGCTAAAGCTGCATTCCAAATCGCATACTTTTTCGTTTTACTTTTAGTTTAAAAGTATGTACTGTTGCATGCAGTATGCATTCAATTGAGACGTACTACTTTCTCATAACATAGCAACTTGAACTTTGACCCTCTTGCTCATCTGCGTAAAGGATTGTGGGTCAGAATAGCCAGAAAAGCATGCTGGCTTGCATACTGCAAAATGCGACCGGCATACCAACTAGTATGGTAGTGTGGGTAATGGAATGCACAGTAAGATGGTGAACTGAGTTAATATTACCTGCTTAGCATCCACAGGTTAGCATCGTACAGTATCGCCTTGCAGAGCCGTTAGCATGGCTATAGACTCTTAGTCTTGTTTTCCATTGGGTAGAACTTACCAAAACATTCATCACCGCTGTTAGCCGCAGCCAAATGTCCTAAACGGTGAAAGCTAACTTGTGCTTTTGAAGCAAACCTGTAAAGATTTGATTTGTTTTTTAAAGGACAAAATGAATCACATCACAGGTTGTGTTTCCTAATATACAGCACATTAAAAGAATATGAATTAAGTAGCCAAGCCAGTAGGTCATAACATACAGTGTTAATATATATAATATATATTGATATATTCCCACCAAGACCTCGAACAGATATTAAACTTTTTGAAGAGGTCGGATAGTGGTTGAATTGGTTCCACTTTGAGCATCTGTCCGCCCCATCATGCTCAGAGAGTGAAAGATCTTTCCCCATAAAATATTGTCAGATGTTGTCAATGTTTTGAAGAATGTCGACAATACTTCAAGACCAAAGCTAACAAAAATGAAAGCACATGATCTGTTTTGTGTTCTCCCAGCTATCACTCCGAAACATAGCTTCTTTTTTTTTTCCCGGTTGTTTTTACAAGGTACGAACCTCGCCTGCCGAGTCCTTTGAAGAGTGAGAGTGGAGGAGACAAAGGAAGCCGTAGATCCACTGCTGTTAATAGGCAAATGGTTCACATTTAGGCTATAGCGTCGTGATATGGAGAACACATGTGGCCGTTATCCTGCTGTTGTCAGAGCGCTGCTTTGCGAGGGAGATATGATCAAACACCACTTGAGACTCTGGTATAGGTCTACACTGATGATATGGCCCCTCCAACAGCTGCATGAAACAGATTACTGCCGCAGCCTTCTACATAGTGACGGGCTATTTTCTACTCATATGGGTAGCTGATAGCAGGACGTGTTACATTCTTATGTTCGCTTGAAATAATCCACTTAGGGCAGTCCTGACGTCTCAAATTGTTTGCAAAAGTGTGCAACTAATAAAGGCTTCTGAAGCTGGGAATGGTAGGGGCGGCCTTGAATCCACTGGATGAGTACTCTAACTGTGGCACATTCAAACCACTGCAAGGAAGGGATAATATTTGATTGTTTACTTGCCAGGAGATTTTGGACTGGACGTTTCAGTGTCGCATATCAAAGCCATGTAGCAGGCCTAGAGTTACAGCATTTGCGTGCCACGAGCTTCTGTTTTATCTGACTACCGATTATTATTTCTTCCCCCCTTCTCATGATCAAAACCATTGGATGTCAGCAAAGTTTGTTATGCAACTGCGCATGATACAGGCTAAATATGGTGATATAAACACACCATTGCTGCCTGCCTGGAAGGTATTTGAACCATCTCAAAGCACCAACCCGAATACTGGTATTTTAAGCGCCGTCATGCTGTCAACATCCATCCACAGCTGGGACATTATGTGGATTTATGACCTGTGAGAGGAATCTGAAAAAGGACAACATGTATTTGGACACTAAATTTAGGAGAAAACACTAAGATGAAGTCAGATTCAGGATTTGCCCACACATGCAATTTAAAATCTTTGGGTTTGTCTTTTTTTAGTGAACATATTGTAATTAAGTGGGTTTTCTGCTCCATGTGTGTTGAAGGGCTTGACTTTAAATCAACGATCAGATTTCCCCCCCTCAAAGAACTTGTTGACTTAATAGTGTTGTAGCTACTAAGTTTCTAATTGCTGGGGTGCAGGTCTAACATGATATGTGTGTATATAGCTACTTTCAAATCATATTCTGCTTTTTGAAATGCTAATTCCTCCTTAGATTACAGGGTTCCAGCGCTAATAGTCTTCGTTTTCATCTTTGGGGCAACGTCTTGGCGCTGTTGTCTGTTAGCAAGTTGTTTCTTTCCATCAGTGTTTACCGACACAAAGCCAAACACTTACCAGGATGTGGTATAAACAAAAAGGCCCCAGCAGGAGTGGTATTACGGGAGGGGGAAACAACAGAGGGAGAGGGAGGGTGGGGGAGGCTGGTATCCTCCTCCCTTTTCCAAATGCTTACTGTTTAATGCTGTCCGCCTCTCTTCCCTTTTGTCTCCCTTTTTCATTCATTCATGTTTGGCAATTACTATTTCAGGCAGGCAACCAGACGGCCACTGTGCTCACTCTGTGCGCCATGATGGACTGTAATTTGATGCAGGAGACGTGCCAACTGGCCATCCGGGATGTAGGTGGCCTTGAAGTCCTCATTAACTTGCTGGATACAGATGAAGTCAACTGCAAAGTAAGTAGTTGTGCCAAAGCTGGACCTGGATGGCCTGCGGGCATGAACAGAGGCGGCCGTGTGTGCCAGCCTGTGTTTTAGTTACAGAAACACTAGTGCTGTGTCGAGAGGATGCCTTTAAAGACACAGGGTAGCAATTATTCTCCAGTGCGCCTAATGACTTGTGGGTGCTTTTTAAACCTGCTTTTATTGCAGCTTTTCGCCCTGTCTATTTTTAGTAGTAATGTGGGTGAATGTTTGGCTACTCGATATCGCTGTATGTACCCTTCGCACAGATGGAGGCCTCATGTTGGCATCGACACAACAGTTTCTTCTCCATAAATCATTTTTTCAAATATCTTACTGAGTGTTAAAATGTATTGCGTGTGTGTGTGCGTGTGTTGTGTTTTAGATTGGATCTTTGAAAATCCTGAGGAAGATAAGTCACAACCTGCAAATCCGTCGAACCATTGTAGACATGGGAGGCCTGCAGAGCATTATGAAGATCCTGGACTCGCCAGTCAAGGACCTCAAGGCCTTAGCTGCTGAGACCATTGCTAACGTGGCCAGGTTCCGCAGAGCAAGGACAACCGTCAGGCGCTATGGCGGTATCCAAAAACTGGTGAGCACAAGCAAAGGCCATCATAAACTAAGGTTATTCTAAAAAAATGTACTCAAAAGTCTTTGTAATCCTAATATGAAGAGCTGCAGGAGAAAACTGCAGACCAGAACCTGATCTTTATGTCCTACGATTGCAGATTTTCCGTTACAACACTTCTGAAAACGTTTTGTGCTAAACCACAAACACGTTGGAACCTTTGGGAAAACAGGATGCTGCCTTATTACGATTTGATCCACATATTACCATTGCTTATTTATTTAAAGTGTAAAACACATATCCAGATTGCTGAACTAGGTTTTTTTGGTGCACAGCAATTTAAATGCATTCCCTTTTCACTCTGTACGCAACTTTCCAGATAGTGGCCCATCCGTCCTCTTTCACCCGGTCTTTGAACAGAGCAGAGTGGGTGCCGTGGTAAAACAGATAGAATGTCCCCTACATCCTCTGACCTGCATCCATGTTTGTTGACAGAGGGACCTGTGATTAAAGCCTCCATGCCTTGTATATTTTCCTCGGCCCCAAATCGGATGTTCTCATGTGCAAGTCACTCACGGAGGCAGATTAATTTCACGCTATGAGACCACCTTTGAACTGCGCTGTGTGTAATAGCTTTGCCTGCTCTGTCTCACTGGCCAGGAACTATGGATTAGAACCCTGAATGATGGCCATAAACCGTCACACTGGGCTTTTCAGGCTTAACATCAACATCTATCCTGACAGTTTTCCACTCCTAGCATCCCTGGCTGTTTCATCCTCGCAGACTCAGTGGTAATAGAATTTTAATTACACCCTTAATCACGGCCAGCAACTTGCGATTCTCATCTGGAGCCCTCCGTTATTACTCCTATCGACTTTTCAGAGTCCTTGAATTTATGTCAAGTTCACTGAGTTTGTGTAACTGCTTGTATGGAAGAGTTTTTTTTTTTTGCTAAAACATGTGCGGTCGGTCTGCTTGTTTGCACATGTTTTTTTTGCCACGCATCCACATGTTAGTCCGGGTCCTTTGTCTCTCTCTGCTCAGGTAAAGCTGCTGGACTGTGTCCCCAACTTAGCCAGCCTGACTGCAAACCAGGAGAAGGACGTGGAAGTGGCTCGCTGTGGGGCTCTGGCGCTGTGGAGCTGCAGCAAGAGCACCAAGAACAAGGAGGCCATCCGTCAGGCCGGGGCCGTCTTTCTGCTGGGACGCCTGCTCAAGTCCCGAAATGAGGACATGCTTATTCCTGTGGTGGGCACCCTGCAGGAGTGTGCCTCTGAGGTGAGAGCGGGCACATACTGTATGTTGTTGAATGTGGAACAAGTTGTCAAGTCTGATACTACAAGACATTCAAAATAAGTGTCTTGTCTGCTGCATCGTCTTCCTCGGTGCCATAGAGCTCCATTGTTGTCCAAAAACTATTTAAACACTCCGATGAGTCGCACTGTTGCACTGGTTGACATGTTCCCTCATTACAATAAGCACATACACAGGATTATAGTATAGTGCCAGCCTTATCCTTAAAACTATCACAAAGCGATTGCAGCAAGGAGTGCATAATCCTAACAATGGTGCATATAAAAGAGATGTAAAAATATGTTTATTATTAAAGATAATATATAAAATTATGAAATATTTACGGGTGGGAAAAGTATGATACTTGCCATATGAAACCAATTAGGAAAACATTGGAATCATAAAAAACAGCACCGCTACATATGTGACATGAGTATAGATTAGTCCAAGTTGTTCATGTGGTCTGTTAATTGTCACTATAGGAAAGCTACAGGGTTGCCATTCAGACTGGGGGCATGATCAAGGACTTGGTCAAAAACCTAATGAGTGACAACGATGAGTTACAAATGCATTGTGCCAGCGCAATCTTCAAGGTAACTGTTTTTCACACTTCTGTGCTTGTAGACAATTTTTTCATAGACCTAAAGTTTATAACAGAAATTTATAACAGAAACCCAGAATAACTTATTTCGGTGATCTATTTTCTGGTCATCCATGTGAAAAGGTTTTGTCTGGACAATCTTTCTAAGTTTCTTAAAATAAATGTCATCTCTGTGAAACAGGCGATAAAAAAAATTGTCACGGTGATTATTTTTCTAATGGTAATAATCAGTGACTGCTTTTAGTGCCTTTTAGAACATGGGGTAGTGTTGCACTTCAGCCTCTTTTTCCTGTTTCACAAAAAAAATAAAAATAAGGAATGATTATCCTGGCAAAACCGTTTTTTCCCCCGTTCTTAAGTCATAAACGCAGGAGAGAAAGCAATTTAGATTACACTTGGAAAATGGATCACCAGAAATTTAGTTTTCTCACTTTCCTCTGAGGGGCTTCTGTAGAAAAGGAGAAAGGAAATACTTTTTCATACACTATGTCTCTAGAGGACTTAATGTAGATCCTGACCCTCTCTTTTGCCTTGCAGTGTGCAGAGGACAAACTAACTCGTGACCTGGTGCGCAAGTACTCAGGTCTGCAGCCGCTGGTTTCGCTGTTGATGAAGGCGGACAACAAGCACCTCCTGGCCGCCGCCACCGGAGCCATCTGGAAGTGTTCCATCAGTATTGAGAACGCGGCTGAGTATGCCGGGACTCAGGGTCTCACCTTATTACGTCTCATTAACACACACACACACACACACACACATTAACGTGCACAGTTAACATACCAGCGATACAGAAAACATATTGTTGCCATATCTTTTGGGAAGTCAAAGGTAAAATGAAGCAACTTGTCAGACTCTGACTCTGTTTTTGTGTGCACGGGGATGTGCACATCCTCTTGGTGCAAAAGATCCTCCACGTTTGGATGGGAAGCTAAACTTTCTGCCAAAATCTCTGCATTCTCCTCCGTGACTTCCATAACAGACGTCATACTTGCAAGCACAAACTCACACTACACGAAAAGTGGAAAACAATTCAAGGATCACAGGCGGATAATTCTCTCTCCAGAAACCAAATGACGCGGGCTGGAGAGGCGGAGATTTCGCACTGATCGCATCACTTCTCATACTCCTTTCACTCATGGCTTTTGGGAATATTAATTGCCTCGATTTTAGATTGTCAATAACTCCCCGCTGCTTGCTCCAAATGTTCTGAAAGGTACGACCTTCACAGAAATAGTTACGCATTTCAAATGTGTCTGAAATTAGGTGTGGGAACGTGTGAGGCTCCCATTTATTAATCCGGAAAGGGCCAAGGGCCTACAACGTTCCCAAGAAACGTTATCTAACCATAACCCATTTGGAAATAGTCCTAAATCCCAGAACTACCCCTTCACATGGTCATAGAAGCTCGGGGATGCTACCAATCGAACTTGTGGAAAATCTGTTTCCTGAGATGATGTGGTTAACAGCAGTCTTACAGTATGTGAAAACAGAACACCAATAAAGGGTTCCAACGACTTGCGTGCATTATGGTCGTCATGCCATCAGCACATATGTTACTTTTATGGGGGCCTCTGATTCATTCACGACTGGCTGTGTCGCTTTTTCCACTCACACTGTATGCTGCTGTCATATCTCCCTTTTCTTTACCATTGTTTCTGGTCAGAGTGATTACTTGCGTGAAATGTAAAGTTTTTGTACGGATTCTTTTGGCTTTGATCTTTTATGTGAGCCGAATTCAGTCTTTTCCCCCGTTAGCGAAGGCTCAAGTCAACGCGCTGATTTTGTAGACTTCGGTGATGCGTTAGTCGGGGCCTGTTAGCATCGAACCAAACACAGACATGCCGAAATAATCAGCTCTGAGATGGGGATTTTCTAATGTGAGAAGACGCAGGCTGACGGAGCCTTTAATCATTTGTCATGTAAAGCAGAGGTTTATTTAAGTGTCATTTGGCTTGGTTCATTTGCCAGTGACACTTCTGGAATGTTTTTTGACTTGTACTTTAGTGTCAGATGATTTTTAAGTCAGTAATTTTCCCTCTAAAATAAATAATGCCGGGGGACCGTGCCCTGGCAGCCCCATACATTTCCACTAGTGCTCCGTGAGAGAATGATTTAGGTGTATTTATTTTCTTATTTAGTGTGAGGCCGGGGGACATAATATATAACCCACATGCAGTAATTTAACACCTTGGTAACATATGAATCAATTCAAAACCTATTCTCCCCTTTGTAGCCAAGAAACTGATAATAGAGAATCATTTTTGAGTACTTTTGCTGAGGTGAGATTATGTGAAAATGATTTTCTTCTGACTCACAAACACCGCTTAGTTCAAAATGTGATGGAATCCTAAAAATAACAAGAAGAAGGAGCAGTAGCACTCACGAGGATCTGTCTTCACTTCATATATCATAACTGACAGAATGATATCCTACATTTAGAGTCTAAATTAAGTCCTCCCAACTGGAACTGAGAGTCTGCTGCCACATCGAGTTAAGAGAGGATTCCTTTACAGGAGCAGAAGCATGACAATAACATTCCTTTAAGGCAAGATGGATCCGATCAGATCACTGTCTATTTAACTCACGTCATCAGAGAAAATCGCTAGGGGAATTAAATGTATTGAAAGGTATAATATGTTTAGAATATCTAAAAACGACACGACCAGTTGTATGTATTTTAATGATCCCGAATGTGACGATTTTATAACCCAGAGAAAAGTGTTATTTTAATAATCATTATTAGAAGCTGTCATTCATTTATTTTTAATTGAACATTTTGACCGTTTACTTTTTCGATCTTGCTTGTCTTAAACTGTATATTTTAACCAGATGAAGAATTCTGTTCAACAAACATCTGGATCTTAAGTTATCAGAGACACAAGCTGAGCAAACGTTGGCGGCAGCTCGGCTTGCAGTCCCTCCGGGGCGTCCTTTGTCCGTCAAACAGCGTCTAAAAAATGCGAAACTTTAATGAGAAACTGTTTTATTCAGTGTTTTTATCAGGTTTTAATCACCGGCTCCGTTGTTTTGGAGAGAAGGAGACCCCTGTGGGTAATTTGGCTCCCGGTAAAAAGCTCCTAAACGATGAAGACAGAGGGAATCCTGACCGGGAGACGCTGACAATGGCGGTGAAGACAACAACTCCCATGATCCCTCGCTACCCCAAAGACATATTCTGCGTTTAAATTATTACCTTTAAATGATTAAAGCCAATGGCATGTCTTTTACTCTGAAGACGATACAAAAGTCAAGCTTTGTAATATTTATTTAACATCTTAAAAAAACAACAGAATTGGCACAGTTAGGGAACCCTATTGACTGCAGCTTGGCGTGGAGATAAGAGTGAACTACACTGTCATGATTAATGTGGCAGCTTAAAACACTTGCTGCCAGTACAGGCCCTCTGCCATACGTAATGACTTGTCACACTGTTGCTATGTAAAATACTTCTATTACTACTGATAATAATAATAACAGAAATAATTATAATCATGCCATTAGTCACATGTAAACCACATTTAGTGACACTTCATTTACAAACACTACAAAACACTTTTGGTTGCCCTCACTCTAAATTTAACATGTCACAAAGAGTGCGCCATAATGTGAACAGAGTTCTCATTTTGCGGTTTCTTTCCCGTGTGTGTGTGTGTGTGTGTGTGTGTGTGTGTGTGTGTGTGTTTCATTTTGTTTTTTTGGGACGATGTGGGCAGTCGAGTGTGAGTGAAGGTGGCCACCTCCTCGGGAGGAAACCGGCATGATGCACGGCGAATGTTTTTAATGCGCACTTGAATGTGTAAGTGGATCTGTTTTTTTCGTACTCTCTCAGGCTTATTTAAATCACTTAAAATGTCGAGGTCAGGCAAAAGCTTGGGATGAAGTGACCGAGTCATTACTGTCAAAAAGGAAAGGCGGCTAATGGTAACAGGGTTTCGGGGGCCATGCGCTCATTTCAGAATCAATCATAAGCTGAGCGCTGCGCTGAAATGGAAATCATTTCGGAATATATTTTGCTACAGCGACAGCGAGAGCGAGAGGGAGGATTTTTTCCTTCTTTCATTAAGTACACGGTCAAATGAAACAGACCTCGTGGCCAGTTGCAAACAACATCATTTTTTCTTTCATGTGACTGATGATCTGCGCGGTCTGGACAGTATAGAGGTCCGGGGACCTCCACTCGAGACAAGTAGCAGCATGTGTTAACCATTTTCCTGATTAATGATGCATCGAAATGAGAGGTGATTGATGCCCCGAAATATAATTACATTTATAACTAAAGTGTGTTTGTTTAAAGACCACATAAGCGAGTGTTTTTTTTTAATAGAATATAACAGAGAGGTCTTTACCTGGGCCAAGCTTATGTGTGCCATGAAAATGCCTTTGCAAAAGTCCTGCTTGGAAACACTGAAACATTATTCTATGCAGATTTATGGACACATCGATATGCGGTCCTGCCTGTATACCGAGATGCTATGGACACACAAAGATGCTGTAACAGAAAACATTAACAAAAGAGTGAGGGAATAACTTCGCAATGGAAAGTCACGACTGCCAAGTCTCGAGCTGAATTTGCCAGCGCACTAATGTTTGGGGTCAAGATTGCGAGCTTCGCTTCCAATTCCTGACTACCCCACCATCTTACCTCTGCTCCAGACCTATGATGAGCACGCCAGAATCGCCCCTTCCAAATGATACTTCTCCCTACCTCACAAAAGTTCTGTGCTCAGCCTAAGTTTCCTTTCAAATGAAACGGATCAATCTGTATGTTCAATTTCAGGTTGAACGAGCATCCATCTCTCTCTTCATTGTCATTGCTTAGCACCTCTGGGTCCCTAAAATGTGTTACTTTCATTTGGGCCTTCCTCAAAGCCCTAGTTAGTACAAAAGGCAGCATTTTGGCTTTCTGCACTTAGTCGAGTGTGACTAGCGTTGAAGATTGGGAGAAGGAAAAGGCAGACAATCAATCAACAAATCTGCTGCACAGAAGCCCCACTGTGGTCGCTGCGTCCTCCGACAGGCCTTAGCGAGCTGCGTGGAGCTCAGTGTTTGCAGTAGAAGCCGCTTCAGGCAGCCTTGTGTGATGTTACTCTTGCCATCACGTAATTACTCCGGCTGGGATTGGTTTTCACATAAAAAAAATCCTCACGACATAACGTTCATCTATCAAATGTTATGACTGCGATAACAAGATAATTCTACAGAAGTCAACTGCGGATGACACTTCGGTGATGGCATAGGAAACCCATTGTTTTCCTTTATGGTGAAATTTCACTGATGTTGACTTTGGCAGCTCCTCTTTTCATTAGCAGTGTTTTCACTCGCTAGAATAGGCTGTGTGTCGGTGGACACTGACCAAAAACCAAATGACCTTGGCCATCTACAATAGCTCACGGCCCGTGCTGCCAGCAACCGTAACTGTGAATAAAAACAGTCGTAGAACTTAACTGTACATCAGAGGTTTGTTGAGGTTTTCTGCAACCGCATTATATCCCTTTTAAATGTTTACTGTAGTTTACCACTCTATAGCACTGGCAAACAAGGAAAAATCACAATAAAAGAGGGAGGAAGAGTTTCCAAGCCGCAGCAAAGCTTTGGTTATGCAAAGTACGTACAGGGGACAACTGTGAGCAGCCGTGGGAAAAGTGCCGGTCACAGTGAGAGCTCTATGCCCATGTGGCCGAGGGCACTGGAGCTGCTACAGCTAATAGCATCTTTAGTCACACTGGTGGTGTGGCTCTAGGGATGGCTATATTGGCGGTCTGTTGGCCTGTCCACCACTTCGAGTCTAGACTGAAATATCTCAACAATTATTGGATGGATTGCCAGAGAAGTTTTACTGACATTCGTGGTCGCCAGAGGATGAATCGTAATGACTTTAATGATGCCCTGACTGTTCATCTGGCACCACATTCAAAGTTTCACTAAATTTGGTAGAGGCAAAAATTGCGTGATCCTCTGACTTTTTACATGCGTAGCGTCACCATGAGGTTGACATTTGTTGTGTTGAGTATAATGTCCCCACAACTTACTGGTCGGATTGACATGAAATTTGGTCCATGCACTCATGTCCCCTCTCAGGACGAATTGTGTTAACCTTTAACCTTTTCTCTAGCTCCATCATGAGGTCAAATCTTCAATTTGTCCACTACTTTGGTTTATAACCAAACACCAGGAAAGCCATCAGCCTCAGCTGTACTTTGTGCTAATTAGCAAATACCTGTGCGCTAACACGCTGAACTAAGTTGGTGATCATTATCACCATTATACCTGCTTGACAGCAGCATGTTAGCAATGTAACTGTTAGCATGTTACAATGCTGATGTTAGCATTTAGCTCAAAGCACCACTGGGCCTGCGGTACAGCTGTAGACTCTTCTTTCTTGTTCCATCCATGATGTAACAAATAAAACCAAACAACGTGAAGCGATTAGTCAATATGACGCGTGCCCCTCTGCTCCACCCTCCACAGGTTTCAGGAGTACAACGTCCTGGAGACCCTGGTTGGCCTCCTGACTGATCAGCCCGAAGAAGTTCTGGTAAATGTAGTCGGAGCCGTGGGAGAATTTGCCCAGATACCTGCCAACAAGGCCACCATCCGAAGGTGTGGAGGCATCAAGTCGCTAGTTAACCTGCTGACTGGAACAAACCAGGCATGTTGATTTTTATTTTTGCTGCATAAAGGGTCATCTCATCTTCAAACCACCCGTCTATAGGGTTTATTGATCGAATGCATGTACTTTTTATTTGTGTCATTTTACCAGGCGCTGCTTGTGAATGTAACCAAGGCGGTGGGTGCCTGTGCTACCGATATGGACAACATGGCGTAAGTCTCCACGCGGCCTTTGACATTCAGAGTACAGTTTACACAAGGCAAACAGCCACATGTGAGGTGTCTCTTAAAACGTCATTAGTGGCTTGCTCACCACCATCACTGAATTACCTCCAAAAACACATGTTCTTGTGTCATATGTTTTGATAAGGGAATGACACCAACTCCAGGATCTAAACACAGTGTCATTAACCTGTCATGGGCTGATGCTTAAAGAAATCTACGTTCTTTTAAGTTGTAATTATCCAGGTACTTTTCCCTTTCATCCTCGGCTTAATGACAGATTTTAAAAGCTTTGTTTATTGTACCTGCTGTGTTAAATATGGTTGTGGTGTAATTCCCAGTGCTTTACTATAGCTTTGTGGTCACTGTCAGGACTTGAGCTGGACAGACAGGCATACCTAAAGCCCTACCCTGTCCAAGACTACACGGCTAGGAATAAAAACAAAAACACAACACAGTGAACCACAGTCCAGAGCAGCCTTTGTTCTGTGTTCATTTAACCTCACCCTCGATATTGCAGAACATTGTGGAGCTTCCATCTGTGTCTCATTGCTTTTACAAGGCTGTTATGGACTACGAGATCCTTGTTAATTAGCACTGGACACAAACACAACTTAATGTCTGCGTTTGCATTGTTAGTTAGCTGTTAATGCTGCCGTGCGAGCCTATTACATTTGTTTAGAGGAAACACCCAAGGGGTTCAATAAAACAGCGAAGGATGTCAAAATAAAGCCACTACACTTCACACAAGAGGCGAAGTGTTTCACGCCGGCTCGTCGCTTTCTCCGTGTTTTCTCACGTTATGTATATGACGGCCAGAGCCGTGTCGTTTTTCAGCCTTCACACTTAGCTGTAAACAGAAAGCTCTCGTTTCAACGGCCGCTTGTGCGTTGTGTATGTTTTGTGGCGATGGCTTATTTTGAGACATGTATGTGTACAGTAGTTTGCTGAGCAATTAACATAACTCTGTTTCCGGCTCCAACCCAACCCTGTTTTTCCAGAACCCCAGTAATTAGATGGTATTTGGCGAGCCAACAAATATGATGATGATGTACACCACACACAGTCAGCTACAACATTCTTGTCAGTTAACATGACTTCATTTTTTTCCTCTTATAGCGCCTTCTGTTGATCAGCACAATCATTCCCTCGTCGTCATTCTGATGCAGGTCATCCATAACTACTGAAAGTCCCACAAAAAAAAGAAAGAAACGCTGATCGCTTTCAAGTTTTCCATGAAATACTCATGTGTTTGTTTTCATTCTTAACCAGTAGGCAGTGTGCGGTTAATGACATAGCGCTTCCCCCAAAGAATCCTGTGTAGCTACAAGAGTGAACACACGTTGTTTAATGCCTCCCGGGTTTGCGGCCTCCTCCTCTAATCCATCACTGTCAGCTGCAACTTCATTGCTAATCTGTTTCATACCTGCTTCATGGGAAGACGGAGCTGTTTTGGCGGATGATGTGACGCTTCACTTTTGTTTTCGGGTCCGGATTTAGGAGGCCCTGTGGACTGGAATCTGATGTTATGATCCCTGTAGACTGATTTATGTGCAAAGGGAAGACAGATGGCGCAGGGGACGTCCCTGATGAGTGTTCGCTCGTTGCCAGTCACGGAGATACTGTGATTAGGGAGTGTTTAAGTAATTATGACAGCATTCAATGTCGGCCTTGTTGGTGGAAGCACACATGGGGAACACGTTACATGTTATTTATACCAGACAACGGGTGCACTGTGGCGTAATTCTTTGGGTTCCCAGACCCTGACTACACTTTTGACTACAGTCATGTATGCGACATGAAATACAGTTCATGCCTAAGTAAACCTCACTCAGGGCCCAATGAAATATAGAGCGACCTGTCTCTGGCTCTGTTTGATTTGGAAAGAGGTCCTCTTTTTGGCTTTGGTTGAAAAACAAGCCAACGACATAAAGTGTAAGTTTGTCTCAGTTTCTATTTATAAATCTGTGTATGAAGCAGTATACGCAGATGTATGTGCGTTAACCTCTGGCCTTGGCAATGCTGAGCTTTTCCACGGAGAGTGATTCGAGTGAGCAGACAGTGGGTGAGTTTCAGGTCTGGAGAGGAACTGAGAAGGACTGAAGGCAAGTCGTGATGAAAAACAAATGCTGAAATCCATCGACGCTTTTTATCCTGCCGCTGGACCAGACGGACACAGCCGGAGTTCTGGGAAACAAACATGATCAAATGAGTTCCTCTTAAATCGTTCAAGCAGATAATTATGCTTTATCTGAATGAAATCACAATGTAGTTCTGTTTATTCTTTCCTTATTCATCCCTCCCTCTATTTTACCTCATACTACTTTCTGTCCCTACAGGATCATCGACCAGCTTGATGGAGTCCGTCTGGTGTGGTCCTTATTGAAAAACCCCAGTGCAGATGTTCAGTCCAGTGCTGCATGGGCCCTTTGTCCATGCATCAAGAATGCAAAGGTACATTTGTCTTCTGCCTCCGTCCTGTGTCCTGTGCGAGCGAAGCACACCAAAGGCACATAGAATGCCCCTAAATCAAAGAGATCTGCGGGGTTCGTGTCGTTTCAGGATGAAGGGTTATCCCACTCCCTAAACAGAAGCCTGCTTATATCACCATGCTTGTCTCCTAAGCTCTCTTTCCAACCTGCTGCTGCTGGGAGGTTAGCAGGGGCAGAGCTGTGTCAGAGGGGGCTTACATGAACCCCGGGCTAATACGAAGCAGAGAAGCCGCCTTGGCACACTGACATTGGCCAATCGGGAAGCAGGGCAGGGAGAAAAACTTGAGTAATATCCTGTGCCATGGCTTCTGATTTCCCAGCTGAAAGTCTTCCCTCAACATGCTACTAGTTACAGAGACACAATCTACACACAGAGCACAGGGTACCAGATAGGGAAGTGGGTTCACAGAAACTAATGAAAACTCTGCTCCAATGCTTTGCAGAGAAACGCACAACATGGTCATGAATACCACTTACTGAGTTTTAGATATAACCATGCATAGAATACAATTGAAAGTTTGGAGGTCCATCAACAGGAAGCATTTTCTTTAAAGAGAACCTCACCGTTTTTACACACCAGTGCCTGTTTGTAAATCTTAGGGAGTACTAGTTCATAATGTAAAATCATATAAGTATTAAGTTATTTTCTCTGAATTAGAGACCCACCCCTGCATGGACGTTTCACTCCCCCTCTTCTAGTTCCTAGTAGTTATGTATTGTATTGACGTATCGTGTTGTTGACGATGCAGCATTATCAGGGAAACAACAGGCTGTACGACAGTGTTTAACCACAGATGTGTAGTACTAATATGCATATGTTCAGTACTGATCGGGCAGGATGTACAGATCGTGAGTGACACGTGTTGTTGTTGTTCCTGTGCAGCGTAAAGGAGCTGAATATGATAAAGTGATATCAGATCAGTGAATAGAATCGTGAACTCGCCGATATTGGCATCGAAACAACATTATCTCAGACTTTACTGTCGGTGGTCAGGTTGCATTGTGGGTAATGTAGGTGCCAGGTTTTGATAAGTAGGAAAAATGTGTGGAATAGGCTCGACGATATCTTGTTATAAGAGTGCAATGCTAAATCAGTAAATCAAACTCCTTTATGCTGTTGTCACAGGCCTTCAGCATAGTATAGTCCTACTCAGCAGCGTTGTCAGTCAACTCTCATTTCAGTTCCACATTAACAGGTCTTTGATCTGCCGTGCACTTGTATCATTTCCAACGACAAACGTAATGTTGTTCTATTAGATTATCGCTGTGATTAAGGTAAACAGCTTGTCAGTGGAACAATCTGGTTAAGTTTAAACAGACATATTGGGCCCAGACAGGTGTCTTTTGGGGGTGAAGCTCTCTCTCTCTCTCTTCTTTTTTTTTTTCTGGCTGGAATTTCTCTGGCCCAGAAGTGTAGCGAAAATGATGCATGGCAACCATATGGAGGGAGAAGGGGGTGGGGGGACTGCGGACCCACCGTTGAGCGCTAACAAAGTTTGACAATGTTTGTCTGGACGTCAGTGTGCCAATTTTGAGGGAAATTCATGAACATGCTTTTTGGGTGATTTTCCTGGGACAGGGGCAATGACAAGAGCTAAATAGTGCTCTCGGCCCGTGGAGTTGAGGAACCTGATACAGCTGCTTCGGCGCAGTCGTTATTTAGATAAAAACCCCATGTGGTTCGTGTTAGCAGTTCCATAGTGGATTTATGAGAGAGACGTGGTATCAATGCATCTGCTGGATGCTCCATACAGTGCTGCTGCTCTGTGCCCACAGGTCCACAACTTAAACTCATTTAGTACCATACAAGTACCGTAAAGACTTAGTAGTGAATCATTCAATTATCTCTTTTCTCCAATCAGGGAAGTACAACCTTCCCAGTCGCACGTAATGGGGTGTATCATTAATTTGCCCGGGCACGGAGTCGCATTTAGATGCTTGATTTATTTTTCCTTTTACATTATAGCCATGGACGTTATAGAAGTCTGATTGCTCCGGAGAAGGAGGTCGGGGTCAGTTCCTAACTTTGGCACGCCTCCTCTCAGCTTGAGATCACGCACAGCAGATAATGTGTTTTCTATTCCATTTCATCCCGGGTAAAGAGGAGAGGGAGAGGGAGAGGATAGCGAGGAAGGCCTTTCCGTGTGCAGCCTCATAATGTTGCGGTTTTCAGATCTGGGGGCCCGTCCAGGCCATGAAAGAGATTCTGGCTAGTCTATCGCAGCTGGTGGCTTGAGAGAGCTTCCTCTGTCGCAGGGACTCCCGGGCCAGCCGACATCAGTATTCCTGAGGAAGGGCTTCCTGTGTGTCAGGGGGGTCAGCTCCTGGCCCCGGCACCCCCCCCTCACCCCCTACCCTGCACTGCACACATGGCTCATCCTCTGGCACGGCATCACAGGGCCCACACACTGCACCCTGGCCTGATCTCAGCTGGGATTTCTCTGTTCGGGAGAACACAACAGCTACCAAAGTAGCTGTACGCTAAAACGGTAAATCATCTACTGCTTTTCTGTCAGTGCTGAATTTGATTTAATTCGCTAATTTATGGTATGAAGAACACAGAGTGCACGTAATAAATTATTTCATTACTGTACCCCAGAGCGTGTGTGCCATACATCCGCTCTTGACATGTGGATTCATGTTCTAGTCATCCGTAATTGTATGCTTTTGACAAATTTCCTGTTCTATTTTCAAAGCGCTGAACATTACAGACTTGGGCCACCTTGATGTGTTCTCCCGTGGCTGGCGATATACGTTGGAGTCGTGACTTTAAAACAGCGGCCTGATGTGCCAAGCCGGCATCTTCCACTGTGGTTCCCCCAGCGCTCCCTACGAGCTCGTTGGTTTGGTGGGCATCGCCCCGCAAGTGGCTGAGAGGCCTGTGGTGCCAGCTGGTGCCATGAACTCAAACCGTGAAGCCTTGAGTCTACACTGTGTTTCAGTCCGAGGCAAACATTTTAAACGTCACCCCTAAGCTCTAAACTCTATGTTGCCGTCTTCACTATGACAAGTTAGGCTGACAGGAGGAGAGAGGTTGACAGAGAGGTCAAACTTATTGCTTTGTCCGCCCCAGATCCACAACACAGTTCCACTGTAGGAGAGAGGGCGTTGTTATTTGTGAAAGCATCTGTTTTACACAGATGAAGATAGTTCTGCTGGTCGATTTCCACTGATGGGACTTTGATTGTTGCCTGATGGAAATACTTTGTTTGTACTTATTTAGTGTCCTTTGTTTTGTCTGCCTTGCTTAAAGATGCCCCTGCGGGGCGTCTCCTTCTTTCCTCAGTCATTACGCAACCTCCCCTCTTCTTCATCCTCCTCATTCAATTTGACAGCACTGGCTAATAACAGACTCTTTGACTGTAGGATGCAGGGGAAATGGTGCGCTCCCTCGTCGGTGGGTTGGCACTGATTGTTGATTTGCTGAAGTCAACAAACAACGAAGTGCTGGCAAGCATTTGCGCCGCCATCGCCAACATAGCCAGAGACAAGGAGAATCTGGCGGTCCTCACTGATCACGGGGTTGTCCAGCTGCTGGCCAAGTTGACGATCACGGTAAGAACACTTCACTGCTGGAGAGAAACAACAAGGTTTTACTATTAAAAAACACTGTGGTTACTGTCCATATACAATGACTGTCTTTACAATGGATTTGAGTTGGCCTTTTCCTCCTCAATGCTGCATAAACCCAGCTAATGAGAAGAACATAGAAGGGTTTTGCCAAGAGTCTCTTGCAGAGCTGCTGCGGAGCTTGTTATTCTCTGCATTGCAAAGACAGGCCGCTGGGGACCAATAGCATCCTGTTCTCCTCTTCACAGACCGACGACAGGCTCCGCTACCACCTGGCTGAGGCCGTGGGACTCTGCTGCATGTGGGGCAGCAACAGGGCGTCCTTCGGTGATGCCGGGGCCGTGGCCCCCCTGGTGCGTTACCTCAAGTCAAAGGACGAGGGGGTCAACAAGAGCGCGGCTGTGGCCCTGTACCAGCTGTCCTGGTACCCCAACAATTGCATTACCATGCACGAAAGAGGGGTGGTCAAGGTAAGCTGGATTCATGGCTCCTTACTTTTTTACAAAGTAGTTATTTATCTGCTTTATTTGGTGCTTTTGGAGACTACATTTGGCATAATTACGTTGCGGAAAATGCCCTTTTGGCCTCCCACCCCCCCCTTGTTTTAACCATGTGTGAAAAACACAGAGTAATAAACTTTGAAAAGCTGTGACTATTTTCAGAGCCTTTGACCGATGGAGCAGAAACAAAGTGGGTTTTTATTCGTTGGCGGAAACATGACTCCACTTTCTAGCCGTCATGGGAATTCAGAAGAGCAAACAGCTCAGTGTGTGCTCAGTGCCATTTCTCCGGTAGACCCTAGATGCCATTACAGCACAAGTCAAAGGGCTGTAGCTGGGGGTAACTGTTGCTAAGGCCGGTTCCTGGACATCAGGGCAGAATGCAGCAGCGATATGGTTCACGCCAAAGAGTCGGGTCAGAGCTGTTGAAGGCTAAAAGAAACAATGCCCCCCCCCCCCCCACCCCACCCCAACACAAACCCCCGACTCTGTAAAGCTACATCCGCCAGCTCTCTTCATCGTTGCAGTTGTGTAGCGCTCCTCCAAAAAAGAAACAAGCATTGTTTTGTCTAACATTTGAGCCTGTCGGGCTGTTTCCATGCTCAGCTCCAGAGACTGTTTATGTTTGTCTCTGACCGTGATGTGGAGATTACGCTGTAATTGATGTCTTGTCACAGATGATCATGTGTCCGCATTTCAGCATTTTGGGGGTAAAAACACTGCTATCTCCCTCTGTAGTTCAATCATAGAAGGACTTTCACATGAGAAATCTTTTTGTGGCCGTAGCCAGTTTAAATCCTTTTTCCCCCCTCCTAAATAACAACTGCGACATAAATTATGAAGTGGTTATGCCACTGCAGCCAGATAGTTTTTTTCCCATGTTCATTAAATGGTGTACTTTAGCTTGATCTGCCGTTACAGTGTATGTGGTTCAACACTAGCCATAATTGGTAGCTGGACTGAACATTGGGTGTTCCGAAAGACTTGTGTCCAATTTACAAAAGTCGTTAAGCTGGATACTTTTTGTAGTTCGAGCCACGACAGAAACTGGACATGCCCTCTTTGTGTGTGTGTGTGTTGTGTGTGTGTGTGTGTGTGTGTCTATATTTGAAATTCTGCGTGTGTATGGGCGTGAGTGTGTGTGACATGCCACCGTTTTTTTAATCTGTCTCTGTGTTTGCCCTTATTAATGTACCAGTTGAGAGTTGCAACACTACTCCATAATGTATTTTTGGACTTTTAAAGAGCTTAATTACCAAACGCCACGTAACTGCACCAGCATTGCAGTTGTTCTTAATCTCAGACGTGGAAACACAACACAGGCTGCCTCATTGTTCAGTCTGGCCTCGGTCTCAGCCGGTCTGGGCAGGGAGGCCCGCACACTTACCTGCCTGACCCCGGAGGAAACATTACAGTGTGAGAGCTTGTCGATCTCCTGGATTCAGTGTGCGCTGCAGTGTTCTGCTCCGTGATATACAGGCTTCTGCGAGAGAGAATGTGTTAAAACAATATCCCCAAAAGTTCTTGAATAGTTTTGGAGAGGGTTTATCGAGGATTGATACAGCTCCCTGTGTCTAATTTACAGCCCTGTGTCAAAATCTGGAACTACCTCTTTTGTTATTGCAACTGTATTTCAAAGAGCTTTTCTGTGCCACTGAAAAGCTCTCAAAACATGTTCACCCACGTGTCGTATACGATTTCGAAGGAGCGAAGGTCTCTCTTACTCCAAAGTAACTTTCCTCTCTAGCACACTTAATGGTGTATGGCCCAGTCCCTTAAGCTTCACAGGGGGAAATCAAGCACAGAAGAGAAAGTATTTCACACTGGAAAACACATTAGTGAACCGTCTCAGTCTTTTCATTTCACCCCCTTCCCAAAGCCTTCAAATATGGTCCGGAATCAATTCACTTCTATAGTATCAAACATCTTTGAATGTAACACTTTGGATTTGTTTTGGACACGACCTGCAGCCATTCACAAGTTCTCGTGTAAATCTTCTGCCAACATATTTTCCTGCCGGCCCCCTCAGATCGGACCTTGTTCAGGTGCTCGCTCTCACAGGAGATACATACCAGGAGAAAAGAGACACTTTCTAGCCTGAGAGGTGAATCACCCTTCGCCGTTCCATTTGACATACACCCTTGGTATCTCGCAGTTTTATAACGGATGTGCTTCATTTCGTGTCAGGTACAAAATCAACAAGCTTTACATCGCTTCCAAAAGGACTGGGGGATTGTTTGCCGAGACCGTAAATCCTTGTCGACAGCTTCAGCCGGCTATTTGTATTAAAGAGGCTCTTTCATGAGAAAAGCTCTGTGAAGTAAATTGATGAAAATGACAAAATGCGGATGGTAACTATCGGTAATTTTCAAGTGAATGTATTCTAGAGCGCAAGCTTTTGCCAGATCCTTGTATGTTTTTTTTGCAGCTTTTTGCTGATGCAAATGAGAAGAAAAGAAATTTCACTTTTGTTGCCATGAGCACACTTCTGCCCCGTTATTGTTTGTTTTATTTCTCTCTCTCTCTCTCTCTCTTACACGGCCAGGACGTCCGTGCGACATTACACCAAAAGTGAGGTGAAGGAATAAAAACCAAGCCGAGCATCACGGCGTTTACTTCTACAGCTTCCTCGTTGGTTTAACACGACTTCAGGTTGTGGGTGTGGTGAGCAGATGACACAGGCGCCGTGTGCTGCCCGCTCTGTTATGACTACCGTGTTTTTGAGGTCCATGGAGCGTAATGTTTCGGAGCCTTTTTCGACCTTAAGCCTCTCTCCCCGCCATGTTCTCCTGGTTGCAGGGGCTCAGAGGAGTTCAGGCTGAAACTTTCCCCTCAAAGTCATTGATTTGAAAGCGGCCCTCCCCTCCTTTTTCCTCCTCCTCTTTAGAGACACAGAGAAAGCAGCTTAACAGTCTCTGGCTCACTGGAGGCTGCAGGGAATGTTGTTTACCTTGACTTCCCTCACCAGCTTCCCCTCAGCCCTAGCTAAACACTGCTGTCTGTTTGTGCTGTTTGCCCTCCACAGTGGAGTCTAAAACATGGGGATGCTTGAGTAGAAGGGGGGAGAGAGAGAGAGAGGGGGGGGGGGGGGGGGTGATGGAGCCGTAATGGCTGTCAGACCCGGCACAGGGGGAATTCAAACCTGAAAAGTCCTGCAGGCAGACGCGGCCCAACAGAGCGCACTTAACACCGTGACACCTCCGCGTGCGATAAGGTGCGAGCGTGTGCAAATGCAACAATATGTGCAGCCCTCTCAGACTGCACACCCGCCCCTCCCCCTCAGCCAAGGGGGGAGGTAGGGGGGCGGGGGGGAGCGTGTTCCCCAGCTCCCTTCTTGGAGGTCAGGACTCTTCTGGAGCTCTCTGAAGTGCAAATAAACCCTCAAAAACTCACGATTCAGTTTTTCAAACGTGGGGCAAGTGTTCATGTTACCACGGTCAGGCAATAGCCAACAAGTGGCGTATTATGTTCCTCGAGATCCCAGCTGGGAAGGAAAGAGCAAGCTCGGGAGAAAAGCAGCGAAGAGAGACACGCTTATCTTAGCCTTAGCCGTGCGCTTTCGGGAGACCTTATTTGGCGTCGTCTGAATAACATGCTATGAGGTTGGCAAAAAAACGCCGCCTCTGGCACTTCTCAGGCATCCTCTCTTTTCACAAAAGAGACTTGTTTAGCGAGCTGCATGTTTTCTGGAGCCGGTGGATGCAAGTTTGCTTTTGGAGGTGTTTTGGATGCTATTTAAAAAAATCATATAAAACCCGCGGGCAAATGTTTCACATCGACCCCTCGACACTGGCGCATTGAGGAGCCGACGTCTTGGACGGCTGTGAGAATTCTTTTCCCCACAAAATGTGATAATAATCAGGAGGAAGGATATTATTTTCTCAGTTTTGAAACTGGACGTGTAGTGTAGTTTCACAGCCCTTTTATGTACACACACACACACACACACACACACACACACACACACACACACACACACACACACACACACACACACAAGCTGGCTCACATCATCTTTCATCTGCTTTCCTTTTGCTGTTTATCTTTGCGCTGGGAATGTCTTCTCTCTGCTTCTCCGGCTGTTTGCTAACCACACAAACGTGCGAAGCGGCGTTTTTAAGTTTGAATGTGACGTGGAGAGGGGTCAGGGTCGGCCTCGGCTCTTCTATGACATGCATCATGTACACAATAGTGACTGGGAGGAAAACAGGTCTCAGGTTTGCCAGATAGGCACTGATCAGCCGGCCCGTTCCCGCTCCCAACTCGTCACATACGGATGCTTGTTCAATGGCCCAAAACTGTGGCGCTCTACGTACCCCTCTAGCATCTGCCTCTAGTGGCCGTAGTAATTATGACGGGAGTAAAAGAGGAAGTCAGGTGTTGTTTAGCCACAAAGTCGGCATCGGGAGGAGGTTGGCGTGGAGGGATGGGTCAACAAACGCAGGACTTTCACCCAGAAGACCGCTGTTGGTGTCCTCTGTGGAGTCAACATGGACTTATTTTAGGTTCGGTAAGGCGCTTAACTTACGTCACATACATAGCTTACGTACGCGACTTAAGTTAAGTTCTAAACACACTTTTTTAAAGCCTAACCATGAAGTATTTTTTTTCCCCCTAAAGCTAACTAAGTAGTTTTGTTTAAATTCACAACATTGAAGTCTATCAGGACTACCCTGCATGTTAAACTAATGACGCTAAAGGGGAACCCAGTACGGTAACAAGTGACGCCAAGGGGTCCCGACCAAGTGTCCGTATCTGACGAGTTGCGAGTGAGAACGTTTTGGATCAGCTGGATAGAGATGAGGTCAGTGTCTACACACACACATGTGTTACTGGAAATGTTTCCACGAGTTGAGAGTGACATTTCATTCGTGTGAAACCGACAGAGGAATCCCATCACTTCCTATGTTGATATGCGGAGCCAGTGCTGAACAGGATGGGAAGGTTTTGAATAAGAGGGAGAGAAATTGAGAAAATGGAGATATGCCAGAAGCTTTGAGAATCACTCTGCTGCCTTTAACTAAATCTAAATCAGTGGCTCTTTTGTAGGTTTTAAAGGGGCTTAGTTCTTGGATCATTTCCTTTTTTTTTAACAGCGACAGTCATTCGACATTGTGCTCTGTGTTGCTCGGGATCAACGGGGATGTGGCATTGCTTCGCTGAAACCAGGGGAAACAAACCCGATGGTGTTCAAACAACACTTGTAAGCCTGCAGCAGCACGATCTTTGTTAAAGAGAAATCCCTTTTCATTCAGTGGGGAACGAGGCCCTGATATACGGGGCTTAGAAGTGCCTCAGACGTCTCAGCAGTTACTGTATTCATCAAAGCTTCATTATGTTTAGGAGCGGGGAGTCCTTAAGTGCTTACTTGAGGGATGTAATGTTGCCGTTGGTTCATTATGGATGTAAACAAGACCATCCGAAATAATTGCAAGTGTGGCTTAGGAAACCTCAGTGGCACTCCATTGTGATTTTACCCAAGGAGCACACATTGAACACATTTAGATTCGTCCATTGCACCAGAGTATTTATGCTTGCATTTACTTTTATTTTGATTCAGCCCCACAGCCGCCCACAAACATAATGTAGTGATTTCGCTGCAGATAAAATAGAGGAAAAAGAAAACCTCACCCCTCCACAACACATGCCACTCAGTGGTATTCCATATGTCCTGTGTGTCCCCTTCTTCGCTCATTTCTGCACAATACGCAACTCTTAGAGCGGACGAAAATCTTTTAAATGTTCGGTTTTATGTAACCCCAAAAAATAAACTTCCAGATTTCTGGAGAGCGTAAAAAAAATCCTTGTTCTGCAGTGAGATCTAACGGGATCCATTTACACAAGCCACTAATAGTCGGATATAATCTGACCTTTGGAGCGTCGGAAGGGCTGTCAAGTGGTGTGGTTCATGCTCAGGTTTTTAATGTCGAGCCCGCCCTGCACGACTTTCATCTGAACGAACTTACAGCAGCATGTGTGCTCGCAGCTGCAACCCCTTTGCTGCCGAGGCATGGTTTGGTAGGGTATAGTGGGACACACACACACACACACACACACACACACGGACACATGCAGCTTGAGACTGTCGCTTCACAGCCACTGTATGTCTCGGCAGGCCGTGGTGGTGGTAGTGTGCATTGGCTGCTGCTGACATGGCAACGTGTGCAGCAAGCTACCTGTCTGGGCGCTAGATGATGATGGGATGTAAGGTGTATGAGCACACGGTTAGAAATGTATGATTCTTTGGGAATCTGTTCCTGCTGCAAACTGTAACCTCCGTCCTTTGTACTCCGACAGCCCCTCATCCAAGCCATGCTCTCCGATGATGAGATGCTCCAGGAAGTTGCTGCCGGCTGTGTGCGCAACATCCGACTGCTGGCCCTGGCGAATGCGAAGGCTGAGTTATTTTATTGACCCTTTTATTGAGCTTCAGAGTTTGTTTTGGGAAAAAAAAAAAGCTTCAAATAAAATGTATGAGAAAAGTGTTTGAAATATAAGTGGTTTGATTCTGCTTTAAAGTGTTTCAATAAAAAATGTGTTACCTTGATTGATGAGTCTATTTATTTGAGCTGCTGCTTCCGTCCTAGCGGCAAACTTGTATCCCCCGCTTCCATCAGCTACCTCATCGGGAGTTGGTGCAAACATTTTAGGAAGCCCTCTTCTCGCTCTCTGACTGCGATGATGAAAATAAACGCTTCTTCTTCACGTTTGATCTCACGCCAAATACCCCATACGTTGTTCAGCGTGAAACACTCGGCGTCCTCTGCAGTAACATTCCTTAAGTAATACACAGGAGACCGCAATATCTAAACAAGATCCACATCTGCTTAGGGTTGCTCAACATCCTTTTATACAGTCTGGACACTTCTGCGCTTGCAAAAGAGACATTTAGACAAACAAAGTAACTTGCTGTTGGTTATTCAGCACTAGCGTGGAATACGGGGAGTCAATCAGGAATACAATAGTGTGTCTCCACCACAGATATTATGAATTTAAGCAGGATTTTCCATATTACTCAGAATTTTTTATTGTAATTTCAGATTTTGTAGGAGTATTTATTAGAAATATAAAAATATATTCTACAGACAAGCTCATTATTTTTGTCAGTAAGAGCTCAAATGTTTTGCTCGTTGGAAACATCTCTGCAGCAAAGTACATAGTGAGCAACAATAAAAGATCTAATGAAGGGTATTTGGGAAAATGCACCAAATTGCCCTGCTCTTTCCTAAAAGTACTTATTTTTAGTTGTTTTTTTTGCTGAATATCTTTTTTTCTAGGCTATTTCTTTTTCTGCATTGTACATTTTTAGACACTACGGTAATGGTGTGCGTGTGCACCTCATTGCAGCTGATCCGGTCTCGTCTGATTCTTTGGTCTTCTGTTCTTGTTTATTACAAACAGGCCATGTCAGGCTTGACAGCCTTTTGCGCAGCAGGTTTTGGTAAAAGACCGTTGGCCTCCACCACTGTTGCCCCCTCGCATGTCTGTCAGCCTCTCTGTCTCTCTGATCCCACTGTCCTGGTCCCAGTTAGCTTAGATGCTCAGCACTCAACCACAGAGGCTGCCACAAAATCTCATGGGACTTTCATCATTAATATCAGCCACGTGCTAAAATAGAAAATTAGCAAAACATTGAAAATATGTGGTTGAAAATCTTCATCACTCTTTGAAGTTTAAACACTACCAGCTGTTAGCGGGGGTCAGTGGAAGAGCGCGGAAAGGAGGATGGTAGATGAGGGAGCTTATTACTCTGAAGAAGCAACTTCCTTCAAAAAAAATGAAACTAGGAGCTGAAGGAAGCCACTGACTCCAAACCACTCAGAGCAAATAAACTCACAATGATTAATGGCTCTTTAATTCCATGCAGCAAGCTTTATAGCCTCTGCGACATGCTCAGTGTCAAATTTGATACTGTTTGAAGGAAAAGCTTTTACTCACTTCAACAAACAAGGAGGAAAACATTGTTTTTTTTCTTGAGTGGCTGCTTAAAGTTTTCCTTTTTCATGCTGTGTTTATTCCTAATTTGAGCTCCTTTTCTCTTTTACCGCTAATTTCCTAGTAGTTCAACATTTCGGGGAATAGATTATCTGATCTCCTTCCAAAAGTGAGATGAGGAGATTGATATTCATTTCATCTATGCATTAAGTGCAGAGCTGGAGTGGATGTTGCTAGGCTAGCTTAGCATTAAGACTAAAAGCAGGCAGCGGGAAACAAAGTCAAAATATCCGCCTAGCAACACCTCTAAAGCTACCAAAAACACACTGGTTTTAGAGTCACGTATTGGAACTATTTCTTGACAAATAAACAGTTTTTAGAGAAGACCAAGAATTCATTTCAGAACGTAACTTGAGGCCCATACTGAACACCCATCTTACTCTTGGTAGTAAAGTATTATAATAAATATAAACTATTTAACAAACCATGCAAGTTCAACCTGTTGTCACTCCCAATGCGTCAAATACCGCAGCTTGTTCAGTGCTCCTCAGCAACGACGCACAGAGGCACTCTTTATCGTCTGTATGCGACTCACCGGGCTTGCAACTAACTCCAATGTAAACACAACCCCGTCCTTATTACCTGCTCAAAGCAACTGATGTATTATAAAGTGTGAGATAGTCCACACAGAGAGACTGGAGGGGTGATGGATGGGTCAAACACACACACTCAAAAGACTTTTGTCAAGGAGACCGCTAGTTTGTCTCCCGTGAGAAACTAAGAAAACGTTGACATTTTGTGATGTCAGTCGTTAAGTCACGTGAGTTGTTGGTCATGTGAGTTGTTAGGTTTGTTAGTCGTGTGACTCGCATGAGTCGCTAGCTCGCAAGTCATTTGAGTCAGTTAGTCAGTGAAGTTAATGTCATGCAGTGGTCAAGGACGTCAAGGAAGTGGTTTTGTTGCCTAAACCTAAACTTCCTGTGAAGACGTGACATTACTTTGAAAAGACACAATGCGTGAAACGAGCGTATATTAACATGCTTTCGCTGACACGTCCATAGTTGATGCTAGAGGAGTACTGAGATCCCTCTACTGGACTCCATTGGTACAGCGGTAGGATCCCGATGAATACACAGGGGCATGTAGACGTACCACAGCTCACCCTTTTAACCAGTACTGAGTTGTTCCAGCGAGCCCAGACCCTTAAAAGAGCCTGATATGTCTAAGAGCTAGAACGGTATGAATGGACAAGGTGCTGCCCACGACGCCGCTGTATGTTCTTGACACTCACCCCACCAAACAAGGCTGCCAACAATGTGTGCAGAGTGTGCGTGGACAACTGTGGGAGGGTCTGTTCCCACCTGCTTGTAAGCTTGGGAGATGCACTCACAAAGCCATCCCGCCAGGTGTTTCTTGGATGGGGCTTCACTGGTCACACCATCCCTGAAGCACATGAACAGATGTTCATTTCCCCTGATGGGGGTTGTGCGTTCAACATAAAATGCAAATGCACAAATTGGGCAAAACAGATGTTACTTTGCCTCCCTTTGCCCTACATATTGCGGAAGACAAAAAAACGTCCAGCTGTATAACCCTCGTCCTGACAAAACTCCTTGAGAGGAATATGCTTTGAGGGTAGCCCCGCTGCAGTCGTGAAGCAGCAAGCAACTGGGGTGGATCAACAGTGTGGCTAGTTCACATACTCTCTTAGCTGAGGTCAGTGCAAGCAGCAAAGGTGTCTTGAATGACAATGCCTTCAGAGAAGAGTGCTCCAGAGGCATCAAAATGACCCTTCACCAAAGCCTCGAGCACCAATGGCCGTTCCCACTTCAGGGAGAAGGCATGCATCAACGGGCGCTGTCCCCTGACCCCTTCAAAGAACCGCTTTACGAGATTCGACCAAAGACCTGTCTGTCGCCAAAACCCTTCCAAAACCCTTCCTGGCAAGAAGACATGGCTCTCTATCCATCAAACACATTTGAACCATCTGCATAGGACAGGGGTTCTAGCCTCCTTTCTTCGCACCAGTGATGAAACCCTGACCACTTGCCCTGTAACAGTGGTGGATCTTGCTCTTGCTACCTGGATTGTTTGCACCGGTACAGACAGTCCTCTTCAGCCTGTCCCTCTCAGGAGCCCGGCCTCAAGAGGACGGCCCAGATTGGGCAGTGTTGTGCCAAGAAGGGCCACAGCAGGCAGTTGATGTTGTGTCGGTTGGCAAACAGACCCGCTTTCGCTTTCCCAGCCCGGGAAAAAGTTGCAGTTGCAGACCGTCTGTCTGTGGTTTGACAGAGTGGACCCAGCCTGCATGCGCCCAGCATAACCCCCAGATACTGTTCCCCTTGTACAACCAGTAGTAGGCTATCCCCTGGGGCAAGACGCAAGAATATCCTGTGTTTCGAAACCACCTCTGGCTGAACCAGTTTCAGTAACCACTTGATGGCTAACATATGGAACGTCTTGCGGGCAATGCACCTGTTTAGGATGCGGAGATCCGTCCCGGGACACAACGGGCACTGACGATGTTCTTGAAGCAGCAGAGGTAGGCAGTCAGTGGTGCAGTCTGTGGCACAAAGACAAAAAGGATAGTCTGGCAGCAGTGCGTGCTGCATTATATACTGTTGGTACTATTTGGGTTGGCCCGCCCTGATTGGCTCGCTATGCTTATGTACATTTTCAGTAAATCAATTCGTACTTGTGATTAAAGGAGAGTATTACCCAAAGAGTACAGTAGAGGGTGCAGCCTGTGTGAGTTAGAACCAGATTTTGCAAACGTAATGTAAACAAGAACCTTTTGTGAAGAACTCTGCACATTTGCATTCTATCATGTCTCCAAAAACTAGCTGAGGCTTGATTTGCAATATTTACAACTCTTGTTGTAAAGAAACAGTGCTTGAATACCCTCTGAACCTGATGTTAAACCTTGTAGAGCACAGGGGAGACGCTGAAAGGAAGTCGCAAGTTTGTTTCAGAAACCTGGCCACAGTTGAGTGTATTAGCCGAGCCACAAACCCTCTAAGGAACAGAGACTGCCACTTTTTTTTGGCTGGCAGTTTGACACAGGGACATTATTCACGAGAAATTAGAGGTTATGCCTCCACGCCTCGGCACAGGCAGCAATTACGTCCGGTTCTGGCCTTTCTGGTCACCATTCAAGATCTGACGCTTTTCATCGCTTCACGGAAGGGATGGAAATAGTGAAGGGACATCCCTGATGTTGTTGCTCCTGTTTTGAGGGAAAGTGTGGGCCCTGGCATCTGCCACACCCCTGTATCTCAGCTGGTATGTCTCACCATTGACCTGACCTTCACCCTGTCCACAGAGGTTTCCAATAGGCCAGGCTGATGGATGCAACCACATTCAAGGACTTTATTACACATTACACAAGATTTATGTGTGTAAATGTCCTTTCTACAGTCGTGAAAATTGTCTGTCCACATTTTGGGTGGACAGAGTATATATATATAGCGCTTATTTTTTACAGTCAGGCCGTCCTTCAGAGAGTGAGCTGTGTGTTGTGATACTAGCTCAATTGTTTTAAAATGGAACAGCTCTTTTGAAGTTGTGTTTTTTTTAAAGATCCCACATCTCCTCAGGCGTCCTGCAGCAATATTTCATAAAAGAAACTAATGAACAGTAAAAGTTCTTTCCAAATATTAGAAGTGGCTTTCCATCCCCTTCAGTGTCTAAGGACCGTTTTTAATATGAAATCAAACTGCTGCACAGCGGCGGCAGCACAGGGTTAGTTTGCGATGTTGCCATTAAAAACATGTACGTACACAACGGCCTCTCAGAGCTCCATCCAAACACAGAGCAGTGTGCTCTGGTAGCGGATGAAGGGGTAAAAACAGTTTCTGTTCTCAATCTGTAAATTAGCTTTAATGTCATTACAGCATGCTCACACCACCGGGTCTGTTCCAGTTAGCCTCGCTTGTCGTTTGCTGCATCTCTGCATCCATTTCCTTCTAGCAGTTTGCTCACATTATCCCCTAATTTTGCACTCCTCAGGAGGTTAAAGTGATGTCCTGAGATCCCCCGTGAATTTCTCAGTGGTTTTTCAACACTTTTTTTTTTTTAAAAGGGCTTTCACTGCACTAATCAATTCTGACATTCCCTTCCATTAAGTGTAAATAACAAGCTGTTATGACAATAAATAAACAGAGAAATGTGCAGGCAAATAGCACAGGGTCTGGGTTGGATTTCAAGGCTGCTTGAGTCCAAAAAGGTCTCAAAATATGAATAAAGGCTTTTGATCCTTACAGGCATTAGGCTCGTAATAAACTTACTTTTCTGAATTCCATTCTGATTTTATGTTTTCAATGTTTTACACACGCAATAATTGTATTTTGTACATGCCAACAACAATCCCTTTTGTGCTCATTTGTGTGTTTGCTTTTGCTACGCGTAAGCACATTAGACACAAAACAGTACTGAGACAGGAGTCGTTCAAAATGTGCAAAATTCAGCTGGCATGCTGTATGACAGTTAACAAGCTCAGATCATTTGTTTTCCTCCTTGCAGTAACTCTTTATTTAATGAAATGGTGTACAATCCTGGAAACAAAAAGCTTGGAGTGTCACTGTGAGTCACCAGAACTAGCCAGGCAGGCTAGCGTTTTAGCGGTTAGCTCACCAGCTAAGTAGTTTGCCAGCTAGCTCTACGAGTAGTTACTATGTCACCAAGCTTTTAGAACCACGTATTTTGCAAAGGCGCCAGGATAAACTTTGCTGTGCCTCTTTCTGCTTTGACACGGCCAGAAGCACTGTGGGCCTTGATTTGCAGAAACATCTAAAAGCAACTTTTTTTTCTTATTAAAACTCCGCCATTTTCCAGCCATTAATGCGAGAGGCTGAGCAGATTGGAGGAGGCTCCGTGCGGGACTTCTGTTCGATTAGTCATCCTGGCTCATCCTGAACTGTTACGGCACTCAACATCTAAGCTTTTCTAATGAAACAGTCTTTACTCACCGGATCTGATGTCCGTTCGTTGTAGTCAGTGTGAGGTGGAGGAGGGGGTTTAGGATATGCCTGTCAACCACATTAACAGATCATAGCTTGTTGTTCTGTACCTGACCTTGAAATTGAGGAAATTGTGAAATCTTAGACACCACTGCTGATTTGATGAAACTTGGAAGGTATGACTCTAGCCTTAATAGAATCACACTGATTGCCCTCAAAACGTAACTGCATCTTTTTTTGCATTTATTTTTTGTATGCTGATTTACTGTCTTTCTCACTCTGCAACCTTCTTTGTCATGTCACATGTGATGATGTTCATAGTACTTCTCAGCTTTGTGTTCACAGAAGGTTTTGTATGACCTGAAGCCTTTCTGGACAGTTCCTTCTTGCAGTTACATCAAACTGGAAAGGAGAGCACACTGATAGCCAACCGGCAGTTATATTCATCTGCAGACAAAGGATATTGTCTAGTAAAGATGCTAAAAAATGCCAAGTTCCTCACACAGCAGACAGTGATGAGTTGGCACACGCTCCCGGCTGCACAGCTGTGAACCATAAGCCCGGCCAGGTTTCCCTTGCTGGATCATGAACCAACCTGAGAGCTCCGTATGGCACCCCACCAAAAATTATATTATTCTAGAGTTTTCATCACAGTCTTTTCATCAAGCTATCACAACTCTGGACCGGAGGGGAAGACATGCAACTGGGGGGAATAGCACCAAATCAACAAATCATCAGCAAGGCATTATAGAACATCCTATTTTAATCTGCAGCTGATTGCCTGCTTTGAGGCATGAGCGCAAAGTACAAAACTGTGGTACACGCTGCCGACTTGAGTTTCTTCACAAAATTAAGAGTAATATTTGTAAAAGTGGTCGATTGGGCAAATGTTCAAAATGCATTTTTCTGCTTTAGTGTGGAGTTGTACCCTCTTTTTTTGTGGCGTTCTCTTCCTTAACTCCAATGTTTCCAAAGTCCTGCTAACTCTGACATTAATAAATGTCCTCTCCCACCGCTCGATGCATAAATAACACCCCGTTCCAGTCTAGCTCACTGCTGTCTTGCTTTGCCCAAGCACTCCCAAATACTTCAGAGCTTTGCAACTGTCTGCTCACAAAAACTAAAATACCTGGACACTCAACAACCAAAGATAGCACGACCAGAATTATAGAGGCGATGACACTCGGAATAACTGAAACGTTTCACTGAAGTTTTCACACTGGCATTGTAAATGACAAAGAGTCAAATATGCCTCTTTGTTATTCTAACATGAGTGAGGAGTTCTGGCAAGGCTTAGGCGCACAAAAAGCACGCTTTGTCTGACTTAATTCAACTTGGATCGCCAGTGCAAGAATATCAGAGGGTCCAGTTCACAATGAAGGCATGTTCTCTGACAGATGTATCCATTACCTTCATGTACACTGGACACTGAACTGGCACCTCCTCCCTCTGAAGTAGTGTGTGCCTACCTAGTAGCCATTCGTGTATTCTTGGAAAGCCATATTTAGGGAGACAACAGAGGATAGGAGGGTTAGAAGAGTATTGGGTGTTCCAAGTTGCAATTATTCCCCACTGTAATTTCAAGGAGCAATTCCTGTGACTTCTAATGGCGCTTGGTTTCGACTCTTGATTACTTTCAGTAGACATGGACAGACAGCACACGTTTCAACTGGCTGATTAGTGTCCTAAATGTTTAAACGCCCCCTGAAAACAGTAATTGGGTCATTTTAAACAACCTGCACATTTTCTCCTCAGTCACATTTTCCACCAAAGCTGGCAAACTATTGAACAAATATGTCTGTGGCTTTACAAGTAGTCCGCGCACTACGGTACGTAATTCCAACTTGGTTTACATGGCGAAATTAAGTCCAAGTCTGGAGTGAAAACATCATCTTAAATGAGGGGCAGATTATGGGTGCAGAGACTGGGGTTTTAGAAAATAATTTAGATTGTAATAGCGTAAGGTGATGACATTGAGCTAATGCTAAATTCACGTAATGGCCACCTTTCATAGCCAGATCCTTTAATACACATTGAATGATGAAGTACCCCGGGGCAAAAATAGGGTGTTGCCTGCTGGATCCATGATGTATAATGAATGTCTGCTTTTCAATTTTACATTCACTGTCCTCAAAAAAGTCTTGCATTTAAAGGCTGCTGATCTTATGCTGCCTCCTTACTACAATATCTTATTCATTCAAAAGCAGAGACATTTGATTTGCTCCGTTAGTGGTGTGTTTTCTGTAAAAAGGATCAGAGTTAAATTGGATGTTTAAGGAGAAACCAAATATTATGAGTGCAAGGAAATAAAACTTTAACTACAACCGCCCCAGGCCAGACCAGACCCTCATACAAATTAACTCCAGGAGATGTGATATAAAACAATACAAGACTAGGCTACAAAAAAACATATACAGAGATTAGATGCAAGAACAGAGCAACGTGTTCTCAAAAATACACTGACGTAGTGCATTTAAATGAAATCGTCTTGGATGGAGGAGGTAGGGTGACGTTAAACGATGGTGCAAATACGTCTCTTGAATAGACTGTGTCCTGTTAGAAACCGAGCTAACAAGCTTGCTGGTTAGCAAGCTAGCTAGCTCAGTGAGCTTGTTTCTCTCCCTTTAGTAACTCTTTGTGGAATTAAATGATTGAAACGGCCCAGCAAGGAGACAATAGAAAGTAGCTTGGAAAGCAGTTGTGAGTGACTCGTGGTGGAAAGTTCCAGGCTTACTGACGTGTTAGCTGTTAGCTTGCCAGCTACAGTAGTTTATCAGCAGGTCTTTAGAACCACATATTTAACAAAGACGCCTGGATGAACGCCGCTGTGAGCAGCCTTTAAGTCCTCTTGCATGGGACACACACTAAAAACACTGGGTTCTTCACTTTCCCTGCAGCCGTTCAATAAGATCTTTCATTACACTCTCCTTTTGCCTGGTAAACAGCGCATATTTCTTACTCCACACCGTGGAGTCTTCCCAAGCCCAGGCTGAGATAACCCTGATGACATCACTAATACATCATCAAGGTTACTTTCTCAGAATTTGCCAATCTCCTCCAAAGCCACAGACGCCATCAAATTACAGTTTTCACTGTTTTGTGTAAAATGTGTGGGGTGGCCCTTGAACCATGAATAAGACCGTAAATGATTGATTTTTGTATTGATAGGCTCTAATGGCGGTCTCATTTTGTGTATTTAAATGCGTGACATATCCCAGAGTTCCTTGTGTAACAGTTATAGGAGAGAGTCTATTTTTCAACCATTACAAGTGTGAATTATTTTTAAGCTCCTGTATCGCTTGAGTACAAAAATTGCCAATATCTGCACACTGTCTCAGCTGTCTGCAACTCCAGACTTAAAATATTGGTGTTTGGTGCCAGTCTTCGAAAACCATTATTGGTCAAACCCAGTGACCAGCAGAGCGACAAAGATCAGAGGACAAAGAAAGCAGATGCCGGTGAAATTCGTGTAACTCCAGCTTGAGATGAAACAGGGCGGCGCACGGGGAACGCCTGCAGAGCTCCTGCCACCGACCCCTGTGAAGCAGCACATCATGATTAATGATGTCGTGCTTCCTACCTGTTGGATCGTTTTGTACGCCCACAATGGTCAACAGGCAGGAGTCTCAAATGTAGATATAGTGAGCCAAAGCAGAGGCTGTGGAGAAGGTGGAATAACACGAAAGAGAAGCCAGTGATAAGTCCATATGTTCCCATCCCTGGAGACGGCCGTTCTCACCCACAGGTTTAGACAACAGTGACAAGGTCACGGGAGGTAACAGAGGTTCACTTCAGGCCAGACGGAAAACATACATATTGTGTATAACCTGAGCAAATAAACCCTCCCCGACCTAAATTAAAGTGATTGCATGACTGGGTCATTCATAGCATGTTTGCACAAGCCGTTAGTAAAAGTGAACTTCCCCCGTTAAATGAAAATAAGCACAAATAAACAATAATTACACAGATCCCTAACCCTTCATATGGCTCTTGCTGCTTAGTCACGTCCTTCGAATCACTACCTTGGATAAACCCCAAGGGAACACACAGCTGAGGACCTCAGACGCTGTGACTCATGAGCCCATAATGTGACAGCTTTTATAATGGAAGTCAATGAGAGGGTGGAGTAACCAGCAGTGGCATGGCTATATACAGTAAGAATCTTCTTTTTTTCCTCTTGATTCTAAATGTTACTAAAAACAGCTTGGATTGTGTTCGGTTTGAATCTGATGGAATAATTATTGTTGCAGCAGAAAGCACTGATGTTGACTTCAGCTTCAGGCAGCTCGAAGGAGAAGATGATCTGCAAAAAAGAAGATGGGCAGCTGTATTCAGGTATGGGATACAAAGAAAGTTACTTCTAAGGTGTAAAAACGAATGCAGTAAGAGTAAATCTAAAACATTTGACATGGCACCATTTAGGTGGTGTGATGTTGCAGTGAAGGGAAGATGGTACATTCTTTACAAGCATCCAAAAACAGGTGTAGAGTATCCTGCAGCAGATGGTTGGTAATAGGTTTAACTATATCCATGCCAGGAGCTGTAAAAAAAGAGACTTTCTTTCCTCTGTAGGGAAAGTCACAAATTCTGCAAATGTGCGAAGAAGATTTTAATTGACTTCGATGGCGTTTGACTTATTTGTCAAATTTCTTAGACAAAAGATTGAATAGTTGGACTGGATTACCAAGTGACCGAGCGGCCCTAAAAGCCAAGTTCACTGCACATCAATAGGTTTTCGTATTTAATTTTTTTTGCAAATTCTGCACCATAAAGCACTACATCAGCTACGGCGGGTTCTGCAGGATTACAAAGTAACGCAAATTAAGTCAACCAGATGCACTGGACTTAACTGGAACTTTGGGTGACAATTTCACAAATGAACATGTATCTTTAATGGCTTGTAACTGATCTATGAAACACAAGTTCATGTTTTATGAACTGTTAATAAAGCCGTTAGTTAGCCTACTAATTAACTAAAAGGTTCCTCATTAGATTTAGTGGTTCCAAGACAGGAAACAGAAAAGATAATCCCTGGAGCCAGCATTAGCTCTGTGAGGAGGAGAAGTGTTCTCCCATGTCAGTTGAAATACATTTGTTTCAAGAAAAGTAACATTATCTCACTCCACCGTGGAGTCGGTGATTTCGACAGCCCACTTTTTTTCCTTTTTTTTTTTGCAGCGTGATGCCTCCCTCCCTCCCTTTCCCTCCGCTGGCCCCCGGCCCCGGAACCGGCGTAGACCATCAACAGTATGTTCGCAGGCTCGGGCCGCGTGCTAGGAAACATGAGCAGGGTGAGATATTCAGAGTCCCGGGCGGCGCGTCGCGGGCCGCTGGATAAAGCGGAGGAGGAGACGGCGGTCCGTGTGGTTTGAGCTCAGGATCTCAGGACGGGAGCATGTGAGCAGGGAATGGGAGACTGGAAACGGGATTATTGTTCTACACGGCAGAGAGACGCAGGAGGGGCCCGGGACAGGTAACTGACCGAGATACACTGACACACTGATGGAGGTTTTTTTTTTTTAGGAATGGACCGATAGGCTTAGCTTTCAAATGGTACTCAGGTTATTACGGTTTAGAATGAGGGATGTAGAAAAGGATAAAACAGTTTATCCAACTTTGAATGGACAGTGTTGAGTTTAAACTGCTCTTTATTCTGATATAAGTCTCCACGAGTTTAAATTAAGCCTTAATATAATATACAATATTAATTCTGTACCCACTGCCGGCATGATGTTTTTGTGTATTTCATCACTACATGGTTCTCTGGGCTACGTATTTGGCAACGGGGTGCTGATGGCATCGCATCACGGCGCGTCTCTTTCCCCGTGACAAATTCAATATTCTACCCCCCCCCCCCCCCAGAGCATTTCCAAATTGAAAGTGAAGAGAAAAACTAAATGTCACACTTGTGGAGCTTGCGGGGTTTGTTTGTTTGGCATTGAATAAAGGAGAGCACCAACCAAAATAAACCATCCGGGGTTTTTGTAGAGACTTGCTACCGCAGCGCGGAAGAGACAGGGCAGAGACAGGGCAGAAATATTCAAGATGCTTGAACTGGAATTCTGAAACGCATAAAAATATTTTTTACAACCTAAACCACTGAGCCTGTAGCCTAGATTTACGGCAGGAAATTATAGGTTGACCCTCGTTGTTAGTTGAAAGTCAAGTGAAACTGTATGAAACAGAATTGAGTAAAATTCTGTCACATCTTGTATGAAAAATCAAGTTTGAAGCTGAGCAAGAGAATAGTTAGTATTGTGATGAGGGTTTTATTGTCATTGCGCTCGATTAAAATGAAATGTATTCACCAATAACAGTTATAATGGACCTGCTGTCTGCACTGACAGTCATTTGACATTTTATCCGTTTGTTTGCTGCTTTACAAAATCCGATAACTAACGGATGCTTGGTCTTCGCGTAAATCCCTTGATATGAATTGGAATTGCAGATGCGAATGTTTACAAAGAGCGACCTTTATAATGACGCATCACAACAGCGCAGTTACGCACGGTCCACCTCAGCTCAAGACAGTCTGCAGGCTGGTTCATTCAGTGCATTTGCAGGCGGCACACAGTGAAGGGAAACAGAATCACACACACCAGAGTGAAGGTGTATAATGATGTTTTATATGTATGATTTATTTATTTTAAGACTGTTTTTGTAAACATTTCCACAGGAGAGACACGGGGACGCTGTGACAAATCAGAGGAGACACTTTTTTTTTTTTTTTTTTAAATCTTTTTTCAACCTTTTCTAATCGGGAGGAATATCCGGCCAAAGATGAACACCATCGTGTTTAACAAACTGAGCAGCCAGGTCCTGTTTGAGGAGAAGGCGAAAGAGGTGGAGATGAGCAGCAGAAATTATCTAGAAGTCATCGACGGGCAACATCCAGACCTCCTCTCCAGCAACCAGACCATCAGAGACAACCAGGCCATCAGACACAGGCGGAGCGGGTATGTGGAGCGTTCTGTTGCGTTTAACGCATGTGTGGCTTTTATTAACACGTGGATTAACTGGAGTCCCGGGTTTACCGATGAGGAATACCTCTGTTTCACGGTTTCTTCACTCAGCAGGAGTTAGCACACCGAGAGAGTGGATGACAATGAGAGCTTTTGTTATCAGAGCTCTGGGGTTATCTAGCCAACGTGTGCGCAAAATGAAGACAGGATAAGAAATGTGAAGCTCAGACTTGTAGGGTGAATTTACTATAGAATTACATTGGAGATGTGCATGAGCCTCTTTGAGTTATAATACATAATTATTAGTTATATTTTGTATTGATAAAATAGTTTCTGCAGATGTGCGTGAATTGCGCATTTATGCATGCAAATCTGAAATTTAGGCGTGGATAAAATACCCACAAGGAAGGTCTTTTATGGGTCTAAACTTGGACTACTTATGCTTCACATCTCAAGGCTCAAACGCAAATTTAGTTTTCCAGTCTGACTGTTTTTGCACGTGGCTTTAATGCAACAGGATCTGATGGATCTATGGAATTAATATTCACCGTTTCTAAATCTGGTCCTCATTTAGGTGTTGATGTTCACAGCTAATCTTAACATTAATAAGTAGGTCAGCCGTGTTCGGTAGCGTGTCTTATAGAAGTCTCCATCTGTTTCCAATGAATAAATTCGCCCTTTAACTCTCTGTGTGGCCTAGTCAATCACATAAGGACTGAGTGTGTTTTTTAAATATATATATTTTACTTTTGTTTCCTCTTTATGTGGCTGAGAGCAGGTGTAAGAAAACACAGTCATTCTATTATTTGTTATGCATTATTTGCATGTTTATTGGATACCAGAGAGAGAGAGAGAGAGAGATATCATAGCTGTGACCTTCAGAAGCCTCCTCAAGGAGTGACATTCAACAACAAAGAATATTATGAGTCGGTGGACTTAGTTGTCGCCTCAAGGGAAGCATCAGCGCTAATGAAGAACATTAAACGATTAAAGCGAGGTGCGTGCGTGTGTTTAAACCAAAGTTCAGGACACGATGTAAAATGTCCTTTCGGATGTTCATACCGATCTAGATTACAAGCAAAATATTTGTAGAACATGAACCTCAGGCAGACTTGAGGTTAGACTGAAATATGCTACATCTGCAGTCAGTGGAGCTTTTTGGTGAGATAAAGGGAGAAGCGGTGCGCGGCACCATACTGACATCTACAGGTTCATAAAACCTGGAGCTAAGGTGAGACCCAATCCTTCCCAGAATCGGGGGAAAAACATCAGCCTGGTGCAGACGTATACTTGAATGTTCCTCAATAAGACATTTATAGTGAGTTCATGATATTTTGTGTGGTTTTTGTCTCGTATAATATCACTGCAGTACTTCTGCAATAGCTGTGAGTGGCACTGAGTTTCTCATTTTGGGATTTTGGAATATATATATTTCTAATCTCCCCTTTTCCTGCTGTAATGTTTTTTTTTAATTGCATCCCCTGGACATGTGTCATAGCACTTTTCTGTAAAGGAAAACCAGAAGTATATAGTTTTTTTTTATCAGTCCCTTGTGTGATGGCTTTGCTCTGACTGTGACCCGGCTACATTGTTCTTGATCCGCTTCTCCCGGGTGTGAAATGTTAATCTGGCAAAAATGTGCGCCTGAGCAAAGTGTTTTTTGTTTGTTCCATTGCAACGCGCCGGTGGTTTGTGGGACACGCAATGAAAATTAAACAGCGAGTTGCCGTGTTTCTCTCCCGCTATGTCTCTCTTTCTCTCTCTCTCTTTTATTCCAACGTCTCTTAGCTTAATTGCAGTGTTATGGGTGAGACAATTGCAAGCTCTATTGAGTGTTCACTTTATGTGTCATGACTAACCATTCAGACAACATGCTGGTTCACTCAGGGCTGCACTTGCAGCTGCACAACATAGTCTGGTTCACTATAATAAACAACATAATCCTGTTTCTCTTCCATGGCTTTAAAACCAGATCTTACTTTAATTTGTGAAGATGAGAAATTGAAATTGAGACGGTTTACCAACATTTTATCCTGATATAATGAATAACATGATGTTACTGATGAATGCAGGATGGGTACATTTCAAACAACTGAAAAGAAAGACTAAATCCTGCATTTATCGGTAGATTATACATTTTTATTTGTAATTTTAAAAAATGAATAAATGTGCTGGACGGAAAAGAACAAACAGTCCAGGTTTAGATGAAAAAAAAGACCCCAAAAATGTGTCCCATAATTCATATCCACACGGAATATCTAGGTTTAATGTATACATTTATATAACAGCTTTACTTCCTTGTGGAACCTGGCTGACATTATTCTACCCGTTCCTCCACAGGGGTCGTCCCAGCGGTGGTAAAGTGCGACACAAGCGTCAGGCCCTGCAGGACATGGCGCGGCCGCTCAAGCAGTGGCTCTACAAGCACAGAGACAACCCGTACCCCACCAAGACCGAGAAAATCCTGCTGGCCCTCGGCTCGCAAATGACCCTGGTCCAGGTCAGTCTGCTTTCTGGTCTTTATCACTTCAGGTGACAAGGAAAGAGAAAAAAGTGAGGTGTTTCTCAGGGTCCCCTATGATCAGTGAGGGGAAAAGTGAAATTTGATTTCTGTGGTTGAGTTTCTGTGTAAAAAAGTGGATTTTGACTTACATTCGCAATTAGGAGGCTGTGAGTAGAACGTGTTTTTACATCTTGAGCTGTTTATGTTTGAGCTCTCGAGCAGTGGCGGTCAATGTTATTTCTACTCACTTTCAAATTGGCAATTCCGTTCGTCCTTTTTTTGTTTCACTCAAATGTGACAAAATGACTGTAAATCAAATTTGGCGCTGCGTACAGTAAGTCAGCGGTTCTCAACCTCTTTGGCTTATGAGCCCTCTACTTCGCTGCTCGCAAGAAGTGATTTTATTTTCTTATGTTGTGAATTTTAGAGGCAGGAACAGGTAAAGCTATTCAGAATTTCATGAGAAGATTTAGAAAAACAAACTTATTTTTCTTTTTACTCCTTTACTTTGTCTCTAAATCCTCATATTTATCCTCAGGCCTCCTGTTGACCTCCGACCCGCAGGTTGGGAAACACTAGTGTAGGTGCAGTTATACTGTAGTTATAAATACAGGTTATTTATATGCTATTGCACCCTCTACTGATAATACAAGAGTACAGTGGGCAACGTGACTTCAGTGACTAACAAAACTGACCACTGAGAGGAGAACCCAGCGGTGGATATGAGTGTGTTTTGTGTCTGGGGCTCCCAGCTGTGTATGTACAGTATCATCTGGCTGACAAGGTCACTGATACGGCCCTCAGAAACTCTGCGGCGGCTCTTTCGGGCCGCCGGCCACGATGCTTAATCTGGTTCTCATTTTGGGAGCCTGATGGAGCTGTTTGTTTTGGTGAGGGCGAGCAGAGTGCAGAGGAATGCTTTGTATTGAACACCGGGATGCTGTGCTGCGAACGCACACACACACACACACACACACACACACACACACACACACACACACACACACACACACACACGTTTAAGCTGACACCCAAATACCAGCAGCAGTGTCAAAGGTCAGTGGATGAGGGTGATGACAGACAGGTAAATAATTCTCACCACATTTTCCAGCACGAGGGAGGTTCTTCTTCTTCTGGGGGAACATTTGGGAGCTTCTTTTGCTTTTTACGTTATATTTATTCTTCCTTTGATTTTCTGTCGATTCACTTTGTTTTGTCGACTTATTGCAAAGTTGCTTGACGGATAATCGACTGCCAAAAGTTGTCCTAATCGAATGATATGTAAGTTATTTATCCTGGATTATGTTTTAACATTCTGTTTCTCAAATATGAGAATTGCTAATATGCAAATGTGAATGACATAACAAATGGAATATCTTTTGGTTTCGGACAAAACAAGCCATTTAAAGACATCACCTTGAGTTCTGCAAACATGTGCTGGGTGTTTTTCCACTATTTTCTGACATTTTATAGTCTCTTAATGGATTTTTCCAAAATAATTGTTAGTTTCAGGCCAATGTGGCGTTCTTTTCTTTGCCATGCGGAGCCTAAGAACTACCCAGTTGTTCCACTGTTTTGTCCAAACAAACCACCGCCGCCAGTAATATAGAAACGCATCACTTCCTGCGCATTTTTCCCTGGAAACACCCACCTGGCACCAGGTGTTCGAAGCGACTAAATCTGTCATGTTTGAGCAAAACAGCCCATTTTTTCCCCCCATCTTAACGTCGTAAATTGTCTCTTGTGCTAATGCGCCATCTCTCCATCACCGTCAAAATCCCTCGGCGCGGCGGCAGGCCGTCTCCCTCTATGGTACACACAGTACAGATGCGGACACGGGTGAAAGAGCTGGTTTGGCTGCCACGTCCTCCCCCTTTTTTAAATCTCTCTGGGTGTCATCTGAGCAGGCGTGCCATCCTTTCTCTTCTCCTCTCACCCCGTTGAAAGCCATCCTTCCTCCAGTTCCTCATTAGCGAGGCCGTCTCCCCCCCCCCCCCCCCCCCCCCCCCCCCCCTGCCTTGCCTTGCCTCGTCTCACCTCGCCCTCCCCCTCCGGCCGAGCCACATGTACTAGATGCCGCCTTCCCCCTGGAGTGCCACGGCGCTGGGCTCGAGACAAAAGGGATGTGGGATGGTCTTAGTTAACGAGAAACACGATACTGGAAGAGGGGATCAGAAAAATAAGTACTCTAGCATAAGGCCCCTGTCTCAGCCCCTTCATAAGCTGCTTGAAGTCTATTGAGCATGAAAAGTTATTCTAGTATAACATCTAATAGTCTCCCTTCCCAGTGAAAGGAAGAGCGCCGGCTCGAGTGTCTCTTTTATTGCATCTTGAAGACAGTGTTGGAAAAAAACCCTATTAATGGAGGGAGGTTGTGCAAGTCCAGAATAAGCACGGGGGTGGGGGGGGGGGGAGACGTACATGTCGGTCGGAACATTAGTTAATGAAACGTTGCGTTCGCTGGCCGCTTGGCGCTCGCGGGGTGTTAAATGTTTCTACATGGCGTTGATACAGAGAAGATGCATGCTGGGTTGTCTCTCCGGAGCGTCTGGGATGTTTCTTAAAGCTGCTCCAGAGAGCCGCTCTGCAACCCGACTCTGCTTCTGTCTTTCGCCTCTGCCTTTCTCTGAGAGAGGCTGATGGCAGGCAGAGAGCAGACGTTTTCTTTGGACGTGGAGGTGTGTGGAGTCCAAACAATAACACGTTTCTATTTGCTTCTTTTTTTTCCTCTTTCTCGCAGGTCTCCAACTGGTTTGCCAATGCCAGGAGGCGACTGAAGAACACGGTGAGGCAGCCGGACCTGAGCTGGGCGCTCAGGATCAAGCTCTACAACAAGTATGTCCAGGGCAACGCAGAGAGGCTGAGCGTCAGCAGCGAGGACAGCTGCTCAGACGGTACGGCTCGACTGCACTTCCAAGTTCCATTCCAAGTTAAAAGGGGAGAATTTACAAACCGCCCATATCACGGCTTGACTGCTGAAGTGGTTCACCGTGTAACAGGGGGCTGGTGGTCATCTGACTAAAAGCACTTGTTTTGGAGATATAGGAGTCAAGGAGGGTGATGAATTAAACATGCTCTTGATCCAGTGTTTGTGCTAAAAATGAGGCCAGCTTAGACTGAGCTTAATTGCGGCAGTACCCCTTTAAAATTGTTACAGCAGAGGCAACACATGCAAGCTGCCTCTCTCTGCCCTCAAATGTGTTTCATTCTCTCTAAGAAGTTGTTTTGCCTGATAGTCGGTTAATCCAACAATGCATATAATCCTAAAAGTACTTAAAAACATCATACATTTTCGTATTTATTTCGAACAACAGCAGTTAGTTAGTTCGTTTTGACCTTTGACCTCTTTAGTTACGGTTGCCTGTAATGCGGACTGTGGGGTCATACTTCAGTTTGCTTCTATTGCTCCAGATGAAAGCAAAAGCTACATTAATATCCCTCATTCTACATCTGAATCTGAACCATTTCATTTGTTTGATTGGCAGGATTTAACATGTGCACGTTTTATTAGCATGGTGGAAAACATCTTCATATACTGTACGTTTAACCGTCTGATTGATGTTCACTTCAGACTTCGGTTATAAGTCGGTCTGGCGTGAACCTGATGCTCTTTGTACAGAGTGACCGGGTTAATCTCTTTACGTCATACTCCCTGTGCCCCCGGAACTCACGTCTAGCATTATGACGTGAAATGCAGCCAAAAGGCCGGGCCCTCTCCCTCTGTGCGCGTCCTAAAGCGGGCCGATGCCACGCGGGGCCATGTTCTGGGAGTGTATGAAAATGGCGAGTGTGTGATCCAGCCGGGAGACGCCAAGGCCGGCGTGCCGCGACACGCTGTCATTAGGACACCCCGCTGAGCCAACCTCTGTCTCCCAGCCTACAATTGAAAATGAGTAGCTCTCTGTCAGCCGTGTATTTACAGCAACTGGCTTTTTCTACTCGCTGACAGCACTGCAAACAAGGTCAGGGAACAAAAAAAAAAAAAGAAGAAATAAAACATACATACTCACGCAGTGAGAGAATGAACAGAAAGGAAGAGCGCTGTGGTGTCAGCGATCTCTAATTACATTTTTTGGCTGAGCGTGCGGCTGAAAGAGGAATGTGTGCATGGTGTTTGCATTGTGTCCGCCACAGGCCACTGTACCACCGGAGGCTCTGTATATCTCCCTGACTCTTCTCCCTTTCACATTATGGTTATGAAGCTGTCCGCAGCCTGCTCCCACTTCTGACCCAAGCGCTAAAAAGCCCTCCATTATGTATTTAAGCCTATGCTTTTGTTCCAGAAGGCTATTTATGGGGCCCAGACCTGGCCCCACTGACTCGGCATGCATTCCTCTTCCTGTCCTGAAATGGTCCAGCTTGTTTTGGAGTTACAGTAGCGAGCCCAAGTGAGAAAATGCTGTGTTCTGCATGTGATCTGGAGCGGACACGCCGTCATGTAGGTGTTGACAGGGAAGTTTTATTCAAAAAGGTGGCAGACCTAGAGGTAAAAGGACACTGCTATGGGATTATAATGATTGGGTTTATTATCGCTCGTGTGGTTTCGCAGGAGATGCTGAAGCGATCGCTGAATGCTACCTCAGACTGCGCCGGGGCAGGAGAGCGAGTTTCGCGGCCTCCATGTGTTTCTGATATGAGGGAGCTCTAATTTGAATCTGGCCCAGTCTGAATCAAAGGTCCAACCTGCCCAAATTACCAAATTACAGTCTTGGCAGGGACAGTATCTCGAGTGAACTTCTCCCTGATCCCCCCCTCCACCGCCAGAGGATATCTGGTTTTTCAGTACGGTGTTTTACCCCCACCCTCCGTTTTCTTTCATCAGGTAGGGAACCTTTGCTTTAATTCAATCTCTCCGGCTGCCGAGCGCCCTGGAAATTATTTATTTCTGCAGGGGAATAGAGGGGCAATGTGGTCTTGATGGAGAGGAAATAGGCTACCATCCGTTATGGTTTGGTAATGCGTCTTAAGTCTCGGCTGGGCTTTCTGCTCTTGAGGCGATGCCAGCAGGAGGGCAGGAGCGCCAGGTTGAAATCTCCCTGCCCTGGTCTTTAGATTCAAGATTAGCTCAAAAATAACCAGACTGTGAGTCAGTGGGGAGGAACATGCAGAAGGTAGTTGGATTTAAACTGCAGAAGCATTTGCTGAAGAATATGCGTGTGATTGCTATCTGCACATGATGATGATTGGTAGGATTTATTTGGATGATGTTATAGTCTTTTGAAAACTGATTAACCTGTATTGGCTGTGTGTAATCTAAATCATTTAAAAAGATATAGCTCATGGGCCTCCATTGGCTTGAATGCATTACATAACTAACAAACTGAATGTGCTATCAGAATGAGCTTATGTACAGTTAATCCTTGTGCAATAATGAACACTTTAAAACTTGAATGAAGTTTGTACTGCATACAGATGCTGAGATATAAATACATTAGATGTTCATCTGTAAAGACTTTTACGTGATTTTACAATAAGATACAAATCAAGTGTGTTTTAAAGATCCTGCATTCCAGGAATAGCTCGTTAAATATGCAAATGTAGGCACATTTTATTTTTTAGGAAACTAGATACAATTATGTACATATTGATATAAGAATATATATCTTATAGGTAGGTATATGTGCATTTTCCAGTTGAGCAATAAAGGACATAGAAACATACTAGACAAATACCAAGGAAGATGTAATTTGCTTTGGATCTATTACATTGCATCTAAATGTTTGTTTTTTACATTACATTGCATCTAAATGTTTGTTTTTTCTAATTTCCCCCCTTTGATGGCGTAGACGGGGACAACCCTCAGAGAACACAGAGCGGCCCCGAGGAGCTCAACAAGCCCATGTACCAGAGCGTGATCAAGAAGGAGGGCTCCTCCATGGTGGGCATGGGCATGGGCATGGGCATGGGCATGGCCATGGGTATGGGCATGAGCATGGGCATGGGCATGGGCATGGGCATGGGCATGGGAGCGGGGCTGCGCTCGGCCGCCTCGCTAGCCGAGGACTACGTGTCTCCGCCCAAGTACAAGAGCAGCCTGCTGCACCGCTACCTGAACGACTCGCTGCGCCACGTCATGGTGGCCAACGCCGTCATGGACGCCCGCAAGAGGAACCACTCCGGCTCCTTCAGCTCCAACGAGTACGACGACGAGCTGCTCTCGCCGTCCTCCTCCGAGGCTGAGGCGAACTTTGTTTATCGGGCTGGTAAGGAGCCACATTTCTGACATTCTTTCCCTTCAAGAGTCTCCCTCGCACGCACACACACACACACACACACACACACACACATACGCGACATCCTTCACTTTTGTTCTTTTTCTGTTCCCTTCCATCTGCACATTTTGTTTTAATTCTTGCAGCTGGTCCATTATTTCCAACTGTCTGCCTCTCTCTATATTACACTGTTGTCTTCCAGCTCCCTACATTTGATATGATGTTGCCAAATGTGATTCTTATGACTCCTGAAATGGAGATGCAGTAAAGAAAAAAAAAAACTGTTCCATTAGATTTAAAACACTAACACACATTCACATACCTACAGCAGAGCAGCTCATGCGCCACCACTTCAACACTCTCACACAAGAACCCTGGCTGTCTCTCACCCACTCCAGCCGAGCTGAGAAGGAATTCCCCCCAGACGGCTCCTCTGACCAGGCTTTAAGCAGGCCAGACACAACAAGGCCATGTGGAACACGCTCACTTTCAGACTACTGTTTGGCAGGCCTTTGATCCTGCAATGAGGTCCCGTGGAGAGAGCATGGGGGCAAGGCAAACGAGCGGTGTGTTTGTGTATCGGCGGGGTGCGCGTGTGTGATCCGTGAAAGAGAAAAAGGCATAGGTTTCTTTTTTTAGACGAAGTACTAACAGAAAAACGTAGGCCGTGCAAAACAAAGTGGAATCTCAATCTTGCTCTCGTCAGAAAAAGTCGTTTTCTGTCATTTCTGCAGAGTGGAAAACACATTCCAGAGATAAAGAGACGGAGGGCTTCTTTGCTTTCGGCTAAACAGCTTTGTTGTCCCTTGTTGCCGTTTCTGTTTCTGGGTTTTTGACACCTTTGAAGTATTCCATTTAGTCGCCTTACGGACTTTATTACTAGCGCCTGTTTTTATTTAGGGCATCTTTGTTGTATTGTGGTTCATTTTGAGCTGCACTCAACCTTGTGAACCTTTCAAAAATCAACCAACTAAAGGTATAAAGAAAAGAACTTGAAAAGATGTACGGGAAATGTAGAGCCGATGTTGAATTCTGTACCAACAAATAGTTTGTCATTAATTCTATGTAAATATATTTTTGTTATTTTACAGCAATTTATCTTCAATTGTCAGACAATTTCAGATCTAATGAGTTGAAGTCTTGTGACTTGTAATGATGAGTACAATTGCTGCAGAGTGTTCACTCAAAAGAAGCATCATTACTATATTGGTGGACTTCCCAGCATGCATTTTTTCAAGGGTTAAAACGCTCCAGAGAAGAAAAACAAGACGTAATTACTTCACCTTGGGCAGCAGGGAAACTTAACAGCTTCAAATGTTTTACAGTGACGCTGATCTAACCGTGAATGTACCTCGTGAATCACAGAACTCGGCTCGCAACTCGTCTAAGTAAGCTGCGAACAATCAAGGTCAGATCTGTCCAAGTTCCTCTTCAGCTGAGAACACTAGGTCTTTGTTCAGGCGCACTTCACAACCAATAGTGATGTTTTCACTTTCTGATGAGCGTGGGCAGCACAGGGAGGGGGGGGGGAGTGCTGGTTTTGAAGTTGTAGGTGATGTGACGGAGGACTTGGCCTTTGTGCGGGGAAGAGCAGATTTTATTGTGTTCCGCTCGTAGCTCCTCTTATGGACAAATGTGTTTTATATTATCTGAGCAGGAAGGAGTGTGTGTGTGTGTGTGTGTGTGTGTTTGGATCAAAAATGCAACGGCTGCGACGGTTACAATCCTCCTGATCGGAGAACTTGAAACCCTCTGACCTCAACCAACATTAGGCTTTTTTTACATCGAAGCACCTGCTGGGACTCACAGATGGAGAAAAGGAACAAAGAGATGGATAGACCAAGTGAGACTTGTAACTCCCTCTCTACCAGATTTTAATAAGAGAAATCTCCAAAAAGGGATTAATTCACCTGGCTGGCCTGCTGTTTTTAATAGAGAGTAACTATTTTATCTCTATGGTTAATATCATTTCTTGGCGCTGACGTCTCCCTCTTGGATTCTCGGGCTCTGGCACTTTTACAGTAGTGTTACTCTGTTACATGCGAGGGAGGCCTTTGAATCCACACATGGAAAGTTCTCCGAGGCGGTGTTGACTCACGGGATCGAAACACCTGCTGGGGCCCACCGATCCGATCGCCCGGTTGAACAAACGAAACAAAGAAAAGTCGAGAAAATGAAATTTTGATTCCACATCTGATCTCACCGACGCAGACGGAGCAAATGAAAGAGGGAGGCAGAGAGGACTCATTTTAAGCTCGGGTTTGCATCATTTCCTCTGTAGTTTTTTTTTTTTCTTTCTCCTGCGGCTGCACATTCCAGATATTTCTGTAGTGAACGCATTCCTCTTTTACAAATAATTTGAATGTTGTTTATTAAAACAAGAGAAAAGCGCTTCCCCTGAGTAGCACATTTTACATAAATCTGTACTGTGGAACTGAGAAAGTTAGTCAGTAGGGAGGAAAAGAATTCCGAAAGAGCACGTTCGGTGTCTCTTGGCACATTCTTTTGACGAATCCCGGCCTGGTCGGGATTGGCCAAAGCAAAAGTGGCGTGCCTGGCAACCATCGTCTCATTGGCTAAAAGTTCATTAATGGCCCAGTTGGCTGTTGTGGCCCACAGCTTGAGCCCACAGTGTTATCTGTGACTACAGAGGGCAGTCAGACGTGGCAGGAGATGGAGAGTGTAGATTTACCCCAGTGGAAAACTACACTTCTGCTGGCTTGAAAGGACTCTCTCTCTCTCACTCACACACACACACACACACATCCAGTACAAACACCACACATGCACACACACACCTACAGTCCAAAGCCTGTGGGGAATTTCATTGAACACAAGGAGCAGTAGAATTCCATCACACATGCCAGGGGTTTCATGCCAAATTACCCTTTAATGGGATATTAAATGGCAGGAATCTGGCTCAATGTTTTCCCTTCCCGCTCCGTACCAGATTTCGCCCTGTCCGATATCATGTAGATCATTATGCGGCAAATAACTCTCAACGTGTCTGCGGACAGAGACTGGGGGATCGCGGCCCGACATTTTGCACGAGGTTGACACTGGTACGTTTTCTCAGGTTCTCTCCTTTATGGACTCTGGTTACAGCTGAGTACGATAGCCTGATGGTGAGTGTAGAACGCTTGCCAATTCCTCTGCTGATGTGGAAAAGTTTCGATAGTTCAAAGCAAGTCAGGGGTCACCGGCGAGTTTCCAACATTTAGATTTCTCTCTTTCGAACATGCATCAATGATACTAAGATGATCGACATTTTACTGAGTCTGCAGCCATGCTAGTGTCTCCGTGAGCTAAATGCTATTTGTCGACAAGCTAAAAAGCTCAGAATGAAAGTGCTGACATGCTGATGTCTAGCAAGTAGTGTTTACCTTCTTAGTTTGGGGTTTTGCAGGTATTTGGTCATATTTTTGGACACATTTTGAAACCCTTGATGGCGCTACATGAAAAGAAACAAACATGAAGTTGTGCAACACATTTCATGGCAATCCATCCTGTAGTTGTCGAGACATTTCACTCAAAACCACCAATATCAACATCATGGTGGCATTAGCTGAAAAGTCACTGCGTCACCAAAGTTAAGGAGGCGGTGATAGAATTTGTTCAGGGAGCCAAAATGACCTAACTATTTATTTTTGTCTGTTGCTACTGCTTATTTCATTCTGCATCAACCAACATGCGAGTCAGAGATTCTTGGTCATTAAAGTCGCCTTTTTCGATCATATTTCTAAATCACTCACGTCAACACATAGTTTTCTTCGTAATACGATGAAAACAGCAGCGTTTGATGGCTGAGATCCTGAGGTCCTCTTCAGAATTAGGTCACAGTGAGTGCCAGACAGTTATTGAAACCTTGAGAGTTCAGTGGCACTTAAAGGAGCCCTGAAGTCGTCCAGGTGAATGGAAGAAAATCTTAATGTGGAAAAAAAAAAGAGAGAAGAAGAATGTTTGGGTTTCTTGTCTCGAGGTAGAAAGGCAGAATGACGTGATGGATGTTCAAGATAAAAGATTTCTATCATGACTGTTTTCATATTTTTGACTAACAAGATCTACTTAACTGGATTTTCTTTGCCATTAATGTCTCTCTCGTTTCCTCTCCAAAGAGGAGCCCAACTGGAATGATTTATACAGCAGCGTTCGTTGAGGGATGGTTTTGTCTGATTTAAGACGCTCGCTGACTGATGAGCGGCGGCGTGATTTACTGTAAGCCACAGAGCGACGGCAAAGACAATGCTCGGCGCTCGGTGACAATGAGCCACTCCCCCAGTGATGGATGAGGACTCCTCGTTTTCGGAATCCAGAGATGTGGATAGACTGGCTACAATTTGCTCTTTCCACAGTTTTCATAGGAAAGGAGAAAGGGAAGACGGAGAGAGAGAGGGGGGGGGGGGGGTTGAGGGATGTTGTTCCAAGACTGCAGCTTTTGCCAAGACTCTCTGGGTTCAGGTTGGGCTTGAGGAATCAGTGTGGAAGGGATGAGAGGAGGGAGAGGGAGGCACTTGTTCCATCCAGATCTAGAGTTGAGTTTCTCCAGCAGTGGCCTGTTGGGAGAAGAAAGACAGCGTGGTGGCAGTGACTAAGAGACACGGAGACTGTGGTTGGAAGAAGTGAGAGTGAGCGCGTGTGTGTGTGTGTGTGCGCGTGTTGTTGTACTTCTTCTCACAAAGATAGGGAGAGGAGGGAAATCTGCCATGACGACCAGGCCTCACTTTGTTAAGGAATAGGACTTGTATTTGTGTGTTGGGTCCTAATAACAGTTAACTGTGGCGAGGATAAAGTTCTTGTGCATATTTTTCATATTTTGTTCATGTTTTTGCACTTACCCACAGAGGTGTCAGGCTGTGTAAATTGTTTTTCTTTTTTCTATCCACGTCGGAAACTTCTGTCAGTGCAACGATGATCAGAATTATACTGTGCTCCTTTAGAGTATTTCTAATTTTCACAGCGAGGTATCATTCCAGAAACAGGGATCCTGTTAAGCTGCATTATCCTCACTGCCAACTTCTTCAAATCTAAATTCTAATAGCTTATTAATAAAAAAATAATAATAATAAAGGCAGCAGTTGCAGATACTATGTTGCAGATTTGCAGATAAATGTTGAACTTGAAATAAACCATGAATGAAAAATATGAATGCCAAATGGTGACATGTACATCCTCCGTTGATTGTTCAAAGTAAATTGGCTTTCACGAACAAAAACACACACATGACGTCATGCCGTGTTTTATTTAGCTCTCTCAGTTGCTTCAAGTATTGCATCAGAAAACTTTTCCTTGCGAGACGAGCTGCTTATTCCCTCTGACACGTTTTAAGCACATGCAGTGCAACGCTATTTAACATGTGCTGTTAAAATAACTCATCTTGTGACAAACTCGGCCTGTCCGCACCACTTACTTGGGGAACTGCTGCTGCAGACAGTGAGGTCTGTAGATTATCCAGAGTAACACGGACACACTGTTTTAAAATCTTTCATTATAGTGTTTCAATGCTCACAGATAAAATTCCATTCACCTCAATTGTATTTGTTGGGGTGGAGGAAATGTCAAAAGCAGGTATTTAAACTATATGATTGGCTTCACTCAGCAGTGTTGTTTGGGTGAACTGACCCTTTAAAGAATGAGGACCGCATATTATATTGCAGATAAGCTTGGGTTGTGCAAAGGGTAAAGATTAGGTGTACAAAAAGTTAAACCGTCTTAACAAGTGTAGCCTTGTGTGCATTGGTGTGTGTGTGTACTGTGGGCTCCGCTCCCTTGAGGCTGAGTGCTAACAGGACTTTTAAACCTAATTTGCCATTTCAAAAAAAAAAAGGAAAAACGCATGCTTATGTGTCCAAATCAGTGCCTCATATCACATAACATACTCTAAAGTCATTCCTGCGCTCTGTCTCTACAATGCGGAGGAGTCCTCACTGATGTGCATGAGAGGCTGTGAAGTGTCCTGCAGGGTGAGGCCGCTCCGACGGTGGGAACGACTGAGAGTTGGCAGAGGGGAGGTATAATCCTGGCATTAAACTGTGGTGCAGCTTCATGCGAATGGAAAGGTGGATAAAAACACAGAGAGAGAGAGAGAGAGAGAGAGAGAGTGAGATGAAGAGAGTGGGAAAAAAATGGTGAAGATGGGATATTGGCTTCCGACCACTAAACAGAGGCTGGGTGCGAGGACAGCACCAGACTGAGACAGTGTTCATTCTGGCCGACATCCCTGCGGAGAAGTGTTAACAGACAAACATCAGAGCAGACGCTGTTTATACGCAACTCCCCAACATAGAACTGGAAGAGCGTGGAATAATGAGCCCTCTCGACCTGATCGTTTTTTAAATCATCAGCACGCCAAGGCTTTGAGGGACACACACACACACACACACAATCGGGTCATCAGATTCAGAAAACACAGCTGCCTGCCCAGTCAGGGAAAACCGAGCCGCACTGCCCCGCTCTGTATAAAACACAAATTGTTTCCACTTTAAAAAGCCCAGCCGTGTCTACAACAATATGCTGCCATTGTGTTCCCACGGGACAGAGAGCAGAGAGAGGTTTAATGAGAGAGCAGAGGTGTGACATGGTGAGGACACGGGACACACACACACACACACACACACACACACAGAAATCCCCCATGAGTGTGAGAGGGCAATTCAACCCCACCACTGTGAAGAATTGCAACATAATGATGCAGTGAGTGCAGAGCAAACATATCATTTGGCCTCCAGCTCCCGGGGAAAAAAAGAGAGGATATTTTTGGGCACATGAAAACACTTAAAAATCTGAATAATGTTTACTCGTGGTTTCTGCTTCTTCTTTTTTTTCCTCCCCCCTAATGTGTGTGTTTTGTTCACCGCAAACAACAAACGTCCTTCCCAGAGGATGTTACTGGGAAACCCGTGATGGTGGCGGCATGGACACGGGGTAGAGCCAGCCCACGTTTTGTCTCTTTTGTACCTGCGGTGGCAGAAGCGGCTCATCTGTTCGTCATCAGCGTGTCCCCCGTTGTCATGCAGTCAATTTTTCAAGTATGAGCCTCTGATCCTCCGATGCTATCACTGTCTCCCTCTCAATCTTTTGTGATGATCACTTTCATGCGAGCATCTGTTGTCGCGCCGAATCCTGATTCCTCACGATGAGCCAGTTTCTTCCTTTTTTTATTTGTCCACGAACACCCTGGTAATCTGCGAACACACACACACACACACACACACGTAGGAGAAGACACACACACACCCGCCATGACAACGTATTTACTTCTTCGTCGAGACGCTCTTCTCATTTTGGCTGATTTAACGGGGGCCCTGATTACACTCTGTTTACTGGCACTCGTAAACACAATGACATCCTGGCAGCGCTTAAACATCTGAAACACTGTTATTATTTCTCCATCCAGCAAGAAGACACAAAGTGTAATCCTCATTGCTGGATCTTGGTTATCTGCCCCCGACCGCAGCCACACACACACACACACACACACACACACACACACACACACACACACACACACACACACACACACACACACACACACACACACATGTGTGTCATCTGCCGGGCAGACGTGGAAAAAAAAAAAGCAAACACAGGAAAAAGAAATGCAGCGGATGGGAGAGTCCTTTTTTGGGCAGCGGCTCAGTATCTGTCTGGCTCTGTCCCCGTGTGTATGTTCTGTTTAATAGTGTAAGAGCTAATTATTCAATATTTCTTAAGTGATGCAAGTGTTGTCAGGGCTAAAGGAGAAGGCATTAAATCTGCGCTGCGTATGATGTCTTTGGCGCACGGAGTGGAATTGACAGTTTGGGTTCTTTGGAGCCTCAGACTCCTTCGCCACCCGTACAGACACAGAGAGAGAGAGAGAGAGAGAGAGAGAGAGAGAGAGAGAGAGAGAGAGAGAGAGAGAGAGAGAGAGAGAGAGAGGGGAGAGAAATGGCCAGGAGGGGTGATATAAAAGTCTGGGTTGGCAGAGCACGAGGCGGTGGAGTGCCAAGGCATCTCTTAACTTCATTTACAGACTCTCCTTGACATTACGAAAAGCACAGATCATTAAAGAAATCTCTAAAAAAAAAAGAAAGATCTTGAAGCCCAAAGGCAGTAAGCGATCGGTCCGGGTCGCCGCCTCACGCTCAAGACTCTGTGGCTTGGGTCGGTGTCAAATCAAAGATACCATCGATAACGAACGTCGCCATGAGTCGCCTGAAGCGCTCGTCATTTCCTTTTTGGCGGTAACCAAAAACGCTCGGCTTAAAGTGAGCGGGGCCGCTCGGTCACATGTCGGTAATTCTGTAATTTGGATGTGACTTTTCCATCCGGTGAGCCTCGTGACACAGACCTTGCTGGAGGTGGAGTGTTTGCTGCAGGATGGAACAGGCGCCTGTGCTGACAGTAAAGAAAAAAAAAAAAGTCCTGACTCATCCTCAGACCTCGATCGGCCGCCGTGAGAACTCAAAGGAGCCGCGTTCCGACCTGTTCTGTGGTTGTGCAGGTCAGCGGCGAGCAGATTGTCGAGTCTGCAACACCACTCTGGTTCTCATCAGGTGCTTCAGGGGAAAAGGGCTTAGCTCATTTCCGTACTCCAACAATTGAGTTTGGATTTGTGTGTGTGTGTGTGTGTGTGTGTGTGTGTGTCTCCAACTCCTCTCTTTCTCCAGCGGTGGAATCATTTTCTCATTGTGGTCAGAGTCACCTCCTGCCTTACAACATTTTATTCCACTTTCTAATCAGTCTTCTTTTATAGAGGGTTTATACCTTAAATATAATCGCTGCAGTAATTGCTATTACATAATGTACTGTTACTTTATAGATCAGTTATTTAAGCTTTTTTTGAGAACCACTTTGCCAGGCGGTTAAAGTGACTCTCTGTCTGTTGTTCATCCTGCTCCAGCAGGACTTTTGCTTCGTGTTTTTAGCTGCTCTTCATTCATGAAGTTGTTTAGTTACAAACTGCAGCCTTGGTGGATTTTATCAATGACATTGCAGTATTTGTTGATGGCCCGAAAGAGTTGTAAACCATTACTAAAGTTACAAACCTTTTACAAAGGGTACTTTATGAGAAAAGGGTTCCAACTTTTCTTCTTTACTGTTTACATTTTTCTTCAAAAATTCTGAAAATAATCTTACCTCGAGACCCACTTATTATTTTCTTCTTTAGCTTTCAACCAAATGCCACGGCCTTCCTCAGCAGATGAAGTCGGCTCCGTCGTCTTCACTTGATCTAAGTATGGATGTTTGGTTTTCTGATAACAGGCGGAAGTAGCTCATTAGGTTGCAGAGAGCTCCAGAAAAAATAGCTAGTAAGTGGACCTTGAGTTCAGATCCTCTTATCAAACTACATTGAATTTATTTATCCAAAGAAACTCACAGCAAGGAAGTTGTTGTATACATTTTAATATTTGCTTTGTCACCGACAGAAAGATGAGTAGATAGATGCCAGTCTCAGATTACAACGGTGTCCATCTTCTCATTTAGCCCTCAGAAAGAAAGCAAATAAACACATTTCCCAAACCATTCCTTTAAAACTCCGACCTTCCTCTTACCTGCTCTATTTTTAAACACTTTATTATGTTGTTTTATGGTCATGGGAACATTGTAAAGCCACTGAAGACTTATTTTTGGCAACATGTGATTTTTGGTGACTTGACGCTTATTCTAAGTCACTCTGGATTAGACCACCAACTAAAAGCCTGAGACGTAAATGTCATATAAAATGTGTGTGTGTGTTTATTCGTCTGCCTAATTCAGCCCAGCCCTTGGTTTGTGCAACAGGGCCTGCCTTGTTTATTGTTGCATGTTGCTAACAACAGCACCAGATGGTAATAATGATAGTCAACCACTGTCCTCACTCTGCTGTCCGCAGAACAGGTGTAACCTCATTCCCTGTCTAATTTGTCAGTCCCTGCTCGTTTTCTCTCATTTTCACCCAAGATTTGTTAAAACTGATCTAAACTTTTTTCAATTTTCTTTTCTTTTTTCGCGGGTGTAATGCTCTCCCTCCATTACCCCGCGGTGATGTTAAGTGAGCTAGTATTTTTGGACTTCCAGCGAGGCGCCAGAAACCATCAAACTTCTTAGCTTTCCCCTTTGGCGGTCCGTGAAACCCCACTGTCAATGGAGCCCAAAGGCAACAGCAGAGTGGGCCGCGTGCTCAGTAGCAAAGCAGTAAAGCAAAAAATAAATAAATAAATACAAGGAAAAAAGAAAGATAAAATAATAAAATGTCCTCCGTGATTTACTGCCGATTTATTGAGTCTTTGGCACGGCCCTTGTTTTTAAAAATCTGAGTTTTAAATGTTTTAGGCACAGAGCTTTGGAAACAGAGTTTTTGTATGCAGTGGTGCATCTACAGATCCTGGGGTCCTGGGTTCCCAAGGCCTAGTCCAAGGGGGGGGGGGGGCTCAGAAACACAGTTTTGTCATCTGGACATGCCTCACACACAAACTGGAAACACTTATAAGCTGTGGACGGAAACACCGAGCAAACACCGAGCTAATTTATTTTGGGGGAGGACAAACAACATATGAAAACAATGCAATTGGCCTGTAATCACAGAGCTGTGATTATGGAGAATGGTGCATATTTTTTACTCAGGACCAATATTCTTCTGAGCACTGGCAGCAATCGAGAGACTAGATCGCAGAGAAGATGCCTTCACAGTCTTGAAATGTTCACAATTGGTTCAAACTAAAAAAAACAAAAACAAAAAACATGAGATACAGCAGAGATGGATAACATCAAGAGCTTTGAAAATGTGGAATAGGTGCTTATTCTTGACATAGCACAGAGTCGGCCCTTATTAAAACATGGAGGGGAAACGTTGCATTTGTCTTGGCTGGGCTGCATGAGAATGGTCTGTCTCGGAGTACCTGGATCACGGGGTATTACAGCGGATCGCTGCAGCGAGGGGTGAACGAGTGGAGGACAGAGGACGAGGGACCCGGGGGAATATCAATAAAACAAGAGGGACTCGCTGATGAAGCAAGATAGCGACCGGGGGAGAGATAGGTCAGCGGGGAGTTGTGGCCAGACGAGAATGTGAGGGTTTTGTTGGAACTGAAACCTGAAAATCTCATTTCGTCGTTTGTACTTTCTGGGTTATCATGTCCTCATCTCCCTCTCACACATGCACACACACACACGTTCCTCCCTTCTCCTGTCCAAGGATCATCAACAGAAGAAAATTGCTGAGAGTGAAGCCTATGTCTCTCTGTGGAATACACCTATTACAGAGCAAACTGGAAAACTACAGGAAATTTCATAATCGGGGCCATATTAGCCCGGGGCATTGCAAACCCGGTACTGTCAGCGCGGGTCACGCTACATGGGAACAATTCTGGAAAACAAGGGAGGAACAGAGCAAGGCGTTGGGGGGAGTAATTAGGCGCTTATGGCAGCTCACGAAAATCCGAGCACTGGATCCAGGTCTTTGGAAAGTCCATGAGAGGCTTTGGCGAGGTTAGAGGTGACAAAGCAGAGCGGTAAAATCTCAGGCTGTGCTTTCTCCGACTCCGGAGGAAATGGGGAGTTTTGGCACTGGTCTGCGATGAAGCTAAATCCCGAACACTGCGCAACCTTTTTTTTTTCCAGTCTGACAATCACAGGGAATGAAATTCCAGTGGAAATGAAGGGGTGCAGATTTTCATTAGCTGGAGGGAACGCTCGGAAACGTCCGTCGACTGCGTTGCGGTCACGGTGGCGCAAAGAAGGGCTCGTTAAACCGGCAGCTCAGGTTTAGACAGTCGCTTCGCTGGGAAATGTGGCGTGGAGGGTTCAAGAGACTGGTTTTACCCACTGGGACATCTGGTAGGGTGAAGGAGGTACGAGTTCAGATAATCTCTTTGGTACCTTCGGACTAAGTGGAAACCAAGACAATTTGCCTTCTTTTGAATGATCTTAAGGCGAGCAGTCATCTTTACCTGGTTCACGATCGAACCTCTCAAAAGCTCACAGGGCTTCAGCTGTTTGTTTGGTTTACTTAAAGAGAGCGCCTGGAGGCTGCGCGGCGAGGGAATCCAGATGCTCTTTTAATGCCTCATGAAACGCCAAGCCTCTGTCATCGTACTCACTGCCGGGCGAAACGCACCTAGAGCCGGACCCGAGACACAAGACAGGTTCGGCGTAAGCACACGCACAAATTAACCCACGCACCCACACACCGACACATGCACACGGTCTTTCTCTCCGCCGCGTGCTGCAGTACACACACTGGTTGCCCCGAAGAGAAGTTTGGTTTCATTGTTTAATGACTCTGCTATTCCCCACTAATGTTTTACATATGAGATGGAGATTGCTCCCATTTGAAGAGAGAGAGAGAGAGAGAGAGAAAAAAGAAAATAGAAAGAGAGCAGACATCCATCTTCCTCTCACTGACTCACTTGCTGCCTTTTCATTCCCACTCAAATCTTTTACGCTCGGTCATTTTCAATCTGATTTCCTCAGACAACTCAATTACGTTGGCCGGGGCCCATTTGTTTTCCGACAAAATATTAGGGAATGGAGTTTATGAGTCATAAGAAACATCTTTCAACTCGATCCTATTAGTCACCTTGTTTCTTGACGGCTTCTCGCAAAACGTCCTTTTTGTCCAGCATCTGAGTGAAGAGAGAAAACAGAGCAACACATGTTTGCACTGGACAGAGTGTACACTTACAGTACAGACCTCACACAGAACCATGGACACGCACACACACACACACACACACCTCCTGAGCCTGTATGTTTAGCTAGAGTTCAATAAATCATTGACCCCAGAGAACTCTGCAAAACCAACCTTTTTTTTCTTCTTGTACTTTCAGAAACCACAGACCATGGATCAAGTAAATGTGACAAGTGAGTGGACTTTCTGTTACCTTGCCGCCCAGATCAAATCCTATATTTTCCCTCATCGCAAGCTGAACTTGACCTCTAACTCCCCGCTCTCTTGTTTTGTTCTTTCCTGGGCACATTTGCGTGTTTCCTCAGTGGCGGTGTTGGCGTCGGAGCTACGCAAAAGGAGAGAGTGAAGGGCAAAGACGAGACGTACTGGAGAGAGATCAACGCCGCCATGGCCTTGACCAACTTGGCGCAGGGGAAGGACGGCGCCTCTGGGACCACCAGCTGCATCATCCAGAAGTCCTCCCATATAGCAGAGATCAAGACTGTTAAAGTGCCGCTGATGCACAAGTATTAGCCCTGACGTCATCCTCCTATCTCTCTATGCAAACCAGCAAACATTCCTGTTTCAGCAAACTCGCCGGAGTCCACAAACAACTCCCAAAGAAGTGAAAAGAGAACTGTGCGTAGGGGGGGGGAGGGGGGCAAAAAGAGAAACCATTCTTTTTGGTTGTTATTGGTGTATAAAATAGCGCAAAGGAGGCCTTGACCATCATTTTCTTTGCCGGTTTGACAGACAAATATCGAGGAGTTTTTTCTGCAGTATTTCCTAAAATAAGACACTTTTGTAATGTTAACTTATTTTTGATGAGTCTGATTTTTTTTCTTTTTCTTTCTCCTGTTTGTTTATGCTACGAAAATTTGTATTTTTGCCAAAAGTGCCTTTGTTTTTTAGACAAATAACTCGCCCACTGTGGTCAATGCAAAGTACAGATCCTGAGGTGCCTCTTTGGAATATTTTAACAAGTTTAGTGTCACAGTCGTGATTCAGGATTTTCTGAATGGAAACTCCCCATACATAGCAGCCTAGTGCCTTAAGGACTGAATGAGCTCACCATCTGAGGCACTGAACTCGAATAGCACACACATACACACACACACACCCACACACACACAAACTCTCCTAAAAAAAATACCCAGCAGTAAATCCCTGAAGGAATTGTGCTTATTTTGACTGGAGTCTTCATTTTGACTGTACCGAACACTGTTTTGTCTCAGTCGGCCTCGCGCTGCTGGCAGGCCAACAATAACCGCCTGATACGTAGATGCGTTGCCCTGACGCGAGCAGCAGATCGATAAGCAGATCGATAAGCAGACCCAACGCGCTCCCCCGTGTCCACGTGTCGGTCCTTTGATCTCATTACCCAGCGAAGGACTCTGCGCTCTTATCTGGGCTGCTGAAACGTGCCCAAGCGCTCAGCTGGGCCCGAATGAAGTCACGTTCACCCACGCAGTGGCACAGATGTACGTAGACCTACGGGGCACGCTTTAAGGTTCAGTTCACTATCTGTTCTGACGGACCAATGCCATGACCTAAAAGGGATGTTTTTGCTTTGCGTTATCAGTGTTTTATGAGGACAGTGCTGCCTTTTCACATGTTTGTGCTCAGAACAAGATAGTCCGTAGTGAATGAAAAGAAGAAAAAGAAAGAGAAAAAAAAGCCTCCACCAGCTCCCCCCAGCCTTTTGATCCTCAGCCCTCTCAGCTGTTTAGCATTACATCCAAATTACTGTTTACAAGAAGCCAGAGGACAGACTTAAAAGTTTGACTTTCTCCCCCCTCGCTTTTTCTTTTTTTGTTTGTCTTCAAAAATACATTTCAGTATTATCTTTTTGTCAGCCAAGCAAGTGTTCAAAGTATTTGTTATTGTCAGTCTGTGTATGTGTGGTCGTTTTGTTTTTGATGAAAACGTCGTACTTGGTTTCACTTAACCGTACCGCATTAAGAGCTTCTTTGTGTCATCCAATGGAAAGAATCTCTTCTCTAGAAAGGACTTACGTACGGCGCAAATGTTGTAAACGTTTGCGGCCAAGTTCACAAACGGGGGGGGAGGGGGATTGAGTTGGACTTATGGGAGAAAGTTGGCTCTCTATGCTGACTTTTTAATTTTATGTATATCTTTAAGGTACTGTTTATGTGTGTCAAAATGTACACTCCTTTATAAATTGTGCAGTTTTGACAACCAATACTGCGCTTACGGTCAAGGACTTTGAGAAGGAGTGAAGCTGCACAAAGTGACTTTTTGACATTTTTTTTTTTAATGTCTTGAATGTGCAAACTGTTTAAAAACAAAAAAAAAGAAGCTGCACTTACAGTTCTTGGTTTTCGATCAGAAAACACACAGCCTCCATTGAGAGAGTTTTTACAAAAAAGGTGACGAGAAGTAAAAGAAATGAAGGACAACCCTGTGTTATTCCTGTTAGCGTGCCTATGGAGGTATCATGAAATCGATCGCACTAGCCAATCCCCAGGCACTATTTGCTTATGCAGTGGGGGTTGTGGGCTCCCACATGTGTTTTTTATACACCTGATCCAGGCAGGGTAGCTGCGGGGCAGTGCCGGGCCCGCTCCTTGTGTTTCTAATCGCACCTCTGAACCTCTGGACCACTCGCGACCCTCACACCTCACACGACACCCCGCTCGCTGGGAAGAGAGAGAGAGCGAGGGAAGGAGGCTTCAGAGACAACAGAGCATTCTTTGTTGTCACCTACCTGCACTCACTCCTCAACAACGACAGCAGCTCTAACAAAAGGTGGGGGGGGTGGAGGTGGGGGGGGTTTCCACGGCCAGGACTCTGGTACTGTTCATGCCTTTCTCCAGCTCGAGCCCCGCTTTCACAACCACGCTGACAAATGGAAAAGCATCGGTATGTATTAAAGCCTATAAATTATTATTGCAGACTTTGTAAAAACAAAGTGGTGACCATAGTTTGTTTTTTTATTGTTAAGTTATATAAATTGAGAATTTTTCTTTTTTTGTTTGTTCTGATAGAGACTGGATTTTCAATCCAATGACCAAATGCATATCTCCTTGTATTGTCCGAGTTGCTCTCATGTAAAATTTCTTTTATAAAAAATGTTGTTACTTGGTCAAAGCAAATAATGAATGAATAAACCTCTGAATGAAATGCAAAGCATCTTGTGTTTGTTTATTTTGTTGATCATTTTCACAAGCTTTTGCTAGTTTATTTGTTTTTGCTTCACTATGTTCACTAGCTAACTTTGTCTGAAGTTTGAAGCTGAGCAGTTAGCGTACAGTGTTTTATTTTTTTAGAGCTTTCTCTGAAAACAGCTGGTAAGGAGGTTGATGAGAGCGGTGAGACTCAACCTAAAGCATCAAAGTCGTACATCAAAACAATTAACATAAGATGCTAAAACACTTTGTAGAGCCAAGTTGGGAGACAATCCTCTCTACGAACCATCCCTTTCACATTACATTTAGTTATATATTATATTTTTGATATAAAAAACTATCATCAGTGCAGCTATAAAGGCAAATATTAGACATTTCCCTTTGTCTTCTCTAAAGAGCCTCACGTGATCTGCAGGGGTGTCGGTGTGTTTACCATTTGAAAGGAGAGGGAAAGAACAAATAGGAAAGACAAATTCTTTAGTTGTGTTTTGTTGATGTCACCAGGCTAAAGTCTTAATTCTAACCATGGGCCACCGCTCGACACTGATCGCAATGTAGAAGATGTTTGTTTACGACACACAAGGCGGGGTGGTTTTTTAAGAGCTAAACAAACTAATCACGACAAACCATTGGAAGAGCTGAATGTATACAGCGTCAACCACACGCCACACATTAGTGGTTTGGGCCCCAGCGTTGGCTATCTCCTGTGTATTTTTGCTACCTTTTAGAAGGATGTTGGGCGCTTCGCTTTATTTGTTTGACCCGGGATCAGATCGAAATCGGTGTCTCAGAAGTTTAAGCGGGCAGCAGCAGCAGCAGCAGCAGCAGGAAGAGACAGATGGCTTTAAATAAAGATCTCATAAAGTTTGGATTTTCTATATCCGCTGTCGTGATGTGGATACCTAGAGAAGTCTGTACATATAATTTGAACCCTTGTGGTATTGCGGATCCAGTATGATAGCGTCAATGGACAACCGAGCCTTTGTGCAGTGTCTGAGTCTGAAGGCATCTCAAGGAGGCCAGGGGAAGCCTGAATTTATGTCTCATGCTTCCTAGGTGTGTCCCTTTCCTCAGGGCTCAGTCTCCCTTCTCTTTCCTGTATATTAATGGCTCTACCATGCCACCGCTTGTCCTGAACATGAGCTCTGCCACAGAGCTGGGGCCGAGACCCGTCTCAACAGTGCGTCAGGGAAGACGGAGCGAGAAAGATCCTGAAGGAGAAAACAAGATTGCAAGAGCTGATTTTCAGAGACAGGAATAAAAGATGTTGACGGCAGCCGTTCCCGAGCTGGTTGCAGCGAACGCCACAAGCTGTAAATGCTGCTGAGTGTTGGACGGCCCTGTGTACTGTGGTTCCATTCGTCAGTCAGAACCAATCTGGCCTGTGGAGTTGCCAAACCGCCCAACAAGATGCCCCGCTGGTTTCCTCGTGGATCAGCTGCCTCTAGACCTCAGCGTGGCCCTGTGAGATTGCTCACCCGGACACTTCCTGAAATAATCCTATCAGGTTTGTTGACCTCTCGCCCCTCACTGCTCTGAGCCGGCCAAACCCCACCTTCGCTGAGCAACACTTTCCATTGAAAAACTAAGTGATATTCCATGCTGCCTATAGCTTCTCCCTTCTTTTTTTATTTTTTGGTTTCACCCATGATTCCTCTCTGCGTTGCTGACATATTCGAAAGGAGTCGTGGAACTGCACGGTTATCTCGGCGCAGGAGACGGACAAGTGGAGATTCTCGCTTGGCGCGGCCCCTGACTTGACAGACTCCAGACTTCACCTTGGCCATTTAGTCGGCCAGAAACTCAACTTCACCGACGGCGGGCAAAACCACACGGAATGAAACCGGAGAACAGCAGACGTCCTGAAAATCATTTCCCCATTTGATGAGGAAATATGACTCCCGTGGCATGCTGAAGTAATTAGTTACCTTGCTGTGAAGGATGCTCCAAGGAGCCCCTGTTCATTAGAGCCAGGACTTTGTCTACTGCTTGCCTCCTGCCCTTGGACTCAAATATAAGAAAAATCGCCGGGCCTAATTGTTAGATTCCTAAAAGAATTGACTGATTAAAAACTTGGTCCGGCCTTGCAATCATTTTGGGACCGGGGTCTGTTTTGGATCAGCTGTAACTTCATGGATGTTTGAGGAGGTGATGCATGCAGGCCACTGCTCAGATCATGCACACTGTGTGAACCGGAGCTAATCACACAGGAGACAAAGGGTTAGCGAAGCAGACAAATTATACCACTGAAATTAGCATATTTTCCCAAAGTGCACATCTGTAGATGAATGCGGTCTGAGTTGGAGAACAGTGAAGCGGGATTACGCTGCACGGTGCTAACACCGATTACTGACTAAATGAATTACTGCAATGAAGCAGGTATGCGCTGGGAACAACGTGTTATTTCAGTATTAGTTCTGATTTCTGGCTTTCCTTCAAACATTTAATATTCTTTGAAATATTTACTCATACACATGGTCAGAATGGAGAAAAACTGTTGATCCAGGCCGTTCTCCCCCAAGTAAGAGTCAGATTCCTACGCCTTTCTTCCAGATTGCAATTGTATTTGTGTCATTTACTCAAATCATTCATTTTGAAGTGAGCAATACAGTCCATGTTTGTCTTCTTGATTCCATTATTGTATTAAATACATTTTTCATCTCCATTGCGATGCGGTTTCTGAGTCTTCTCTGTGTTGAGCTAACCTAAGGCAGTAGAAAAATATTTCCTGTCTTCATTTCTCATAATAAACGTCTTCAGAAAACCACCGGGAACAAGGGGGAGAGAGCTATGCTTACACGGAACCGCAAGCAAACGCTGCATTTGGCCAAATGGGGACATGTCGGGTGTTATTCCAGGTGGACATCATCTCTATTTTGTTGTGGGAGAGAGTCTGGGTCTGAAACGGGCGGAAAAATTTGACACATGCCAGTTTTAAACAAAAAGGGTCAATTGCTCTCGTAAGAACAGGCTGCGGAGGCATGCACATTGCTCTGACCTGAGAGCATTGGGGAATGGATAAATGTGGATGGTTTAGAAACACTCTGCTCCGTTGCCAGAGTAAACTGCTCTCACAGAAAGGGAGACACACTTTTCACGAAATGGAACAGCAATGGGTCTTTGGAGGCGGGCGAATGCAGGAAATCTCTGCTTTGATACCTGGTGTCAAGTTTTCATGATTACACAGACCGCAGTTGCTCAGTACATGCACCACGCTGTGTTGTCGGCGAGACGGCGCTTACACAAACTCCAACCACGCAAAACCTTTCTTCCTCCTCGCCGTAAACTGACATAATCCCAGTAACAGACTCACCGCAAAACCCTGCAACACAACAGGTCTCGTGTTCATTGCTGTTGTTCAGAGGTTAGTCTGATCCTTTTCCATTGGCCTCCAACAGCCAAACAGGCCCACCATGCACAGCCACATGTAGCGGATCTCGCTGTTTGTTTATTGGAGAATAATGCCTGTGAATTTCCTCCCTGGATCCCTTGTCTCAGATCATCCAAGAGTCACTCGCACACAGCAACAGGGCTGCACAAGCCGGTGTTGTAGCTGCCTGCACCTCAGCTGTTTCCCAACAGCCTGAATCCTGGTAATTGCTTGCTCTCTGAGCTCCTGAGACAGACCGACTAGACAGCTGCTACAAACAATGAGAGGTGCCGTGGGTCCAAGCCAGTGCTCGCTGCCAACACGGGATCAAGACTAAGCAGAAGGACCTGCGGAGAGCGGAACGATGCGCGTGCTGTCGGGTGGGAACTGGTACGTTCTGTTTCGTTGGTGCAAACAAAAGTTAAGATGACGTATCTATTTTCATATACACATGAAATCCCCCCCGATGTTTCAGGTCAGATATAAAATCCTTCACAGTCATTATTTGGAACACACAAAACACATTGATGGCTTTGAGGGATGCTTCCCCACCAAAGAGCATGCATCGCATTTTAGGTCCAAAGTAGTGAAAGTCAACGTCTTAGATTTTAAATGCTACCTCAGATCTGTCCGTGCTTGGCTCCCTTTTTTTCACTCACATTGGCCAATTACTAGTACATCATGTTTTATATCTAGCCCGCCATGGTTGGCCACAGATGTAAATGAGCCACACCCTGACACATTGCTGTTGGTCTCAGCCAGGTGTAATGTCTCGGGCAGTGGCTCTCAACTTGGTGGTCAGGACCCCATAAAAGGATAAAAAAGATTTGAGGGATACAAATAAAAAGCATAGATTTATGTTACAAATAATTATGTTTTGAGTGTGAAAGTATGTTTTCAACCTTGGCAACAGAATTTTGATCAAATAAAGGAAATAAATGTGATCATATTTGCTCAGTTTTTATTCCATGACAGAACTTTGGTCATGTGACATCAGGTGAGATGAGTTGAAAGAGAAGAGAAAAACAAAGTAAAAATGGCTTGTTTTTGTTAAATACTGGATTTGTAATCTCTGTAATCCCCAGAAAATCCTACAAGTGAAACAAACCTACATACTGTATGTCCACTCTGAATCTATAATGTGACCTGATGAGCAGTCACAAGAAGACGTTGCTTTAAAGTCAGAAAGCTGGAACCCCTGGTCGAGGAAAGACAGTTCATGGTTATAATGTTTCAAATATATCAAAAAGGTATTCTTTTTGCATTGGAGGAACACTTTCATTGCAGTCTTATTTCAGCTCCTGTGAATGAACTTTGGGTGTTGCCGGTAGCTGAGGCAGCATAATTCCAAAATAACACTCACGGCAGCACCGTATACCATGATTGCATGATTGTTGTTTTCGCATTCTGTGGTGTCACCAGCGAGCCACTTTGCCCTCCAAAGTTCATCCTCCAAAGCAGATAGGGCTGCCCGCTCCGTGTTGGGTTTTGCCCTCAACCAGGCACTGAGACGTTGGTTTTAGCCTGATGGATTGGGCTGTTAAGGAAAGCGGAATCTGTAATTGCAATTTATGCAGACAGTGCCTCATTGAGGTGGCTGTGTCATCCCTCCACATGCAGGGAAAAACGGCAGAAAGCACTATCTCCTTAACCACCACAAAGGGCATTTAAACGTTGTGTATAAATAGGCAATAGTGGCTTTAAAACATTACATACTCGATCTGTGACAAATTATCTCAACTCATCGTCCACTCACTAGCTTTTTTGTCGCTTTCAACTTCATCTCATGTCTCATGATTACGTATATACTTGTACACCAACCCAGTCGCCAGAATAAAATGTTGGCCATGTACGTTTCTGCAAACCTCGGATACTTTGAATCGCAACGTTTCTGAACCAAAACTACATTTCAGATCTAGATATACGTGTTTATCAAGGTGAGTAGTGAGCAGTAGTATTTGTAGTAGTACTATAGTATTTTAACTGGTCAAGAAACATTTGCCGTTTCAAAATTGCGTTCTCAATTATGTTACAGGTTCAGGCATCAATACTGCTTGGTTAGGTTTGGTAAAACTTTTGGTCGAGTCCATCTCCATAGATCAACAAGTTGAAATGCCCAACTTTACAGCAGAATTAAACATCTTTACAGCCTCTCTATAGCTAATATCCCATTCATGACAAGTATGAACTCATATGTTTAAATGATATTAAGGCTTTATCACTGTTTTCTTTTGTTCAATTAGAGGCAGCGTAACATACGCACGGACACACAGACCAACATTGGAATTAAGTCGTGAATGTAAGTCTTTATTCACTCTACTTTTAGCTCTGTATTGGTCTCTACTGACTCCTGAGAAAAACAACTGGCTGCTAAATGCTTCATTATTTCATGCTCGCTCACTTGCTATTTGCTAACTTTGTCCACAGTTTGATGCTGGGCAGGAAGCGCTCAGTACATTTATCAGAGATTTCCTGCTGCGTCTGAAAACGACGCTGAAGAGACTAAACTAAAATATTAAAGTTTATACTAAATATATACAGATAAGCGCAGTTTTGGGGTTTATGTTAATTCTATTTTGTTAATCTGTTGTCTAATTTGTTCTTATACCTGTTACTTTCTTGCCGGTTTGATATTAATTTGTGCTTAGTTAAAATGATTTAAAAAATCTTAAGCTATATGTAAATTGAATTAATAACCTCCGTATAGATAAATCGTACTTAACGTAACCACCAATGAATTCTTTTGTTGGGGGTGAAAGTGGACAGTTTTATTTCTGGGTTCTCTCTGGTAAATCTGCTTTTACACAGTATTTTGGAGCCAATGTCTACATCATTACTCGGTTGGAAGTGTTTTGGGGGCAGAGAGTATTTCCACCAGCCGTCGTGAGCTGCAGCAGCAGCGGGCAGACAGCAGAGCAAAACAGAAGCCACAGCCACTCATAACATAATGACAGCCGGGGGATCACAAATAAGACATAGACGAGAGCGGGGCCTGGTGTCTCTGTGTAATATTTCATCACAGAAAAGCTAAATACATTCCTCACTACAGTCAAGTGTAACCACGTCAATGCAGCAGATGTAAGAAATGGCAGCTGCCGGAGGAATGCGGTTTGGCAGCGAGCGGAGCCCTGGAGAGAGACTGGAAGGTCCTCTCACGTTAACACTTTGTGTTTGGGAACACAAAGATACATTGTTGACGGCCAGAGCGGGATTGAAGCGCATGTCTGCCTGTGCCGAGTGTGTGTGTGTGTGTGTGTGTGTGAAACGACATGGTGGTGGGTTCAATCGCCTTCATAGTCATATGGAAAAATCCCACACAAAGCGGGCCTCCATGTGTCCAGACCTAGTGAAACTCCCAGCACATATTTTACAGCAAAAGGATGGTATTAAGGAGCAGTCAGAGTGGTATTTGAAAGGTATTAAACACAGTGGCACACATACACTTTTTTAACCATTTTATAAGAGCATATTATGATATTTAAACACTCGGGGGGGAGAGAGACATATAGAGGCAGAGTGAGCGGCTGTAGACCTGGCAGGCAGCGTGGCATGATTGTGGCAGCCAGTTTTGAAGGCTAGTAAATAAATAGGCCTCACATTTGCTCAAGCGTGCAGCCGAAGCCAAAACTGTAATGTTACCATAAATCTGGAATCGAATGGGCACACTCGGCCAACGCAGGAGCCCATTCCTCCAGATGTTAGTTATGGAACTCTTATTTTCATTTAATTTTTTCCTCCCCCCCCCCTGTCAAATACATACATATGTTAGGCGTAAAACCGTGGAGCAGTGCTGTCTGGATTCACAATCTCGTCACGGGTGATTCGCAGTTTGATGAATTCAGGTTACGACTTCACTCACTGCAACCATTCCGCTTTAGTGGACTGACATCTGATCCTGTCCAGGCAGCGTGGGTGTAGAGCTGCTGGGTAAAGTCAGGTGGGTTGGTTTGACTCCTTGCTGCATCAAACACTTCATCGTTCTTCACATGCAGACCATTAAAGTTGGAAGGACGAACAATTTGTCTCAATTTATGCCTCTGCTGGAACACCAAACGTTAGAAATATTATGTGACTGTCTCATTTAAATTTACGCTGTCTCCATGTAACTAATGTATCTTATCCACTGGCTGTAATTTGAAAAATTACCAAATTTCATCCCTTTTTAATTCTGTTGGCGTGAACTATGAGTCACATTTTTTAGGCCATCTGTAATCAGAATGGTGTTGTGTTTTCACAGTGTGTAAACCATAATGGAAAGCAGCTGTTATAGATTATCAGCTGAGTCAGATGTTAGCGTTTAATACTGATGGTGTGTTTACTGTCCAACCCCTTTTGAGACATCTCTGATTTGGCGATAAATAAAGAAGAGGGGCTTATAGAGAGTGTTGGATAAAAGTTTTGCAGTTTGTGATGCAGGTTTACTAAATAAGTACATATACTCAATTATTGTACTTTCTTCTTCTTCTTGTACTTTAATTGGGAATGTACATGTTATGCTACTTTATGCTTCTAACTTAACTTAAACATAACATTTAAAAAGGAAATATTGTTGCATTTATCTGAAAGTTAGGAGATACTTTGAAATTTTACCAATAAATTAAATATGATGCATTGCTAGATTCAACTACTCAACAGTACATAAAGTAGGTGAGATAAAATGCAACTCATACTGTAAGTTAACAGGAAAACTATGATTTAATACAAAATTATGAAAGTGGCCAATTTCCATACTTTTACTTTTGATACTTTTTGGCACACTTTGCTGGTACTGTGCAATATTGGGTCCAATGCTTGTTGTGTTTCCAAAGCAACAACACCTGGATTTGAAAAGTAAGACACTGAAAAACATTACTTTTGCTGAGGGGGCAGTCCAATTGATCAAATGATGCAATTTTATTATGTCATTGGAAAGAGAACCAGTCACACGTAACCAATCACTCCTTACAGGAACTTCAGCCCGTTGAGGTATACTGTACATTTCTGGAACCGCTTTTTCATTGGATGTTTGGTCCTGAAATTTATCAAAAAATAGAATCACTTCCTCCCAAACCCTGGACGTATTTGACACTCATGGTAGATGGGTGCGAGCACTGGCCAAACCACATACTTCAAATCCAAGACCAAGTCCAATTTCAAGAGGGGACCTCTGCGTGGCATCCTCTTGGAGACACAGCAGCCTCATCTTCAGCCGTGGTTCATGTGCCTCGGCGGACACCTCAGCGATGTGTACAGTAGTGACTTTAGCACCATTTGGCAAGGACCGCACAAGACCTCCCGAGGCCTTTGGAAAATATGGTCCTTTCACTGCCTACAGAGCACACACTGTGCAACCCTCTGAATTCTTCCTCTAAGTTTAATCATCACACTTTATACCATTTTTGGGTGCAGATGGCTGTGGGACTACCTCAAGAGGACATATATGGTCACATACAGTATCCTTTTCATTCGGAGTCGCCTGGCTGTGACCATTGTGGGCTTCATTTCAGGGCTGTTGGAAGGACGGAGAAGAGGCCATTCTGTGAATCAGCATTACTAACAAGGGCCACGCAGAAATGACAAGGTGGGTTGTATTCACATGACAGCAGAAGGTTGGACACCTAGGTCTGACTTCTCCCTCGCATGTGACACAAAATGTTTTTAAAGAACTCTAAAAAAAACCTACACGGAGTTGCATTTTGTTCCAGATGTAGCCGAACACTGCAACTTAGAACTTGTCAGTGTTGCCACGACAGAAAGTAAATATTCCACTGCTCACCTGAGACAACTGTCAACATCTTTGCTCAGAATTATTTGATTCAAAGGAATAGTGCAGGCATTTTAGAAAATATGCTGATTTGGTTCTTGCCAAGAGTTAGAGGAAAAAATGTATACAAATCACAAGTCTGTCTGTTAATTATAAGGTTACAGCCATTAGCCGGTTAGCTCCTAGAATTAAGTTCATAAAAAGTAATATTATAATACGTCGATACAGTACTTTAGGTCGAAAAAAGTGAAAAAAGTGATAGTATACTATATCCAAAAAAGTCATACTATTGAAAGTTGAAAAAAGTGAAAAAAGTAATAGTATTATATGTCAAAATTATTTAAAAAAAGTCATAGTATTGTATGTCGGAAAAATCATTATATCATATGGTTTTATCATACCCTATGTTTATCATACCTATGTAATACATCCATAAATTCATAGTACTTTATGTCGAAAAAAGTTTAAAAAGTGATAGTATAGTATGTCGAAAAGAGTCATAGTATTGTATGCCAAAAAAGTGAGTGTTTTAGGTAAAAAAAGGTGGAAAAAAAGTCAACTGTGGCCCAAGCTGGCTCGACACAGCTCGAATGCTGCTGAGGAGAGCTGGGCGGTTGGGCTACGACAAGCAGCTGTTCCTCCTGCAACCAGAGAACTTGGACCTTACTGGACTAACATCTTTCCACAGCTCTGTACTGCAGGCATGGCAGATCTTCAAGACCACACATGCCACCATTGAGGTTCCTGGAATGTGGTTGTTTGAGGAACCTTTGTTCTTTAACAACTTATTACAGAATCGAACTCTGCAATCTGCCAGCGAGTCTCAGAGAGGCTGGCTGCACCATACTGGGCCATCTGATGAAGATGACGGCGACATCGATGGACACCTTGAGAAAGAACAGACACATCACCTCAGTGAGGATGATCAACAGAGTAGTGAGTGGTGAGAGCTGATTGACAAGTTGATATTGTTCTGTGCTGGATGAGTTCCATTCCATTATCCAAACCGCTTAGGGTCGCGGGGCGCTGGAGCCGATCCCAGCTGACATTGGGCGAAGGCAGGGTACAACCCTGGACAGGTCGCCAGTTTATCACATGTAGAGACAGACAAACATTCACACCTACGGGCAATTTCGAGTCTCCAAATAACCAAAGCTGCGTGCCTTTGGACTGTGGGAAGAAGCCGGAGAACCCGGAGGGAACCCACGCTGCCACGGGGAGAACATGCTAACTCCACACAGAAGGACCACCCCAGGATCGGGGATTCGATCGGGGATCGAACCCCCTCTTGCTGTGAGGTGACAGTGCCAGCCACTACATCACCATGCAGGCCCGCTGGATGAGTTGTTTTATTTTTAAAAAAATGTAATTGATGATGTGACAGTGATCGGGTGTCTCCTGGATCAATAAAGGAATTTGAAAACCAAAACCTCTCATTTCCTCTCCTCTTTTCCTCTCTTTATAAAAATAAATACATGGTGCAGTCAAATAGTCCTTTTCTCCAATACTCCAATCAAATAAAACTTAATACAATCTAACAAAACTTATCACAATCAAATAACACTTAACACAATCAAATAAACGTAACACAATCAAATAACACTTAACACAATCAAATAAACGTAACACAATCAAATAACACTTAACACAATCAAATAAAATTCAATACAAACTAATTAAACTTAAACTCTAAACCACCAGCTATTAAAATAGTTCCTCCACGCCGGATTAATTCTGTCGGCGACGCACTCAGGTGTGTTATCACTAGCGGCCCCTACCAGCCGGAGGTCGGTTACGCAGTGAATGAGGAGTCAGCAGGCAGTCAATGGAAGCATAGAACGGGCAATAAAAGCTGTTCCACTATTATTTCAAATATGACAATATTCACAATTTTTATACGGTTCATTTAAACATAATCCGTTTGGACATTTTGAATTCGGCCTTATTCCGAACTGATCATTTTCAGATTAAAACGTGGGATACATGCTGATATTATTCGGGTTTTAGGAGCATTCTTTGGACGTACAGAGCACATTTGGAATATGAGTCTCAATAGGGTTTTTTACGGCACTTTAGACGTGGATATCAACTGCTTTTTGAATATGCGCAAATGCCGACCTTTTCAGGGAGGTGGTTAAAGGAACGAAAGAGGGAGGCTGTGCAAGAAGGACCAGAAATGGATAGAACCAGAGGAACATCCTGAACAGTTTTTGCACCTCTAATCTGGTCTATTCTGGAGGCAGGAGCCAGTCCTTGATCTCCACACAGTGGAGGTGGTAATGGATGGCAGCTCATGACCTCACTAAAATATATATATATATATATATGCTACTGTCTGCTGCTTGATTGGATGAATGTAAATATTTGAGCGCAGCACTGCTGCATGCTGGGAGGCCGAGCTGCTCAAAGGTAGCGATGAAGCAAAGGTTTGGAACTGTGGGGAAGCAGAATCACGCTACACCCACACACACACCACTGTTACACTGTCTGCCCACAGCCACAGGAGGTCACGAGGCAGCGGTGCGGTGGAGGTGGGGGTTTCTTTTATTACAAAGCCCACTCTGGGCACAGTGTTTGTGGAAGAGAGCTCTCCAGCCTGTGCCACTCGATGTTAAGACAAGCTGGAGCTCAGCAGGGTAACAACATGAGCCATATTGCAACTGGAGGTAGCGAGGTGTAGACAAAACAGCCACCCCAGTACTGTAGCTACTATACACCCCACTGCTCTCGGACACAGACAGTCACAAAGGCATTGCATGCAGGCAGCATAAGGGAATGCTCACATGCATGCACATCTGTTTAGCAAGTCTGAGGTATCTGAAGGTGTCGGGTTTTCTCCGACATCTACGTCTAAAACAAATAATCAAAAACTGTTCTGGTTCACTGCATATTTAGTCAAAAGTGAGTTTATGCGAGAATCTGACTTTTTGGGCATTTGTTTAACCATGTAAAAATGATTAGGCCATAGAAATGTGTTCTGAAAACTCACCGGAGAGTCAAAACAAGAGAACTTGTTCCACCCCGAGGCCTGAAACCTTGTTCAAGAACTCTGTTACGAAAGCTTGTGAGATGACTTCAATGCTCAGCTAGCCCGAACTAATACTAAATGTAACTACTTCTTCCTACCTATTTCCTGTGATTAAGAAAAATCAATTTTAAATGGGGCAGGAGCTAACCCCGTCATAATGGAGGAACAAAGTAATAGCAGCTGAAGAAGTCCTTCTAAAGGGTAACCAGTCCAGCATAGCAGCAAGCAGCCAACCATCTACGCTTCTGACGAGGTTGGATGTCATCTGTATTAGTGCAGTTACGTTAAAATAACACTCTTGAATGTATTCAATTGTGAATTTGCGTATTAAACAAGAGAGCTGAAGATGCATTGCGTTTGTAGAGCTGCATTAAACTGCACATTTATATAAAGCCTACAATCAGTAGTAAAATGGATGTGGAATATTTCATTCAAATTTCTTGTTCATCCGTTTGGCCCCGATTTGTAGTTTCTTTGTGATTTTGACATTTTTCATCTCTCCAGCACACAACAACAAAGCTGCACCGTCGGGCTTTCTGGGCCATGCTGACATGGCCGACCCAGATAAATCTCCACTTAAAGATCTGCTTCCTCATTTCTTGATCTTTAAGTAGCTTTCAGTAACCAGAGATCAATCAATTGTCCTCTCTCGGGCCATTAGACAGAGAGACGTACCTGAGCTTGAACCCTGCTAAATGACTCTTGCGAGCGATCGTGATTACAAAACACTTGTCACGCCTCTGTTATTCCACATAATCTGATTGAAAGGGAATCCCGCGACAAAGTGGTTATGGGATACACACAGCCCGCATTAAATGAAACCCACGTACATGTGAAGTGGTTTGTGTTTGTGTGACCTGGGTATGATTTCCTTGAAGAGCGCTTTATTTGACTTTAGCTTGCTGGTGGGAGGGTGGGAGAGGTAGAGGTTGGCTTTGTGTTCTCAAATTCAATTGTCCACGATACAGTCAAAGAGCATGAGCTGCCTGTGGTTTGCAGTAATAAACCTAAACTCGGGTTACATCCAAGGCTCAGAGGAGTGCAAATGGTCAGGAAACAAAACACAGCGATGTGGACCAGTAATAAGGTTAAGGCCTCAAGCTACAAGACCTAAAGAAAGTGCTAAAAAGTTCATCCTCTGAACTCTGTCCCGAAACGCCGCTAGGCTGAGGTCTGGCCTGGTGGAAAAACAGCTTCTAAGAAGAAACAACGGATCTTGCAAGGCCTTCCAGACCCCCTTGTCTCTTCAAAGTCGGGGAAATTGGGGTCTTTAGACTTGGTGGTTTACAACAAATTCTCTGGTCCAACCCCAAAATCGAGATCGGCTTGGCAAAGAAAAATAAGCAGTGCAATTACAACACAGGGGCCAGATTATTTATACAAAATAATGAATTTGTTTCTATACATGCCAATCATCTCACCCAAAAGGGAGTTTATTAATGTGGATTTTTTTCTTCTCACTGTGAGCAAAGCACTGCAGTCGGAGCATGCGTCCAGTCCATGAAAGTGTTTGAGGCATGTGGAAAGCTTACACCCATCCCTTGTTGATACAAAGTGATTAGTTTATTATAGAAGCCGAAGGCCCGGGTACGTGGGTATTTGCTTCCATGTTGTAGCGGTAGCATGAGTGAGATCCGGCTGGGCGTCCTGACACTCTGAACGACGAGGACGACGGGGCCGCAGAATCTGAGAAGGAGAGGCGGCGTGTGGCCAGAGATATGCCACACGGGACGGGAGCGCCGTCGAACGAGGGGGAATTACGGGTGGTGGGATGACGAGCGAAGTTACTCATCCTTCCATCTCGTTCCTACAGGGCAGCAGTGGCCCTGCCGCCGCTCTGTTTTTCGGCCCTTGCACTTATTGCCACAGTAACCTGAGGCCAGGGAGAAAGCAACCCCCACTGCGAGGTGAGTTTTCTCTTTCGAGGGTGAGGAGTCGCTGTCTCCTTGCTTTCTTTAGGGCCTGTACACAGGGCGCTGTGTTTCTGAAAATAACAAGAGTGGGTTACAATACAATCATTTAGGTTTAAATTAGATTGACAGAGTATCAACTATGAGGAAACTCAATTACAGCTCCATTACTAGCTGAATTGACTTACATGGATCCGAGGCCAGAGGTTCACACCAAACAAGGATCGAGGTTTCCTGCTTACCCGGGGCCTGTTCTTATTAAGTTATGGGGGTCTGGTGTGATTGATGGGTACACATACCGGCCCGCTGCTTCTGAGCATGTAGGTAAGCCTATGTGTTGACAGAATCCACCGTCATTCTTGATAGGACTCCCCCCCCCCAAAGATGTTTTTACTCTGTACATTTAACACTACGACCATTCAGGTAGTCTCCTAAGCTGAAATATTATTTCATATAAAAATACTACCATGCCCACACAAGAAGGTTCAAGGATTGTCATAGTGAGTCAAGAGGAGGGGGGGGGGGGGGGGGTTTGACTGACTTCTCTGTAACCCAAAAGGCCTACAGCAGGTCACACAGCTCAAAACAGATCAGAGTCCTGAAACAGGACGCTCCCGTTGCCTGATGAAATGTCAAAGGGTCTAAATGTAAACGGGTGCAACAACGTAAACACAAGGTTCCGAATAATCAAAGTGTTTCCACCTGCAGTGACAGAGCCATCAGTTCTGGGCATGCCGGTCATTACCTCACAGCCTTCTGATGCTCAGAGGGTAACCTAAGAGAGGCCAGAGCTCGGCTTTGGCTGACTTTTGGGGGAGGAAAGAGCGGGAGCAAAGGGGCATTTTCCTCTACCTCACCTCAGAACGTAAACAGTGAAACACTCCGCAGACCTACAGGTGCCTCGCAGCCTTTGTGCCCAGAACAAGGAAGGCCGTTAGGGTAAGAAAGGAAAGAAAGGTTTGATCGTGTTTGCAAAAGTTCAACCCCAAAAGCCGAGGGCCCAAAGAACTCAGTTAAAGCGAACTCTGAGAAGGCCTGCTGCACCCGAGTACCATCCAGACCTATCACGACCTCATTATCACGGGGCGGACCTCATGGGGAACATATTAGTCCCTCACCACAATATACAACTCAGGTGGTTGTGGCAGAGGATGATCTTTTCCAATCATCCTCTCACTCTCTTCTTCACTCCTATAAGCCGGCATGGGAAAACAATTACCCGATAGCAAACCGGCAGCGAGCATGACAAAGTGAGTGACGTCTGGGAACCCAACACCTTATGAAACGATGCCCGACGTCTCGTAACGTTTTTACGCATGACAGCATGACTGCTCCCCTGAGGGGCTCGTCTGAACGCTAAGCCATACGGCCCGCCGCTGCGACAGGCAGGAGAGGAGGAGGAGCAGGGAGACAGGACCGTGCTAATGAGAGCCAGATCTGCTGTGTTAGCTTAGCGCCCGGCTGCATCGCAAGACAGAAAAGCGGTCCATGAAGCTGCCCCTGCAGAGCTGCTCACAGGCTTCTGAGGCAACAAGGTGGGGCAGGACAAGTTTGACATGTTACTAAGTCTGGATGTGCAAAAAGAAGAGTTCAGTTCTTTCCACTTCCACATCAGACGATCTTCCTTGCGTTTTTTTTGCTGTTGCTGTGCCGCCAGTGGTAGTCTTCTACTTTTGACCCATTGCCAGTGATGGCAAAATATATCTATGGGCGACCAGGTCAACTAAAGAATGACACGTCTCCTCATTAGGTCCTGTTTGAGGGATAGCAAGGTCAGTCTGTCCACTACTTTGGTCCAGATTGAAATATCTCAACTGCTGTTGGATGGATTGTCATTAAAATCTGTATGGACATTCATGTCCCCCACGGGACCAATTGCAGTAAGTTAGGTGATTTTCATGTAGCGCCAAGCCAGGCTGACCCGGCGATGGGACACCTCAGGTTGTTCTATATGTTACTTCTGCGATAGAATGCCTAACTGAACTGGTTACATTAACTTCTAGAGACGAGGCAAGTTAAATGTTAAAGTGAGACATTGTTAATGTCAAGCACTTTCAATTACTTTGGCCATAGGTCCGGTAAAATGGAAAAACAAAATAATAAATCTGCAACATTTTTGACAATTTATCATTCAAAAATCTTCTCTCTCTTTTCTGTTTGTGAATTAATATCTTTGAGTTTGGGACTGTTGGCTGGACAAATCAAGCAATTTGAGGAAGTCACTATGGGCTGTGGGGGAACTTGCAACAGCAATTCTTTTCTTCAATATTTTTAGCAAAAAACAATTGAAATGAACCGAGAGAAAAATGTATTTGCTGCCCCATTTAGAATTAAATTCCGCACTAAATGACATTTCCAGCATACTAAAATAGAAGCATTGTTCAGCTTTCAAAAGGGCAGTGAAGGGGGCATTTAGGAAGGCTGCCCTACTTCTCATGACGTGGCTGTAAAAAGTAATGCGAATCGACCCGACTTTGTAAATTATTCCCAGGAAATACGGAATCTGTCAGCTCAGCCCCTTGAGTAGCTGACGTTTTTCCAGTGTAAGCATGAGGAAACAGCAGCGCTACAGATCAGCACATGGTTGGACCACATAAAGGCATTATTACGCCGTATGCCTCCGTTGTTGTTTGACCGAGACATATTTCCAGGCTGCGGCAGGAGATGAGGGATATGCTAAAAAGGAAGAGTCCTCGCTCTCGCTGCCAGCCCCGACCCTTTCATAATCGCCCAGGAATTATGCACATCCCAGTTAAAGCACTGGTAGAGTGAGTTATGCCTGAGGTGCTGTTTTCCCGAGTAGTCTGCCAAAAAGATGATTTAGATAGATCACACGTCTGACGGTTCCTCGGACACTGTTTGAACACCTCTTTATTCTGGGGACAGAGGAATGCGAAGGGCGCGGAGTGAAAAACCCATCACCTAACAGTGACATTTCCAACATGGCAACCATGACGGCAAAGTTATTAGTCATTTCTACTGAATACTCGGATATTTGAGCGAAGACGTATATTCGTAATCATTATACAACCTGCTTCTATGAGGTACAGATGTTGCGGCTCAGAGTTGCATTAACACCAACGCAGTTCCTTGAATTCGCTTAAAAAAAGATCTTTATTTAGATTAATACATTGGGCGGTTTGTAGTGAAATATGTTTACATTCAGCTTTACAATTCATACAGGAATTCTCCCACCAAATCCCTAAAATACACACAATTTACAAGGTACACATGTTTATACATATTTCTGAAGGTTAAAAAAAAAGAAAGCTATACTAGTTAAATAAGTAAAAGCCTACTTCCTTTTTGTTTACTTATACCATTAAATTCAAATGGTAAGCAATGTTTTATTTTCTGCTAAGTATAAGTTAACGTGTTAACAGTAAATACGCCTCTGAAGGCCATTCACTGGACAAACAAACACAAATAAATGGCACGCAGAGTTCCCCATGCAATTAAAAAGAGATTTAAAAAAAGAGAAAAATTTAATTTGTGATAAGACATGCGCTTGAATCCATGTCGTTTTCACCATCCCTGTTACAAGATTTCCCAGAACACACACCAGCACTCGAATACCACAAACACGGTCAGAGGTCAGGGGGTACAGTACATTTACAACTGCTTCTCAGACACAAACACAGAGATAGGAGTACTGTGAAAGCCATTAGCAATGTGGAGCACACAGCTTTTTCTTTGATTTTCCAAATTCAGTGGAAACACCCTCATGACTCACTGCACTGTCTAATATTGAACACTTTTCCTTTGTCTCTGTCCAGTCAAAGGGATCTTTATGAAAAACCATGGTCGTGCTCGTGTTATTACTGATATTGTCTGTCTGAGTGCGGGACTGCCAGTAGGTCGCACTCCATTAAAGCAACTCGTTACTACAAAGGCGTGCAATTTTAAAGAGTTTCCCTCTTCTTCGGCACCCAGTGGAAAGCTTGCTAGTGCTAAATCTATTGGATTTATGCACTCTTCAAAAAACACACCAAAAAGTTTGAAGTCCAAGTCAATAAAAGTAGTAAAATGCCATTCCAGACAGTTGGTAACTCTATTATACTCTGAAGAAATGAGGCAGTTGTGTGGACAACAGAGACGCGTGATCCGAGCCTTCCAAGAGTGGTGAGATGGAAAACAAGCTTCTCCATAAGAAGCATGATGTTCATAGAGTCTGGGCTGGGCTGGGCTGGGCTGGGCTGGGCTGGGCTGGGGGGGGGGGGGGGGGGTCAGGATAAAGCAGCATAAGAAAGACAAAAGACGGAGAAACGTCGGCCCTGCGTTGGTACAGATGTGCTCACTAAGGCGAGGTGCTCCGAGGACAATAAGCATGCTGGAGACAAGGGAGAACCCTCGGTCAAAATGTTTTTTATCATTCTCGTTGTCATACTCGAGACACTTGCTCGTGTGCCTGACGAGCTTTGGTTTGTACTTTTAGATTCCCTTCATATGTATGAAGTGAGAATGTTTAAAAAAAAAAATGTTGACCAAGGGACCCCAAACTGCAAAAAAAAAACACTGTAACTCAAAACAAAACAGAGGAGAGCAAAACTCACTCAAATTCCATTTAGAGGAAGGCTGAGCTGCATTGGCATTTAAGCGCAGCGTTGTTAGAAAGTGTGCAAAAAAGTAGTGTCTGTGTGATCACAGGTAGTGTGTGTGTGTGTGTGTGTGTGTGTGTGTGTGTGTGTGTGTGGACGGTCAACCCTCCACTGCCTACATGTCTGAGGAGGGCGCTCAGTTAAGGACAGCACACTGTGGGAGGGGCTGTTTTTTCAAGTGTGTATGCTTGTGTGGCACTGTGTGTGGTACTCGCATGTATGTTCTGAACATACGTGTGTGTGTGTGTGTGTGTGTGTGTGCATGTATTAGCGTGCGTTGTTTAGACCAGGGAGCAGTAGCCACTGCAGCTTGCGGCTCCCGCGTCCTCGTCGGTGAGCTGGACCCCTCGGCCGTGGGTCTCGGTCTGCCATAAGCCGGGAGTCTGGATGATCTTCTCCACCAGCTCCTCGAACGCACACTGAACGCCGTCCCTGGTCTTTGCACTCGCCTCTGGGGGAACAGAGTGTAGATGGGGAGGGAAAATAAAAAAAGGAGAAAGAAAGGGGAGGAGAGGAGAAAGAGGCAAAAAAAAAGAAAGAAAAAAAGGAGTGAAGGGGGAAAAAAACAAGAGAAAAAAGTGAAGTGGATTAAAAGAGAACGCGGAAAAGAAGATGAGATACAGATCCGTTGTCTGCATCTTGATGTCATCATCCGCTTGGGCTCCCAGAGCAGAGGGGTGGAAAATGTCTCAACAATAACTGTCAACCCCAGACACTAATAGTGAACCCGTGGAGGTTATTAGGGGACATAGTCAACACCTGCTCCACAACATGACGATATCCAGAAACATACTACATAATAATACCCACGGCATAGAGAACTCAATGTTATTTAATCAAGCCAAATCAGAATTAATACATTTTTTAAATGACTTGGGGGAACTTTGACAGATCTGAGTGAAATCTTTCCATTTCCACAGACATTTCTTAAATGACATTTTTCGGTACCTGGAAGATTAAAACTAGGTGTTTAAACTTTAAGTGCAAATCACGACAACTCCTCAAAGTCCTTTACCGACACATTTGAAAAAATAAAACTACAGGGGGAAAAGAGAGCGCGCAGAAAGTGATATATGAAGCCCGTTTTATTAATAGAACTATGCAAGCATTCCTCAACAAGTATGATAGTTATTTCAAAAGGCTGTTTCCCCCGTGTAATAGCCTGCTGTAGATCATGCCCAGCAGGTCTTTGTAGAGCAGGGAATCCTCCCGACTTACCTATAAAAAGCGTGGAATGTTTTCTCGCAAACTTCAGCCCTTCGGCCCGGTCTAGCTCGTGGTTTTCCTAAAACAAAAAGGGAGAGGTAATGGCTTATTTGAGGTCTGCCGGGCGGAGCTGTCAGCTACTGTGGTCGTCACAGGGCAGAGAGGAAAAGTGATTTTCACAGACAAAGAACAGGACACAATAAATTCATAATGCTCTACTTAGTGGCCATTTTTATCCCCACTGACTGATTCTGGTATCCTGGTGAAGGACCAGATGCCAAAAATATGAAAGTGGGTCTGCCACGGTTATTTAGTTCTGTAATTTGTCAACTGGCTGTAAGGTGATTCTACTTATTTTTGGCAATTTCGTTTTTACTGTTCTGTGCAATATGTCTGTATGAAGTAACTGTTCTTTGCATATCTAGATACAGAAAAACAATTTTAAAATTTGTCAGAAAAAGTGAACACTCAGTGAATGTTTTTGGTCATTAAAGCTCAAGCCAAACCAAACGGTACAAGTTGAATTAAATATCCTGATGTGCTGCTCCTCTCCAATCCAAAAACCTCGTCAACACAAACATGTGATGCAGAACCACATACACACACTCACCTTATCAATTTTATTTCCCACAAGCATTTTGACGAGGTCGTTCCGTGTGCAGTACGTCTCGAGCTCGTTGAGCCAGTTGTCGAGCTTGGTAAAGGTTTCCCGACGCGTGACGTCATACACTGTGCCGAACCAAAAGGAACAAGACGTGGTCAGAATGAAGGCGAGGACACACACACGCTCATGCACGACTGGGGGAAAGGCATCGTTTCTGGACTTTTCCATCTCTGAATACATCATACAGGACAATTTTGCAACATGGGGATTATTACATCAGAATAATCGTGGTACCGTCTAGCAAAACGAAGATTTGAATGACCAAATAGAAAGACTGCGTGAGGTTAACTTCAGCAGTGATTCAGTCTAACAGGCCTTCAAATTAAACATCTTGTCGGACTGCAAGTATTCTACCAATTATTCCATCGATTAATAAGATAAGAAATACTTTAGTATTATTATTCGTTTTTTTAAATTTTATTTAAGAGCAATAGTAAATATACAAAAGGAAAAATAAAACAGGTCTGTAAAATCTTATTGCTTGATTTGCATGCAATAATATTATCCGCCACTTTACTTTTAAATATAAATATAAAAACAATATAAAACACTTTCTGAAATGCAAACAAATGTATTTCTAAATACTTTTAAAAAGTTACACGGCCTTCCCCTATGAACGCATAACTTTAACTCATCGAACTGGGAAGATGTGTTCAAATTCAAAATGGATATCAATCAGTTAATATATTCGCTGCTGCGAAGTGGGAGAGTCATCCAAACTGATCGAATCATGAGGGCATAAGTAATCAAGTTACTCATTCAATCGTTCAGTCCTACATATTTGATTTCCCTAATAACACATTTCTTCTGAGTTATTTCAACTTTTGACACAAAGAAAAGAATCCTACCACTTATTAAGACCAAATAAATACCTAATGGCATCAACACATGGTTGATAAAACCAAAGGGACTGAAAACTTATCACATGGGATGCTCTCATAATCCCAGTGACATAGCAAGACGCCTTGTGTTTCTATGCATCATTAGAGTGCTCAAAAACCATAGGCTGCAGAGGAAGTCTGTTTAAGAGGTTTAACTTAGTTCCTGTGCGTGTGTGTGTGTGTGTGTGTTCATATACATGGTGTACATGCTTGTCCATATGAGGAGTCTGACTAAAGGGTATAAACTAACTTCCAGAGAAAGAGGCAAGAGTGTGTGCGTGCCTGTGGGTCACAGGATGAAAAGCAATCACTGTATTTTTTGCAAGCAGGGGTTTGACTCTGTAGTAAAGATGGGGTACACACACACACACACACATATATATACACATAGACACACAGGTGCTTGAGCAGTGATGGCATCAACAGCTTGGCTTACCCAAGATGACTCCCTGGGCACCGCGGTAGTAACTAGGAGTCAGGGTTCGGAAGCGCTCCTGTCCTGCAGTGTCCTGCAAAAGACAACCAGCTCAGCACTACGGGACACACTCGCAGGGCAAGACTGGTGGCTCAAACAGAAGGGGAAACCAGGGGCAGGCGGACACAACCAACAAGGACGACTCCTCCGTGTCCCTCAACGAGCATGTCGGCAGAAACGGTGTTACGCAAGCGCCATCTTCTGGGCATTTGCAGGAACAGACGGATTGGGAGTCTGGAGCTCTGACTGACAGACGAGCCACAGTTCTGTTTGATGAATGTTGCAGACTCAACTTACCCATATTGCCAGCTTTGCCTTGTTTCCGTCCACAGTGATGGTCTTCACTTTGAAGTCAACACCTAGACAACGAGAAGCAGGTCAGTCACTCATGCCGTCATGATTACCTCATCCTGCTTCAATCCCACTATGGGGACTCTTACAGATTTGGCCAATTACGGCCAAGAATATTATATCACTGCAACAGACTATAATTATCTATGATGGATTGTCATATGTATACCACACATCGTCTCTGAACTTCTGCTAACCCCAGCTTTTCAGACTGGCATTATGCCCATCCCATGTCCTGTATTTAAATGATGGCGTGACTGTATTCATATCCACCACAAAAGGGACGGTGTGTGGTTTATTGTCCTGAGCTGAAACTAATACAAAAAGAAATAAAAAAAAGTCCACCACCTGTGAAATGGCTCAGAGAGCCATGATTCACCCCTAAAAATCCCACCAGGTCCCAAAGGAACAGACATTTACATGAAAATGATAATGTTGTCCCCCATCCCCTCGACAAGTAAATCTCCTCTATTGCCTTTGTGCAGTGTCTGGATGACATATATGCCCGAGTTTTAGCATCCACTGACAGATTTACCAGGGAAATGTACACTGGTGTTGGGCTTGTTTTTACATCTGGGACTAGGGAGGGGAGTTCAGCTCTGAGCCAAAACAGAGGAGGAGAAAAAAGGGACATGAAGACAGGCTGAGGATATATGACATACAGTATGTGTACCGCACACACACATACTGTATATACAATGTGTTCACACAGTCAAAATCACATCGCTCTTCCTCGAGTCCAGCTTGGTTGCTCAGACACTGGAGCAGTCTCTCCTGCTTTCATTCTGTATGAATTCAGACAGAGAACATACGGAACGGCATCCGTTTGTAATATCGCCACACAACAAGATGCCACTACTGCTGGAAGTTAAAGATGAGCCGATCTCTGCGGGCCACGGTGGACCAGAACGGCCCTTCGTTGTACGATACACAGAGCGTTACCCTGAATTGTCTCTCCTTCACTTTTTGTAACGACTGGAGTGAGTAGGTGGAAGCGTCGTGACAGCAGGGCTGCTCGACTGTCTGACAATTATCTGTGACCTCATCGAGACCGAAAGATGACTCTCGCCTATTTAATACCTTTCGGGTCAAAACACTGTGTGCTAATGTGAGAAAGCTATTGTCACAGGGAGAGATACAACCCCAGCTGAACAGCTTTAGGTGGCAATGACGAAAAGGCATTAATTGAGATCGAGTGATGCCGGATTAAATGTGATTTCTGTCTGAATGAGGGAACTCGAGTCAATGAGGGAGGCTTGACTCCAATAAAGACATCTGTCTGGCAAACAATCCCAGCTGGCCAAGTAAATAAGCAAAGATCCAGGCCTTGACCCGTTGTAACTGTTTCAGCCTTTTCTTGAATCTGTGCTTTTAGTGGCATAAACAAAGACAGCGTTGTGAGCTACAAGCTCTTCACAAAAAAATCACATTAGATAGGGTAGAAAATCCTGATCAGTAAGATTATAAATCTCGAGCTGTTGAATGCTTTAATGAACATAAACCCTTTACGGCTACTTGAAAACATAGCAGGTGTGTCTTCGGTCCGTCACATGATTTACACCGTTGACAGAAGCGGAGAGAATTTGCAGATCCACCAGACTTTGGAAAAACCTCCACTTAATTATCAAATAATGTACCAAGGAGTTCACTGGATAGGATGCAGAGACGTGTCTGCTGCAGGAATGTCTTCCAAACACGTCATTGACTTTGAAATAAATCAAATAGATTCGTGGCGCTGAGGTTGTGTGGTGACTTTGACTTCCAACTCACCAAGTGCTCATTACAGCAGATCTCCTGACAGGCCACATTTAGATACTTGGCCAGCTTGACTTTGATTCCAGTATTTTTTTTAAATTGACTTAATTTCTGATTTTTAATTATTTGCAATAAATACTGGGTTTGTAATAGACACAAGACGCAAGTGTGGAGGGATAGTTCTGGTCCTGGAGCAGACGATAAGGGTTCTGTCATTTTGTAGATTGTTCAGATGGATGTAAAGTATCTACCAGCAGCCTCAGCAGGGTCTACTAAATGCACTATGTTAAATATATATATATATATATATATATATATATATATATATATATAAATAAATAAATAAATAAATATATATATATATATATATATATATATATATATATATATATATATACATACACACGCAGTATATTATTAATGTACACTACATTGTACACTTTATTGGGTACATATCGGGTGAACTTTCGCTTACAACAGTGGATACACTTTGTCCCATTCTTACATATGTGGGTAACGAGCTAATATGTTAAATATGAACTGTTTTGTTTCACCTGTAACCAAAAGTGTGCTGCTCATAATCATCTCATTTTAAATCCTCGTTTCTACTTTACTCCCGTAGGTCTGAGTGCGTACCATTAAAGTGTGTCGATCATATCGACTCCACTGATAACGGTCTTGCAGTCACCACAAACCCAAACCGTACTTCTATTTTATAAAGTGAGCTCATGTGTTACTCACCTATTGTTGCTGCTTGCTCTGGGTCAAATGTGTCATCTGTGAATCTCAAGAGGAGGCTGTTGACAGGAAAGAGCAAACTAATTAAATTAAGACTCATTATGAACCACTAACAAACACGGCAGACAGGCTTTTTTCCGTACTTCTATTCCACAGACTGAGCGAGCTTTTGGTCTGGAATCAGGTTTCCATTTGCTTTGTTCACATCACTCGTCTTTCGGCACCGGGCGTACCGAATTCTGTATCTCTTTCTATTGATCTCTTTGTCCGTAACTTGCATTACGCATACATGCTCCAGATGATATCACCGTTAAATTGCACTCAGGTGGACAGGGTTCACGCAACTATGACTAATCAAGTGCAAAGGCCTTAATCACTGTGCTGATGATGGGGATAAGTAGACTCCTTTCACTTGAACCAAGCATAATTCTCTTATTTTTCCTCAAGGGCTATTAGGAGGGATGCAGCCGATGAGCTATGCTTGGAGACAGCCAAGTTAGAAATGTGTCCTGCGTGGGTTCAGTTGTTCAAATGAAACGTGTGTATTCCTTGCCAAGCAGACATCTCCCTGGTGATTTAAGGGCTTCTACAGATTGCGGGGGAAACAAATTAAATATCTGTATGCTGTTCAAAACTTAGTCCGGGCAGTGTACCTGCTTGACAATAGCTCAAGGCTGAGGATAATTTAAGTGACATTTGAAACTATTCATAGTCTGCATTTGTTTATTGTATTAAGCAAAAGCCAATTTAATAATAATACAAAAAGTACATTCTGGAACAACGCTCTTGGCCTCAATTATGCACTAGCAGGCAGCGTACAGTACAGCTGCCCACAAAACTCTCCCGTTTTCTGGAAATATAAGCAAACCCAGGTCTATGTTATGGCGTTGGCATAAACTCAGTCGATACAGAGCTGTAAGCAAACTACCAGCACGATTTTAGAACAATGTGAAGAAGAAGAAAAAGGACATTTCTACTGTTAAACTAAAACAGGCACGGACCCAAGGTTAAAATTACAATCGTGTGTTACAGTAAAAATAATGATCCAAATAGGATAATGCCCAAAAAAAAGTAAATAGAGGGAAGAACTGACAATAGAGAAACAATTGGACTGCTGACATTCTTGGATGTAAACGTGCATTAATTAGTACAAAGATTTGAGATTATTTACAACCTTCTGGGCGAACACGTGGATCCAAAATGAAGGGTATTCTCACATCCATTCATATCTGATCCATTTGTAATAATGCTGAAGATCCCACTCTTGTGATTACTACACACAAAAAAGCACTACACACTTTGTGTAACGGTGTATTTTGAGAACCTGAGGCTTGGTCATCAGTCTGAAAGTCAAAGATGATTTGTGGCCAGACAGTTCACTTCAACGCAGCTTTGGGCAGCTCATTATGTACCGTGTTATGACAATGCTGCACTCAGTAACCATGGTTTGTGATGTGATGGTTGATGGCTCGGGCTGGCTATCAGGATTCTTTCGTGCAGTCTGGACCACAGCAAACATGACCAAGCTCTCTGTTGGCATGCCACACCATGCACACTGCCAGAATAGTGTTGGTAAAAAACACTAGTCTGCTTTGAATATTAGGCTAATTTGTGGTTGCTAACGAGGACCTCTGATTACCACATGGCAAAAATCCCCTGTGTGGTATAAACTACACAGCGTTTTAGTCCTTCGAGAGAGGCCACGTTTCACTCAAACATGACCTCTTAAACTACAGACATTGCCTGTTGAACCACCTCATGCTGGAGAAGCTAGCGCAAGAGTAGATAATGGTTCTTGCATAGTCATCACAATAATTCACAACAACAGTGACTTGCTCATCGTGTCTTCGCTTAAATCTCCTAACACACGGCGGGCTTAGATAACTGTCATCGCCCATGACCGCAGAGCCACGAGGACCAGGCTGAAAGGAGGTCTAAGATTATTGCAACATCTTCAGAAACCAGAACAAAGATGATGTCACACACAGCTGCTGTCAGCTAGCTGCGTTAGCAGCTAGCACACCACAAGCCTTAATGTCATCTCACAACGTAACAGTGTTTTATTTATTAAAGAATAGGACAACCACAGCCGAGTCGTCTAAGTAATATTAGAAGTACGCATTATCTTTTCACCTCACATTTAGTTGGCCGCTGAGCTAACGCTAGCTATCTGACGTTAGCAGTGAGCCACGACATGATTTTCTTCGGAGATAACTAACGTTACAGCTTACCTGGACTTTCCCACGCCACTTTCTCCTATTATCAGTATTTTCAGCGTCGTTAGTGTGTCGTCTTCCATCTTCCTTGAACAGTGAGTTGTGTTACTGTCGATAAACGGCCCCGACAGCCTGTTTAAAACGACGTTCCTGAGCAACTTGTGTTCCTGTTTACAGCTCGCAGCAGAGATAGTTTGTGTCTTGGTAAGAAGACTCACTCTGACCATTTCCGGTATGAATTGTTGGCACTTCCGCTCGGTAGGCTTTAAATAAATATCATATGACCTTTTCTTAATGACTACACAACAAAGCACACCCGATTCATATACACATACTGTATAGTATAAGAGTTACTCAAATGTGTGTGAGTTACTTTGAAATGAGACCAAATTGGTGTCCACCATGTTTCTGCCAGTGTTGCATAACATCAGTAAAATGTCTCATTCTCATTTGCATTTGATCATTTTCACACATCCCAATATTTTTCTTATTACCACTATAAACTGTTACATAAGTACTGTGCATAAAGTTCATGCTTTATAATATTTCTATAATACTATATATGTATGTATCGGTGCCACTATCACAGAACCATGAGGAATGCCCTTTCCCTTATTATCAGACCAATTCTTTAACATATGAGGTACCCACTGGATTGAAAAACAAAGAAGCTAGTTGGCATGACTTTTAATTGATGTAAGGGTTTTGGTAACAGGTCTGAGAAAAATAAATCCATTTTATGCTTATTATTTGTTATATTTGTGCTTAAAATGGCACAGATTCTGGGAATTCAGTCCTCCTCTGTACCGTATGAATCCTGTCAAACTTGTGACCGTCCATAAGTCTTACCATGGCAGGATACGTAATTGATGTCATGCTGCTTACTTTTATTATGTATGAACTCATTGTTCATGTGATCAAAGTGTTTCAGTAGAAATTATCTCTAAAACATTGGCGCAAATCTTCAGCTTTAATGTGTCACCAAAACTCCTGATCCTGAATTTTGGTATTTTCAGAGAACAAGGGCTCATCTTACTGTGATAGTTGGCCAGGGAGAAAGACACAGACAGGTTTTTGTGTTTTATTTAATAAATAACTCAAACCGTATTGGGAGAGAACAAGGTATTAAAATAAAAGGCACTTTGAAAACAATACTGTAAAGGCTTGTGTGTGGTACTTCAGAGGCATTTGGGGTGTGAAAGCATTTCAGGTGATTCATGTGACGTCTGAACAAATACTCCTGTTTCGGTCTTACCATCTTAAAATAAAATAAAATGTCACTAACAGAATTGACTCACACAAACGAGTTTACCAGTTCACTGAACAAGCTAACATAGAACATATTTTTGGCGTACTTGACGAGAACACAGGAAAGGACCTGAGAAAGTTACTGCAGTTGACAAGTACAACAATACTTCATTAGTTATTTGCAACTTGGGTCATAACTAAACAAATGCTTTGATTGTTCAACATCACCACAATTTATGAATTTTATCAAGTGGTATACAGTCCCTTTGAGTTAGTATATCAACTATTTGAATGATACTCGATATTAATCTTCATCTTGTGTATTTACTCCTTTAGAATAGACAACAGTTCTCAATAAGAGTGCATTAAAAATGTGTTTCGAAGCTGCAGATCAAACCTACATTTACAACCACTGCAAAATATTCTGTGATTCAACATAACCGTCCAATCAAGTTGAATGTGAAATATCATTCAATACTTCCTATTGCAGTTGTTTTCTATATATATTTACACACACACACACACACACACACACACACACACACACACACACACACACACACACACACACACACACACACACACACACACACACACACACACACACACACACACACACACACACACAAACACACACACACACACTGGCAATATGTGCTACTATGGCTGACAATTTACACATTAAACCTAAATCCTGGCTGGAACACAGGAAGTCAGTGCACAGAGAGGGACGAGACGACAGAGAAGTGTCTGAGAAAGAGACAGAAGCGGAGGAACTCTTGCACATATATTGTATATTCATAGTGTCCACATTGTGATGTTAAAAACAAAAAAAAAAGCTCAATCCTCTGCCCATACCAGTCCTGTAGCAGGAAAAAAAAAAACACCTTCATGTCATATTTTTTTTTGTTGCAAATTTGCAACTTAAAAGTATATACACATACTGTATACTGTACATCTAAAATACAACAAATGCATATAAATCGTTAGTGTTAGTAAAAATACAGATGCAGTGGCCACATGGTGCGTTATAATGGTAAAGCAACAAGAAGAAGTTACATCAACCCCCCCCCCCTCCCCCCAATTTGCGTTAAATACTGCAGTCGTCAGATCCTTGATAGCAGAGTTCATTGAAAACTATGACGCCTTCATTTTCCTTCATATTTGGGATTGACCACAGTCGTGACAGCACTTTTGTAGATGGGATTTTCACCCTGCAGAGCAGAAATTGAAGTAACAATTAGGTTATTACTCAGTCAGGGATGAATATGCAACTTTTATGTTAGATTTTCTGACACATTTAGCAAATCACACAGAAAAACAAATGCGTCATCAGAACAGAACATCATCCTTTTACTGTACATGTTATTTATTTAGATCACACTCCGCACACAGCCATGCTTTTGTGACGCCGGACCAAATATCAGGAAGTTCAGATTCTGCATCGTATTTAAACATATTTCATACTCACCGAAGTACACTGACCAGGTTTTATGATTTGTTTAGCTGTATCGATTGTCACAGCACACTCATGCACTCATTGTTTTAGAAACTATAAAGGTAATATTTCTCTTCCAACTACCTACTCGTGTTCTTGATAGTTTTAAAAGACAGGTGAAATGAAGAAATGAAGATATACCGATTGAAATCAAGGCACACGTAAGAAGCCCATGCAGGAAAATGACGTGGAAAGGAAAGGAAATACAAACTTAAAGGGCATCAGCTTTACGTCCATATTGTGGGTTCTGGAACTGATTGACAGGACTCTTGTATATTGGGTTTTCTTGCTACATGTAGAGAATGAGGTCGGAATAGAGTTTAGCAGGAAAAACACAGAAAAAAAGGAATACAAAAATGGCAGAATAAAGAGAGAAAAGTAGGAATAAAGTCCAGTGAAAGTGATGAAAGGAGGGCATGTTTGTGATGAGCCTTTTTCACAATTAGAATGCGGATCGTGTACACTTTACAATAAAGACTTCTTTTATTGGAAGTCCTCATTGAGGCAATGTCTTCTATGTGTATAGAAGACATTTCAAGCTATTCTTTTTTTACTATGTACTCTGTCCTGCACCTGTGAAGAACTGTAGATTTGCAGACCCTTGCCCTTTTTGAAAAGGAAATAAATATTGCAACATTTACTCTAAATCAAACAAACGCCAACCTTCCCAGATTATGCGACACCCTCATTAACTTGTGATCTATTTAAACGTACAAAAAAAAAAAAGGTACACCGTTGAGGCTACGCATCAGGATGGTGTGGTTGCAATCATAAAAGAGCATAGGAAGGAGCTCATGCAGTATCTTTGAAATTCCTTTTGGTGGCTTTGCCTTCTTATCTTGTCAGGAAATCCCGGTTGCCCAGAGTTTCACTAACAGTCTCTCATTTCTCTCAAAATGAAAGGGGTGTGGAGCCCCATGTTGCCCTGCCCATGGCAATAAGTAAGACCCCAACATACAGATCGGGAACATCTGCATCATCAAACCCACCATGGTCTGGGTCTGTGACACTGTTCCACCACTCGGTGGAGGCATTTCACTGCACATGAAGCTGTGCAGAAATCCACTCTTCTGTCATATTGATGTTGGCTGATGATGCTACAGCTAGGAGGGGAGGAGCTGTAGCCACTCCCCGGAAAAAAAGACCAGCTATGCTCAGAGTGCATAACATTCCCAAAAAAGTCGTCACAGTCCCCGACATTTTTCCTTTTTAAAAATATTTTGAGCGCCATTCAAAAGCAACACATTCAGTCTATTTCCACAGCTGTGCGACTGAAGAGAATTACACTTTGTAATGATATTAACAAGTCTGCTAATCTCTAATCTCTGCTAAGTACAACAAATGATCTTTACATGTTAATTCCCTGACAGCGGACGGCTCTGCAGAGCAGCCGAACAACACCTGTTTTCCACATTTTAAGTGACTCGACCAAACTTCTGCCAAAAATCAGAAGTATTTATCTTTTCTCGTCTTTCGCGGAGCCGGTTACGGTTCCAAAACACTCACCGTGTCCCATTTGGCGTTCATCTTCTCCTTCTCAAACTTGGCGAACTCTCGTCTGTCGTGGATGATCATCAGCAGCTTCCAGATGAGCAGCAGGGCCAAGCCAATCAGGACGATGCCGGCGACCACGCCCGCCACGATGGGGATGATGTCAGGGCCGGCGGGGCAGTCTGAAACAGTGGGGCGCAGCAGTGTTTAGGCAGCTTGAAATAAGAGTGCAAAAATAACAAGACCACGGGAATAACATACCATCACACGGCTGAAAGTGAATAAACAAATGCCCTATTTTTGCAACCCAACCGCCACAGGCCCTGTAATTAGCTTTCTCTGTAACAGAAACCTTCCACACCCTGGCTCACGTTAGCCTAGCTCTCTGCTTACCCAGCAAGTCGACCACATGGACCTCCTTCTCCGTGTTGTTGTTGACGGCGTAGGTGTAGTAGAACCAGCAGTCGTTGGCGTCCCTCTCCTTGCAGTGCATCACGGGGTAGGAGGCGTCGTTGGGCTGGGGCAGCTTGTCCCTGTCCTTCACCTTGATCAGGTTGAAGTAGCTGCAGTCCCTCTCACACGTGTCCTTCTTCTCACCGGTGCCGAACGCCCGGCACTGGACGCACTCTCTGGTGGGAGCGGGATGTTGTCGTTACTAATGAGCACTGAGATTTGCTAATGAAGGGATACGCACATTTAAAGCCAAAACGTACAATTACACTGATGTCTTCTTACTTTAGCTTGTATTTTACCCTTTATTAGCCGACATGTTGGCAAATTAGCAACATCAAAAGTATGCCGAATTAGCTATTAGAAGTTCGTCTTTTTAATTTACTCATTGACGTACAGTCAGCATTCACTGGAGTACTTTGATACTGAAGAAACCTCAAAAAAGCGCTGATTCTCAGGCAAGATCTGGAGTTATAAGGAGCGTCTTTTTTGCCATGATGAGCAGATTTATGAATGTTTATTCGCGATGGACGGAAACAATGATATCCTTGGGAGGTGTACAATTAGAGGCCAGAGAGGCGATATCTTTTTTTTTTTCAAACGTTTTTTCTCAACTCACTTAAACGCCACATGTACATTGAAAGAGTTATGGGCCGCTGTAACCATTCCACATTTGTAGACTGGCTACAGTGTACCGTAATAGATGGGGGATATTTACATATTAACACATCTTCTTCCGAGACTTACTTGTGCTCAGTGCAGACTCCTGGACAGGTAGGACAAGTCTCACAGGTGGGACCCTGGAATTTGGGGTCAGTGCACTTGCAGGTGCCACATTCGCACGTTCCTCTGCCGTTACAGATCTGCTTGTTGCTCGCCATACATGTGCCGTTGTCCAGAGAGCAATCACAGGCACTTCCGGTCCACGTGGGGTCACAGACACACACTCTGCACTCACAGCGGCCATGCCCTGAGGAAAAACACGGGAAGAAAAAGAGCATGAAAGCTTTAATGAGCCCCTTTTCTCTCTCTGGACATCGTCCGTGTAAAGCCTGCGCGCTGAGATCTGGAATTCAGAGAGACGAGATCCGTCATACACACCTCCGCACAGTTTGTTTCCAGAGCGGTCACAGTTGAAGTTGTCGCACTCGCAGTACAGGCCGCTGTACCTCTCCTCGGGGTTCTCCCTCTTCTTGCACTCGCATGTGCCGCACACACAGTCGCCGTTGTTGCTGCAGATGTCGGTGCCGTTGTCCTTACGGCAGGTCCTGTCCATGTCCTCCGTGGCCACGTCGTTGCTGCTGCATTCACACTGTCTGCCCACGCGGCCCTCATTACACCTGAGACGAGGGAGAGGTTGTGATTCTCCAAGGGAGACTGTACATGAGACGTAAAGCTTTTGGAGATTTTTTAGCGAAACACATATGGTGCAATAAGGATTGTGGAAACGTTTGCAGACTTACTTGCAGGCTCCACACTCGTAGGTCCCGTTACCGAAGTGGCAGTGCGGACTGTTCTTGATGCCGTCCTTGTTGCATTCGCACTCGCAGATAAAGTTGAGGATAATCTCCACCTCCTCCGTAAATCCCAGGGGCTTTATCTTGATGGTCTCAGGCTTGCCTTGTTTCGGACAGCCCTTAGACGTCACACTGATGCTGAACATGACCTAGGAATGAAGGAGGAGAGGGAGACTCGGACTCAGAGAGCAAACCACAATGACAGGGAGCAGCTTTTGTGCAATACAGTGTGCGAATTATAGAAATTATGGTTTTTAAGTATCTGACATCTCATAATTTAGGCCTGGCAGAAGTGGAAGTCTGATGACTTTGGATGAAATGCATCATGTTGTTACGCAAATTGTTTTCCAGAAAAGAAAAGAAAAAGATCACGAATAGGCGAGTACAGATTATCTTTGATCCTCTGTATGATAAAAAACGCTTGTTAAATCTTCTATTGAAATAGCTTTGTATCTAGTATTTCAGTGGTTTCCAGCAAGTTGCGTTATTTCCATTGTCCATTTATAAGCATATCATGGCATTGTGGCATGTGTGCGTTTCCTGCAGACATACACGTAAATAAATGTGCTTCTACAGTTAAAGTCGTTGTCTACGACAATGGCAAAGACAAACGCGTCTTGTTAAGAATATGGGAAATTTCAAACTTTAAAAATATGTGTAATGTGACTTGGAATTGAGGCAATAATAAGGGTAATTGAATAAATAGAAACAAAACACTGGCACTCACAGATAAAGTGTCTTTTTATTTCTTATGGAAATCAAATGCTTTTCAGCTAGAAGCCATTATCAGTCCGGTACTATTATTTAAGATTTGGAGCTGTGTGCGGCACTTCTTCTCAAAATAGAGAATTAAACAAGATATTTAAGTTTTAACTTTAGGTTCACAAACTGCCAGTATAAAATGTGTCTGTATTGGTTAAGGCATTTTTTGAATTACAAGCTACTGTACTATGATCCCTGTGGTGTATTACTGAGAAACCCCTTTTTTACATTGACACAAACGCATGGTGACTGTTTTAATTATCTACATTTAATTAGACATGTTCTGTCTCTTAATGTCCTGAATGGTGTTGTGTGTTCAGGCTTAATCCTCTCCTGGTGAAATGCAACAGAAAGGAGCACTCACCTCATCTCCGATGGAGATGTTGGAGCACCTCCGTCCACTTTCGCCCTCGCTAACCACTCCGTTCTTACAGCGGGACGTGTAAGCTATGGTCACTCCCTCTGGAAGCTTGCTGTTCTCCAGAATAACCTCGGACGAGAGAGACTGCCAAGAGATAACAACACGAATGCTGGAATGTCATCTGGTAGCTTACTTTTGACAGCGTACACAAAGGATGAGCTGAGAATTAAATGGGAATGCCTTTGACTGGTCCAACTCAGTCACTATGTTGAATGCTTTAAAGGGATAGTTTGGATCTTTTGAAGCGGGGTTGTGTGAGGTACTTGTCCATAGTCAGTGTATTACCTATGGCAATACTCTGACTATGGATAAGTACCTCAAACAACCGTTAGTGTGGTTCATGTGAGCAACTGTTGACTTAATAAAAGTGTACTTACATTGTAAGCGTCGATAATAAGGTTGATTACATTGCTTGAATTGGCAGACAGAGTGCCCACTGCAGACTTTGGTATCAGATTCTTCAGCTCCTGAGGAGAGAAGAAAAAAGTTTAGAATAAAGCTTAATCAAAGGACTGTTAATCAACAACAACAACAACAAAGACAGATTGTTCCTGCTGCAATATGTGATTGCATTTCATCACAGCCTGGAAATATACTGGTTGAACCATTTAATTCCAGATTTAGATGGATACAACATTGATTTCAACCTTGAAATGCTGGAATTGTTATGGCTTTGAAGCACTCTGCAGCCACGTAATGAAATGACTTTGATCAAACTCAGATGGAACTGGGCTGAACTGGCCCGAAAAAGCAACAGCATGGCACGAGGAAATAATTAGAGCTTTTATGGGGATGCTACCATAACTCGCAACAGAGGTATCAGCTCGGGTGGCTATTTTTACGCATCACATGCATGCACAGCGAAGGAATGAGGAACAGTAAAGAGATACAAGTGAAGTAGAGTCCCAGATAGAGAAACGAAGAGCCAGAAATAAGATCTCACCTGGTAAACAGGCTGGAACTCCTCAGTCACTGCAAAAATGGTCTGAATGTTGTTGTCACTCAGCTTCTGAACCAGGTGAGCGATGGAGGGATAATCCTTTTTGAAAACAATGATGGGGACATTTTCAATGTAACATGCAGTCAACGCGAGTAGCGGTTACGTGCCCGCATGTAGAACAGGCCCAAAAAAATACAGATCTTCTTACATAGTAGTGGCTCATGGTGTACGCGTTGTTCTCCAAGTGACATTTTCCATCATTGGGCAGAACGATGCCTCCCAGCTTGCCATCGCCAGCAAAGTGGAAGCCGGCGTCAGTGGAGAACACCAGCAGACGAGTCACATTCCTCCAACCAATATGATCCTGAGAAATAAAAAAGAAACACTCAAATGATTAAGTCATAATGTGGCACACAAACTTCTGATTATCACTGCATCCAAGAATCCCCTTGTAAACACTAAATACTCATAAAATACCCTTTTCACACATCACCACATGAACGCATTTATTGGCGCTGTATCCCTCCGAGCGAGTGCCGTAATTGTGGGACAATTAGCTTGAATTGAGAACCTGAGAATGATTATTTCCAACAGTATTACTGAAGGGAAGGGAAACAGCTTTTTACAACAACAGCTTACCCCACACACAGCCACTTGCATGATGGCATCGAACCCCCCCTCAGGAGAATCCAGGTTTCCAGAGATGTGCTGTTGGCCCACCAGGGTGTTGAACTTCTTGCCGTCGCTGGTCAGCTTCAGGACGTTCTTGTAGCTGAACGGGCTGGTGCAGTTCTGGTCGCCTGTGCACGGGTTCAGCAGCTTGGCAGGGGTGGTGCTGATGTATGGCATGACCGTCTTCTCCACAAAGGAACCGAAACCTTCGAAAGACAGTCGGATTCAGAATTTCACTTTGAACGAGATGCTTGGTTTGAGACTGGGTGATCCAGTTTAAAGGCAAGCTGACACCAAATGAATTCAGAGGTGGTCCGTGCACTGTGTTTACTTCTTTGGTTTGTTTGTGCCGGTCACAAAAAGCTCATTCAAACTTGGGTGGCACTAAATACCCACAACAGGACCCCAGAAAACACAAGACAGTCAATCTACTTCAGATAACTACTTTGAAAACAAAATTTGTTTGCCCTAAAAGCAAACTTCACAATGAAAATCCTCACCTATCCTGAAGTCAGAAGTGATCTTTGACATCTCCAGCATTAGACTTGTTCCCAGGTTCTTGACGTTTTCCAGATCGTCCTTCATGGAGTAGGACAGGTCCATCAAGTAGTACAGGTCGATGGGATAATCTTCTGCTCGTTTGAACTTCAAGTTGAAAGACTGGGGCTCACCTACATGAAGTTACCGTTATTCAAAAAAAACTGTTCAAATCCAAAAAGAAGGTAAGAATAGCTTCAGAAAAAAAAAGCTTAATTTAAATGTAATCTCACCAGATCGGAGGGTGAGGCTGAGTTTCTGGGGCTGGATCTGAGTGATGTCCTCCGGCTTCAGTTTCTCTGCTCCCTTTCTGCGATGTGTCACCATTTTGTTCTTGAGGGTCTTCTGTTCCCCGTGCGGGTTCTCGATCATCTCATCGGCACAGCCCCTTCTTATCAGAGACTGCAGCTCGTCACAGCGGGTCGACACGGTCTCACCCTGTTTCAGGAAGATCTATGAGCAGAAGCACAGGGACAGTTAAAGGGACAATCCATCAATGTTATCAGAAGGAGTACTACTCAGTCTGTGAAAGCTGTTGCTGTTGCAAAAAAAGACCGACAAAAATCACGGACCCATCAATGACAGTGGAAGCAATTGTGACAATCAATTAATCACTTTAATTATCCCTTGAGCAAAAATATTTGGCTGGTCCCAGCTCCTAAAATGTGAGGATAATTATCCTCATCATTGATTTTCTACTTTTTGGTTTCTTGATTAAAGGACCACTGTGTAGCATTTGAGGGATCTATTGGAATAAATGGAATCTAATATATATGGCTCATTTCTCAAAGGTATAATCACCTGAAAATAAGAAAAATAAGAATGTTTTCATTACATTTGTTAGTATGAGCAGTTTATATCTACACACGGAGCAGGTCCTGTTAACGGAGCCAGCCGCCATGTTTCTACAGTAGCCCAGAACGGACAAACCAAACACTGGCTCTAGATAGGGCCAATGCAAATCTTCACATTGGTAATATGAAATGTTTGAAAATGACAGATATAGAAATAGTAGCCGATTAATTGTCTGTTGGTTAACTAATCGATTAACCCACTTATCATTTCAGGTGAAGACTTTCTGCTTTTCGGCTCTACAGTTTTAAATCATATAGCTGTCAGACTTGTCCGACAAAACTAGGAACTTAGTAAGACATCACCTTGGGCTCTGGGAAACTGATGGCTGCATTATTTGCTGATATTTCAGAGGCTTAACAAGTAATCGATTACTTAAAAAGATTATTACAAACAATCGTTCGCTGCAGCCCGACATTAGGCACTAAGTGCCTAATGGCATCATAATGGCATCAATACGGCATTTCTCAGCAGCGATTATAGCTGACGGCTTCGATTCACGTACCGGGTCTTTACACCAGCCACATTTGGCTCCGGCCTGGATGCACTCGCCGCAGTACTTTGCATTGGCATTGATGCACTCGTTCCCCTCTGGATGGAAAACAAAGAGAGAAGAGAGGAGCAGGCAGAGTCAGAGGGAGCAGGTTCACGGCACAGGCCCTGCAAAGTAAGCAGCCTGTTAAGCCCCCCGTGTTTACACATCAGTTCGTCTGGAGAACCGCGTGGCTCGGCGGTAATTGGAGACATTCCGTCTTTTTCATTATACTCTACGCTCCGTAGGTGGATCTCTGGTCGTGATATCGTTAAGATAAAGTTGCCGGCCTCCGTCTCTGGGGTGGTAGTCATCATTGTGAACTTTTACGTTTGCAGTGCCTGCTGGCGTCAACAAAAACGACATCATGTGACAGAACGATGATGTTACAGCAATACAGTACGTAAGCCAATCTTACCTTTCTGAGCATTACCGCAACAAAAGACTCCCAGCAATGCGGCAATCAAGAGCAGCTTCAGGTCCATCTGAAAACACACACAAGGAGAAAAAAATAAATCTTTCAAATGTGTTGTCGTCTCGTCAAAGAGCTACCGCTGTTTTCAGAGGCAATTTGTCATTTGTGACTATGCCTTTGTCGACAATAATAGCTGCTGTGCTTCAATGCCTGAACGCTTGAACTCGTAATTTCCTGGACAAAAGGGTCCAGAGGAGCGAGAGAGCGTCTCAGAGAGATGATAGATTGAATGTGTAAATGGATATTGGAGATAATAAAGTATCCGGAAGAGGGGGCTTGGCTATTCTCAGTCGGTCAAAGGGTAGCAGACAGCTAATTCAATTCCGACCGCTTTCGCATACAAACATGTCGGCCACAGTATGCTCACATTTACACACAGACACAGTCACTGACTTGCCCCCGGCCTTCTTTTTTCTAACAATCCCTTTTACTGTAAATAGCATCAGCTCCCTTGAGTCAGCCCCTCTCTGGTTGTGTATATTGATCCTTTGTCCGTGAGCAGGCCCTTTGGTCAGCCATATCGATGCATCTTGTCCTCCTCTTAATGCAAAGCTTATGACTCACTCAGGATAAGTGAGCTGAAGGACCTTTCTCTGCACTAATCGGCTGATTTGTGAGCAGCCTACAGCCACGCTAGCAGCTCTGTGAGACTGTGCTCAAGGACAGCGGTGCTTTGAGCAAAAGCTTGCCAACGTGCGTTCAATGTCAATGCTAACATGCGGATGTTTAGCAGATATAATGTCCACCATCTTAGTATTAGCATGCTAGCATTTGCTAATTAGCTGTAACCACACAACTGGGGCTGATGGGAATGAATGTCTTTACCAAATTTCAGAGCAATCCATCCAATAATTGGGAAGACATTTGACTTTGGACCAAAATGGCAAACCAAGTCCCAAATTTCAACCTCATGGTGTCAACAGAACGAGTCAAGGGATAAACAGCTTGGGAACGATGATTGTACAAATTTGGTGCCAATCGACTCACTAGATGTGAAAATATTATGCTAGATTAATACAAACTTTGACTTTTTGTGTCAAGAAATAAAATCAAAAACCTCAAGCTTATGGTGGCGCTAGAGAAAAGATACGGAGATCACTTAAGTTATTAGGATACATCATCTGGTGACCATGAATGTCTGCACATAATATCATTGAAATAGTCGCAAAGACCAATCGACCAACTGTTAGCATGCATAGAAATGGCCAGAGAAGACTTCCTTGAGTTTCAGATTATAGCTTTATGGACAATAAATAATCACGGGACAGAGCTGAGGTAATATTTACAGTCTGCACTGTGAAACCCCTTTCACACATGCACTAAAACCCTGAGCTTATCTTTGCATTGCCTGGAGGAGCTGTAATCGAGACCGCATATGTCCAAATAAGTTCGACCGGACATTAAACAGACTTTACCCTGCCGGCTCCTCAGTGCAAAGTCTGTGTAAGGACTGATTGAACCCGTGTGTGAATAGGACGGGTCATTGTCTGGAATTCACACGAGTGGGCGTGTTAGTGACGTTTCTATCATGCGGCTGGCGTGAAACCGGAAGTAAACAAACATCTGACGGTGAAGAGGAAGGGTCATTCCCACGAAGACGCCAGATAAACTGTCTAACTGGAGAGACAACACGATTCAGAGAGGTTTGTCAGTAAGGGCCAAATCCCAAAATTGTCAAGGAACAGCGAGAAACTCAGCTGTATATGACCCAATTACGAACCAGCTATGTGGCCGATGTGTTTTTGCCAGATGATTCACCGATACCGATTTCAGATATTTGGCCAATAGTGACTCAAATAGCAAAGTCCGATATCGCTGACAATGGGGCCAATCTACTCAATTCAATTCTATGTTTCTGCATTAATTAGAAAGGTTTACACTCAAATTGTAATTATAAAATATTTTTTTTAACATGCTGCTGGTGTACGATTTATTATTTTACTAATGAATAACAACTCAATAAATTAATATCTTTGTGTTTATTTGTTATGCTTTGTTTTACAATGTTAAACAAGCAATGTTTGATGAATGTAACACTGGTATCGGATCTATGCTTGGTTTCAAAAGCCCATGTGTCAGTATCAGTATCGGGACAGAAAAAGTTGGAACGGTGCATCCTTTGTTTTTGCGTCATGTCCCGACACCCAGAGGTCAACCCCTCGCCTAAACCGAAAGGAGTATTTTGAGAACGCATCTGAAACGGACAATCTCCTGTTCTGTGCTATATTTGTGAAAGGGAAACTCCAGACAATGTCCGCAGTTCACCACCATTATAAGATTATATAAGATTTAGTTAGCACTGACAGGCTTTTGGGATTCTCGCCACCTCTTATTGGCAGTCCTAATAAGCGACAGCTGGGAAGTCTACCACAGCGAGACACCGAATCAATGGTCTGGTGTTGTATGAAGGTGCGCTGGCAAGGGATCAGCATGTGCCGAATCTAATTAACATTTGGAATGCAAAACCAATATCCCGCCTGACTAAAGATCACAAACTCATGGGACCCACTTCTAAGACAATCTTCTCGGTAGCTAATGTCTACCACATTGGATACTTAAGCATGAGGTTCAAATTAGAGCAAGACGGACAGTGATAAAGGGACATATTTTTTCTCTTTTTCATTTCTTAGAGCAGTGGCTGTTGCTGGCTATTCATAGAGGCTACATTAAAAGACCGCATTCTCTTACACTGTGGTAAAGGAAGCTCTGATGTTCAGTGTGCGCGGTGTTGAGTGATGCATTCCTGAGTGGCTGTGCGACTGTGCGTGTGTGCGTGTGTGCGTCCGTTTATATAGACACAGAGGGGCAGACGGCCTGTCTACAGCCCCCCCCAGATTAGATCAGCTGGCTGGAACCTCTACTGCTGTACATGGGCAGTGTGCGTGTGTGTGTGGTTGTGTGTGTTTGTGTTTGAGTGTATAAGTCTATGGCCTGTGTTTCCATGTGAGATCAGTACCACATTTAACCTGGTTCTGCCACTGTTACACCATCAACACCACACCATACTGAAGCCAATCGATGTGTCAGATCCATGAGCAGCAGTTCGAGATGTTTGGTATGTGCAGGTAAGAGGAACTGATTTCAGAGAAAATCAAGCTTTAAATGAAGGAATTTAGGTTCACATTCCTCTTATAACAAAACCACACACTCAGATATTTCCTTTTCTCTCCTTATTATTCAAACGCAAACGACGTCCAAAGAAACGACAGCGAGGCGTCAAGTTAGAAAAATAACCACGTTGTCCTCAATCCTGTGAAGCTTAGCAGCCTCGAGGAAGAATGTTCAGTAAAAGAACTACAGTAAAATATAGCAGAGGACAGAGAGCTAAGAACAGGATGTTATGCTGCCTTCAAGTGCGCCTCTACAGCTCAGAGTTCAAATGTCAGACGTCGTAAATTTCAATGTGGTTTTGGTTAGCATGGCCGCTATGACAAATGTTTCTTTTTTGGCTGTACCATTTTAGAAGCAAAACAGCAGAATAAAGATGGTTAAATACATCATACATTAAAATGATATTCATCTATTAGCCAAGAATAATATAGTTTGAATCCTCTGGAAAACCATCATCATCATCGACGAAGACTGTGAGATGTGGTTTTAAAAAAAAAAAGTTATCATTCATTTTGATTACGTTTGTTTTTTGGCTCAAACATGCTTTCCATCAGGTACAAATGAAATTTTTTCAGCAAATGAGGTCTCTGTTATATCTGCACAGGAAGCAGCTGTGCGTTTAGAAAGCATGGTTTGCAACCTGCTTTTCTTTAGTAGCTACGCATTGTTAGCTATCCTGTTAGCTTCCTGCTCATTAAACGTGTTTTCTCTCCACTGGACTGTGTTTTAACCCAATGAGAAGCTGCAGCCGAGTGGGGGTTTAACCATGCTAGCTGGCTGGCTCTAGGGATGGAAATATCGGTCTGTCAGTCGGAAGGTCAGTCCATCCTCCTCATAAATATCTCTGCTACTAGATCTATTGCTATGAATTTTCTTTATTCCTGGTCTCCAGAGGATGAATCCTGCTTTGACTGACTTTTCCTCTAGGGCCACCAGCAGGTTCACATTTTTGTCGTCAGCATTTTGGCATCGTCATGCTGTGTGCATATTGACACGCTGACATTAGCATTTAGCTCAAAGCAATGGGCTGTGCCTAGGTCCAGCCTTACAAAGCCACCACTGTTGCTATAGACTCCAAGTCTTGTTCAGAAGTAAAGCTGTGAATGTATTCTTTGTGACCTTAATGTAATTCCAGATTTGAACCATTATATGAACTAAATCATTTGAATAGCGCAGCGATCCACGATAGTTTAACGTAAAATGACCACCTACAAAAATTCTTTTCTACACTTAAATATAGAAATAAATTCTGACTTTCCCATCCGGCCTTAACCATGTTTTTGAGTCTTCCCATACATGCTTAGTTGGGAAGACAATAATATTAGCAGCACTCCCTGACCACAGCCATAAATTGCACTCATAAATTGCACTGAGGCCCGATGCTCAGAAACCACATCCACACACCATTTTGAACAAGCAAGATAATGCCAAGAAAACATTATCTTGTAACATTGAGTGACATCACGAGCCAAGCTTGATTCCTGAGGCTTAAAAACACTCATGCGCCAAGAAGTCCACTTTCATAAACAGCTTGAATGTTTTGTTTGTGGCACAGATAGGAATCGCTAATGAAGAGGGATAAGGACTAATATTAGATGTTTGCATGACGGCCACAATGCTCAGATGTATTTGTGCCTGGGAAAGCATAAAAATAAATTCCACACTTTTTCCCCGACCACAGTTAAGACAGCGCAGCAGCAGTTATTCTCTTACAGTTTGTGCAGCTCCCACACACTTTCTTGCCTCTCTCGGACAAACACCAGCGTGCATACGTGCACATTTCTACCCCTCAACGCCTGTCCACTAGTCACACACACCTGAGCTGTGACTAACGGCCGCCCGGTGCTTTATGGGCTTCCCAAAGCTCTATCAGTTGGCAGGAGACGGTGATGCATGGCAGACACTGCGGTGCGTGACTAAAAAGGGGCTTGAGCTTCTCAGGCATTCCTGAGGGACATGAACGCTGCCTGACCAGGATAGTAAACTGCAACACCGCTGCTGCACTTTGGGGGAAATGTGAGCTGTGAGACCCCAAAAAAAAAAGGGATGCTGTGCTTGTACCACCCCGATTCCCGCAATCCGCTTTCCCCAGTTTGTTGCCGAAGTGCTGTGGTTGTACAACTCCTGATTGTCTGCTCTAGGAACGTCTGGAGGTCCCGGAAAACCCCCTTTGTGAAAACTTCTGGCGTGAAGAAACCACCTTAATTGGGCCACACAAGCCTCCACTATGAAGTGGATTCACTTTCCTTGAAATGGAGCTGCATTTGCAAGTGCTCAGAGGTGCTTACTTCAGCAAGCGCTGCCATGAATTAGGACCAGCAGAGTCAGGGAGCTCGACACAGTAAAGAACACGCCGACTGCGGCAGTAAAAGAGCTGGTGGCAGTCACAGCGCTCTTTGTAGGAGAGGGACTGTTCTTCTCCGGCCGTGAAAAGAAGGAATGGAAAAGGAGGAAAAACAGGAAAGGGCGGTGCACAACTCGAAAGGGGAGAGGGTTTGCTTCAAGTCCAAAGAAGAAGGAACTTGCAGACTTTTCTCGCCTCTACTGAGTTAGTCCTTTGGCCCTTTGGTCCTCCTTCATTTGGACAGTGTTAGTCTGGTTGTTCAGGCCCTTTTAATGCAAATAGAATAATACATTTGTCAAAAGTTTGTCAAATCTCTGGCATCCTATCCTCCCTCTTTCTCTCCGTCTCCCTCCTTCACCATAACACCCACACAATTGCTCAGTTCACTCCCTCCACTGTGAGCCAAGCCACACCAGTGGCCCCTTGACTTCACATACCCTTCAAAAACAGCACCGAGCGGGGGAACGTGTCTGAGCTCTGAGACGTACAAGCCGCCCGACAGAGCTGAAGGAGAATACCAAACAGTGTCCGTCTGTGTCTCTGTCCACCACCCCCCCCCCCCCCCCCCCCCCAACCACCTCCCACCACCATCCGGAGGAACCCTCTCATAGCGGACAAAAGCAATGAATCAGGCTGCCCTCTGAGACCATGACAGACGGTCTGATCCTTTAAAGTGTTCCCACTCACCGTCGCCTCTTACAATAATACTAATGAGCTACATGTTGAAGTATTTTGGCGCTTCTTTGCCGCAAGGACACCGATATGGGCAGACAATCCGATGTGGTCTTTCCACAGGAGAAAAAAACATGAGAGAAATGCTCCAGGCGATTGGGACGGAGGCACAAAAAATGGCTCGAAAGAAATGTTTCCACATTACAAGAGCATTCCAGTTTTCAAGCTATTCCTCAATAGAAGAAGCTTGGTCAGTGGGAGTGGAACTTCTGAGCAAAGAGAAGCAATACAGAGGAGTTTCCATCACGTCTGATTCAGGCGGCCATGCTTTATTTTTAGCCAAAAAGAAATATACAGTTATGTGTTGATGACATCAGCTTCTATTTCCGTTTTGAGACAAACCTCAATGAGGGTAAAACAGCTAACAAAGATCATCAGCACCGATAGGACCTTGAGCATATTCTACAAAATATCGACCGAAGGAAAGACATGCAAAGTAACATCCTGAGTGTAATGAGGTATAACATTGAGAGAGAATATTTAACATTTGCTCAGTGACCATTACAGGATAATAGCACATTCATTCATTAAAATGTTTATCGGTGACATGTTCAAACATGGTGTAACGGAAGCAAGTAGAAAGAGTCATAAAGGCAGCAAACTGACTTTGGTAATGTCCATTACACCCCAACATCGATCTAAAGTTTGCTAACATAGGCACCATGATACGGCAGGATCACAAAACACCAGGTCAGCCGCAAAGTTGCCCCGGATGTAGGGATGTGTTGAGTCCTCGCTGCTCTCTACAACGGATGTGGCGAGTGCAAAGTTAGCACAAGCCATGGAGCCACAATACGTTATGGGAATACGGCAGGTAGAAATAAACCGCAATTTCTCTTTAAGCCTGCAGCATCAAATTCCCCCGAGTGTGTCTTATCGCTTGTGTGATCTGATTTCAAAAGTCAAAAAGTTGCCCTTTATTGCTTAATATGGTGAAACGTCAGTGTAGTGAGAGGTTGCTGAATATTTATCCGAACAATGCGGTAGCTGAGTGACACGGTAGTACAAGTTGTCGACATGTTTTTTTTATTGAGGAAGAGTTATTCAGGTATTTTAAAGCAGTTTCCCAAATGGCTTGGCAAGGGACTCTTAATCATCCACTAATAGCTCAACAGAATAAAAGTGGCTACAGCCTAAATACCAGCTTCATGAGTAGCTCCACAGACTGCTGGTTTTGGAGATTCTGCTCTACTTTCCACACAAAACACTTAGCCACACGCATTGGCTCGAAGCCTGCCAACATTCCCCTTGTATGTAGGAGGCTAAAGATACACCTCTGGGTGGGGGTGGAGGGGGATACTGCCTTGCAAGGAATTCCTGATATTTCCAGACAGAAAATCTATAACACTTAAGCAGTTCTGCTTTTCTTTTCAGCTCCAGAAACACGTTCACATAGAACGGGGTTCACATCTCATCACAGCAGTTGAGTAGAAACAATTGAGGCAAGAACCATAACCGTTTGGAGGAGGGCCAAGTGGTCCACGTATCACTATTCATGGCTCCATCACTGTGTTGAAAATAGCTGTGCAGCGCTAACAAGTTATTTCGGACTCGTCCTCCCCACCTGGCCTCTGCAATCACTCTGTAACAAGGTGGTGGTTTGAATCACAGGACACACAAAAAACAAATCTGCCTCAAACCCCGTAGAGACAAGGCAAAACTAACAACTGTACTCATGTTACAATAGATAAATGGCTAAATGTGAGCACAAATGTGTTCTCCACATAATTAAATAGCCACAATGCTGTTATACTGTTGCGTTTGTGAAGTTTATCTCGACAGTGGACAAGCTTTGCTCAAGCATCTGCGAAATTTGACATTTTTAGGAAACCATCTGTTAAACTGTTCATGGAGATCCTCTGAAAGTAGATCTAGAGGAGGGCAGAGCGTCCGATTCCCGGGCTGAAATGCGGGCTAGTTTTCGGGGGATCTTGTGGGGGGGTTGGCCTGGTCTGTGACAATAGAACCAAAGGGCTCCGCCTGTGGGGGCTGGGATCCGCTGTACAGTAAGCCTCCCCCAAACACCCTGTCTTTGCTGAGTCGGCCCTTCCTTTGCTGAAACACAGGAAGCTCGGCTGGGATCGCACAGGAAGCCTGTATCGTGGTGCCTGACAGCCAGCCACATCTCACTCTTCAAGCCATAAAGATGACATATCTGGCATTAAATTGAGAAAGTGAGAGAGAGAGAGAGAGAGAGAGAGAGAGAGAGAGAGAGAGAGAGAGAGAGAGAGAGAGAGAGAGAGAGAGAGAGAGAGAGAGAGAGAGAGAGGACCAGGCCACCTCGTTTACAGAGAACGCTGTGCCAAAACGGCAGCATATTGTCTTTGTGAATCAAGCGTGTCTGATTCCTAAACGTCAACGGGGCCAAAGCTAAACAAGCCTGGAAACTGCTCCACACACAGTGCTAGCGACACAGCCATAAGGGACCTCACTGGAAATTAATAAACAGCTGTCACAGATGTTGATTCTCTGTGACGACATCCGCAGCAAATCAGCGCAGCACCTGCACAGCGAGGGGAGTATTTCAGATACATGACAGCAGTCTGCGGTTACAGACAAATATTTACAGCAGCGAGGTGATTATTCAACAGTGTGTGGGGGTTTGGAGACAAGGAGAGAGAGCTTTTCTTCAGAGCTAATGGTCCCAGCCGTCAGTCTGCTGGAGGAGAGCTGCTGCTGCTGCTGCTGCTGCTACCGGGAGACAGACTGTGTCTGCTAGAAAAGAAGTTACCGCAAGTCCGCACAGCTGGTGCAGGACATTGCCAGTTTGTACACATGTCATATCATGCTAGCGTTTGCAGGCAAAGTATTTCCCCTGAAGATGCCACTAGAAAGGTTATGGGGTTCACAAAGTTATTATTTGGTGGCAATCCACCCTCATTTTCGGTGAGAACAGCAGCGCAGAGAGCAAACAGCAGTACACAAGCTGTCCAACAGAACCTAACAAGTCACAAAGACAACGTGGAAAGCGCTGCATTAAGTCCTAGAAATGTCAAAGTTTGGTCTTAATCTGATTTGAAGCCAGCAGCGACGGGCCGGCTGTAGACACCTTTGCCTTCTGTCCGCCGAGGCCCTATATAACGCTTGAAAACTGGCACCTTAACGACACTCAGATGTCTTTCATTAGGCCCCAGACTTTGACACTTGAACTGCAGGGCCTCCGTTTCCGCCACCGCGCCGTGGAGCAAAAACAGTAGCGCTACACCCCCCCCCCCCCCCTCCCTTAAACGCATTTCCTCTTGGGAGCAGCGGAGGAATATCGGTTTAATTCTCAAGGGGGCCACTGACTGAACATCGCGTTCTAAAGCTGCGCTCCAGCTGTGCCGTATCACTTAATGAGCACAATAGACTGATTTTAGAGAAGCGTGATGATCCTGAACTGTACCAGCTGGTGTTGAATAAAAAGGAATGAATAAGATATCGAGTTATTCTTATATTTCCGCCTCATTAGTCCGCCTCATTTTAAGTACAATACCTGCACTTGTTTCTGTGGAGCTCCTTTAACGCTGCTGCATATTATTTCCATTATATTATAAAGCAGCAGTATTATGTATAACATTGTGCTGGTTCAGTCAGAACAATCCGCTCCTATTATCGAGCCACATCACATATAAATAGAGGGATTTCCAAGACCAATGAGCGTCTTTAAAGATGGAGCCACAGTGCTATGATGCGTTTCTGTCTCTGAACTGGCGGACCTGGTGACTCACTCAGCACCCCTGAGACTCCCAGACCACGTCCACTCAGACGGAGAACAGTCTTTGCATTGTGCCGGTTCTACGTGTTCGCGCTGATGGGAGCTGATCGATGCTCAGGAACTGATCACAGGTATGAGCTAATATCAAACAAGGCTGTTTTGATTTTAAATAGCACAACATTTCTGCTCCTCAGTTGTGAGGATTTGCTGGTTTTCTTTGTCTCATGTGACAGTAAACATGACATTTAAAGACAACTTTTCCATTATCTTTTACACTTAACTTGCTTCTGCCTGGGGACTGGCGAGTCTGCACAATCTAATACAAATAATTTGTAATTAATAAACTGTTTGAAATATAGTTGTATGCTGCTCATGAAAACCTGGTAAACACAGTGACTGCCCATGCTGTAAATAGTCGCCATCATTCACAGGTCATGTGAGGTGCTGTTTGGAGTAAAAATACGGTTGCAGTAGTAATGCTTTGATGCTGCTGTTACAATATGAGTTTCAGCACTAAAACCAAAATAATACTTCTCTAATACCTTATACTTAAAACATGTTTTCTCCAAACACCTTTGGCGCATGTTGTCCCACATCCCTCTCCATTAGTTTCCAGTCACCTACTGTGTCCTATCTAATAAAGGCAGAAATGCACCAAAACACATTAAAGAAGCAGTATTCGATACTATCTCTAATTGGCACCAACAAAGTATTGAGGTTTGATACCCAGAACCAGTTTTCCATTGCAGTATAATGACCATTTCTCTCATTACAGCGGTGTTATTGTGAGGGTGAAAGACAAGCCAGCGTTCATGTTGGTGAGTAAAGCCACATTTCCAAACAAAAAACTCTTTTGTGTCCTTCAGCCACGTCGTTTCGGTGAAGGAAGGGCACATAAAAAGTTTTCCGACCCACAGGCCCTCGCAGTTAAAGCTTCACACTGTCACAATAATCAACGCAGTGCGACAGAACCTGCAGCCCGCATTAAAGAACGTCCGCTACTATTTACTACCAACACGACGTGTTTAGCCTGGTTTCCTCAGTGGACCTTGGCAAGCAAGGGGTCAGCTTTAACGGTGCCATTCCTCACCGGTGTTCCAGAGGCTGTTTTTAGAAGGAAGAGCCCCCCCCCCCCCCCGCCAAAAAAAAAAGGCTCCAAAGTGTTTGAGTGGATGGAGACTAGCAAGCGTTTTGGCTAAAAGCAGCTCTGGAGGTCACAAACCAAAATCCAAGAGTAGGGCCCAGCCCGCAATCTGGCTCCACAAACAGACCAATCTGTGGCAAAAATAATTTCCAGAAGACAATAACAGAACAGAAGCAGCCGAAGGAGATTATCGTGCCGCACAGAGAACAGATCAGCGTCTTGAGTTTTAGAAATGACCATATGGTTTTGAGAAACCCCCCTCAGAATGTAGGAGAGACTGCAGAGGTTTGGTGCTGTGCATAACAAATCACAGAGATAACTGCTCCTCTGGGATAGTCAGTTGCAGGGCCCAGTGAGCGTGCACGCTCGTGCGTGTGCACGTGGCGGGGCTAAATGGCTGTAACAGGCAATTATTTGTGCCACTTTACGTCGGTCCGCCCCCCCCCCCCTCCCTCCGGCACCGAGCATGTGTCACGGAGGGCAATCATGCACGTTCATCACTCCTGTCCCCATAGGGGCACTGCAAAAAAAACACAAAGTGCATATTCATCACTTCCGTCTCGAGGGGACAATGTCGCACATAAGGTGTACGTCACTCACAGACAAAAATACAAACACACACACACACACACACACACACACACACACACACACACACACACGAGAAACGTCACATGTCCAGAAGAAAAGGCCCCGGGTGTGGCCCTCTGTGTGCACTAAGTGACCTCATAAATCAGGTGGGAGCCAGAAGCAGCTGCTCCCTCGAGGGGGGCGGAGGTCACATCCATTCAGCTGGTAGCTACCGGCTCCTTCTTTCAACTCCCCCCCCCCCATACTCTTACATTCACCCTCCTCCTCAATTAGCCAGCCTTCCTCCCCCCCTCCCTCCCTCCCTCCGTCCGTCCTCCACTGTCCTTCCTCCACCCCCACTTCGCCTTCCATATCTCCTTCTCACATCCTCTCCTTCCCTCCTCCCTTTCCTCCATTTCCCTGATTAAACCAATGCCTCGGCTCTGCAGCTACACCGTGGACTCAGCTGCATTTATAAGGCCTTCATCATCATCTTCATCCTCCTCCTCTCCCTATGATGAAATGATCGTTGGATGCTGTGCAGCCTGTCAATCATGCATCGCGCGGGCAATAAGAAGCTGCAAGCCCTGCATGTTCTGTCAGAAAGCTAGTTTATATTCTATATTTTAATAATTATTATAAATTTGTTTGTGCAGCCAGTCCTCACCCTAACCATGTCATCGCTCTGCTTCCGGTTTGCGGCTTCAGGATTTGCTTCATTCCTGTCTCTTTGGGACCTCAACGACTCTCACCAGTTTTAGACTTCTATCATCTCTCTCTCTGTCCCCCCCCCCCACACACACACACTGGGCTGTCAGCATCACATGTGAAGTGATCCCTGAGTAATTTAAATAGATCATGTGAGTTGACTTGTTGAACTTGAAGCCCTTTCATATGACCGTCTACATTGAATGTGCAGCCTGTTGCACCCCCCCCCCCCCCCCCCCCCCCACAAAAAAGAAGGTTGAATGGGTGAATTATAGCAGATTAGTTTATTAATTTCCATAAATTGCAATGTCCAGTAATAAACCACAATTACATCCCACCACCTAACAAATAACTTTTAATAACATAGAATTTAAGCTTGGACCTTTTATTAGTGATCCATTATTAAACCACAGACTCAACTCGTTTTTGAGTGCCATATTAAACTAGCAAGCCATACAGGAGTATTATGATGATAAAAGTGACAGAAAATGCAACATTGACCTCTAAACGTTATAAATATATCATCAATAAAATTGTTTTTTAGGCTGGGATACAAACAATACAACATGAATACGTTAATTGGCTGCGTTACCTTGTCGCTGTGGTGTTATTTCCGAGGCAGCATACAGAAGAAGTGAGCTAGCTGTTTGTCCACCAGCTCCAAGTGATGATCCGCTCCGCCGCAGCGCAGACAGACAGCGGCAGCAACTATCTGCCTCGTTGGCACCGGGGGGCCACTTTCTCCTCCGAAAAAAGTCACGGTAGGTTTCCCCTGCTCCTCATTCCCTCCTCAACTTCCCTCCGCAGAGAGAAAAAAAAAAGGTTTGTATTAGAACCAAATGCGGGAAGAGTTTGGTCGCAGGGGAAGGAAACCAAATCCCGGCAGCGCCTGCGTGGACCTCTTTTCCTCGGTCTAAATCAGGAGAAAGCGGAGAGGCGAACCCGCAGAGCTCCGCTCCTCCGGCCCGAAGCACGCAGTGTAACACAGAGCTCTTCCGCTCATCACCTTCAGAATAAAAACAGAAACTTGGCCCCCAGTTGTAATGTTTAAAACTGGTTTAAAATGAGTACTAAAAAAAAACTCACTAGAATTCATTTTAGTAGAGCATGTTCACAGTTATGAGCAGGAATAAATTATGCTTATTTGTGTATTTGTATTTTCACTACACATATGAGAGGTTTACATGTAGCCTAATTACTGTAGATATAAGTATATTGGCCTGGTAATATGAGGATACATGGTACCGCAAATGCAGGTATATATAACAAAAGCCTCTGTTGCATTGATACAGCTACACGAATATACTATTACATTTGTAATAAATACACTGCTAATATACCGTAGATGCTTTGGAATAAAAGACAGATAATAATAATACACACAGAGAGAGGACTTAAAACATACAACCTGATACGTAGAACGGAGCAACCGGAACACACACACACACACCCACCCACACACACACACACACACACACGGTATCATCTTTGTAAATCGTTTACTAACTCATCGCCTAACAAATACTTTTATTTTGAAAGTGCATAATAATCTTTTCCCGTTTTATTTTTGCTTAATGTTGCTGACTTAATGCATCTCCAGTCTGTCGACGTCACCGCTAGAGGACAACCCCACTCACATAATTGCCTATTTATACAGATGCTGGCAACATGTCTATTCAACGTTACAGCAATCTGTCCCTCCGTCAGAAAGGGATTTCTGTCATCAGCATCTTCTTCATCATCGATGACGAAGACTGCTCTTTAATATAAACAGAAATGGTCCCGCAAGAGCATGTCGACTGACTTGTTGTGACGCCACTGCATTTACTCCTGTGCTGACATCTAGCCAATAAAACAAACATGCGCTATATAAAAGTTATATTATTTAAGGCCCTCTGACTGTTTTTTTTCCCTCCCTCGTGGTGATTTGATGTGTCATCAGCAGTGAGCATAAAACACATGAAGAAAATCCAGTCCCACCCTCAGAATAAGTCTGTGTAAAACACTTTATTGCAGACTGTGTGTATCTAAAACATAGGTTGAATTACCAACTTCATTGTTAATCATTGAATTAAAGTCGTTGTCATCCCTGAAATGAATTATTGGTGGATGACAGCTACCTTGCAAAACGTGCTCGTTAAAGATTTTAGAGTAATTTAAGCTGTCATGGCCGAAGTTTCTTTGTGAAACGTTTGCTACTGTGGAATGAAAACCTTGTATGTAAAATGATGTAATTGTATCTGCCTCTTAAACTAATTTATTTTCCTCATAAATCACACTTCTTCTCCTGATGTGTATTTGGTTATCTGTAGTCTAATTAAGTTAAAGAAAGAAAGAAGGCACCCGCATATCGTGTACAAAGATCTTCACCACACATAAACAACATTTATAATAATAAGAGCGTTTTTCCACTATTCCACAGCATTCGATGCCACAGAAAACAGAGCCAACCACTGCACAGCTCAGTTTGTTTCCAGTAAAAATAATCAACCCAGCCAGTCATATATTTGTTTTAAACTTAGTGGAAAGTTATTTCTGCCTCAGCACTTGGGATGTAGTGGAAAAAATGTAAAAGAAAACAAACTATCACGTCCGGAAGATCCTCGAATCCTGTTTAGTCTCTAGGGAGTGTTTACAAGGGAATGCAGCTTTTTTCTATCTCCCTCCCTGCCCCCTTTGAGATGGGTGAAAAGTTCAGTCTGCGTTGACTGGACAGAAACTCTACATTTAATACATTCTCTCCCCTGCTGTTGCATTTTTTGTTGTTAATATAGTTAATGCATTTTGGAATTAATTGTTATACATCACAACTCATGGGAGGGTTTCACTGATATAAATGGCTTTTTATCCTTTTTTTTTTTGTATCGTCATGATTTTAAGAGACCAAAACTTTTTAATTAAGTGTATAATATGTCTTAACTGAGGATGACGGATGTTTTGTGTTGTTGTACTAACAGTACATGTTAGTACTCCCATGACTTCTGGAGCCTCCCTGTGGTCGGTTTAGGTCACTGCCTGGAAACAGGGACACGTCCCTGAAAAAAAGGGCAATAACAGTTTGTTCACACTTTCTTGCTTTTCCTTTCACAGCATCAATCCATGTCGATAACATCACATTCAGAACAAACAACTGTAATGACAACATAACAATAGGCTGATATTATTACTAATACTATTAGGAATTGTTCTGTTCTATTAAAGTAATCATTAAGCAAGCATTACATAACATGTTTGTAGTCTAATATGTGTTCTATGAATGATATAAGTTGGAAAGGAAAACAGTAAACCATGCACTAGACCAGCTGAACTGACTTTCACGAAAACCTTTTGTTCTTTAGAAGACTATATGCCTTGTGTGTGGGAAATGTGATACTAAGTTAGTTTTATTTGGAGCCGTTCTGGTGGTAAACTGCAGTCATTTCAATTCCACATCCACGAGACGCTTGTATTCGTAGTACCATTACTCCACTGAGCCATCCAGTGGTGAAATAAAAAACTGCAGACAGAGTTTACGTGTCAGTCAGGGGGGCTGCTGGATGATTGAGTTCAGTGGTGGAAGAAATATCCACTTCTTTAAGTGAAAGTACCAAGACAACAATGCCAAAATATCCCAGTTCAGGTTAAAGTATTCAGAAAACATTATCAGGAACATTTACTTCAAGTATCAGAATGAACTCATTTTGCAGAAAAATGCCGACTGTGATTAATTTTGACCTATATTATTCTATCTATCAGCAATCTGTTCGTCAATACTCCAGAGATCATAAGCCCATGATGAGAAGAACGTTTGGGTTGCCAGGTTGTGGCAGATCCTCTTTACTTCTTCATGTGGAGTTCTGATGGAAAAGAGCTGCATCTGGATCAGGATCCATTCATTAACAACCTAGTAATGTCCCTTTATTAATGATTATTGGTGGCTGATTACACATTCATGACGACATTATTCCTGATCAACCAGGCAAAATCAAAGTAACTTCGGTATTTTTCCACCTGGGCCCTATTTTCTCCGTGTTATTTGTATCTAAGTGACTAATGGGGAAATCATTTTTTGAAATTGTCCTACAGAGAAATAAAACGTTTTCCCTCTTCCATTCACTTTCAGTCATTGTGACTTGCTGCAGCAAGACAATGGTGGAAACGTGAGCGAGCGTTGGAGAGAGGAGCGCCGCTGTTGTCAGAGTTTGTTGTGTTGGAGTTCAGAAAAAGCATAGCTTGGCGTTGCCTAAAAGTGTCTTACACACCAAAAACTTGGCTAAATGGCGACCAGGTTGAAAAATGCAGAAATAACCCTTTAAAGGCATATAACTGTGTTTCTTTGTATGGGTATATCATTTTCAGTTTTTCAATTCTTTGATTGTTCTCCAGAGAGCACTTTAAGCTTTAATTCTCTGTTAAGTGTGCGACAAAGATAAACGATTGATGATGCCTTGCATGCTTGACTAATTAATTAATTAAGTCTTAAGTCTTTCTATGCAAGATTCAAGCCGTTTCAGAAGAGATAAGAGAGGATGTAGCGGGGTTGCTGGGTTACAAATCTCTCGCAGTTAATTGCGTGTGGAGAATGTGCAGCCGAATGATGTTACCAGTCTAATTTGCTTGTTTATGATAATGGGAAGGGGGGGGGGAGCATTGCTGCTGTTTATCCAAGATGTGCTAATGTTGAAAGACACCAAGCGTCACAAATAATTGCTGATATTCTTTCGCCTCACGTTCAGAGCTTGAATTTTAAAATGAAACTATGTATCTAATTGCCGTCCATAATCCCCCGATGTATTCAAAGTCGTGTCTTGTCGGTGTGCTGCCAAAATAACCCACCACTAGTTCAGGATGTGGCCTTACCTCCTCAGATGAAAAACACATCAGTGAAAATGAAGACCAAGCCTAATCCCTGCTAATGATAGACCGAGGAGAAAAGCAGCTGAGCGCCTGAGTGTAGCTCGCATCAGCTTCCCATTAGTGGTCAGTGGCCGCCCTTTGCTCTGTGCCATGATCGCCACCGCTGTTTACTGCTCTTAATAGGTGGAGAGTCCTCACATTATAGACACCACACTGGAGTTGTTTCCATCTGCTCTTGAGATCTGAGAATAAATGATCACCATTCACGACTTGGTGTTGGAGTAAATTAGTCAATCAGTTTGTTTCTCTGCTAATAAATCTACCACAACAACTTAATTGCACTGTAATTGATAAGTAACCAAGTAAATGAGCCAATTTTTTCATCTGAAGATGCCTTTTATTCGTGTATTTGGAAAGCGACGGCTGGGAGACAAAGACTACAAATCGCTCTTGTTTACATCACCGTCTCGCTGACTGAAATAGTGCTTTCAACATTACTTTGATGCAAGAAACAGATGTTGCGTCAAAGAGCTGCTTGTGAGGCTGCTGGTTACCGGCTGTGATGTGGATCTGACTGGAAAAGGAAAAATAGTTCCTGGATCACGACACAAACATTCTTTTAAGGCTTTGCTGTTTATTCATTTTTTTTTCCTACAACAGCAAATTACAGAAGCAGTATTGAAAATAAAAGTCTTCTTTTCTTGTTCTCGTAAAAAAAAAAAAAGAAAAAAAAAAAAAGGAATCTGCACAAAATTTGAATGACAGTACAAAACGAAGCGTTAATATGCCATGTAAATGGAGGGAGAGGGACATTACTGTTGGAAAATCTTTTATGCCTTTTTCAATAATGAAAACATCTCAATATTTTTACATTTCAGAATTATATCACATAATCTGAAACTATATATTTATATATATATAAAAAAGATGAAATAAATGAACACATTTTTTTGTGTTTTTGACTTCTGTTTCTTTTTTTTTTTTCTTTTTTTTTTGCAAATGAACGCTATAAACACATAAACCTCTTAAATATATTTATCAGTGCAACATTGTTTGTTTCGAGTCCACGCTACAGTATCCTTTTTCTCTAGTTCAGCAGACGTCGCTGGAGCTACAGTCCTCCGTTGACGTAAAGGTGAGCGGAGTGGGGAGGTCAAATCTGAAACGAACAAGCTGAGAATGTGTAACACCACGGCACGACGAACAGAGCACACTGATGTAAAAGACGTCCTCCTTCTCAGGATTTGAGTTTTTTTGATTGTTTTATTGTGGCGCGGGGGAACCACGGAGTTGCGTTCCCGCGGGCCCTTGTGTCCTGATACTGTCAATCTCACGGGGAGTTCGCACAAAGTCCCTTCCCCTTGTAGTGTCTAGCGGTGGGATTGTCCCATCCATCCATCCATCCATCCATCCATCTGCAAACAAGAGTCTCAATAGAGATCTGAAGAGTTCACGTCGAGGTGACATTTGCACTTGTTTGAAGCTTAAAAAGAGATATTAAAAAAACCGCTTTTCTCTACAAGCGTCCTATCACCCCCCCCCCCCCCCCCCCCCTTCTCTCCAGGGAGCTCTGACAGGGCAAAGCCAGTACTCAGTTCTTCTGTGAGTGATGATGAAGGGAACCGTGGTCTTATAGTATTTTGTAAGTGAGAACCCCCAGTGAACCAGAAGGGGGCCACCGTCCTTTGGTAATGCCACGGAGGGGAGGCCAGGTGACCTGATTCAGGTGACGCCACTCGATACCCCCCCGCGCCCCCCCCCCCCCCCCCCCCCCCCCCCACGCTGCACCAGTGTCCCGTCCTATAATGACATCACAACGTTATGGCTGCTACACGTGGAACACGTTAAAAAAAAAAACCTCCGCGGTCCGAGAGGCCTTGAAGCTACAATACAGCATGTGAACAATTACAAACTGGGTTCATCGTGAGACAAACGTGTCTGGCTAAAGTAATGATAGCACCATTCTTCAGTTAGTGTGTTTAACCCCTCTTCTTATAGGCTCCTATCAGGAGGGGGATCAGTGACAAAGTGCATTCAAGCTGCATTGTCCGGATAGCACTTCCTCAGTGAACAATCCACAGTGACGTTCGGAGGTGACGAGCTAGTCTAGGTCTTAGCTAAAGCAAAGCGATGGTTGATTTTTTTTGAATTTTTTTTTGGTAAGCTGGCAGACATTTAGTATATTTCACCACCTCCTCTCCCATCGACGTGAGCGTGTTTGATGTGAAAATGTTCTGGTGACCGGTCAAACTCACAGCGGAGATACGATGAAGATATGAGAGGTCAGTCGAAAAAGAGTTCATCATGTAAGATGTTTTTTTTTTTTTCTTTTTTTTTTTCGTCTTTCGGTGGTTTTCGTGAAGTGGGTGTTGTCTATGACAGATGGCTTGAATGCACATTGAAATCGCCGTAAGACCACACAAATCTTACTTGTCTGAGCAAAGTAATCTAAAATAGAAAAACATAACACTGCACCTTCCACAAAACAGTCAGAAGATTGTATTTACACACATACAAACCCATGAAAAAAGGGATACTGCAGCTTTTTTTTTTCCTTTTACTTTCTTTAAAAAGGGCAATAAAATATATTAAAACGTATTTACAGTGTGTGGTTTTTGGACAGAGAACAACAAAAAAACAAAACAAAGCGCTATGATAGACTGTCATCCTGTTCTGCAGGTATTTATAAGATCATGTGCCCCTGTTTTCCTGTGATCACAACTTAGGCCGAGTACAGTAAAAAACACCCAGATCAACAGAGGAGGCCGAACCGAAATGTACTAAAGGCACTGTCAGAACCATACATTGCCGTGAGTGGGACCCTCACATTAGAGTGATAGAGGTCAAAGGGGTTAGGGTACATGTTTGAGGGTCATGGGTTATGGGCACACCCTGTATGTTAGGGCAAATCTACAGTTTTGCCGGATATGGTTCATTTAGGATTTTGATACGTCTCTTTCAAAACTTGAAAACTAACAACAGCCTTCATAAACTGATAATAAAAACAAACAAACATTTCTTTCCCCGAAAACGATAAATACTTTAAACATTATTAATAAATTGGTCTCAACACCAGCATCCGATTGTAAAAATGAATGAAAATCAAAATAGAAAATTAAAATATCATCTAAATCATCTGTACATCATTTTATTTTCTGTATTTTATCTGTACACAGTGTCCCCTACTGGTAGGTTATTTTTACTGCAGCTCCTGAGAAAAGCGTGGATCAGTCCGACCCTCCCATTGGTTCCTGAACCTGTCCCTCATCCAGAGAGTTGAGGGCGTCAGCAGTCCTTTGAGCCGGCCTACTCGTGGATATACGAGAGGATATGCCTACAGCCAGTCTTGTGCACGCTCTGCGAGCTCTGCACGTTATACAGTCACGCGAATGCACACCGGTCCCATCTCACGCCTCTGAGTATGAGCTCTGTACATTGAGTTTGTCCTTCTTTAGCTTGACACCGTCCACCAGTTCAAAGTTATAGTTCTCCAGGGCTGATAAGTTCCTGTCTGACATGCCTCCGTGCGAGCACGCGCAGTACAAGACCACGCCGCAGATGGCGCCGAGGAAGACCCCCAGGGCCGACATGGCGATGATGGTGATGAGGATGGGGTCGAGCGTCTTCAGCATGTTGCCGGCTCCGCTGATCTGGTTGGTCTCCACGAAGTCTGGGTATTCAGTGATCTCCTCAACTGGAGGGACAGAAGCAGAAGCAAAGAATGAAGATGGGAGGTATCACATGAACTCCAGAGGGTCTGGAGGTGAGCAAATAGTTCTCACAGAACGTGATACCGCTAAACAAACCCTCTGTGTGAAATGACTTACTGATTTCGTTGAAGCGATCCTCTGGCAGCATCGGCTCAGTGGGTACGTCAGGATCTGTTCGAACAAAAATTCGAATGAAATCCAACAGCAGATAAAACCGTGTCGTCATACTTCAGATCAAGAACTGAATGCAGGCATTGTACCTATGAACTCTAAAAGCCTCACCTTTACAGTCCGTCATGCTGAGTCCATTGAGAACCTTAATGTCATCCACAGCAATGTCCCCCCAGCTCTTTCTCTCCACCAGACTTTCGATCACCACCTTGGGGGAAAAAAAGCACAGGTTTTATTTTTGAGGCAACCTTTCCTTGAATGGAAAGAGCACCTGTATGGCGGTAAACGGCCAAACAAGTCACGGACCACTTGTGATTTACCTGATAGGGTTTGTTGGTGCGGGGCACAAGGACACGACCTTCCCTCCAGCGGTTGCCTTGGTGGCCGCTGACCGTCCACAGCAGGATGTCAGCCGGTCCCTCAACAGTCTGCTTGCGCTGCTTGATGTGCAGTGTGCCGATGTGCGGCCCGAACATGTGGTACCAAAAGGACACACACAGGTCTGAGTCCGGGGAGCTGATCACTGGGCTGACCAGCCGAGCCACCTCGGTCTCTTGGGGACTGGTCGCCAAGGTGTAGATGAAGTTCCCTGATCCACCTTTGGATAAAAGAACTTGTATCACCGACAGACAAAAAAAAACTCTCAGGCTGAAATGCACGTAGTGCATCAGGAGGTTCGGCCCAACTAAGCGGTACCCTGAAGGGCCCTCACCTGTGTGGTCCATGTTGGGTCCAGTGTTGAGGGTAGGGGTGCCACTGGACTGGATCTGCCACCTGGAACCAGTGTCCTCTGACGTCCAGCTGCAGAAGGAGGGGTCATTGGCCCAGCCGAAGTCGCAGGCAAACCACAGGAAAGCTGCAAATTTGTGGACGAGAGGTCAAGATCACGTGTCAGGAAATCAAGTTTCATCCTCCTCCTTATTACGAAACGAGAAGTTGCAGAAAGCTTTGGGCTTTAACCGAACACTGAATAACCTGGGGGCCTGTCATGATATGACTGCAGGCTACACTTTGGGGCTTCATTCACTCATCCTGATCAGCTTCAAGCACTAGAGGGCAGCATAGAACTGCGGGATGTAACTTTGAGTCCCTTTGCTTGGGAGGGAGAGACAGACTTTGGACAGTTATGGCCCTGACATGAGAAAGCAGCGAGCCGACAGCATAGACCTCATGTAGAACGTATTTCTTGGCTACAGTTAATGATCTCCTGTAATGAACGTAACAGGGTACATAAAAGAGCTATAGAGGGACATTGAGAACAGGGACAAGGGAAGAGGAAGATGGGGTCTGGACATGGCGTCCAGTTGAGAAAGCAACATTCAAAGCAACCCGCAGAGAGCTCAGGATTTTAATGAGAGCGGAGACTTGAGGTTTGAAGACAGCTATGGTAACAGTGCCGGGGCCCCATTCCAACAATGCAATCCCCCATGGACACTCGCCGCGCTGAAGAAACTGTGTGGGAGCTCGGGCTTTAGTGTTTTGCAAATTGGATAAAGAAGGGCTTCCATTGAACGCAAGGGAGCGGGATGTTTGGGATGTTAGCCACGGCCTTAAACTCCAGCATGAGATGCCTTTAGAGAAACGGTGAGGCGGCTCTCCGGATGACAGAATGTATGAGCCAATATTCCCTTTAATAATGGGAAGGTTTTAACTAGCTTCTACAGGCAGCGACTCTATTTACCCATTAAACACAAAGGATGGAATTCCCATGTGGATCAGCAATTCAGACGCCGACCCACTTTTTTTTTGTCGAGACATCCCATTCCCAATTAAAAGGACTTTTTTTTCCATTCTTGGGAGGCTTTGACTGAGGCTACCAACAAGCTCTGGATAAGATGAGCGGCCACATGACTCACTTGGCAGTTTGATGAAGAGAGACTTGCCGAATGCCAACGGAAACTACATCCTCTGAGATTAGAGCGCAGGGCGCGCAGACACCCAAGCAGACACGGACACACGCTCGCATACACAGAACTGATTAGCATGCACGGTTCGAGACTCTTGAAATGAAAAGTCAGGCGGATAAGTGTTTACCCACAGAAATGTAGTTGTGTTCATAAATATATATACACACACACACATACACACACACACACCTCGGCTCTCATCTATCATAGCTGGTGCCCCGGCAGACTGCAGACAGAGTGAAGGGGGCTCGGTGGAGCCTATGGCCCATTAGCCAAGGTCAGACTGGGGCACAGCCTCTCAGCTGGCTGCTGCCTCATCAACCTGCTATAGGAAACAGCACTGTGTGTGTGTGTGTGTGTGTGTGTGTGTGTGTGTGTGTGTGTGTGTGTGTGCGTCTGTGCAAGTGACCTCAAAGCACACCCAATTTCCTGTGGTCATTTGCATTGTGCTTCCCTGTTTTTGTGCCGTGTTGCGTGTGTGTGTGCGAGTGTGTTTAATGTGTCTGTGTCGGACCGGTGATTAGTGATTATGCTGAGGAGGCAGCAACAGAGCACCAGTGCTAATCATCAGCTAGCTCTGCATCACGCAACCTCCCTCACCCTGTCAGCAGGAGCCTCTCAGGGCCATATCATCAGCTTTAATAACAGACACGCAGTGGGGAGAGACGCCGCAGTGAGCTGGCATTCATTAGCTAAGGTACGCTTCATGATAAATCTATGGAAATTAATCCCAAAAAATTCAAAACCTAGAGCAGTTCGATATCTACTCTATCTTTCAACATTCTGGCATGTCATCTTAGTAAGACTTGAAATCATTGATGGGAAAGAAAAATATAAAACAATTTTCTCACCTGGGATGGTATCCACTTCAGCAGTGGTGGTCTCTGGCATCGTGGTAACCCCTGCCACAAAACAACACATTAGCATTGTTAGCCTAGCAATGGCAAGAGTTACGTTTATTTTGTTTTAAATAACTGCACACATGCACCTAATGTATCCCTGCTAGCTAAATCTTGCTAGCCAACACATGCCTTGTCTTTCCCTTCAGCCTCATGAGGGCCCTGTCTCGGTATATCTACCGTGACGCACTTAATGTAATACTTCCAAAACACGTGACTGAAACGGTGCCATGCTCATCATTGGAGACTGCTGGTTAATGGGGAGTGCAGGCAGCAGTGCAGGCTCAGAGAGTTACTGGGTTAGTGGGAAATGAGGCCGAGAGGAGTGCGTGGAAAAGAGGGTGCAGGCGGACAAAGCGGGAAAGAGATGAAAGGATATAGAGAGAGAGAGGCAGAGCTGGCTGCCGGTTGCTTTAGAAGCAGGTGTGCACATTTGGCGATCTCCGGAGCAAGTGTGACAATCGTCTAATGTGACTTTGCGGAGGCGGGGGTAAAAGGGGAGGTGGGAGCTACAGGTGCAGATAATTAGAGCAGTGTGTACGCCGGCACGCACCGGGATGCGTGCCTGCGAGTGTGCACAGTAGGTGGCAGATTAGCCGCGGTATCAAATCTACCCATAACCAGAGAGCGGTGAAGCTAGGAAAGTGGAGCAGATTGAGTGCGAGCCATGGCAGACGGAAGGGTAAGAGGTGTGGGGGTTTGGGGGTTTGGTTGCAGTCTCATGAGGGCGATGTTAGCACCTGTCACGTCGTAGTCATCACCTGTGCCGCTGTGGCAGCTCGCCTGGTCGTCGTCACACTCGTCCGACGGAGTAGTGCTCGGGACGAGCGTGGTAGGCGGGAGTGTAGGAGCTGTGAAGACAGAGGAGAAGGGAGACGGCAGACATTATAGATTAGATTTCAAGTTGCATTTGGTTCACATTCAAAAGATTCAATCATTTCTTTGTTTTTCCTTATTGTTCAGAGAAGGTGCGCTGATGTGGACCTGTAGCTAATGCAGAACGTTACATGTCTGTTGTTTGGTCTGATCACTGTCTGTAACTTCCGTGATAAAAATGCTGCAGGATTTGAATTCACATCACATTAATTTGGCACTCTTGTCCAAAGCGACTTAGGGACAATAGCAGGAAAATGGAATCAGACAACCACACACTGAAAAAAATTTGACGCAAGCAGCGTTAGCATGAGGTGGAGATGTAGTCTGAAATAGTGGGTTTTCAGCCTGCTTCATAGTTTAAATAGCGGAATGAAAAGGAAAGGAAAGAAACACTCAAATGTGTATTCAGAAGCTCAGCGTGTTCTGCCCACAGTTACCCACTGGGCTTCAATCTAGGCCTGAGCTATTAGCATCCCTCCTTTTATCATGCTGTGAAGGTGTGGGTGTATAAATAGAGTTGAAGCTAAAGCCCGGTTGCTTCGGGCTTGGGCGGCTGAAACCTTAAAGATGCAGAAACGGGGCTTGGGATTGGGGCCCCTGGCTGTCATAGCGGCCTATCATTATAGCCCCGCCACGCTTGGATGTGGGCATGGCCCTAGATCCACTCCACGCTCCACTGCTGCACAACCGTCCTGCGGTGTGCGTGCATTTGTATGTGTTTACACTGACGGAGTAATGATCGAGAGGAGGGGAGAGGTGGGGAGAGAGAGAGAGAGAGAGAGAGAGAGAGAGAGAGAAAGAGGCATAGGGGAAAACTGCCTGAAAAATGGATGTGTACTGTATCTGTGTGCGTGTGAGCCAATGCTCTCTCTCTCTCTCGCTCTCTCTCCCTGTGCTAGATGAAATATGAGGCAGATCAGACCCTGTCAGATTCAGGGTGGGGAGGGTCAGGGATGGGGTCAGCGCTGCGTCAGGGGAGCCTCTCACAGAAATGAGGATTTGGCCCTCCTGCTATGGCCTGCTTCGCACACACACGCTTGTACACACCAGTACGAGCACCTGTGTGTGTGTGTGTGTGCCTGATTGTGTATTCACGCCAGTAACCACATTTTTGGCAGAGTGATTGCGGTGTGTGTGTGTGTGTGTGTGTGTGTATGTCTGTGTGAGTATGTATGTGTGTGTATTTGGCATAAACACTGAAAACAAGCATTATCATCTGACTAAAGCTCCCGGTGGGAGTCCATGAGGCTTACAACGGAACGGGCCTCCCTGAAATCCAATATGTAAATCCACTTAGGGCTAGTGCGCTACACGCTCTTATGTCGCTGAGCTGTTTGTGTGCTACGTCAGCTTTGAGAGAGACAGATAAAGAGCTGGGGGGGAAAACAAAATAGGGGTAATTTTAAAGATAGCAAAGTGTGTGTGTGCGGTCCTTTTTGAAAGAAGAAAGACATGCAAGGGGTTGGGAAGAGTGCGATGGGGGCCATGCTGCAATAATCCTACTGGGCCAGGTGGGCTTTCATTTGTTCCCCTCCAGAAGTGGCTGGCTATGGGGGCAGCTTTGATGTAACCGGGAGACAAGGCAACTGTCACTTGTAGGGATAAAGAAGAGCCGGAGCTGGACAGCTGTGGGATCAACACAGGAAGCACCCACATCTTTAAATAACCCCGACCGTGGCAAAGACATGAAGCGCAAGCTACTTGCAGCCGTGTCATCAGCTAAGATGATAGATGGCTCATCTTTGAGTGAGGTCCAGACATGTCAGATGTTAACACATATAAAAGCAGTCCGGAAACAAACACACAGGGTCAAGGTGTGCCCAGTAAGGATGGCATTGTGGGTAGTAAATAAATGTTCTGTCCAAAAAAAACCCGTCAACACCAGGAGGGAACATTTCATTGCCATGGTTAAAAGCGTCGCCACAGCTGGAAACGCCATCAAAATGGGCAAAAACGTTTCACCCTGGGTAGTAATTTTGCCACCATTACTGCCGGTAGAGAGGTCGGCACCACCAGGTAGAAATGTCACCACCATAGGTAGCCATAACAATGCCTTTTTGGCATATTTTGCACTCAAGTGATACCTTAGACAGAGTGCACAAAATGCATTGGATATTAATAGAAGTTCCAGTTTACCTTCGATCTCGCAGCCCAGGAGCTCAAGTCGCAGGCCCATGCCAGCAGGAGTGGCCCTCTCTGGGTAAATTCTGATGAAGCGGGTCAGCAGGGGCTCCACCGTCCTCAGCTCAGGGGTGTCGTAGTTGCTATTCCCTTCAAATATCTGGCAGGGAGACAAAAGGGTGGTGGGGAAGAGGGACAAAGACAGAAGGAAAGAGTGAGTGAAAAAAAAGGGTTGCTGATAATGTCTCTGCCAGGCATTTGACTCATACAGCTCCTCAAACGCAGATACCCCGAGGCAGACTCAGCCCTGCCTTACGAGAACCAGAAGTGGGCTGAACGGGTGGCATGTGCCGGGTACAAAAGTAAGAAGAAAGATCAGAAGATGACCAGCTCTCTCTCATCTTGCTGACACCTAAAGCACAGCTTCGACAGCGCGACAAACAGCGCTGTCAAAAGCGACTTTCGGCTCCTTCAGATCCTCCTCGAGCAAAGGAATACATGAGGGAAAAGAGGAGGATTTGGGATGCAAGAGTAGCAAGCAAAGGAGGCAAAGGAGGAATGATGGAAGTGGATTAATGGGTGTGATCACGTGAAGGAGCCTGGTGCACCTTAGATGCTGGGAACCTCTCTGGCGAGGGGAGAGAGGCGGCTAACTAGGACAGGAGGGGGGGGGGGGGGTATGGATCCTCCTTACTCCCTTCATAAATCAACCATCAGCCCATCTGGATCAGATTTATGCCCTGTCAGGAACGCTTGTAATTGGGGACTGGCTGTTCCAGCTCCTGGAGGTGTGCGTGGTTGTGTACGTACGTGCTCATATATATATATATACACATTCTATGTGTGCCTGTGTATGCATTGAGGAAAGTGTTGGCGTGTGTCTCCCGTGCGTGCAATGACACTGGCAGATGAATCTTGGGTCACTTCTCTCTGTTGCACGTTCTTTCCCTTCTCCCTCGTTTTCCCCTGGCTCCCCTCACCGCCTCCTTCCCCTCTGGAGAGGTTTCACTATCCATTGAAAGGGGTTGAACGCTGGGTGTCGTGCGGAATACAAAGCAGGAGGATAGAAGCGGGAGAAGGCTCTGAGAGACTCAAGATGCTTATCCTAATGTGATTCAAAGCACTGCTGAAATTGACTCGCAACGACTCCTAAATGACTCACAACTGCCAGGCGCAACGCTCTGGTGAAAATTGACTAAATGCGTCATAATCGGAATTGATGCTCCGATGTGTCCGAGGGACTTTTTTGAGTAGCACGTCTTCAAATGATTTTCCCTATTGCTGAAGGTAAAACCTATCTTTTGTATTAAATCAAACCAATTCCAAACCCTTTTTTCCTTGAAAGAACTTTTGCCTCAACATAAAGAAGGCATTAAGGGTTGTTTGGTTAGGGTTATGCGTAGATTTGTAAGAAAAATCGAACAAATACACCGGACACTAATCTCACCTTTGGCTTGTTCCCACTCGTGTCCAACACCATCCTCCAGTCGGAGCCATTGTTGCTGTAGCCGAGGCGGAACTTCTTCATGAAGACCTTGTTCTCACGGTGCTTCCCTCCCTGGATTATCAACCCTTTCATCAGCTTGTCCTCGCCAAGATCCACCTGCAGCCATTCGCTGGTGAAGGGCTGGGGCTGGGGCAGCAGGGTCCAACCCGTCCTGCTGGTCAGCAGGCGGGCGTTCTCCGGTACCCAGCTCCGGTCCGTATGGGAGGATGCGGTGATCTGGTTGTCAGTGATCAAACCTGATACCATGCCCAGCATGCCCGAGCACGGGTACTCTGCAAGACACAAAAGATGCTTAGCATTTTGATTCAAACCAATGAAAACCTACAGGGACGATGGACAACAAAAGACTTCATGTATACCCTGATGTCCAACATCTTTTACCACGCCACGAGTCCAGTTGGTGAGTTTGAGGTTCATTTTGGTGCAACAGGGATGGAGAAAGTCAAAGCGAGTAGGACAATTCCCCAAACTCTTTGTGATGTTGCTGTGATCTCTGCATCCATTCTCTCTCTCTTTCTCTCTGTCTGTCTCATGCATACTAATTCCTTTGCCTGAAGCGGTTGTCTCCAGGCAGCCAATTAAAACCCTGCTCTCGGTTGGTGCTTCCACGTCCTGCACGTTCTGGGAGTGCTATTTCTTTTCATCTCCCTTATCCACCCCCTCCTCCCTCTGTAGACTCACATATACCAACACACAAAAACACATTCTCTTTGTGTTTTATCTGCTGCTGCACCTTCTGCTCCACAGCTGTCAACATCTGTAGGACTGTGTCTTTTAACACCTCGTTGTTTCCTGTCCACATTTTCAGACTTTCTTCTCCTCCTTTATTCTACTTCTCTGATCTTACCCTATCCTGACTCTCTGTGGGTGTTTTTTCGAGCTTCTTTGGATGTGTTTCCCATTCGTTTCAAAAGGGAGACAGCTGTTTTCTTATTTCTTTTCCTCATCGATGCCATCCCTCCATATCAAAAGCCGAACAGGATAACAACCTGTTTGCTGCGGCTCGGAAGCATTTGCATGTTTAAACCTGAATTTCTTAACTTTCCACATGTTCTCCCCTTCGTACTCCTGCACGGATATCCAGCGCAGTGCTTTCTAAGCTGTTGTTGTTTCTACTGGCACTGTGAACCAGGATGGATCCAATTTAACAACCTGATCAACATTTATATATTATATTGTACTATATTGAGTACCATTTTTTTGTCCACCAGTGTAAATGTTTGTGTTTAACCCAGCCTCTTATTGCTGGTGGTCCACATAAAAATACCTGAATGGACTATTTTTAAATCTTAAAAATGTTTGCATTTGATTTTGACATGATGTTTTCAAGGATTCATTACTCTGTTGTACTTCCAGACTACTTCTTAGTTATGGAGACAGTGTCATTTCTAAGATCTCTGTTGTATGCTTTTAAAGCGTATTGTTTCTTCATTGTTTTGCCTGTCCAAACTATAAATACATTTATTATTTCTTCATATTTATGTAACAGCTAGTATTACTAGCAATCTCTATAAATTCATATTTATTGTGTCCTGTGGGTGTAAATAGCCCAGGGGAATACACTGGAGCACACAAAAGCTTCTCCACGATGAAATTACCTCTAGAGTTCTGACACCTAGCAGCTTGTATTCGGGGTAAATCTTCCTTTCTGTCTCTTCCTTACACCTAATCCCAAGACACTGAGTCAGGGACCTGTGGTAAGCAATAACATATTTACTATCCGGCTCCCACGAAGGAATAAATCTGGACATTATTACATGTTCTGTGTCTGTATGAGACAAAGTGCGCACTGTACCGCTGCAGGTCTCAATAGCGTGGCTGCATCTGGGAAAAAACGAGCGAAGACTTGGGAGAACAAGGCCTCATTCAGACTTCTCTCTCTCTCTCTGCTTATCTAAAACAGTTCCTATGCAGACCCGTGAGACGGATCTCTGGTCCTGCAGTCTAGAGAATCGCAGCTCAAGGAACAAACGCTGGCAGTGCGGAAGCCTATTGACTGTTTTCGTGGGTTTTTCTACCTTCTTGCTTTCGTGTTTGGCCGGGATCACGGCCTCCGGTAGAGCAGAGTCTTTGAAGTGAGGGGGGGGATTGAGAGAAAGGTTCTACGTGTGTGATTGTGTGTGTTTCTGATCGGAGTTCAGACTTCTGGAGCTCTTAATCAACTTCAGCTGCGAACATTGAAGCTTCGTAGATGATGGCTTGCACGCAATGACACACCCAGAGGAACAAACTTGTGTGTGTGTGTGTGTGTGTGGACTGCGAGCGTGTACATGGTGATACATGGCGGTGTGTGCCGCATTTTGGGTTTGGGTGGAGCATCAGTGGTTCATCAGAGATATTTATACACCATGGCGTATTTACAAACAACAGGGCGGTGGATCTTTTTATTAATGAGTAGCTGTTAGTGTCAGCGGGGGCACACGACCATGACGATCTCGGGAAAAACATCTTGCAACATTCTGGGGTACAGCTCCTCCTCTAACCTGATGCCCGACATATGGTCTTGACATCGTAAGTGGAAGTTGGGCACACAGTGCACATTTTGGTGCACTGTGTATACTTTTTTGGGGAAAAGTAGAGAAAAAAAGTTCACATTTCTTTCAACAAAAGTTTTTCAGTTAGAGTTCTGGTGTCATATTTCGAGGTAGAGCAGAGTGAGTCACCGGGTTTATGCAGCCCTCGAGAGCCTCACAATATTCTCTCTCTTGCTCTCTCTCGCTCTCTCGCTTTCTCTCTCCGATTGTGCTGCTAGCATGCAGTGAAGCTGGCAGTGACTTCACAGCACCCAGGGGTGCTGACGTCCTTACTGAGGCCCTGTGGTGAACTTCGGCCCTGTGATGTGTTTAGGCTTTGTGCAGCGGTCTGGTCGCGCGCCCTGAAACACACGCCCCAGCTGTAACCCTGCTGTATCCGCAGTGCCCTCTGCTATTACATGAAGAGCCACACATATGTGATGCATAACTCCACACACACACACACACACACACACATAACACATATGAGCACATTTGGCTGGCTACAACTAATCCGATGCCGTAACTGTAATCCAAGGCTTAATGCTGAACTAACAGCACTGACAACAAATGGCTGTCCTTGTAAGATATACTCCCTATCCAAGTACAGAAGAACAAAACACACAGGCAATCACTAATTAACATTGAAAAACCCATAGAGATGCAGACGGATGGGTTAAAACCATATGAAAGCGAGCCACGCACAAACACACCGCTCGTTAAAATAGCATCGACAAAATGGCAAAGACGAGAGGAGCTTTGCCAAAATCAAAGCTCCGTAAGCGAAAGACAGGCTGTGGCTAAAGAGGAGGCTGTGACCGGCTCAGCGGGAGGGGTGGGACCGTGTAGATCCCGCCCAGCTCCAGCTCGCTCTGCCCTCCAGATGGAGCCTCCATTTATATTGCATGAGGTACATCTAAACACGGGGTAACATAAATAGGTAATCGTCCTTCATGTGCCACTCCTCTATAATGCAGCAGCTAGCTTTAGCCTTAGAGCAGGACTCTCGCAGAAACAGAGCTTTATCTCACACCTCGCAGAAGATGTTTGTGCATCCGGGGCCAGAGTGGGAAATACCCAGTATGTTGCAACAAGTAGGGAGCTGATAGCGGGTCATGCGCAGACGTCCGAAGTGGCATCATCTGATTATTGCATTTGAAAACTGTATCTGATTAGAATATAAGCAGTATAATGTAGCGTTTTTTGGTGGCAGCTGTGAGCCAAGATAAGAGCTGAGAAGTGTGCGTGTATGCAGATCAGCAGGGATCTCGGCAGTACCAACCTGATATCTTACATCCATACACCTCGAAGCGCAGCGCGATGCCTGTTTCCCAGGTAACGGGACGGATCCGGATGAAGCGTGTCAGCGTGGGTTTGGGCAGCATCGTCTTGGCAACGTCTGTTGGGTTGGTGTTGCCTTGGAAAACCTGCGATAGAAGCAAAAGGAAAGTACATTGTTGACACGTCGATTTGAGATGCCGGATGGAAGCTTGTCTGAGACCTTGGCTGCATTGAATCAAGAAACGAGAGCGGAGGCGAGTGAAAGATTCTCGTTTTGATGAGAATAAGATGCAGCCAGTATAATCTGAAAATGAACAAGTAAAAACAGCTGAGTGGGTACTGAGTCAAGATGTTCACATGTGGAAATCTAAATGACACATTTAAAAAGACATTTTATGTGAGTAATCTGACACAGCTAGCACTTCCTTCTGTGCCAGATGAAACAGCACAACCAGGCCGTGGCCTGTGACTGTGAAACCTGAGGCAGAATGTGTAACACTGACAACTCCAGATTGGCTCAAGATGCCCTTATTCCTGTCCTCTGGTACCAGATTTAGTGGAGGTTTTACTGCAGTGTCTTGTTTAAAGGTCAGAGATGCCACTGTTCTCCCCTGGGGTTTGTTGACAGTTTACCAGCGGCCATACGAAGAGGCCGGCCACCCGGCAAAACAACTCCCACAGTCCGTCACAGTTCATTCTGGGTAATTGAATCACACCGGTGACCATATGACCTCCTGACCTCCCCGACCGAGTAGCTGTGGGGCAGAGAGGAGTGCAGCAGAGAGGAGCTGGATGAACAGGCAGATAGAAAGGTAGCTAGTTCAGCTAATTTGGGATGAACTAAAACAACACCTGGTCTGATCCATTCGTCAGTGCAGTCCCTCTTGAACCAAGCCCCTGAGGAGCAATACCCGTCAACTGCGTCACTAAGGGGCCGCAACAAAGTCATCCACTCTCTTAAATGTCACGCAGAGTCTCCTCTGCGCTCGCCAACTGTAAAGTGGCTTTTTCCAGAGCTGCGCTAAGACTCCAAACTGCAGACTCAGCATGTAGCAAATGGTGCCCCTCCGCACAAAAGCACTTTAGAGTCCGGAAAAACACAGGTCGGGCCTGTTCGCGGCACCTTTAAGCTGCCACTTTAAAAAGGGACTGTGTACTTTGGAGAGACCATGAAATAACCGGCCCCAGAGGTTTGTGTACACAGCAGCACAAACACCCTTGTTTGGATGCTCTGTTGCTGTTGACAACTTTTTTTGTTGCGGCCTTGCACTCTTTCACTCAAAAATTCCTTGTGGTATTTACATGTCACACACACACACACACACACACACACACACGCCTCTCTGACCCTCCGGACACCCACAGTGGTCAGGGTGTTTGCCTCCAGATGGACAAAACCTGGTCCGATCAGCAATCAATAGTTGCAGCCTGTCGCGCTCCGGTCAAGCGTCTTTTCCCTCTCTCGCGGACACTCCTCCAGCAGCTGCTCAAACATGACAGCCTCTCCTCGTTTCCTTCCCTCCCTGTCAACTTAAACTCTTGTTTGTCGAGTCTTTTGTCATCCCCAGCTTCATTTACGACAAGTTGAGGGGTGCCTGACATAAAACAGAGGCTACATTCCTTACATAATCCTCCCTATGGCTACTGCAGTCTGTGCTTGGAAACACACAGTGGGTATATTACCATGCTGAGGGAAGTGTATAATTGGACGTTGGGAGACAGAGACTCAAGTACATATAGCTCGGTATTCCCCCTTTTGTCGAGCTCAAAGGCAACTTGGAAAGGACCACAATTCAAGTCAGCTGGCTGCTTTACCGAAACGGGATCTTTCAAGTGCAGTACATGTGCAGCGGTGGCTTTCATGACACAATCGCTGGTCAGGCAGGAGTAAAAATAAATAAATATATAGTCTACTCTAAGAGTCTCATGTAGAGCTACGGGCTTTTCAGTATTTCACTTTTTCCACTCATACTCTAGAGCTTAAAGAGGACGCCATTAGACCTCTGTCGGCTAATTCAGTTTTTAATCACAAACAGGTTGATGAATTGAGTCTCCTACCTTTTGTTTGGAGCCTTCCTTTAAAGTGATCCAGTCCTCTCCATTGGAGCTGACGTCCACTTTGTAGGTCTTGATGAAGTAGATCTTCCGGGTCTCCTGGGAAACGGCGCCCTGGGTGCCGATGGCCGAGACGAACCGCAAGAACCCGAGGTCCACCTGTGGAGGGGTAAAAGAGAGAAGAGCCATGTGAGACAACGCTGCATAAAACGTTCCACGGGAGCAAGATTTTGCCTTCCAGTGTTTAGGAAGAATGCTGATTAACTGGAGCAGACCCAGCTGAAATACACTGCCTGTTGAAATAAATATGTGTGAATCATTTTTGTAGGAAAGCCTTTCAATGCATGGCCTGTAATAACGACGCACTGACAAGCTCAGAGAGTTAAAAATATAACCCCGCTATTAGAATCACCTCTGGCCATAGCCTGCTACCTGGGAATTTAATAAACAGCAATGAAATGATAGTCACATTAATGAAAGAGACACAGGATGACAACTTAATTTCCTGAGATGGGAGACAAGGGCTTATTGGATAGAAGTGAATGTTGAATAGAGCGAGGCCTGCAATCACATTATCAAAATTGGCCAGGAGGAAAGAGAGATACAGATTGAATATCAAATATTGTGCCTTTAAAATATGCGGGGCTTTATGAAGTAATCATGAAGTGGGGTACATTACTGGAGGACTATTACATTTTCACAAGGAGGAAGCCGGAGGCGGTGGGGTCAGCGAGGCCTGTGAGCGAGTGTCTGGTTGTATGTCTGTTCTATATTCGCATATATATATTTATGTGTGTATGTGTGTGTGTGTGTGTGTAATGAATTCAGAGATGATGCTGGTTTGCATCAGACCTTTGTCTGTCTGCCAACCATCATGCCTGTTCACATCCATGAACCATCCCTGCCAGGAAAGGGAAAACACATGCACACACAGTCCTCTACATGTCACCCTGGTTTCTGTTTCTGTGGTAAGAATTGCCTTCAAACTGGCTTGTGATGATGTAAAGCTGCCTAACTTCACTATGGGCCCAGTTGTGAGGTCAGCTTTTGTTAGCTCTGAGAAACACAAGGAATCTTTCAGCCACCAGAGATAACAAATCGTCCCCCTCTGACCTCTGCGGAGGCTAACTTAACCCCACCGTACCATCCCTTCATCCATAACGGAGGAAAAGAGTGAGCGTAGAGTGAGAAACTGAAAGGCTTTGAAAGCACTGCTAACTCCTCTGCGTATGGAGCAGCGAGCTTGAGTTGAACAAGCGTTAACACCGTCTCTGACAGGCTGAGCTGACGTTAATGAGGAGTAATGGCGTTGCATGCAGACGGCGCTAACGCAGGGGTACGGGGCGCCGGGCGGAACAGGGTTTCCAGAAAAAAACGAAGAGAGACGAGGGCTTTGGTGTTGACGTGAGATGGGATGGCGGGTCTCGAGTAGAGTGCCGAGGTATGTAAGTCCTTCATATGAGAGTGAGCAGGCAGACACAGAAGCGTGCACATATTTTAGAAAATCAAAGCCAGGGTGATCTGCCACCAACAATCTCCACAGAGCTCCAGCATGCTAAAACCACACAGTCGAAGCCTCGTCTGCCAGCCTCATATGCAGCACTGCGCCACACTTAATGACTCGGAGCAAAGAGCAGGGAAGGAACATCTGCCAGCCACAGCGCTGGGACATTCGCGTTCCTCAAAATTCACTTCCAGAAGTAAAAAGACATAAACAGATGGGAGCAATAAATGAAGTTCGACCATGCTATTCTCCCCCTCTCCCCCTCTCTCTCTCTCTCTCTTGGCTACTCAAAGGATTTGGATGGATGGAGACGAACAAAAAAGACAAGTCACATTCAGAGACGGAATACTTTTGTTCCTGTCTACTCGCTCAAGGGGCTTATACAGTAAGTCCCAGATTTCGTTTGGGTCCACAAATAGAGACAAAATCAAATCCCTTCAGCTTCAGCCTATTCCCATTTAATAACGCAGGAGCAAAATGTCTCTCTGCCGGGTAAAAGGCCATATCTGGCAGTGCTGGATGAGGAAAGTGCAGCAGGATGTCAGCGTGGCCTGTGTCTGCGTATATTAGCCCAGGCAGGTCTTTAACATCTGTGTTCAAATGGCCAGCCTGAATCATTTCCAATCCGGACCAATGGAAAAATGGCTCACTGAAAAAAGGTCTAATAGGAAGACTTGGCCTTGGAATGTTTCTCTTAAAAAAAAGACCTCATTAAGTGTAATGTAGAAGAAGAGCCCCTGGGAATGAAATGTGTGGCGGGGCTAATTGGGAACACTCATGGGTGCTCCAACAATCTCAGAACCTGAGCGTGCTGGAATATGAAGAGGGTAAGACGTATGATGTACGACTTTAATCAGCATTCTGGGCAAGCTGGACATTTTGCTGTTGTTGGGAATTCATGTTTGTTTGAATTGGCCAGTTTTAAGGGGCTGGAAACGTACTTTCATCATTTTCAGTTCAATAGCTTTGGGGTCAACACAAACCGAATGAATTTTGGCACAAATTGAATGATTCTGAATATATGCGACTTGAGTCCAAAAGGGGTAAGCTGGGACATTGGGGTGACCAGATGAGCACTTTGGGATTTGGGACAACTGACACATTTTGGGACCTCGGGTCACCCTTCTGTGACGGGATGTGACGAGGAAAAAAAACCAATGAAAGCGATTGGGAGGAATGGAAAGAGGAAAGACGGAAAGCTAAACGGAAGAGAGAGAGAGAGAAGAGTGAAAAGGAGAAGGTCGGGAGAGAAAAAAAGAGATGCTGACAGTGATGCCTTGGAAGACGTGAAGGACAGAAGCATGGGGTCTCCAGTGAAGAAGTGCAGAGATTAGATCAATTTCACAGACGCGGGCTGATAACAGGGCCTGGGTAATGAGCAAAGCATGATTTATTAATGTCTGCTTGTTAGAAGCGGAGGAATGAGGCAGAGACAAACCAGGGGGTTACACGGGTCAGGGAGAGTAGACTGGATGCTAGGATGTTTGGATGTGAAGCACAGTCCGTCCCAGACCACAGAGACCACTGTGAAAACAAACAGGCCCTGATAATGATTGCTAGTGGGACTCGTTTTAGCCCAGAGCCACGGACAGCACTCGCTGACCTATATACATAAACCAACATTTAGAAATCGCAAGCGGTGCACAGTGGATCTCGGGCCGGTATATCACTCCCAGATGATAAACTATTTGTCATCGAGCCCTGAAAGGCTTAATGGGTGATGTAATCACCACGCGGAAAGGTGTGAATTATGACTCCTAATCTAGCATCTACAGGGATGTGCTGTGTGTTGAGCCTTTGCTGATCTAACAGAATGGAGCCCGCGTCTGGTACTCATTCACCATATTGTTATTTCTCCTATGAGAGTGCGTGTTTGGACTGAAGCCCACCTATAGACAAATGACACCATGCGTTCTGGGCAAGCTGGTGCACAGTAACTCATATCTGGAGACACACACACACACACACATGCACACACTGAACCATAAACATGCCAGGCTGGGATAAGAAATCACCCAGACTTCTCAGAATCTTTCCATAAAGCAAAAGGCAGGCTGATGTGTGGGCAGGACTTCTACGCATCTTTGTCTCCCGGGAGGTTTCTTCCTTGCTCCGGCAAACTATGTTTGACTCCGTGAGTTTTGGGTGTTCTCTCCCTTGTTGTTGTGAGGCAAACAGATGACTCAAAGCCCCTTGCCACACAACAGCCAGTGTGAGGCAAGTCATCTCACAGACTAATGAAACCAGAGAGGCAGAAAAAGAATTAGTCGTGCTCGGGCTTGTAACATCAGCCCGTTAAAGCCTGGCGTGCATGTAATTAGATCGACTGTACTGAAATACGCACCAGGCGTTTGATTGAGGCGTGTGTGTGTGTGTGGGAATGAATGTCGGGGAGTGACAGGCAGGCAGTGCATTTATGTATTTGTGTGTGTTCGTACAAGTTTCAAGAGATCATTTTCCAATTATCCCTCAACAGCAGTGGCAGCAGTGGGCGTGATCATTAGGTCTCTCTGTTGCTTCACTGTATTGTCCCTGTGCTGACTGACTCAGATGTGCAGCAAGGCCACATGATACGTGGTTGAGGATAGTCATTGTTGTGTGGGTACAGTGAGGACGCATGTGGTTTACAAGGCCAGGGGGGGGGGGGCGTTCAAGAAACAGCAAAGGCCCAAAAGCTTATCTCTCGCCGCTTGATTGGCCCATAATTGGAGTTGCCAAGAAGTTGCATGCAGCAATCCGTATGCTGGGAGAAGTTTACCGAATATTTTCTTTTAAATCCATTTCCAGCTTCCAATATCTGTGTGTGTGTGTGGGGGGGGGATAACTGAGGCCTCTGGGGAACAAGTTTATTCGTCTTCCCTCACCAAAAAAACAACAACAAGAAAAATGCCGGGGGTGAGGAAGGAGGGAGCGCTCCTCTGTGTCTGAGAGCAGCTGGTACACATAGACGGTGCCCCCCCCCCCCACAACCTCTGGAAATGCTTTATGGATCTTAAAGGATGGTAGATTTAGGAGAAAGACAGCCCGGAAGCATTTCGGGTCATCAAGTACATGCACAGTCTCTAGCCACCTGTTTTTTTGTATTTTATATTTCCCGCATACAATCTCTGATTTTAATGTCCTTTGTATGGTAATAACAGAAAGATGACATTTTTGTGAACGGACATAAACACGCAGCTACTTCAGCGGTGCAGCTGAAGAGATGCTTTCCAGCCCCAGACGCAGTATTTCAGCAATCTGTTCCCTAATTTCACCTACAGGGCTTTGGTAGCGGAAGCTTTTCGGAATAGCTCCATTACCTGAAAGTGTAATTAATTCCCCTTTCATGAAAATTGTATTACTCAAATGCTGCAGGACCTATGAGCTCCACTCACGGCCTTCCATTTATCACGGTGTTTCACCTGACAGTCTATTTTTAGCAACCCCCGACACCTCCATGGTGGCATTAAATTATGCACATCTTCCGATGCGCCGGTCGTCTGTTTTTTTCCCCTGACAAAGAGGTATGTATAAGTTCGGGTGACAGCCGTAATAGACTATAGGTTGTGTGGTTTGTTGTGCGTGAAGTGTGCTCAGATATGTGCCGTTCTATGATTATGAGGAAGCATTTATCAGTGAGCTTTTATTCCTTCCTTCTGAATCACCTTTAAGACTCCTGGGTCATTCCCGTCCTTGCAACACGCACATGACTAACGCTCTGAGTCATGATTATGAAACTAAGAAACAGTGATCAGGAAGGAAGAGAGGGGGCGACCTGATGGTATGTCATGTCTGGAAGCTGCCTGACGATCCTTTCCCAGGATACACAGCTGCGGATGGCGGCTGACTCTAGACCTCTGAGGCTTTCTTTTTTTTTTGTCTATGGCACAGACGCTGAAAATCACACTGATTACGGCAGTTTTTGTCTCGGGGTACTTATGCGGCACTGTCTCGTTTCATTACATCATGCCATCCCTCATGTTTCGATTTCCGCTCCCACTTTTTGGGCGACTCCACTCGAGCGTGGGTCTCTATCCTCTCATTGATTTTCCAATTGAGAGCCGAGGCCCGGGAGCGGCGAGGCACAGAGAGCGTCCATTGTTTCCATCCGTGCAACGCGATGGTGATCTCACCGGCGGCCACATGCCAGCCTCGGCTCCTCCGCCCTCGCTGGACTTCATCAACTGAGAAGCCGCTGTTAATTGCCGCTCCGTATTCTAATTGCTCATCACTCGGCACGGCGGTGAGCCCTGGGATGGGGGTGGGGGTGGGGGGGGGGGGGGGGGGGGGGGGGGGAGGACGTGAAGAGAGAGACAATGGCGATGAAGGGCGCGCCATTTCTGCAACTCATTGACCTGGGGTAATTGAGAGCACATTCATATCTGCAGGAAATGGCAGAGAGTGCAGGTTGAGCGTCTGACGTTAGGCTCTGCACTCGGGGGGGGGGGGGGGGGGGGGGGGGGGGGGGCTGCGGAGAGGATGAACGCCGCGGCTGCCGGAGCGGCGTCTTCGTTGAGCAAATGAACGATTAGTGGTCGTTTGGTTGGCCAGCCGGCAGAACCTGTTATCTTTGCTCAGTGCTGTTTGCCTCATGGATTCACACAGCCCCTCTTCCCTTCCCATGTAAACCCGTGACTAGTTCCTCTGTAAATGGTTGACTGTTGAGATTAGTATCACATGCAGGAGATAAAGGAGCATATTGTGCAAACAAACACTGATATGCTTCTCATGGTTAGTGCTGTCAGCTGTCAGACAAGCTTAAAATCATTTCTCAAATGACAAAGGTATAAGGGACTCCCTATCTCCTCTTCTGATTAAACAATTAAGGTTATCATAATCATATAAAGGCTGATATATACCAGTGAGGTAATTAAGGCATTATGCATCCTGGCAATAGGATAATGGCAGGAGCCGCTGTTCGCTAAATTATAGATATAGAGAGCGAAGTCAGCTCATGAGATAACCTAGTGCATATTTCCATTATGAGATGCTCAATAAAGAGGCTTTCAGGTATTGACAGTTGGGTTCTCTCCAGTACAGTCTAAATTATTCATGTTGTGTGTGTACGCGATCAATGGCAGCTGCCCGACGGAGATCCAGCCTTGGGTTTTATCGCTTCATTCAGGTGCTGTGGCGACTCTCGGTGACCATCAGTTCATTGCTCGGACATATTTCACACTACGTCAGATTCTTTGCAATTTCACCCCGCTGTCACGCTCCCCTGGGAACCGTCAGTTTACGGGCCGCGACGCGGCAAAAAAAACTACCTCTCAGAGACGAATGTGTTGTGCAGACGCAGTGTTATGTGTCATTCAGGTTTTCTTTGACGAGAGTTCATAAAGCAAGGATCGGCCTGTAAGCTGGATAGGGTGGGGGTGTGCGCTCTCCTCATTTCGTTTTTTTTTTGCTGAAACCTGCTGCGGAGGCCCCCCCGCTGTTCATCCTCCTAATCTTCAAAGATGGCCATGACTCACACGGGCAGATAATATGCAGAAATCTCTACCTTGATAAAGATCTGTGGACCGGCATTTTCAAGAGGAATGAGAAAAAGAAAAAAAAAGGAGTGAGATGATCTAAAAGGAACAAGGGAAAAAAAATGAAATGAAGGATTATTGCCTCTTTCTTTGCTCCCTCCTCAAACTGCAAACCCCCTCAAAAGGACATATGTCCATCTCTGTGTACACCAAAGGGCTGATTAATGGCCTGGCTAACCTGGCACTCGATGCTGAACCACACCACACCAATCTAATTACCCAGAGCAGAGCATCTTGCCGTCCTCCTCCTCCTCCTCCTCCTCTCAGTGCATTAGAATGAGGCGGCATTAAAATGGATGACAAATCTGGATTATGTTCAGAAAAGATAAGAAGGAAAAAAAAAGCCCAGGAATCAAGCGGCCGCCCGTCATGAATAATACAAACGGTTGGCCTCAAACTGCAGTCAGGGAATGATAATGAAATAAATAATGAATTGATTACTATGCATCTGACGGCGCACCGAGATGATTCGTACGTGCTGCGAGTGGAGCCTGAGCTTGTTGCGGCACCATGGACAGGCCTAATGAAAGAGGAATGAAGAATCCTACTCTTTTAATACCACTTGTGATAATTGGGCCTCTGCTCGGAGTGCTCGGCACAAGTGCATCGCACTCCCTCTAAAGCATAAATCAGGTGGCAACCACAGAATTGGCTCTGAAATTAGAGAAGCCCCACTTGGTGTTTTGATGTGATTAGTATCGGGGAAATCAGCGCGCCCATTAGAGCAAAATCCAGATTTGACTGCCAAATCAAATCCTCAATATGATCAATACTACAGCAGAGGGCAGGCTAGAGTGGCAACAAATCATTGTGATCACTTGTGATTTCCGCTGACAAAAAGGCAAACGCTGCGACCCTTAATACACATATCTGACTGTGAACAATGGCTTTTCCTTTCAGAGAGAAACATGCTTTAATACAACAGACTGTCCAACTGCTTGAGGAAGTGGTGAGGGAGGCCATGCTTCTTCCTGATCCACTCAAGACGCATGCCGGCTTCCTCTGCGGGACAATATGGACCCAGCCAGACCCTCCTGCTCGCCCACAAAGCCAGGAACGCACACATGGACACACGTGCACGGGAGAATGCACTCCAACCCGCACACACACACACACACACACACAGACAAATGCTCCAACACTGATTCAATTAGCCTCAAGGAGCAACGGGGGCCCTCAGGAAAATATTTTCATAGCAGTAATGAAGGAAAAGCTTGCGTATGGCCCTTCTTGAGCAAATATTTGGCTTCGGTCAGCTCTATTATGCATCCCCTGAGGAATATATAGGGGCCCAAACTTTTTCAGCGATGAGGCAAATACTGTAGAAAAACAGCAGAAAAAGAAAAACAGTCTGGGCATTTACAAGGCCTGAAGGCTTTCGGTTAATAAATCAAAGGTGCGGCAAATGCATCCAGGTAGTGCGGCTGTGTCCCATGGGGGGGGGGTTCGTGCTGTGAGTGGACTTGGGATATGTGACTTATCCCCATCTGGGGATGCAAGAACTAAATCCTTAATCTTTCCACATAAAGTTCCCCCGGTGGCTGATGATCGCTTTGTGCAGATAAGCCGACAGACAGAAAAATATGACAGGGCCCTGTTTTGGTGTATGTGTGTGTGTGTGTGTGTGTGTGTGTGTGTGAGGCTGGGCAGGATGCCTGGACTAAATCCCAGCTCCCCAGAGGCAGCCGCTGTTATCAAAGAATAGGGGAAGTTATCAGGTAGGACAGGAAGACAGAGGGAGAGAAAAGACACAGCTAGATAGACAGAGAGAGAGTGGATGAGGGCAATTTTTTTGCGAGGCGTGGACTCGACCGCCCTGAGGTGCATCAGGACGTCTGGCATTCATCATCGAAATTGTTGGGTCACGTCAAAGCGCTACGGAGACACTGCACCTCCAGAGACTGAAGGACAAACACAGAACACTCCTGCTGTGTTCAAGCAGGCAACAGTCACTTCTAATACTGTGTGCACCCTCAGACTGTGACTCACCGCCAAAAACATACCGCGGGCAGGAATTGTTCTACGCTGCCATGTTTTACTTTCTTCAGTTATTCTCTACCGCTCCTCCGTAACTGAAACTACCATTTAATGTCAGTGCTCTGTGATATTTGAATCAAACAACCCTCTTGAAAATCACCTCTTTGTGACATGAGAAAAAAAGACGTGGTACCTGTATCCACTCTTTGTTGGAGTCCTCTGCCGGCGTCCATGCATTTTCATAGTAGTTGAGTCTGGAGCGCTCTGGGGACCAGCTGGGGTTGTACTGGGACGAGGCCATGATTTGGTCCGATGTTATCTCTCCCGACTCCATTCCCAGAGGGTCGCTGCAGTCAAAGTCTGAGGGGAATGAAAGAGATGTGTTAGTCCAATCCTGAGCACCGAGGGCACCAGAATGTACCCGGCGGGTGCTTTCAGTGTCCCCCGGAATCAGGGCTCGTCTCTGGGGAGGAGGACACCACACGACAGGCACTCAGCGCTGCTGGCCGGAAAAGAACAGCGCATCAGCAACGCCTCGGTAAATCCACCCTGTTTCTCCCTCTTTAGTTTCTAATGGAGGGCTGGAAAGAAGTGTTTCGCAGTAAGGCGTAAAAATGTCCTCATAAAACATTCAGTGTGGGCTAAGATTACGCCAGTATTAGGCGTTAAAGTGACTTTCCCCCCAGTTGTTTTTTCCACTGACTGGATCTGTTTCCCTCACCTCCTTGTGGGCCGTTAATCTTTCTCTTTTTTTTGCACACAGTGACTATTTTCCCCAACTTGGTCTCTTGAGGGAGTTTAGGTGTGTTTAGTCGCTGTATTATGGAGCAATATATCACACTCAATGGCCCAAACCAGCCTTGGTAGGAGGTGGCTTCCCTTGTTTGTGTTGACATGGGGCAGCCGTTTTGAGGCATCCCAGGCTTCGGGACTAAAGACTCACCCGGGTCAGCTTGGGGTCGGCCTCCCTAAACCCCTGGAGGTCAGACATGCTGACACCACCGAGGACGGAGCCGCCACAACGTTTGCAACGAACGATATGACCTTTTGACCCGACCAGGAGTCGTATAATGCCACCACAACGACACAGAGGTGTGTAAGGGCACACTTTCACACATTCCTGTGGACCATTACTCTTCTTATTGTATATTTACTCCTTTTTTCGCCTGATGGTGAAGTTGATCACAAAGCACCTCAACGGTTTGCGAGGCTCCCCATGAGCACACGGCCCTTTGCCCAAAAATGCAGTCATGTGCCTGTGTGTGCACGAACACACACACACACACACACACACACACTCACTCAGAGGGCACAGGACGGGGAGCAGTGTGGAGCTGCTATGTGGCTGCTGCCTACGAGCTAACACAGATGGTCTCCCCATCTGCCACACTGCTAAAACACCTCAGTCACTGGGTCAGCGTGTGCTTCTGTGCTTCGCGGTGTCGACCCACGGCCGCATACGTACGTACGTGCACGCGCTCGTGACTGCGCCCGAGTGTCAGTGTGAGGCCGAGAACACAGTCTTGCACGTCTCCGGCCTCGACATCGCCGGCTCTCTTTGAACCCGTTCTCACTCAAACTTTTGCACTCTTTTTTTTTGGACCACATCACGTAGATAACTGGATCATGATCAGCGGAGACACAAAGGGGCGTGTGTTTGCCGCTAAGGATGGTATCTGATCATGTGGGTTACCAACCGAAGCGGGGCTGATAGCCGAAAAGATAGCGAGGGGGGTTAGACGGGCGGGGGGGGAGTCAGAGAAACGGGGCAAAGACAAAAGACAAGGCCTCCTTTCATCACCTTATCACCTCGCATCAGTGGCTTTCAGCTCGAGTGGTACCCGTCCCTTTGCCATGCGGAGGCGAGAAAATCCACCGTGTATTATGCATAAGGGGATTATGAATGATTCAAGTGGTACAAGAGTGGAAGAGCGCAAGCTTCCAGTTTGGAGATTTCTCTGCTATCTGGGTTGCGTCTCGCTCGGTGACGTAAGACCGAGCAACTCATGCAAATGAAGATATTTGCTGATCAGGGGTCAGATAATTAACCACGCCTCTGAATGGGGAATGTGAAAAGCTGATTTTAGGTAATCTGAGTTTAGATGTGTGATTAAAGCGAGTCAAGTAACTCGGAAGGAAACTGAAGAGACATGACATCAGTAGTCATCGCTCATTGCTGTGAGGCGGGGCTGTTTGTGTGTGTGTGTGTGTGTGTGTGTGTGTGTGCGCAGCGCCTGTCTTTTCCTTTGGGCAAGACCTTTTTGTTGACGATTAGTAGGTTTGTTGAACGTCATCCATCTCCATCGCTATTCAAAGACGGACTGTGTTCGCTTGGGGTGGTCTAGCCCCTGGACAGATTTATGACTCCTACCAGCGCTCGTCTTCCTTAATGAAATGTTTAGCCGGAGCGTTTTGCAGAATGGGGTCAGGGGGTCGAGCCCCGCGATGACGGCGCTGCATGTAAAAGCCCTCGGGGTTGTGTGTCCGGGGTGGTCGCTGGTGGGGAAGCTGCCTTTTGGAGCCCGTCTGGGCTTACAGTGTGTAAATGTGTGGGTCTTTTAATAAACCACGGGAGGCAGACCCAAATGAAAAAGCAGTAGGTGTTTATTTAATAACTCTTCAGCTCTGTTAAACGTGTGGGAATTTGTCATAATGGGAGCATTTGTGGCTTCAGTTGCAGACAACATCTGCTACTTATTCTTAGTAATATTCCCCGGGGGGTCACTTTATTGCCTTCAACTACCCAGTTTCAATTCAGGCTCGTCAAATCCAGATTGTCTTCCACTGGACCAATGTGGATCGTGATTTCATCTTGATTACTACCACAATATACAGATTTATTTTACATCCCCATCTGTCTGATTTACAGTGTTTTTAATGCCAGCTCACCCTCCGGAACAGTCCTTTCGATCACGGTGAAGTTGGCCGAAAAGCCTTCCTTAGCGATGGCGCTGTCGGTGTTGATTGTCAGTGCGAGGATGCCCGTGTAGGAGATGATCCTGCCTGGCGTGTTCTGCCCACAGTACCTCCCGATGTATGGGCCGACTGGAGAGAGAAAGGGGAAAGAAGCACAAACACTGTTAGTCGGGTTAGACTTGGGTTAACTCAATATTTGTTTGTCTGCCACAGCCATGTCACACAAGGGCTTAACTACCGACCACGGAGGTGTGAAAACTAGTGTGTCAATGAGTTGTTTTTCTACCCGACACCATAAAGACGCTTGAGAAAAGACATTCCTGCTCAGCCTGTCGGGCACAAAAAGAGCACAGCCAAAGAGGGACCTGTGGTGTGGGCAGGTCACAGTCTCTGTCTATTTGCTGGCCATAAATTCCTTTGCCATTTCTTTTTTTTTTTTGGGACTTGAGGAAGTTGAGTGAGTTTAGTGGAGGAGACTGGTTAGAGACAATAGGGGGTGGGGGGGCATTAAAAGAGAGAGAGAGAGCGAGAAAGCAATAAAAGCGAAAGAGGGACATGTTCCACTGAGCAGGAACGAGGAAGTGGGAGGGACAGGGAACGGGAGGTGGAGGGACGTTAGGGGGAGATAGAGCGGCATGGGAGAAACATGGGGTTGGGTAACATGGGGGGGGGGGGGGGCAAGGGAGCACAGTGACCTTGCCCTGCGCTGTGATCCATGCACATGTGTGAGTGTGTGTGTTACCGCCGGTGTGTGTGGGGACCTGCAGCTTATCTGTGATTAGCAATGCTGTGATCAGCGGCGAGTGACAGGCCTGCCTCCCCGTGGCCTCCTGTCATCCAAAACATGCCACTTTCAGCCCAGCTCTCATACATGAAAGGCAAAGGCCGGGCAGCGGGGACTCACGGGGTAAAGGGGGGGGGGGGTGATAGCTCCGATTAATCTTCCTAACCCAGGTGCTTGCGTGAGAATCTATGTGTGCTTTTAAACCCGCTAAGGCCCTGGCCGAACATAAAAATGCTATCTCCCGGATTATCTGCATGACTCCCCAGCGCTATGAAATTTTAAAGAGCCTCGCTATGAAGTCTGCATTCCTGCCTGGCTCTCCATTCCTCATGGGAAGAGGGACGAGGTAGTGGGGGGCCCGTTCTTACGCAGCACCTGTCCGGCGAGGCGCGAATACTCCAGTTCGTCCACGCGGGCCCGTATTTGCCCGGACATCTTCCATCCTTGCACGCCCCGACGGCCAGCATGCCTCCGTGCTAATGCACTATCGATCCAGCAGGCACCACAGGAGCCACCTGGCGAAAGCTGACACACTTCTTTCTTCGCATGGCTTATTTTCTTTTATACAAGGCTGTCTGTCACACAGAACAACACTTGAAGGGTGTGATGCCACGTCGGTCCGAAGTGTCAGTTTCCAGTGAAAAAAAAAAAGTCGGAAGTAGCACGGTAAACTTTTTTTTCTCCCAGATTCCCGAGGTACTTTTTTGAAACAGAAAATATGTATTAAAAGGTGATAATAATGTGACATACTCTCAGCTCCCCAAGCTTTTGCGGGTCTCGTTAATCAACACAAATCTTGAAAATTAAACCACCTCTAGGAGAGAACCTAAAAATGAATTATGGAAATACTTCTTGGAATCAAAGGTCAACTCTACGGATATGCGAGCTCAGAGAATATGGAACGTCGAGTAAACGCACTTGAAAAGGCGCGTTGATTTACACTTCAACCTTATCACTTGCAACGGCGCGGCAGAGAATACTGATGTTCTTTCAATTTTCAGCCGCTGATGGGCGAGAAAAAGCTTTCATCTCGTCCGCGCACCGCGTTTGAATGGCCGGGAGAAAAACTGCAAAACTTCAAGAGGTTATTTTGCTCGTTGAGTTCAAAGCCTCATCTCGGGGGCCGTGGAGGCATCACTTTGAACACAGCGCTCCCTTTCTCACCCTGTCTCTCACCTGCAGATTTGAGAATGCTATTTTTTGCCAATGTTTTATCGTGTGTCCGAATCTGCGCGAAAGCTGCGGGCCCTTCGCTCCCATCAGGACCAAGCTGGTTCAGTTTAAATTCTCTCCTGTGGGAAACTAAAGGAAGCCTCTGAAGGACATTTTCTATGTCAGTTTTCAGAGAAGCAAAAATATCATAGCCTAGATTAGACCTTGGATTCCCAAATGAACAGTTGAACAAAGCAATGCAGCCCGTGAGAGAAAAAGGAAGGACGGGAGGCTCTCGTAACCAGAAAGTGTATGGTGTTGGGCGATGACTAAGCGTTACGCTCATGTCGACAGACTCTTGGTCCCCTGCCAAGTCTGGTTGAAGCAGTTAGCCCACTGGCCCGGATAACGCCGTCATTTTGTGTAAAGCTGTTCATTCAAAAAAGCAGTGAGAAAATAACGATCTATCTCTTATCTTTTGCATCTGCAGGATAGCGGATTTCTTAGCAGTGGGATTTCAGCTATTATTTTTTCACAGCATTGATGTTTTCCGGTAGTTTGACAAATATAAAGCACACAATGGCACTACGGTCGTAACCGGCAGCGCTTGCTCACCTCCGGGGAAGCCATCCCAGATCTCCAGTCTGTCGTAGCGGCAGAACACGCCGGTGGGGGGCGTCGGGTCGGGCTCCAGCTCGAAGCTCTCGAACTCCAAGGTGATCTCGGACATCTTGGGGGCGAAGATCATGAAAGTGCAGTCCAGGTTGTTGGGGTATTTCTCAGGGAAACCGGGTGACTTTATGACACCGCTGTTGGAGGTGAAGTTCCGGGAGCATTCTGGACCTGTGGGGAGGGGGGGGGGGGGAGTAAGAAGGTGAGACACAATAGGGATTCTTTTGATTCTTTTGAATGACTGTTGGTTAAGTGATCGGTTTCAACGAGGCTTTATGTGGTTGGTGTTGAGAAGCTCTGTCCCCCAGCTGGTCTATTGAATGGAGGACAGTTTACGGCCCCGGGACCAGAGACCACCTTGATAGTACTTCTACTTGAGGCTACATCTGGGTCTCTCAACCCTCCTCTATCTGCCTTTTTCATGGGCACAAACATCCAAACTCCTCCTATGTGTGTGTGTGTGTTACATCAGTAACTCCTGGAACATTTGGACTGTGAGCATAAACATTAGTGAAAGGCCTCAGTCACCACCAGAATCGGGGAGCGATGAATAAACAGTTTGATTCACTGTGCAAAAAACCCGTCTCTCACACAAACACACACACACACACACACACACACATATCAGGACACATGTGAAACATGTGAGAGGTGCTCAGGCAGAATTTCAGCGTCAGGGATGGAAGAGCGAGGGCAATGACTGCGCATACATCAACACGCACACGCAATTTTACACAAGGGAAAGTCAAAATATGTATTCACAGCTTCCCGGGAGAGCTGCCTTCCAGCTGATGAGGAGCAGTAACATGTTTCCCACGTTAGACACTTCTTGAAGCATCATGAGCACAAGATTACGTTTTAAGAATGACTGACGTGTGATTAAAAAAAATGTACGCTAACGGCTGCAGGAGATTTATTTCGGAGAGTGATAGAAAGAGACATTAAGACATGTTCCCTATGCATGCTCGAGCACTGGGCCGGATTGTCGCCGAGCCGGGCTTGACACACACAAACTCAGGGAAAAAAAAGAAGAGGACTACTGTCATCCAGGGCAATTATTTGGAGCCATTAGTGGCAGAAATGTGCACAGGATAATGTAATTTTCATGCTAGTCTGACAGCCGGCGTGATGGGCGCAGATGGGGCCGATCGAAACCAAAATTGCAGGGAGTTATCGCTAGATAGAGCCTGCTTGCTACAGTCTTTGTAGCTTAAATAAATGTGGCAAACTGCTTTTTCCACTGTCACTCAAGCTCCTCGCTGGGCCCCTAATTCAGGACCATCGGGCCCACTTCAGCCTGTCCACCGGCGAGGAGTGAGTGAAGGGAGCGAGAGCCGTGTTGATTTTGCCTTTCCCCAAGTTGAAAGCCGCGGCGAGCGGCGTTCTGACTCTAAAGAGAGCTGACATTTAGTGCCGCCGCTAAAGTGTGGCTTTTTCGAGAACAGTGGGCGCCATTAATTTCACAGCTTCCCCTCGTATTTACCCCCGGAAAATGGAGGGTTTTTGTCGAGAGAGAGAGAGCGTTCGCCGAGATGAGAGGGTTGCCGGATGCTGCAGTTCTGCACTTTACCTCGCCGTATTCGTGGGGAAATGTCAGACAGTTTTTTTTTTGGGGCGGGGGGACTATAGATGGGAGCCACTTCTTTGAAAATAACAGGCACCCATGAGTCCCCGAGTGCTCTAGACAGCTGCAGTATCCAAAGTGCAATTCAGGTCGGCGTATTGAATTTCCTGTGGATATTGGCTCAGATCTCCGCTCTCCGTCCATTTCATCAGCCTCCACCATGACCCTTATCTCGGCTCAGCAGTTGGCCAGAACAGATTTGGTCTTTGAATTCAGGCAATACGACGAATATAATGCCTGGACTGATGCAAATGTTCCATACAATTTTGCCAGGATTAAGCTCAGTCTTACAATTTGAGGACACTATAATACATGAATGCATTTGTGAAATGTATGTATAGATACTTATTTCATCACCATCACCATTAGGTCTTCCTGTTTCTGCGCTCTTTCCGAATTATGACGACTGAGGCCGAGCCAAAGGACAGACTCCCCCCATCGTCAGCCTTCGTGTGCCTGGCTGCGTTCACAGCCCCCTCAAGAAAAGGACGGAGCCAAGACATCACAAACCAAACAGAGTGGCGAGAGAAGACAGAGCGCTCGGGTCGCTCCCACCGGCGTGATAATCGTCCGACAGATCTCTTTTATCTCGTGCCTCCACGCGGGAAAAGGCTTCCGTCCCCAAGTTCCCCCTCGCTATACCCAGGATGCATTGTGCCATGTCCGCGCGAGAGGCGTTCGGTGACAGCAGTCGTGCTTTTCTGTGTCAGGATCCGTCATCCCCCCTTCTTCCCCCTCTGTTTTATCACAGTGTTTGTCGCCGTTGCTGGCGTATTTTGTCGTCTCAATAGGACGGGGGGTGGAAATAAGAAACAGGAAGGGTTTTGTAAATATGAAAGGTTTGACTCAGGTAAGACTCACAGGGATCATACACTTAGATTGTCCCATTTCATCCAAGAAGATCAGTTCGGCCTGATGTAGCCTGAACCACTGCTTTAAAACAAACAGCTGAGTTTACGACAGGAAGTTGAGGGACAGAAAAAGAAGTAACCTTGAACATTTACCGGCAACCTCAAACCAGGCACTCAAACATTTACTACCAGGAGTAATGGATTCTTTTTACTCTAGTTTACATTGAGCCCCCCCCCCCCCCCCCCCCCCCCCCTCCTCTGGACGGGGGAGTAAACAGATGTCACTCCGACTGAGCGATCAGAGTTAGTTTAACACGTCAAGCCATAACCGGCGAAATTATATTTAATGGGGATCTGATTTCAGTCTTTGCAAGTGTTAAGAGATCGATACAAATCTTAAATAAATATGGTTTGAACATGAATGGAGTGGGGCGCCTTTGCACCGTTAGTCTCCCTGATGACTTGTCCTCTATGTCTCTATTAAGCTGTTGCTTTAAAGTGCTGAGAGCGGACTGGGCGTTAATCACTACAACAACATTGCGCCAAGGAACTGGTGTTAAATGTGACAGCCTCTTGCTATTTTCATTTTTTAATCTGTCTCTCTCTCTCTCTCTCTCTCTCTCTCTCTCTCTTTTCCTCTTTCTTTTTTTCCCCCATCTTTTCATCTCTCCGGGTTATTAGAGGCCGGAGCCAAAGGGGCTGAAGGCGTTGTTTTTGGAGCGCTAACTAAATCACCACTGTTATGTTTATGTTCCATGTTGCTCTCCGGCTGATCATTAGCCCAGATCACAACCCTCCACCACCCGTCATACCTCCCCTCCCCTCCCCTTCCCTCCCCCTCCACTCTGTCCGCATGCCACACGGACGGAGGGGTTAATGGTCGGTGGAGAATTAACTCTTTCAACACGAAGTCAAACATTAACCTGAAGCCTGCGGAGTGTCCGTCACTGTGACAGATGGAAAAAGGGAGGTTTACATTTACCCTGACACACACCCCGAGGCACTGGATTACTGACATGCTGTTTAGCGCTCTGACTGTGCCTGTGACGTTGCTGCTTGAGGGATGACGCAGTGCTGGTGGGATGGGGGGCCAGGGGGATTCACAGTCTCCCTCTGGCTCCCCTTAAAGAGATTTGTTGTCTTAGGTTTCCATGAGGGCTGTGTATGTGTGTGTGTGTGTGATGACAGTACGTCTCCATGCCAGATGTGACCTATGCCATCAGGGCGTGCCATCCATGAAAGCAGAGCGTGCCCCCCATTAGGCCCCACCCAACACACACACGCACGCACACCTTGAGAGTGTTTTCACAGGTGCGTGCTCCGAGTCAAAGGGCCCACATCACAGTGACATGATAAACGGGGCTGTCGCGTGAAAAGACGGTGTTTTTAAGCGTTATGTAGGCTTCCGTCCAATAGACTTAGTCATCCTGCTGAGTAATCGTGAGGAGACAGGGATGAGCCTGTGTGTGTGTGTGAGTGGGAGGGAGAGAGGGAGGGAGGGAGGGAGGGCCGTCACTAGCTCTATCTCCTTGCCCACTTCAATGGGCCCTCGGCCAGCCTTGATGTGGCTCAAAGCTAACGCAGAGCTGTTAAGAGAAAACATATGTTGTGCATGTGTACTTAAGAGGACGGATCTTTTTCAGAAACACTTTTAAACGAGATACTGGTATGAGGGTAAGCCGGCCTCATCTCAGTTTACTCTTCTGATTTTTCATCATACTGGTGGTGGTTTATCAAGTCAAGGCCATAGTTTGCCCAGCTGTTATTTTTTGTTTTATGAACCATTTTATAAAGTCGAAGGCCTCCGCAGAGACACACACACACGAACACAACCAGCTTGCTAATCTTGGAGCTCTCTTCAGCACAACTATCCCTCATCTACCCCGCTTCTCCATCTCTTCCTCCCCCACCATCTACTACGCTCTTCCCATCTCCTGCCAGACTTCAGCCAGCGGAGCGCGGCTGCCAATTTGCAGGCTATAAAATAAATTGCCCGTGCTAATTAAGACGGTTGGATGGGACTGAGGAGTGGAGTGGGGTAGAGACGGACGCGGAAGCGGCCATAGAGAGCCGCAAAACAACCTGCTCTCTTCCAATTAGACACTTCGCAGGCTACTGTTGATGAAAGCCAGGGCTTCGAACGCCAGCGTGCTGAAGTTTGTGTGTGAACGTGTATTTACATAGTTTACAGTCTAAGTGGGTAAAACCTGCACATGTAAACATGCTTGTATAAGCTGGATCCCTGAGGGGAGCAAGTGTTTGCATATGTTTGCTATGCGGTTATATTTATCTTCCATGTGACCTTTGCTTGCACGTAACCCCAGATGAAAGGCGGTGCCGTCCCCGAGTTGGACTCCCACTGATCTCCACGCCTGTAATCGCGGTGATAAACAGCCTGCATTCTTTGCATTTCCCCTCATTGGCATGCACGAGCGCGAGCCTCCCGTTCCTCCAGCCGTTATCCGAGCATCTGTGTATCATCATTAACGTTACATGTGTTAGCCAACACAATGTTTTTTTCCCCGCTAATACCCTGCTCGTTGATAAGCTGTGCTAATCAGCTAGCTTTGCATCTCTCTTTCTGCTTGGCTTCGCACTCACAAACAGGGCTGTTAATTGATCTCAGAGCACAGTTCTTGGCGGCAGCCGGCGCTGCAGTAGTCAAAACACGGAGTAAACTCAGAGCATAACGAGGGGCCTGGATCCACTATAGGGAGCGACGGCACACCCACGGGGGGGGGGGGGGGGGGTTGAGCTACACCGATGCTCCTGGAGCCCCTTTTTCTCCCAAGTGCTGAGTCCCCTTTGAATTCCATAAGCAAAGATCCTCATCGAGGTCCAACTCTCAGAGTCCTGACTCTCTATCTTCTATCTGCACTAACATCCGCATTTTCTTGCTAGATATGTACTCGCTCATATCTCAGTGCCCTATGAGTGTGCTCAGCAGTTCCCCTATCGCCACTGGGCCCCTAACACGCCTCATTTATAATCAGCCCCGGCTAATAGATGACACTGGGAAACACCAAGCTAATCATGGGAAGAATGTGGTTGATTTAATGGGCCTATCGAGGGGGACAGAGGGAGTGTGTGCCGATGAGCTCGCACATGTCGGGGCGGAGTGCCGCTTTTGATCTCGTAAAACTGAGCCGCACTCCGCCAGCTGCCCTGTCGTGATGGTGACGCGCGCAAGCCCAGAGACACAAACACAAGCACAACATGGCCCGGATTAAAAAGGGAGGAGGGAACCTCGCAGGGACATTCATCATGTCTCGGAGGTCACGGGGAGGGCCGTCCCATTGACTGCCGCTGAGGTTAATTAATGAAAGTGGAATCTGTAGCACCTGTCTGCCGACAAGTCACTCTCCAGATATGTGCTGTCTTCCTCCTCCTCCTCCTCCTCCTCCTCCTCCCAGTCCAAACAAAGGACGGCAGCCACCCAACAGGAAATCCTTCCTCCTGGGGTGCTGTGTTCTGATAAGACAGACATCCCCTGAGGATATCTGCGGTTTATCGCACATGATTCTAGACTAATTTACCAAGAGGACTTATTTTTAGACGGGAACCTCCAACTGATTGGATACCACTGCAGTGAAAGCACTTCCTCAACCCAGTTCAGTGGCCTGAATTCACTTTCTCCACAACCAGCTAGCCTGCGGGTATAATGGGATGCTCGTACCCTCGCCGTGGATTGCCATCTGACGGTAAACCAACACTTGAAAAAAAACATTTGTCGAATCACTGCTCACCAAATTATGCCCTTGCTTATTGTACAATAATTCACACCACATAAAAACTGCTACAATTATGGAACATATGGGACTATGATTCATTGGTTTTGAACGGAGCATATTGCCTGCCATATTGCAAGTGTATAATTTGACGCTCTGGTGCCTTGACTAAATCACAAACAAACCATGAAACTAGACGGAGAGGCTCTTTCTTGCTCCATTATCACAATTATTCCGACAGTTTTCTTAATGTGTCACACGGCGTATACGTGACAGTGTCAGCTAAGACAAATCAGATTACTTGTGATGTAGAGCTTGTTACAATGTTTTCCTAACCTTACACTAAGAACTCAATGGCTATTTTAAGAGCTCAGGTTGTTCAATTTAAAGTGAGTAACTTTTAATTAGTTATGAGACCGTCTCAATTTAATATCGATGCCTCTATATGACCTACATTAAGACCCTGCTGCAGTAAAATGAGAGGTGTTCTAAGGGGACCCTGGTGCTCGGAAACACTATCACTTATGTCCACAGGGACCACCAAAAACAACACAAAATAAAAGTTACTTGGAGCTTTAAAAAAAAAAGTAGGTACTATGGTTTGTCTGGGACAAAGTGAAGCTGCAGCTGTGCGAGGCCACCCACCTGTCTTGAAGATCTCATAGCGGATGGAGAAACCTGCCCCGTGCGTCTCATAGTCAGACACGAACTTAATGAAAAGCTGGTTTCCGGAGGAGACGACCGGAGAGGGAGCAATCTTCCCGCAGTACTTCCCCACTAGCTGACCGCTCTCGTCGACGCCGTCTCGCACCTCCACGTAGTCGTACCTGAGCAAGGCGAGAGAGAGGGAAGCAGTGTAAGTCACAGTGTGTTTTCTCTTTAGGCTCAGTATTCATTGAGTTCTGTTTTTGCTCTTCTTATCGATTGGATTTATTGAAAATCACTATGTCTGAAGACACACACACACACACACACAGATAAACACACATACCATAGATTCATACTCAGAGGACCAACACAAACGCAGAGCAACACAGCATATTGTGCAGGTAATGTAGTGGAAATAAAACACAGCGCACTAATGAGGTCTCAGGTTAAAACACAGAGAACAGGTGGGCAGGTTATGTTTTCAATATATCAACCTGGCAAGAACACACACACACACGCACTGCAGAGGTTTTGTGCTCCCAGCTATACTGAGGTCAGGTTTGTGTAACTGCTTTGACTACTGAACTTTAGCTGAACAGCTGTCCATATCTCCTGTTTAACCACTAGATAACACTGACGGTGTGTGCGTGTGCTTCTTGTATGAGAGAAAATGGGAGTGATTGTATCTTGGCCTTTGGCTGAGGCTGGTGTATAGAAAGAGCAGGTGTTAAAGCTGTTAAACACACACACACACACACACACACAGACACAATTTCACATTCAAATGGAATTTCAGACCCACGGCTATGGAAGGGTGCAGCCGCCTAATTGAGTCGGTGCAGAGTTTGGGAGCAGAAGAGGAAAACAGCTTTGAAATAGGATTGGGAAGAGGAGCCATGACACACACACGCATGCACACGGAATCTGGCATGCAAAACTCAAGCTGGTAGAGAGTGACTGGCCGACGAGGGTGGTCTAAAGAGCCTCCGGTTATCAGTGTGTGTGTGTGTTTTCATGCACTTGAGTGGTGGTTTTAACTCTACTGCCTGTATGTGTGTGTGTGTGTGAGTTTGCATGATGGTTCAGATGACTTTTCCGTGCTGTGTTTTGACTCAGGTTCGGGTTTCCACAATTTCCTAATTGCCCGCCACGCACCGCGTCCCGCCAACTTCTTTCAGCTCTGAGGGCCACTTATCGAACCATATTCCTGCCCAAACGGCGCTGATCCGCTGCGACGGCCCTCCGTCTTCATCAGGACGCCACGTGGATAAAAACAACGCAATTCGCTCACGGTAAAAATTCTGATGTATGCAAGTATAATGTGCAGCAGGTGTGCGGGCACATTCGGTGAACACACATGCTCTCTCTGTCTCTTCCTCAGAAAATATGCGCCTTCCGGGCAAAGGGGCCTATTTTCATAGTTTTACTCGATTCCCAAATTACTGTCAAAACATCACGTCTCCTTAGCGATTTCAAATTCTGTTAATGCACAGGATTTCACACAAAAAGGCGATTTACACTTTGAATGACGGCTCGGGGGGGGGCGGGCTAAATCCCTCAGGGGGGGCCTGACTTGTATCCACACGCACGAATTACCACCTTTTTTCCCCCCACAAAAATGGTTTCCTTCACCTGATTCAAATTTAAAATAAAACCTATTTGCGTAACATAAATCAAGTTACTAGAGGTGATTTGTGGGGGAAATAAAATGCTAAATATAACTAGTAAGAGTCAGCTATTGAGAGAGAGGCAGAGACAGAATGTAACTAAATGTAGAGCTGGATAGAAGTGGCACTCCTTGAAATTGGGTCCCCTGAGGAGGTGCGGTGGATGGATGACTTCACTCCTCTTGCTGCTCGGATGGAGTGATCTGAGGTGATATGGAGCTGTCACCATGCATCAAGCTCCTCTTCTTCTTCTTCTTCTTCTTCTTCTGTGTGTTTATAAAACCAATGATTGCCAGTAGGCCCCGACAGCCAGCCATTTGCTTTGCTTTTCCACTTTTCAGGATCTCATCAAGGAAAGTCCAGGAAAGATCTTGTTCCCCCCCTACTTGGGCTCGTCATATCATTTGGAAATCCTCTGTTAAACAATCCTCTTGTTTAATCCCCTGCCCCAGCGGTTTGGCCTCCCTTCATTTCTCCCCGTCTTGTGATTTCAGACCAGGTCATCTTCCTCTCTAGTCGCCGGGACGCCAGCTGTTGCAACAGCCCTGGCTGGGCTCACACAAGTACCACTTTGTTTCAGCTACTTTATCAGCTGCAGCACAGTGAAAAAAAAACTAGTTTCACGTGGTGTTTACAATGCTATCCCCCCCCCCTGCTAGCTTTGCGGCTAGATGGCCGGGGAGTTACTCATTATTCAGTTTAATGGGCTCCCGTGTTGCAGGGATCGGGTTTCTTTCTGTTATAACCACGTCATCGTCTAGTTTAGTCACCGGAGCAAATATTTACGATGAAAACATTTAAAGTTACAAAACTCATACTTTTTTGCAGTAAACATTTTTTTTAAATTATTGCCTTCTCTATATTATTTTTATCCTTATTTAATTTGTGCTATCAATTTCTCTGCTTGGAGATCCTCACCTCTCCTTATTTCCTCTCCTAACTCATCTCCTAATTCTTCTCTTCTCTCCCGGTTCCTCTCCTGACTCCTCTCCATCTTTTGGTTCCCAGCTCACAACGGAGAGCATCAATCTTCCTGTGGCCCTGCTCTGTTCTATCAGCAGACTTATAATTCACCTCAGAGCCTCTGTTTCTGCCCCCCACCCCCCACCCCCCACCCTCTTACTCCACCCAGCAACTGCCAAAAGCTGAGCGTTGCCAGCCGCCTAAAAAATTGATGCTGAGATGCATCATTGAGATGAAGAAGGAGAGAAGAGCTCAAGTGTGCGGCTTTGTTGTTTGTGTGTACATATATGCACGATGAATGTGCAAACGTGTGTACATGCAGAGCATTGTGCATATTGCGTCCAGTGTAGCATGCGTTTAGAGAAAACAGGCAACCAATGTTTTCATTTCTCGTGTCCTCACAAACTCCCTGTCAGCCATGCAAACAAGAGGAATACTCCCTATGTCGTTTCTATTTTGACTCCTCGCACCTCCACAAAAGCTGTTTGTTGCATTTTTTTACCCCGGTGCTTTATCATCAGATCGGATGGCCCTCGTAAAGGCAGCACAGCGGGAGAGAGGATGCAGATGGAAGAGAGAATACGCCCCCGGGGGTCCTCTCTGTGTGCAAGGCGAGAAAGAGAGAGAACTCCTTCTCCAAAATGTCTCTATTGGTGCCTAAATGACTGGTGTGTCAGCCAGAACTCCGGCGGTTCTGCGCCAGTGGGCCCACACGCGTCGCCCTGCTAACACAGATCCATCCAGGCCCTTATCATCTGGAAGACATTACGGCGAACGCTTGGCGGGGCAGTTTGAGGGCTCCGCAAAAAAGGCTCTCCTGTTGCCAGCGGTGTTAAATGTACCTCTAATTCATTGCTCTGAACACCTGTGGGGACCCGCTTCTAGGGGTTGAGCGTCCTCAGGTAAGACGGGACAGTTAACAACCTCTATTCAGGATCATAAAAGAAGAACATGGCCTACTTTTAAGTCCCCTATGGTCCCACAGTTTTGGGGTCTTCCTGACCTCCCAATTTAAACTTACATTCCTCCTCTCGGGGGTGGGGGCAGCGTGGTGATATTCTACGTCATATCACTCCTGTCGTTGTTCTTATTCCTCATGAGAGTACAATCCAGTTGAGCCATGCATCTATTTATCGGTCCAGTCTGCTTCGGGTCTGGGTGGGCCTGCCAGCACGCCACAACACACACACACTCAGACGATTACACACACGCAGTGAGCTGCCTACCACAGTGCTAATAGTGAAAAGCGTTTGCCAATCCAGCGGGGAAATTACAGGGAAAAAAGAAAAGGGGGTAGGCGGCTGAGGAGGGGAGGGGGGGTGAATGTAATTCTCAACGACCTTCGCTTCACCGACTCAAATGTATTAGCCTGCCTTCTCTCTTCAGGCACAGAGAGAAAGCAATCCGCCAGTGTCAAACGAGAACATTAGCCCTCCTTGCAAAGCCAAAGAGAAGGCGACAAACCAACGGCCTAACAATATAACAGTTATATTGCCCGAAGCTTTCCCATGGAAACAATCTGTCCTCCCTCTATAAATGTCCGCTTGATATGGTTCCATAAAAGCAATACAATCTGAGGCAATGGAATAACACTATGACAGACTGTATGAGTCTCATACAATTGGTGGGATTTCTTAATCAGACCATTTATAAGCTCAAGCATGCCGTGGAAACCCCCAGAACAAGAGCTCTTTCTTTGCCATCGCTCCCTTTGGTCAAGCTGTGCATAGAACAAATGCCGTGCGCTTTTCTCCGGCATTTCTCTTTACGCGGCTGTCACGGTGCAACTCGCTATCGCACTAAAACATGTCACCTACCACATGTCAAAACATCTCCGGGTAACACAAGTGGAGAGGCCTAAACAACAACGGACTTGGGACGGCTTCTGTGAGGCCCGGGGGGGGGGGGGGGGGGGGGGGGGACTTAGCAGGAAAAAGGACTTTGTTGTCAGCTGTCAGAAAACTCCGGAGACCTCACGTGTTAACGAGTCTCGGCGAACAAACTGTCACTCGGGGCTGTGGAAAAACATCATTAACGTTTGTACAAGGGGGGCACGAGACAAGCTGATCCCCGACTTACTTTTTCCAAGCCTGGAGGGGACATACCTTGCTGAAATAAAATGGTCTCTCTTTCTTTGCCTTCCCTCCCACTCAGCCTCCCTTGTGCACGGGACATTTATTAACCCGCACTAGAACAACAGGTCCACTCTTTCCTGTAACCAGCTTGCCAGGACAGACAAGGAAGTACAGAAAAAAAAACTGGGGCAGTAAGCCGAGGCTACGTCTTCATGATCTCAGCTGGAAACATGAATTGATTTGCTATCACTGCAATCTTTATTGAAGGTCAGGACCTCGTCGTTAAAACAGAAGCTTTACCATGAAGCAGGAAAAAACGGAAATCTGTAGCTGTCACCCTCTCCACAGATGTGTCTCCACTTCTGAATCCGCGGAAACATTATTGCAGGAGTCAAAGGCCTCGGGACGGGGCAACCAACCCAGCGGGACAAACCACCAACCAATCAGAGCTGATGGGTTCAGAAGTGGCTCCTCGTCGGCGAGCGGAGAAGGGCATGATTGCTTTGCTCGCCGCCACACGGATGGATGGCAGATAAAAAAAAAAAGATGGATGAAAAGATGGAAGTCCCCCGCCCAGGCGGCCCAGCTGCAGCCCCTCCAGCTGGCCTCTTTGGGTGTCGCCACCACACGGGTTCCACTCCGCTTGCCACTCATATTTTTAGATGCCGTGTGGCTGTTTTTCTGATTTTGCGTTGGTGAAGCCTAGTCGCTTTCCCGAACAGCAATTATCATTAGCATTGATGGATTTAGCATGCCTCCATCCATTAGCTTTCCTAATTACACTGTCGAGAGATCTGCTGTCGCCAACAATCAAATTAATGAATTTCACTATTTAGACTCAATTATTGCATCTCCCCCCCTCCCCCCCCCCCCCCCCCCCCCCTTTGCAACACACACAATAATCCTTTATTTGGAGATATGAGCACAGACTGACAGGGGGAGGATTCTGCCCCAAAGGGGGAATCCTTTCTGCTCAGCACAGAGCAGGCTCACACGTCTGTGAACTGCACGTAGACAAGGGGGGTGATGGGTGGGGGGGCTAAAAACAAGCAGGGGAAATAAAACTGACCACAAAAGCTCCCACAGTTAGCAGGCCGACTAAATCCCCCGCGCTCACCTCATATGTAGGGCCCGCTGCACTTTGAACCCTGCCAATAGTGAAGTATGTTCAGCTGACTTGCTTTCTACTCCCATGGGGGACTGGGACATGCCTGCAGGGCCGAAGCCGGGCTGTTGCATATTTTCCGTCATCCTGTTGTGCTCACTTTGACCTCCTTCCCTCATTAAAATTGCGAAGCATGACAAATGGGTCACAATAACGTAATGAGAGAAAAGTGAGGCAGTTTAAACAAAAGACGCAGTCAATTGGCTCGCCGTTACTTAGTCATTTGTTTTATGTGGCCTAACGCTGCCGACTTAAAGATAAACTAATCAAAGTTATTTTCAATCGAAGTATTTCATAAATGGACTGATTATTATTATTTAGATTTCTGCTCCAAGACAACAAAGTTCATCACATTTTACAGTCTTGTTGAGCTTCTGCTAAAAGGACGACACAACGAGCGGCTGATTATATCTAAAATGTATTTTATCAGATTTTCATCAAGCTTTTTGCAGTATTGAATATTTCTATCAAAATTCAGGTGTATATTTAATTTTCCAAATTAAGAAGTGATTAAAAAATGAAATATTAAAAAGGGGATAAATAGTCCTTGTTTAAAAGGAAATGGTGAGCCCTCAACATGTATAAACATGCAACATGTGTCAATACAGCATCGACCTCAATGAGGTGCAAAACTGCACGCTACCATGTTAATATTAATAAAAAATAAGACAAAAATACATCCATCCTCAGTGCTTTGCTGATGTGTGGACTATATGAGCGCGGTAAATAATAGCTGCAGTTGTGAGCCGGGTTGAGACTTCTTTTCTTCCCCATCACACATCTTGTTATTGTGACTAGAATGAGTAACTACAATTAATTAGAAAAACTGCCCATGGCTAAATGGAAATACACATTTAGCACTTTTCTGCCCCGCTAAGTGAGCTTCGGAAATGAAATTGCTTAGCATACAGCAGGGCTCTGTATGCATCTTAGCAAGCAGATATGAATATTCACACAGTGAATGTATGCTTTTGCGAATGAATCCCTTTGGCTACATTTCTAAGAAACACTTCATGGGAGTAAAGCAGTGTAGCAGTGGCCTTATTATACAGTCATTGTGACTTAGAGCTATTATGTAATATGTCTGTTATACACCCTATCCTGAGAAGTTTTAAAACGTTAACATAACAGAGCCAGGAATTCTGTGATATGTTTTACAAAGGGCTAAAAGAGAAAAGCAGGAAATTGGCATAAAAGTCTGAAGAATACGAGAAAAGAAAGGACGCCGAGGATGAAAAGTCCTGTGCGTTTCCTCAGAGAGGAGGGAGAGAAAGGGAGGGAGGTGAAGAGAAGCACTTCAGCCCATTTCTGGGGCCATTACAGTAGGGAATGGCTCCCATTTGTCCCACCTTGACATTTGAGAGGATCTCTGATTACACGGGAGAGAGGGGCAGGCAGAGGTGAGCGGAGAGAGAGTCCTCCACAGGGGTGTGTGGCACGGCTCGGATGATATGCCGGCGTTACAACAATGAGAAGTCAAGGGAAAAAATAACAGGGCGCTGGGAGTAAGGGGGCGATGTGGCACAGCAAGGACGCCGCATGTACAGTATGCTCTGTTTTAAAACACACTGTCACCGCCCTGCTCTGGTCACCTACGGGACTCGGTGGCATAGATACACGCACACCCTGCAGGGAGTATTGGGCTGCTTCATCTTCACCTACTGTATAATGAACACTCAAACACCCATAATAAGTTTAGAACACGATGAACGGATTCGCAAAATATCTTGGGGGCCCTTAAGCAGGGGTCCAACATGGGCCTGGAACATACTAGAACCATTACTAAGCTTACATCAATCTCTTTGTGAACTAAAGACAACCACCTCGAGACAAAACAAATCCAGAATGCTCAATTTGACCAAAAAACAAACAACAAAAGATTGGTGAAAAAACCATGCTCATGCCGCTGTTAACTCGCCTCATTATCACTTGGACTAATTGTGACTTTCTGATCGTAAAACTCCAAAGAAGAGGTCACGATCATACCCCAATCAAAAGGGTTAATTTGGGTATGTCCCAGAAAAAGGGGGGGCGCTTATTCGGGGACAGACTATTACTTGATATCCTGTTCATGAGGACATGGTATGGGATGCACTGGATCGCCCTGCAACCATGTGACGAGAAGAAACATGAGGAAACGTGGAGATAATTATCAACAACCTGGAGCTAATGACTCACTGAACTTAACAATGGACTGATTCTAGCAGAGTGAACGCTACATAACTTCACATTTTACAGGCTGATGAGAAAAAGACAAACAATATGCCCTCCCTGAAAAAGGAGCGCCGCAATGCGAAGGCAATCATCTATCTGTTCCTGATGCTGTGAGAAGCTAGCGGCGCTCCCCGCTGGGTAACGAGCTGTGTGCGCGAGGAGCCCGCCGCATTCAAAGAAGGCAGAAGGAGCTGAGGAGGAGAGGGAAGGGAGGAGGGGAGTTGAAGCTGGGGTCAACTAGAGGTAAAGGCTTTGGGTGCTGTTCAAAACTCTCTCGCCTCTCCACAATGGGCAGGAAGGGAGAAAGAGTGGTGTGGCGTGGGTGGGTGGGAGGGTGGTGGTGGTGGTGTTGGGTTAAAAGGAAACTGACTGGCTGGGGTGAAAGAGCGTGAAGGCGCGTAAGTTGAGCAGTTGATAGAGCGACGGAACAGAAACAAAAGAGAGAAGTAGTGCAAATAGCTGATAGAGGTAGCTGGCAAACAGGTGCCAACACGAATCCAGAAAGCGTTCAGAAGCGTGAAGCATGCTCAGCAACAGCTAGGGAAGCTTGAGGGCAATGGTGGTAATAACTGCACTGGGAATTATTCAATTAAACGCCCCCCCATCCGTCCCCTGTAGCGTTCTCCCTCCTTCTTTCTTTCCCTTTGTCCTCCCTGCAGTGAGTGGAGGCGGCGGGGGAATGAGGGGGTCGGAGAGCAGTCTGGGCTGGGTACTCCGTGACCCGGTCATGTGGCTGGACGCAGAGCAACTTGGCTGGGAGCGGTGGGGAGACTGTGAACAGGCCCCGAAAGAGAACTTCGCGGAGGACTTGGAATGTCCGCCTATATGTATACAAACAGCCGTCTGACCTTCAACCACACAATAACCTTTAGACAAGACAAGCTATTTGTAGATCTGAACAGGAACAGGAAAAAGGATGGTGACGAAAACAAATAAGGGGGGGGGGGTTCTACAATAAGCCCACATTTGCTTTAGCATGGCCGGTTGTTGCCAGATTCGTGAAGTTTCCTTTGAATGCGGATCAGCCCTTGGACCCAACATCTACCGTTTATAACCACATCCTTCATTTCCTTGTGACGGCCGTATTCTTCTCACTGCGTGCAAAGAACTCAGATTTTCCAATGATGCAGCACTTCGGAGGCCAAGTGAGCCGTGCTGCGAGGGCCACGCGCCAAGCGGTGTGTCTCCTCCGTGGAGCCGGGCAGACAAGCCGAATGCTCGGCAGTACTGGGCCGATCTAAGTGCTGATGGCCAGACAGCCCTTGCCAGCATTTGGAGGGCAAGGTGACTCTTTCATTTACTGGCCCTACAATCAAACTTCCCTGCCAATTTTCGAGACGTGCGGCCAGTAGTATCATTTCCCTCTGCTTTCTGCTGAAATCCACTGGGAGATTGTGTAAGTTCATGGAAATGAGGAGCCTTCTTGCCGCTTATCCCCGTGTGTGCAGGGGTCATCCTGGAACAGCTTGGGGTACAGGCTTCTAATAACTCTTTCAGCACCACCCTACTGTGATAATGCCACAGAAGGTTGCTGTAAGGCTGAATTTACAGCCTTCTTTTTTTTACAATTACTGCCATCTAACAAAAGAAATGAGAAGCCGTGAGAAAAAGAAAAGCAAAGTGGTGGCTGCTATAAAAAAAAGAAAGACCACAGCTAATGTTGCCAATTTAGTGAGGAGAGATCAAGAAAAAGAGCAAACAAAGCAAGGGCTTGTGAGTGGCTGTAACTCAATCAGAGAGCGCCGGGGTACCGCCCCATCAATCACTGTCTGCTTGCCGTCCGGGCCGAATCACGGCCAGCAGAGTGGTGGAGAAACACCAGCGAGCCGACCCGCTGTGCACAAACACAGTGACCAAAAATGACCCGGGGGGGGATCTGGGGCCGAGACAGGAGGGCCATTGGCTTTACTTCCTACCTACCTACCTACCTACCTACCCTCTTACCCGCTTCAAACAAACTTTGCTTCACCAAGAGCCCCTCTGGGGACTAGCTTGATTGAATAAAGAACCCTGTGGTCGCTGAGCCCCCCCCCCCCCCCAACCTGCCACCCCTTGTCGATCTGTAAGCACTGTGGCGTTGGGGCAACAAACGTAGGACCACGGCCACATCAATCAAACTCATGAGCCTCATTCAAGGTTAGACCACTCAACGCTACATGTCTGACAAGCTTGGACACGCCGCATTAAAGTGTCCAGACCTCCCTCTCCCTCTTCTCCTTCTGGGACGGGCGATGTCAGTAAAACATCGGGAGCCACAGTTTCTAAGAAATCCACCCCCGGCTACTGCATTGCTACTTATGAACTCAAATTATTCCTCATTCATTCACCCTCCGTATCCCTTCTTGTTGTTTTTCCATGCGGCCTCATAAACTGGGAAATTATCATTTAATGGAAAGAAAAGAAGGCGCAAGACGAAAACCTGTTGCTAATTATATTATATGAGGCGGAGAGAGGGGGAGACGGCGATTATTGCCAACTGTCCTTTGGAAACAGAAATGCATAATTGAATCATAGCCCCAGTGTTTAATGCTTTTTCATCGGTGCTGGAGGGAAAAATCAGTGTGAATTTTCTGACAGTCAATAGATGTGTGTCCAGATAGAGAGCTGAGATGTTGAACAAATGTTGTCTTCTAATCATGAGACTCTCCATACGGCTTCTTTTCTAGCAATCTGTTTCGGATAAAAAAAAAAAAAAAAAAGAAAAAAGTAAAAGAGCATACGACTGACATCTCTAAGCTGTGTGGGCTGTGTGCGGCTCCATTCCACAAGAAGAAACTTCCATATAGGGAAGCTTGCATTGGTTTGGGGCTGGAATGCAAAAGACGGAGAAAAAAAAAAAGAATCCACCAGCCGTGTGCCAGATACAGCTTAGGGACACTCAATCTCTGGCAAACACAAGCCGCTAACTCCCACACCGAGATGAGAAACAAAACAGGCAGACACATGAGACTGTATGATGCCTTTGTACAGCCGCAGATATATGCGACCTAGGCTTGAAATCTAGCGGGTTATTTATGAGCACTGGCCTTGTCGCGTCTCTCTCTCTCTCTCTCTCTCTTCCTCGCCCTCCCTCCCTCGTTCCTCCGTTTCTTACTCCTTGGCTGTGAAGTGGACCTCCCCTCCCGCTGCGAGGTAGAGTGGCTCGCCTCCCGGTTGTGGTCAGGTTGTGCATGAATCAAAGTGGTGACAGAGCAGCGGGGAGGATGGCAGATGCCACGGATAGAAAGCTTTTCAATCAGGCTGCCCTTCCAAGCCGCGGCCAAGGTGAAACACTTCACCGGCGGATGAAAAAAAACAAAAAAAGACCCACAACCCCACGGTCACACACACACATACGTATTGTAGGCATGTGCACAGACCTACTTATATCCTGCTCATTAGCCAGGGACTAAGCCTTTATGGTTAAAGGAGATGAAGACGAGGAAAGACAGTATTGAGAGTGAAGGTCAATGGCTTTCCGGTGCAACATCTCCGTCTGCCGTCTTGTCTCTCCTGCCCACTGGTTAGCTAACAAAGTGAACACGTAACATTCATCTGCAGCTCCTCATTTGCTTTGACCGGCTCCCCTCACCTCATCCACGCTTAAGGTTTGCAGGTCGCAAATGGGAATGATGAGCTGTAAACAGAAATTGAAGTCGCATAGTGCTCGTCTCTGGAAGTTTTATCCACACCGACAAAATAAGTGTTTGGTGCAATTGCCGTGAAGTGCAAACAAGACGTATTCAAGGTGGATTGCTCTTTGATCTGCTGATGACAAGCTGGTCTTTTCGAAAGCGCACTGTTTCAATGTCATTTGAGGTGCAATTTGATTTCCATTGTTATGAAGCATGCAAGTCTATTGCTGTGGAAAACACCAGGTGCATAATTTCAGCTGCTTTTGTCAAACCTGGTAGTTAAATGAAGCGGCATCGCCTCGACGCCCTCCTTATTCTTTTTCTGCTGTGCCTATTTTGCTGCGCCACTTTGAACTCCACCAGCACGGATTCTTCCCTGACATGCACTATGAAAAGACGCGCACATCCACAACAGAAATAAATGTCCCCTAACAGGCCGTGAGTATCTCCAACAATCCGTGTCACTCCGAAGCCCCGTCCGCTCAGCACCGGGAGGTCACAGCACTTCCCTTCTTTAAAAGCCTCTACCGCCACAGGTCCGTTCAGAAAATAACGGCTCCTGTTGCGTTCCTGCCTTATTTATTTTTCTTCCATGACAACGGCTGATAAACGGCCGCACAGCCCACTTCTCCTTATTTGCTCGGGATTGCCTTGTAGAGGAGGGTGAAAGAGGAATAAAGGGGGCGGGGGGGGGGGGGGGGGGGGGGAGAAAGAGCTGTTTTCAGATCCTCACTCCCCAGCTGTGAAGCTCCACCGCTCTCTATCGTGGAGCGGCTATTCAGGTGACAGGGGAAACAGGGGAATTAGGGAAATTGGCCGACTGGATCTTTTCCCTAAAGCCCCTTCTGTCCTCCACTCTCACTCTCAGAAACAGGTGGCACTCTTTGTCGGGCACCGTGGCCATATGAGTGGAGTTAGTGGGATTCCACATGACAAAGACAGAGCCAACTATAGATCTAGGGAAGGGTCATACCCGCCCTCCCCCTCCCCGAGCTCCCGTTAGTCATCTCTGGAGTCCAGGGCCTGGTCAGGAATGCCAGGAGGGGCAGGATGTCTATTGTAGAGGGTACACAGCGGAGAATGTTTGCCTTCCCAGCAGGCCCAGCAGCTCCAAAGGGGCAGCTCAGCAGGAGACCGCAGCGGAAAGGGGCAGTGGGACGGAGAAAGGAGCGGACTACAATTAAAAAGAAGAGGAAGAGAGTGCTTTCCCAAGCTTTGAGTTACAGGCACCTGAAGGCGGGGGGGCTCTCGCGGGCTTTTGAAGCGTGGAGAGGTGGGAGGCTGACTTTCCCCCTCCGTCTCCCCCCCCCTCCACAAAGGGCTGCTGCTTTAGGAGGCATTCCTCAAATATCTCCGCCGCCTAGTACCACCCTGCCATACATTTCATCTGAACCCTCCCCTCTCCATCCACTGCTGCACAGACTGTCACAATGGAATTTTCTGCGAGGTCTAGAAAAACCCCAACCAGACAGAGAGAAAAGCAAAGAAGCGAGGGAGGGCTGAGAAAGAGGAGAGAGCGTCTCTCTGCTTTTTAACCCCTCTCTCCAGCGCCTCCAGATACAAACAGTGCAGCTCTGACTGGCTGGCTGGCTCGCTGCAAGGAAAGAAGTCACTGTTTTTGTTTTTTTTGGTTGGGTCAGCAAATCCGATGCTATCAATGATTCATCATGTTGTCAAGGGTGCATCACATCTACAGAAAGTTGTCTCTCCTCCTCGAGAACAGCCTGCAGCTCATGATGGGAGACTCAGCAGGTCTACGCTCAAACCTGGAAACTTTATCAGATTTCTAAACAGAAAATCGGACTTGGACAGTAAGGACTATAGTTTGTCCTACAAATTTAATAAATTGCCCTTCAACCTGCCTTACGTGAAACCTGTCCGTCACTTTGTCTAGATTGAAATCCACTGAAACCTCTGTGTTTCCTTCAGATGATGGAGACGAGCCTGGCAGCCCTTATCAGATCGCAGAGAAACGAGAGAGTGCCCGGGGAGGGAGCGAAGCGAAAGCGTATCTATTTACTTCAGGGTTTTTTTTTTCAACTTCAGCTTAGCTCGCTCATTCCGACCATTTTTCAGGACAAAATTGACTTCAAATATTTGCCTTGATGCGGGTGGCGCCTTCGCCTCAAACTTCATTAGCCGTGGGAGCGGCGAGGGCGAACCCTCCCGAAAAACTTCACTCTACAACGGTGCGTGAAAGGTAAACACGTTCTGCATTCAGAATCGCAGGGCTCACTTAAGTCTCCTTATCTCGGTGATGAAGTGCTTTCCTCCCCTGGCTCTCAGGATACAGGCCTCTGCACTTCCCCAAACAAACCTGTCGGGTGGAGCACACACGTGCAACAACACCACCCCCCCCCCCCCCCCCCGGACAGACTCTACTCAGTAAAAGGCTGTTTTTCCCTTTTACGAGCATTACTTTGAGTGCTTCTTGTTTGGTTTGCAGATAACAGCCATGTTGGGGAACATGTGGTGCATGTGTGTTCCATTTGTCCACTAATTAGATTGCAAGGCAGTGCACTGAAGCATGCATTGTGGCCCCCGCCTCCGCCGCCCACTCTGCCAGTCCATCAGATAAGGAAGCCATTCTCATCAGTTTCCATTTATGTAGGGGCTGATTTGGTGAGTGGAGCTGCGACGGGGAGTCTGATGGGTCCAACGCAAATCACACCCAACTACTGTCTACGGACACATGAGTAACTATTCCCCCATTCCATAATCCACTTACCTATGACATGTCTTGTCAGCGATTAGAACAGCAGCCCACTCTCATGTTACATCGAGCCGTAATTTGAAATTAAGGAGGAAAAAAGGAAAATGGATTTCACGTCATGGCCTGTCGTTGCCGGCTAAAGCCAAAGGGAAGCTGCACGAGGCGGAATACATTGTGAAGTGGAACTAAAGTCCCATGAAAACCACTGCATTAGAAACGGCACGCCGAGGTAAATGTAGGAAAACGAACTGTGGGTCAGGTCGACCCCGTTTCCCGGCGCAGTCTCTGCGTGGCCCGCATGAATCAGAGACTTACTTAAGTTTCACAGCCGTCTGCCGGTGTCATTTGTTTTGGGTTTCCTCTAGACGAGCGGCTCATATCCTCCTGACCACATTGTGGTATGACATAGGTCGCGTCTGCTCTACATGTAATGACTGGAAGGAAACAGGGCAGACAGCGAGAGAGAGTCGCTCACAGACGTAAACAAATTCACGACACAAAACTTCATCTGCGAGAACAAGCTAACTGGCAATCTGTAAATTCGACGGCTGCTAAATGAAAGCGCCGAGCTCATTTGTAATTGATACATGGATGGATCGCTGAGCCCAAAGCCCGCCCTCCTTTCAACTTGGTAGAAGAAAAAGCAGCTTTCGTTGAGCCTGGGGGCCAAATTCTTTTTACTGCGTGTGTTTAGAAACAGGAAATTCATTCCTGACTAATTTGATTAGCGCCAGCATTGTTTCTGCTAACACCCCCCCTCCCTCCCCCTGTCCCTTCCTCTCCCTCTCTCCCTCTCTCCTTCTAACTTGAGGATGTTGGACAGTTTAACAGTCCCTCAGGTGCTGAAATCGGACCCAAAAAGAAGTGTCAAGGAGCATCCAGCTTTCAAAAAGATGGCCGTATTCGGCCTGCCATAAATCTCTGAGAGCAGTAAAGAAAGGTTAAAGTGGGATTGAGATCCGGGATTAAAAAAGAAAAGAAAAAACACCCTGCAGTCATATACGGAATGGGGTGGGGGGGGGGGACACTGAGGGAGCACAAAAGAAGCAAAGGGTCCAGGTTTTTTGGGTGGAGCAGTGATACAGTAACAGGATCCAGCAAAGCCCTGTACTCTCCCGAGCCCTGCAGCGTAAACAAACAGCTGAGACAGTGCAGGGCAGAGGCACCGGCACACGCACTAAAACCACACACACACACACACACACACACACAGAGACAGACAATCAGAGGGAGGCGGTCTGCCCAGGCAAGGCTCACCTCAGGGCACCCACACTGACACAGGCTCATCACATTACTGTCTGTCTCCCGTTTCATCGGCTTAAACTATCTATCTGACAACAGGTTAGCCGCTTAGGTCTTTGTTCGATGCGACAGCTCGCGGCTCGCAAGTCAAATAAGGATCAGTAACTAACTGTCGCTAAGGGATTCACCTTAAAAAAAAAAAGTTTAGAGTTTAAATCTAAGTGAAAGAAAACAGATGAGTCAGATCATTTCACTTGTTTCCAGCTCCGACATTAACAGAGTGACTGCCTAATTAAAATAGGGTGAGGTTTTTTTCTATTTTATTGAACCCCACACTTAGAAGTTATTACTTGTTTTGGGGGAGTAATGGGATTTCATGAGCAAATGTGAAAGTAAATGGCTCATTAAGATGGACATTTTTTCTTCTTCTTGCAGTGCATAAAGTAACCGCGGTTAATGGCCTCCGGTGAACCCAAAAGGCCTTTTGCAAAATGACGGCAATTCAAATCAATATCACACACCGGTGACTTCACTCCACGAGGACGGGAGGCGAGGGCATTCCAAAAGCAGATGGCATGGAAGGGACATTCCTGCATGCCCTGTGTAAGGGCAGAGCAGGATCGCATTGGCACGGTTTCAGTGAGCCTGTCGACACTAGATGGCGCAGTTTCATGTGCAATATGCATGAGGGGAAGGGGGGAATGAGAGTCTAACACACCCACACACACACATGAAAGGAAAACACATGTATATATGCTATGAGATATGAATGTGTTTGTTTGTGTGAACAGCTTCTACGCAACCTCTCATGGTGTAGTGGCTCCCAAAGTGAGCTTCCCAGACAGATTAATTTCACTAGTAATGTTATTTCATTCACTCATTTTTGCAAAACAAAAGCAAACAGAATGTTTTCAGAGGTTTCACTCTATTGTCCTTATTCCAGACTAACTTTAGACAAAAAACATTCGATAAATCAAGGTTTTTTGGGGGGAGGGGGACCAAAAGCACATCTGTTTTCCATAGAAAATATTGTGGTGTACTTACTTGCACTCCCGGTCCTCCAGATCGAAATGCGGATTGAAGTTGATGAGGATCCGCTGGTGAGGACCAGGCGCCGATATCACCCACACGCATCTCTGAGAAGGGGGATAGGACAGGGGGTATCCGGGCGAGGTGAGGTAGTTGGCGGTTGAGATTCTGATGTTGCCTCCACATTTATCTGCCGAGGGAAGCGAAAGAAAATACGTTTTTTCAGGAAAATAAATTTATATTTCCCAATTCTGATGCTCACATTTCATACATTCTTATCATAGCTACATTAAAGTGGCTTATAGTTGGACTAGACCAGAAAATGTGCCTCTTCCTTAAGACAGGACAGATTCAGAGAAACTTTTTCTTCTCTAAGAGGGTCCAAAATATCTATTTGTCTTCTACAAAGTTTAATTGGTCAAGACAAACAAATGTTAAAGAGTCTGCACAGACTTTAACTGGCACACAATGTTGGTATTTAGTATCATTATATTATACATAATATTATTATTTATTTATTTATTCTTATGGAGCAGCATTGCTGTGACACACTGAGATGCAAGTTACATTCAGATGAAGGAACAGTTCCTCACATTAGAATAAGAAAAGGAGCAGCTTAGATGTATAAATGCAAATTAAAAAGTGTGAATGGAGAAGCTTCAGTGAAAGAAAAAAAGTTTTTGTTTGTCCGAAGCAGAAAGTCCCAGTGATTCAGTCTGTTCCTCTGAGCTACACTATGAATTTCGCCATTAAAGGAATTATGCTTTTCAGAGGGCCGCAACTCACATTTATCTTCATTCGCGCGCGTTTTCATCATTTTAAAATAAAAGCTGCCAACATCTGCTGCTTTAATACTCGCGCGCACACACGCGCACGCACCTCTTGGAAAATCAGTTAAATCGGAATAAAATGAGTGAGGAATGAAAGCGCAAAGAACAAGGGGGAAGTTGTGTAAGCCGAGGATTTGGGCTGACTATTTGAACTTCACTAAAACACACAGCGTGTTAACCGATAGCTGGCCCCACAACACGGGATACAAACGTGCTCTCAAAGGAGCTTCTGTTATATTACAACCATCACAAGAGACTGCAATTGAGTGAATACAAATAAAGAGATATTTAGGGATATTATGAGGGCATCATGGGAAATAAAAACGCCTAACATGGGAATATTGGAGGGATATCATGAATAAATAGGAACAAAATAAAGAGGAAACACAATTAAATAGGGCCACGATGATCTCTAGTCGCTATTAAGCAATAATATTGAAGTGTCTGTTGAAATATAATAACAGGGATTTTCCCGAGGTGTTGGCAGAAATGGGCAGGTGAGCGCCTTGCGAGTTTGCCAAAAGATCAGCGGAGATCAGAGCAGGCTAATCTTTTAGAAAAATATTGGGATTAGTAGCTTTGCAGTGTACACAAACGCTTTATTTATACAGATATCAGATATCACACTTACCGTTTTTGAAAGCCTTGACCACCAGAAGGATTCCCATGAACAGGATCAAGACTAATCCACAATGCATCCTTGTTTCCTCACCCAAAAAATAAAATTACGCATACAAAAAGATAAAAAACTCCGTAATGAAACTCCTCCGGCAGGTTCTTCTCAGAGAGTATTCTTCTCTCAACTCGACAAAATAAAGCGGGAGCGTCTCTTTTTTCTTTTTTAACGAGGTTAGAAGTGTAGGGGCTCAGGTCGCTGGCATCCTGTCATTCAGCTCCTGTTTCCTCTTGCCTGTGCCGGCTGCGCTCCTCTCTCCAGCGCCCACCGTGCCATATCCTCCCCGAAGAAGCCCAAAGATGTGGAAGAAGAAATGACCCACTCCCCGTTTTCGTTGTTGCGTTCCTAGTCCGTCAAACGATGCCCGGGCAGGAGGTAATCCTTGGCTGTGGGAAGGAAAATAGATGTGAGCGGAGGTGTGAGAAGGGTTTGGGAGGAATGCGCGCTTGCATGCGGTCGCCGTGCGCTCTGGACGTTCCGCGGGTCCGTCTGTATACGCGCTGCTGCCGATACAAACACGACTATAAGAAAAGGGCACAGATGCACCCCCCCTTCACCCAAAAATGTGACCACTTTTGCTTCTATAGGCTCAGAGCGGGTGACTCGGAGAGGAGGATGATTGGCTTGATGACAAACAGCCGACCTATGTGGGTAAAGCCTCGTGTCTTTATATGTAAGCGGAGCCGCACACTGAGTCACAGAGTACCAGCAGTCTGTTAAGTGACATGACTCTCTCTCTCTCTCTCCCTCTCTTTCACTCACTCCCTCTCTCTCTCTCCCTCCCCTCCCCTCCCCTCCCCTCCCTTCTCTGACAAAAAAGAAGCTATCATTAACCTGAGACGTAGTACCAGAACAGGACTCTAATTTAAAAACATTAATTTGGGGGTATCACCGTGTACCGAATATGATATTTATCGAAAGATGCCACTACCAAACATCACGAACCATGGATTTTAACAATTCTAAACGCAGATTACAATGAAGAGGGGTGTTTCTTTGAGTATGTCCTCCTCGCTTCTACCTGGGACTGATCATGTTCTGTGACACAAACTAAACTACCAAATATACGGAAGTTCTCTTTTGTGACTCACAATCAATCCCTTTAAACACCGATCCTCCAGCTCGGATTGAAGCATATCTGCACCGCAGTGCTTGTAATAGGCCCAGTTTGTTTTGCACAGGAGCTTAAATAATAGAAAGTGCCCCCCCCCCCCCCCCCCCCCCCCTCCCCCCCCCCCCTCTCTTAGACATTGTGGATTTCTTTTGTGCACCGGCAGCTATCCAGATGCGCCGATTGTCTGCCCCACAACAGTGACACCATTAAACTGGCACTCCGATATTTAGGGGAAATCAATTTAAGCGTAAATTTAAGTTGCCTCGAGTCATTTACTCAAGGCTGCCCTTACTGGGTCACTCTGCGCGCACGCGCGCGCACACACACACACACACACACACACACACACACACACACACACACAAAACGAACGGAGCAGCAAAGCCTAAATTGGAACATATACTGTCAAAATCCCGCATAAACACAACGCATGGCAATACACGATTATAAAAATAAAAAGTTTGAATATGCATGAAATATTACCAAAAATAATATACCAAAAATAAATAAAGAACAACAGCGGGATCATATGAGATCACATTTGTAGAATTGTTGGTGAAATCGTGGGAAAGTGGTGATAAATCTATCATCATGTCAGTGCTCTCTCACGCAGCGGTAATTCTTTCAGCCCTATGCAGTAAGTCAAATAAAAACAGCTGCATTCACCTGCGTCTTGAGGACTCGCAAAGCCGCAGGCATCCAGCCCTCCTCTCTCCACTTCCAACATGCGTGGAGGAGCGGAGTGCAGCTACGATCCGACAGGCTCCCTCCGATTCTGTTCAAATGACACCAGATCTTCTCCGGAGACTCACAATAGCAAGTTATTGCCCCCCACCACTCATTTTTTGTTGTACACCGGGGGAGAACCACAGCGCAGTCCAGTTTGGTCCTGGGTCCCCACCGCGCTAAGACGCACAAGCCGACAGCCGGCGACTCGCTCTCCTCTCCGCGTACAGACTAGTCTCCTCCCCGGCGCTGATCTCTCCGGGTCTCTCTCCTTGTTTCGCCCCCTTTCATTCGGCGCTGTCACAAGTGAAATCCGGCCAGTGTGAGAGTAAAAAAATAAGCAGTCCCCAGAAATATCAGAGGGATCGAACAAAAATAATCATGTAGATAAAAGGTAAAAGTCCTGGTTGATCTGTTGCAAGTTTTTTTTTTCTTCCACTCCGTCCGTCTCTTCGCGCGCCACCGCTCTCGGCTCCTTACGCTGATGCAAATGCAGAGGGTTTGAGTCCCTGCCAGCGCCACACGCCCCTTTACGAGGGATGAGTGCGCGCGCGCGTGGTTGTTTGCGTGCATGTGTGTGTGTGTGTGTGTGTGTGTGTGTGTGTGTGTGGAGGGGGTGTCTCCGCAATCGAGATGCAGATTTCACCCAGCTTCCTCTCTCTCTCTTCCCGTCAGCCCTTAGCTTTCATTGGACGCATCAGAAAGTCACATTAGATCGAAGATGCACTAACCCGATGGCGTCTCTGAGCGTGTCACACAGCAGAAAATGAGTAAATAAGTCATCTGTGGTTTGTACCTTCCTTTGCTGTGTCTGCATGTTTTAGAGTGGTTATATTTATTCTCTTCTATGGCAGGGTTTTAATACATGCATTTGTTTGTTTATTGATTTGTTTGAAGGATGTATGGTTTTTAACTTAAAGCAAGAATATATATTTTAAAGCCAACTCTGCCTTTTTACTCCTGCAGGCAGAACCCTGATCACTAATCCACTGCACCTGCATTTCCATTGGAAGGAATGGCCAATGGAGCGGGGGATCCCCCCCCCTCCCACATGAGGACATTTTATTATGGCCTGCAGCTGAGGCCTTCTGCATCTCATCTCATGCAAGTTAGGGTTTGGGCTAAGGTGACAAAAATTGAGGTGCAAAATGGTCCAGCTGCGGCCTGTAGCGCCTCACGCCACGGCCACATCACACCGTCCCCAGTTCACGCCGCGCCCCCTTTGGCTATGGTTTGGGGTTTAAGGCGAGGGATAGGGTTAAAGTGAGGTGGGTGCATGGTGACGCGAGATGCTGAGCAATATGGTCCAGCCTGTAGCGCCTCCGTAGCACCTCACGCCGCGCCCACATCACGGCCCCTTTGGCAGGGGTTAGGGTTAAGCTGACTGGATTTGGGTTAGCGTGAGGTGGGAGCGAGAGGGCAACAAGATGGCAAGCAGAAAGTCCAGAGTGTTACGACGCGACACGGAGGCAGCGGCAGACTGAGAAGCTCTGCCCCACCGTGCACATTTGGGGAGTGTCAAGCACTCTGGCACGTGAGGCTTGGCCTCGGCGGTAGCCGAGGTGTACCTCATTACTTCCCTAAGTATGCCTTGTCCCCAGAGATCCCCGGCGGTCGGAGAGGACTGGGGGGGAGTCCGAGGACACAGCAGCAGACGTCAATGAGGACCATAACAAGGGGGCGGACGGCCAGTGGTTGATCCCCCCTCTTTTTAATTGGACCTTTAGAATTATTTCTTATTGTGCTGGACTTTGATTCATTTTAGCTTCCTGCTTAATTAAATTGTTTGTACTAACACATCGTTACGGTACCGCAGGCGAGGCCTACTGTGCTGAACTTTGATTTTAGCTTCCTGTTTAATTAACATTTACACTGGAATATTTGAGAGAGTGTAAATACATGTATACTTTTATACGAAGCTGTTCTCTTTTGGTGCATGGTCAATCTGTAGGTCAACACTGCAGACTCACTCTTGAATGACAGCATTTTGTCATTTTGACCACAAACTCCTCATGGGTTACACATTTGGAATCAAGAATGATTAAAACACGAGCGATCAAATGAAAACAGGAACTGTTGAATGAGCACCACATGACAGGGAAGGATTCTGGAGATGTGAAAAAAAAACACCAAAAACAGGACCGACAGTGGAAACAAGCCTCTTTTGGGTCACCAGTCCCCACGGTTTGAATAATGAACGACCCTCTAAACGAGTGCATTCACAAACCCTCATTATAAAACTCTTTTTCAAGGCAATGCCATAATATATTTAAAACTGATTTAAACTAACAGTGGAGAGAGCAACACTTCAGACAAAAAAAAAAGAATCCATTCAAATTTTTTCTCATTGTGCAACTCTCCAGAAAGGGGAAGGGAAAGTTAAAAAGTACCCCCACCCTGCTTCTCTAACCACCGTCACTGGGCCTCGAGGGTTAAAAACCTGGCACACACTGCTGCTGGACTTCTCTGCTGTTTTAACTCAATTGACTGCAATAACTGGAGGTTTCCAGCTGCAGGTCTCCGTGCCTAGGAGCCTTCTGCCCTGTAGGGGGCATCAGAGCTGGCGAGCAGCTCAGAGGGAGAGACAGCCACCCTTTGCTCCTCACCCGCTCACCTCACTGTAATGCCTTTGAGATTGCACAGCTGGGTTTTTAGAAACAAGTGTGCTGATTAAAGTTTTTTGTTTTTGTTTTTGCCAGACTCGAGACTCGAGTCAGACTTCCCGTGGGACTGCATCACTTCCACGCACTGTGTGTTATAATCTGCTTGTTTTAAGAAATAAACTGCTGTGTCGCCCTGAGGAGGAATGCGAGCTGCGCTGTCGATTCAGGAGGTTGTCGTGCTTCATGCGCATTGAGACATCCCCATGTTGAAAAGTTTTTGTGACACAAAGGAGCAAGATAAGCCTACAATCCCGGCACGTGATTTTTTTCTGTTCCTAGAGAGAGAGAGAGAGAGGGAGAGAGAGAGAGAGGGGGGGGGGGATTGAGTGGCTTTATTCCCGTCCCAGCCTCAGTAATTCTCTGTCTTGCTGATAACACAGATGTTAAAACGGTGCCGGGCATCTCAATCAAAGGCAGCACTAACTAGCCTTTCGTGTCCTCAGGATAACACAGGAACAATGGCTTAGAGTCATTTCACAAGGGTGCCTGCCTGTGCCGTATCTAAAATGAGGGGTTGTGGGGGATTGTAGGGGAACAATAAAAGAGCCATTTAAAGGATTTGCTTCTTCACATACTGTATATCCGCACTAATCTTTAGTACAGCCCCGATGAATAATTAGCTCCGGTACAAAAGCAGACATTTTATGGCTCCTTTGAGCACCGGACTTGATTTCATTAGCCTGGCCTCTATTCACTGACGTGAGTGAGTCGCAGGTCCAAACCATTTGGCACAAAGTCAGTGTGAGCGTTCCACCTCGGTTTCTGATTGAAAAGTCTGTCTCGGAGTCATCTGCCAAGAATTCGGGCACGATCGGACACTTTTTTTGTGCCGTTTCGGGTTCGCGGTTACAGACGGGTGACAAATGAAAATGAATTATATGAGTCCATGCAGTTCACAAGGGCTCACTGAATGGTTGGATGAGTGATGAGTTATGGCCTTCACAGTCAGAACTCAACCCAGCTGAACACCCAAGGGAGACTGTGCACCAACATGGCAACAATAGAGTTCAGTGCAGTTCAATTCTACAAGTCTTGTAGAATCTATACCAAGGAGCTTCCTGAGTGACAGGGAAGCTGTTGTGTGTGTCTTATCCAACATTTATTTTAATCTCGCTCTCTACAATATTTGCGTAAGGCAGCTATGGTATGGTATTGTTAAGGTGAGGGAAAGGTCAAGGTTAAGGCAAATAAAGTATGGTTGAGGTATGGCAATTAAACACACACGCTACATACAGAGCATAATCCTTCTTGCACGGGCACTGGACATAGATCATGAGGTGCAGATTCGTCCAATATGGAGTTGTTCTCATCACAAACTTTGATCTATCAGTAAGATTTAATGAGATATTTTGGCATCTTTGAAATACTCCTCTCGAAGGGTTTGTTGTGTAGTCCGGTTGAATGGAACACTGCTTTGGTTTCCCCATTGGTACAATTCATTTGGAACGAACTTGTAGTAGGAACATGATCTAAACCTTGATCATCAGCTAAACGCCTCCTGCAGCCGCGAGCGAACGTGTCTAGCAGCTAGCCTTAGAATTAATCTGACCTGGCTCAGCAAGGAAATATATTTCCTTTTTCAATTTGGGACAGGACCCTCTTCAGAACCTTCCTTCGCTTTTTACCTCCTTCCTTTGGCCCCAGACACACTTAACCAATGAGCAGAGGGAAAGGTCTCACCTGGCTTGTAATGATGCGTTGTGGTTCGCTTGAAACCAAAACAAGGAAAAAACTCAACAAGTTGAACTACTTGGACCACAGGAAAACACTCTATAGGTTATATATCAGCTCCCATTACAACTGGACTAATCACTATCCTGGTTACCGTTACAAGCTTAACAGCACCCAAAACAGTTTACTGGGGAGGCAAATCAAACCAGCTAGCAGCATCGGGAGGATGGACCACCCATTCTGAGATTTTTGTCCATTTTCCGCTTGCAGCTGCACAGCCAGGCCTGATATTTTCATCCCCGCTGCCCCAAATGACTGGGTGCAGATTCCAGTCCTGACGTCATATCATCCAACGTATGTTGCACTGATCTCAGTCGGAAACTGAATCTTGCTGGCTGCTGTCATACGGACCATTTAATCTCTTGGATTCATGCGCTTAAAACCCCAAACCTTTTTTTTTTGTATATGAGCTACACCATTCCCATCTTGGCAGTATTTCCTCCGTGAAAACAAGATGTACTCTGACTGTCACAGAGTGCATCGGAGACATCACTGCGGCACACACGCTGGACTAAGTTCAGTATGAGATGACAGATATGGAATATTTAAATGCATGTTCTCGTTCCACTACATTACAAAGTGGATTAGAGGTGCAGACCATGAACTTTTTAAAAAGACCTTGTTACCTACTAATCATGCCGTGTTCCAGCTCCCAGTTCCATGACAACTGCAGTAACAGACAGGCTGAAAGGTTATTGTGCACATGAATGGCTCTCACACTATAGAAGCTGCTGTACCTGTTGAACAATTTCCTGCAGCCGTTGATAATTACCAGCCTGAGAATGCTCAATACGCTCTTGAATGAGCTAGCGGGCACAAACGGCACACCTTCAGACTCCGGTGGGGACGCGGGGAAGAGGGAGGTGAATGGAGTCGAAAACAAAGCGGAGGGAGACGAACTGAAAGCCGACGTGAGCTGGCTCTGGTGTATTCACTTTCTGAGGCTCTGGGTGAGGACTCAGAGGGGAGCCTGAAAAATCCCGCGCCACTGACTCTTGAGGGGCGGGCGGTGGCGACGGCGGAGGTGGTGGCGTGGCGGCGGCAGCGGCGGAGGTGGAGGTGGAGGGGGTGTTCAGTCAGATCAAGGTCTGGAGTAATTGCTACAAAGGCGACGTTTCTCCTCCGAGGCGCTTGGGCGAGGTGAAGCTAAGTGTGAACGGAATTAGCAGAGGGCTGAATAAAGCGCTTCTGAAGTTTCAGAGACATTATGGTAATAGAGGAAGAACAACGGACCTGAAACGTTTTTGGGGATATTCCTTATGCAAATGGGGGGGGGGCACAGAGGAAGAAGAGGACGAGGACGAGGAGGAGAGCGGGGAAGAGGGAATAGAACAAAAACATAAAGAAATGGCTTCATTAGAAGTAGAAACATTTACAGTGACATTTAGTGAAGCGGGGAGGATGTATGAATAAATATGCATAATGTTGCCGGGAAGCATCGAGAGCTTCTCAGGGGCAGAAGGAGGGTGAGAGTGATGGCTCCTGAATTAATGATGAGGGAGCCTACTGTCTGTCTCTGGGTGTGCATGTGGGTCTGCACATGTGGCAGCGTTTCACTGCAAATGGTGTGTGTGTGTGCGTGTGTGTGTGTGTGTGTGTGTGTGCACGTGTGTGTATGTGTGAACTTGGGACACACACGGACACACACACACACACACACACACACACACACACACACACACACACACACACATATCCAACTCACTCTTGCAGCACCCCAATTTCACATCATCACTGATGGAAATTACCCAATCCTCGATACCTAATCAAGCGACCATTTTTTTTTGGAGACACAGATTCACATTTGTCTCTGATGCTTAATTACATTTCTGGAAAGCTACGGAGCAAAATTGCTGGCAAATTCCAATTTTTGGTGAAGATATATATATATTTTTTCCTGCACTTTCGGAGGCTGCGATGATGGATATTGTGCTGCTCATCATCAAACGCACAGGGAGAAGCCCCCAGAGATTAGGGCAATGGAGGGGAGGGAGGGAGAGAGGGAGGGAGGGAGGGAGAGAGGGAGGGAGGTGTAGAGCGGAGAGGAACTGTCAGGGAGAAATGCTATGTAGGTCAATGAAGAATTGCACTGGGATATTGCCTCCTCAGCTCACAGTCTGGGAAGCTGATTTGATTTCCGGTGAATCTATCCGACTTGAATTATGAGAGATTACCCTCACTAAAATCACCTTGGTGACTGGGGGAGAAACCCTCTGCTCTCAGGGGGATATATACATAGAGATCTACACAGTATATTGGATAATATATATACTTAAATTCTGTCCAAGTTCTTCAAGGAAATCTTATTCACACAGTTTCTGCATTGTGAAGGTGTGTCCTTCAGATATTAGCCTTCACTCTGTTTATCCACACTTTTGTGGCTAAACAGAACATCAGTTCCTACTGTGTGTTTATTAACTAGCAATTAAAAGCAACCCCATGATATGAGAAGGTTCTCCAAAATACATTCAGTGAGAAAAAGTTTTTTACCTTTAACGCCAACATTTTCTGTGCAAGGCAACTAATGTATAGTCAAGGTAAGGGAAGGATTGTTTCCACGTCTGTGAAAGGACAAAAACTCTGGTCTTTCGCGTGAATGTCTGATGCACTCCATGCTCAAAAACCACTCCAGCCTCAACCAATGGACACTGCTTCCTGTAAATCGTGACGTGTGCAATAATCTTTTATGAGCATGAAGACTCAAAACTCTTAAATTTTGTCCAGAAGAACAATGTTGAGTTCAAGGGGTAGGTCGACCTGAGGAGTCCACATCAAAAGCGAGCCGCGACGCTCCTTTCAAATGTTATCAGCCCATAAAATGGCCATTTGTCAGTTGTTATCACAATCGTTAAAATGCTTTAGACGGGGCCAAATGTGCAAATGCACCGACTAGTTGGTTATGTTTAGACAACAAAATGATTTGGTCAGGTTTATGAAACCAAACTACTAACGTGCTTTTGGTTTCCTGTATATGTTTGACCCATCCATCCACCCCGACCTCCTCCCTACGCATATTTTGCCAATAGCTGATGACGGCCTACAGAGTCAATCGTGACGTAGAGCAGGACCATCCCACCTCAGATCTATGCTTCCCATTTAATCGGCTGGTATCATTGGAAGCAGGTGGACGTGAGCGGCAAGTAACAGTCAGCCTATAGCAGCGGGTGTCACTCCGGCGCAAACCGCTTATGCGTGTCTCACAGCCAGGCCATTGCACATACAGGAGCAAAGTGATGGTTTCAATAAATAGCCTTTATTGGGGCCATACCATTAACATGATGTGTTGCTCTTTATCAAGGTTCAAAGTGAGAAAAATCCCCATCAGGCGTTTTATACATTAATTCAAGGCAGACTGGATAATTGGGACAACAGGTGGTGGACAATAATGAGTGTCATTCTACAGGTACTTTGCAGCAGAAGATAATACATGAGAAACAATGAATGAAAATAATTATCGGCCCAAATGTCACCCATACAAACGCTAATCATGCAACATGACACTGCGCATTATTAACCTTTAGAAATCTCCTTCTTTGTGACTGATCAGGGCGGAGGTGGTGGAATGTATTGAGTCATTGTTCCCCTTTTTAACACACTCGCTCCATGCCGGTTATGTATAGCTTGTATTTCATGACATGAAAAATCTACAGCAGCTTTAATGCCTGTGTTGGATAATAGTGGTGGTCGTTTACTCTTCTGATTATGGTGACTATTTCCTGACAAAAAAAAACAATGTCAGTTGAAATTAAACCTCCCATGCTTTGTTCAGTTAGTAATTGCCACAACAGGTGGTAAACCTAGCTGCCCCTCTGGCCCTCCAATCTCACAGGGGGGTTAAAGACACACACAACAGGGTGAGAAATGGAGCCTGAAACCGCCGCCACAGTCAGCACAAAGCTCAGTGTCCTGGTAATTAAGAAGAGGAAATCCCAACAATGGCGGCCCGGCCTGTGATGGTAAAGATTAGCTGAAACAGTGAGACGGGCTACTGAGGAAGATGAGACGCTGGCCTTTGTACATCAGTGTGTGTGTGTGTGTGTGGGTGTGTGTGTGTTGCTTGAGGGGTGGGAGGTACCCTATCAATCTCACCGTTGAGCTTGACCACTCATACAGTATCTATGCTGTCATGCAATCCTGTGGCTATTTTAACAACTCAATGTCTATCTTTTGTATTTCTAACATTTGTCACAAGGTCTGACTGTCATGAAGCTGCTGCTGCTGACCAAACACTATCATGTGACGGGACTGGTGATCTAGTCTTGGATTATTCACAGAAGACGGACAGGGTGTGGCTTACCAGGCTGAGCCACTGAGTGTTTGATTAAGACCCAACATGGACAGGAAGTCATAGTTGCACTAAGATATCTCATTCATATAAAGGCACGCTCACAAGACCGCATTTCCCAACAAGATTAAACGTGGTCGCATTCGGTAGAAAGGAGTTTTTCATCAGAAGAGGGGAATAACTTGAGGGGACTTTTCACATCAAATGTATGGGTTCTACCCGAAGGCCGTGTGACACAAACGGGCTGGCACCCATGTTAAATGCATTTCATTATCAATGTGTTGTAACTCACACGACAGAACAACATCTAAATGCCACAAAAATGCAATGAGAGTAAAGGATTCATTTGTCAATAAGACAGCCTTCTGCACTGCCTCACTGTTCCCCCTTTAGGTAAACACTGTTAGCTCTGTCAGCACTGTGGCTGCGCTGTTATAACACCGCTAGCTGCGAGCAGCCGAGTCAGCCGTGGCCATGTTGAGAGCCCTGTGAAGGCAAATCCCTCTGCTCTGAATTTCAAATTGAGAAAGTTTAAGTAAAAGTGCCAATACAAAAATACAAAAATACAAAAATACAAAAAATAATTGTTTACAAGTAGAAGTGCATGAAAAATCCTAATTAAGTATTTATTAAAGTACTAATTCAAAGTATGTTTCCTCCCTATATATAACATTATTAGATTGTTAATATTGATGCATAAATGTGTAAGCACCATTGTGGATCCCAACCCGAGGGGTTGGGCCCCTCCAAAGGGTCACAAGATGATGAATGGAAGAGGAAAGAAGAGGAATACGCTGACTAGTTTCAGTTTTTGGACCTTGAATATAATTTCTGGTTTGTTTTGTGAAATATTGGATCATGTTTTCCCTTTGGGCCTTGAACAGTAGTTTAAATGAAACCATGTGAGAGGGCTAGAGTGGAAATAACTCTTTGGTGGAACTGTTAAGCCCTCATAGAAATCTCAAATATGACAAAGGGCCCCAACTACACACTGCTTTCTTTGTAAGTGGTCACAAGTCAAAACAAGCCTGTTAATATTTAAAACAATGTTTTGCATTTATCCGATTATGACTATAATAATGATGGATTATCATAGAAATATATTTTCTTTATGCAACATCTAACAATATTTCTCTCTGAACTATATAAGTATAGTATAAAGAGGAGTATAAAGAAGAATAAATGGACATTCTGAAAATGATACTTTAGTGCAGCACTTGACTTTCTATGACTGGCGGAGAGAGAACCTTCTGTTTGGTATTTCTTCACAGCACTCCTACATGCTTGTTTTCTGTCACATCCAAATTCCTAATTATCTGACAGCGCAGTTATTGGAGGAAGTTGCAACTTCAGCGACACGAAAAGCAAATGTAGGCAGTGTATCTGAGCTAACACCATCTTAATGCCCATGCACCTATTTGGCTCTGCTGAGCTGTAATTGCAAGACAATAACAGACTACTAAGTGTTGAATTATAGTGAAAAAAACCCAGAGAGACAGTCTGAGTATAAAGCTGGATTTATACTTGACACAAGTGCTTAACAACAGTCCTGTCATTGATACTAATGGCGTAGGTGTGACTTATACCACAGCCTTGGATTTCACCTGAAAAAGAGCAGATGAGTGTAGGAGAAAACACAAGCAGCTGACACAGCTCTTGCGCCTCCCAGTAGGTATCAATACAGCTCCAGCCTAGTCAAGTCATCGCTCACCCTGTTTCGTAATAGTTGCAATCTGCGAACATAGCAACATAACTCCAAATAAACCCTGATACAAACTACAGAAATATGCCACATTTGTAACAAACCACAATTCTCCTCTCAGGAAACCTACAGCTGATGAGTGCAGCTCTTTAAAGCTTCCCCTCTCCTTTCCTGCCTTTCTCACGGTGACCCCTGAAGTCCACTACCTCCTCTCCGTCAATATCTGGAGTTGTTATCCTGACTGCAAAGTGCCGCCGTCGCTGCAGGAACAAACTAACTCCATTTCACCGTGTCAGAGTCCAGCCCTCGGAGAAACCAACCTGTCCGCCAAGACAAATAGAGACGGACAGCGGGAGAAAGCGATGTGGCCGGACAGTGACGGAGAGGAGGAAGAGACTGGCAGAGATAAATAGAGAGGCAGGGCGGGAGAGAGAGAGAGAAGGGACAGAAATATTTGGAGTCAGACGCAGCGGAAGGGACAGCGAGTGAGAAATGTACATACATCAAGAGCGAGAAATGGAATTGGATGCAGAGAGAAAGAGAGAGAGAGAGATGGAGGGAGAAATTGTGCACAGCACAGACAGAGAAATGGAGGGAGAGAGAAATAGAGAGATTTGGAGTTGAATCCAGACAAAAAGGAAGGGAGAGAGAAATGGAGGGTGACAGGCAGAGAGAAAAAAATGTAATTGGCTGCAGACAGAAACAGAGCAGGGGAGTCAGGTAGAGAGAGTGGATCAGAGGAATACGCTGTAATCACATCCTTGTTTACCCGAAACGACGCACATCAATTAAACAAAATGATGCTGCAAGTGCAGAATATTAAATGCTGTAAGATATATTATGTTGTGGGTAATATTCTATATGTTCCGTACTGTCAACAAGTCCCATGAAAAGAGAAAACAAGGAATGGATCTACTAACAAGTATTGTGTGTGTTGCTTACGCCTGGTTTATCGTATTCCTCTGTGCCATTGAGCTCCCTTGTCGCCCAAAATCTATTAAAAACACATCAGTGAGCCACACTGTTGCATTGTATGACATGGTCCTCCATTACCATGAACACACACACTGTAGTTTATTTTGATTCAGTCCCATATACACAGTCTTTCTCCTGTAAATACTGTAAAAAGCACCAAATGTCTATTAATCCTCAGCTGCAAATAGTCCCCAACTTGCACTATTTCCTCCTTTATGAGTAATGTTTGCTCAGGAAATTACTGAGGCTTTTTTAACAATTGCAACTGTATATCTGGGAGCTGTTTTTAAAGATTTATATCCTCGGTAGGATCTGATGGGCTTGGGGCTATGGCAGCAATTCATGACTGCTTTCATTGTCAATTTATACGTCCATTATTTTCTCGATTATTCATCAGTTAATTGGTCTATAAAATGTCAGCAAATGGTAAAACACGCCGATCAGTGTTTCCCAAAGACCAAGATGACGTCCCCAAATGTCTTGTTTTTTTGTCAACAACTGAACTAATTCAATTTACCGTCATAGAGGAGTTAAGAAACCAGAAAAATATTCACGTTTAAGGAGCTGAAATTAGAGAATTATGACTTGTTGTCCTAGAAAAAATCACTGAAACCGATTAATTGGTAATCAAAATAGTTATGCTAACTGTAACCAAAGTGCTTTCCCCTATGCTTTTACTCTGGTACATGCCGGTGAACATTATTACAGGAAGCAATAACGTTCTCTTTTAAAACATAATAGGCAAAACAACTTAGCGGTGTATGAACTTCTGGGAGACAGGATTGGGTAGGGAAGTTGTAAGGAAGTGAAATATAATGATAATAATACAGGAAGATTCAAGCCTTATTTTCTATGTTAAAAACACAAACTAGGGGAGGTGATGAAACTATAATATTTATACATTTGTCCCACATAAGTTAAAAGAGAAACAAAAACAACATTAATGCAAAGTGGACTGCACTCTGGGTAAAGAAAGTAAAGAAATAATGAATTATTCTTTCAGGTCATTCTTGTATATGTAGAGAGAGAGTGCACACTTCCTGTTGTTATTCCCGTGTCCTTGTTCCTATAGCTACATTGACTATATGTAATATAAAGTAGCCATTAGTCATTATGTATTTTTCTGCTCTGGCAAAATGTTGTTAAAGTTCTACCAGTATGTACGCACAGTGTTTTAGAGAGAGAGAGAGAGAGAGAGATAAAGTTGGACAGAGAGATGGAGAGAAAGGGAGACCGAGAGACAAACAGAGAGCGAGAAGAAGACAGTGAGAAACTAGGCAATACAGAAACGTTCAGTTCCACGGCTTCAACAGATTAAGTGGCTTTTTAAACGGAGGAAACTGTTATCAAGAAGAAAACCAACCTGGTCCCCAGTGAACATCGGCTGTCTGAGCTCTGAGTCCGCACAAGTACATGTTTATTGGTACAGGCCTCCAGCACATGTCATAGTGGTCCCTAAGTAGCCCCACTATGGTCTTTTCACTTTTCCTGACATGATTCTCAAGAGGGCGATAAAAACACAAACTTTGTCTGGTGGTTTTAAAGTACCAACTCTGATATATTTCTCTATAGTTTCAAGTGTTCACATTTCTTATTACAAGATATTGGGAGAAAATAAACACACAGTGCTGCACACAGTCACACCACTCTGTTTTAATTTGCTTTGAAGACCAGTGAAATCATCCGCCAGACCCGTTTTTTGGACAGTGGACAAAAGCCACAGCTCACCACACTCCCCCCCCCCCCCCCCCCCCGTCATATATTTTCTGTTAGTTACAAAGCCTTCGATGAGAGTGGCTGTTTAAAAAAAAGAAAGACTGGATGGCTGCGATGCCGCGGCGCTCACAGACTAGACATATGGCCGGGTGTAAATCGCCACAAGCTTTCGGCAAACTGGCAAGAGAGCAACACGAACGACACGCTCGCTCGCAACGCGCTCGCTTTTCTCGCTACTTTCATTTCGGACACAATCGTTTCAGGCTCTGCAAATTCCCCGATAAGAATCGAATGCCAGACCGCGAGCTGCTATTCTGTGTTTGTTTTGCAACAGTGTGTCGGAGCTCAGCTGTTGGTTTATCAGCTCCCCTTGCTCCTGCTAGAACAACAGTCACACCAGCAGCCGACTGAGACTGACATTGTGATGTTGTTGACCTTCCGTGACCCCATTTGTTTCACCGCCGGCGCCTGATGTGGCGATATGCCTCGGCCTGCGTTATCAGGCCTGGTCTGTGCCTCTCTCTCTCTCCCGACTCTGCCACCTTCACGAGCCTCACAACGGGGCCCTTGAGGCGAACCGGGCACACACACAAAAAATGCACATACGCACCCGGCTTGACACACAGGCAGAGAGGTTATCTTCCCTTGACATGCTGGTAATCAGCGTCACATCACACTGTGGGCAGCATATCCAACAACTCTCCAAATGAGGCCTGTTCTTCTCAGCTGTATGGTTTCTCAGCCCCTCTTTTCCCATCACGCTGCCCCCCCCCCCATCATCCTGTCATGCTGAGGAAGTGTGCCTATAAGCAGACACTTAATTTCTCTTGTTTTGTCATTAGCTCTGCGGCCGCGGAGCGACCCGCAGACACATGACCCCCCCGTATCGATTTAATGTCAGCCGCCGCGTGGCAGCGACGCACGGATCGGACGCCCCTTGTTTTTCTTTGTTTTTCAAAAACTGACAGGACGTCACATTGACAAGATACAGTGGGCAGCGGGGTGACAAGTAGGACTGATGGTTTTGAAAAGTCAATGCATACAGCAGGCTCGCGGGCTGCAGTGATGAACTGGTGGAGGGCCGCCTCGATATGTGAAGGCCGGGGAATCATGTCCGCCCTCTGCTCCCGCTTGTCATCTGGCACGTAAACTTACAGACTTTACAGATAAACTTAAATCTACTGAAGATCAGATGGTGACCGGGACACAACAAGACCATCACACCACCACAAGATCTATCAGTATTTTGATTATGTAACGTACGGCTTGTGAAGGATTGTTGCAAAATAAAGATTCCAAGATAGCAGGAAAATTATTTTCTCAATTTGAGAGGAAGAAATATTTACGTCAGATGAGAAAGCAAGACATTAAATAATAAAATATACTGGAATAATCCATTTGTGTAATGCACGGTGGGAAGAGGGCACTAGGGACGCGTGAGCTTCCTCTGAAATGGGCCAAGCTCCCCCTGAGCCTTCAGAGTTTTATTGGCAAAAAGTGCTTCTAAAGAGAGAGAACCTTTGAGAGCAAAAAGTGGGTATGACAATTTTGGGGTGTGGGGGGTGTATTTCTCTCCAATACCATGTATTGGGACGTACTAAATATTTTTTCTGGCATAATAGTATGGTAGTATGGGTATTGGAATGCATAGATAGAGACTGACAACCGTTCACGCTCCAATTCACACCGACGGTCAATTTGGCCACAATTAACCTTAATCAACCTTCATGACCTTGAACAGCGGGAGGAAGCCGGAGAAATCCAACAAAGTGCTAACCACACCCCAAAGTAAAAAAAACAATGCCCTCCAACAAAAAAACAATTGAATTTGGTTGCAAAACTCTTGTGTTGGAGAGTTGAACTTTGGCTGTCGGCAGATGTGTTCTGCCAAAATGGATCGATTTGTCAGAGACTGACTGCTTTGTTGTGAACCAAGGGAACACGGTGATCCTTCTTCTGTGACTACCGAGAACGCCTTTTTTAAAATTGATTTGAAGTGACTGTTAGCCACCACTAGCTGAAATACAGCATTTTTGTTGATTTATTATTCATCATTCTCTCTTTCCCAGATTGCTTGCTTTTTTATTTTCCTACCAGTGGGAATAATAAGCCAATTAGACTTAGTCAGGGCATTTTTGTGCGAATCACAGCCGACTTGAGCCGTCCAGCCCCGTCAGTGTCGGTGGGAACATTTTATGGCACACAGGATGGATGAATGTGCTTGTTCGAGTCGGGCCATTTATCTAAAAGACAAACTGTGTAAATGTTGCGAGCGTAACACATTGCATTATGTTTGACAGCGTATTTGTAAATGTTTTTGTGCGGATTCTGACTGAGCGAATGAAAGTGATTTGCTGTATAGTTGTCTAAATGGGTTTGGTGATGTATGGCTCTTGATACAGTCTGAAAGTGAGGCATAAATACATAATCAGTCCTCAGCTCATTGAAGCGCACACGTGCATCTGGATTGGGGTTTCGGGTCCTCACAATCAACACACACCAGCACCTCTTGTGAAAGCAGCATAATTCACATCACATTCCATATTTGCATTATTGTTGCTGCTGTTTTTCTATTTTCTTATGCACTTTATGGACTGAAGTAGGTCTGCTTAGTGCGCACGTTTGCCTACTTTTTTTTCTGAGCCTCTTAGTCTTGATGAAGAGAAATGTTAATGCCACAGCATCCAATGACATCCTAGAGCGTTTTTAATGTTCCCACCATAAACGCTATGGAATTTGGACTGGACCGGTCCAGATCCGCCCAAACAAACTGTACCGTCGTGTGTGTTCATATCAGTGTCAGCCGACACTCAGATAACGTTTCTAAAACACGAATCAAAAGTGTGTAAAAGAACATTCGATTAGATCATAGATGTGTTCATAGAGAGTTGTGTCTTTCCAGCTACGAGCCAATCCCGTATCCAGGATACTTTGGCTTCACTTTTGTATTGGGGGAGGTATTTGAGACGCGTCGTCCATCTTTATATAAAATCTATGTTTTTAACCCAAACCATGATCTTTCTCTAACCATAACCAAGTTGTTATTGTGCCTAAATAAAAGAATAAAAACAAACTTAAATATAGCGTTGTCACATCATAAACAGACTTGTTGTTTTGGCTCTGTGATGTAGATTATTGTCCTTTTTTTTGGACTGAAAAAGTCATAATCCAAGTGTCTTTGGTTGCCTCAGACATCAGGGATAATAACTGTCTGGACTTGTATGCTCTGGAATCATATATCAGCCCAACCTTAAGAGGACACAGACACATCAACGCTGCGTACTGAGATGGGAAATGTTGATCTGCCCAATAGTTCACCCTAATTGCGCCTCACTTCTGCTCAAAAAACTTTTCCGCACACCTCACATAACAAGGTTCGATGTTTACTTTGTGTCAGAAGGTGTTCTCTGCCTCTTCACGTGTCATCGTCATACTCGGTTTCCAGGCAACTGAAGGGCACGGCGATGAGAACAGCAGAGCATAATACGGGGGCTGGCGTAGCCGCCGCCGGGGAACTTGACAAGTTTAATGAAGACAGGCAGGGAAACAAAGAGGAGGGAAAAAGAAAAAAAACAGGAAACAGAAGCTTGTGGTTACTGTAGGTCAAACGAGCGAGGAGAAGAGTGGAGAGGAGCAGCGCGGCGGCTCACAGACGGCTTCCAAGTCTCCCGCAAATTTGAGCAAGACCAAAGCTTGGCCATGATATGTAAGTTATTAGGGGCCTTTTAGGCAATTCGCTTCGGGGTGTGATTGCACAGAATGACCTCACTTAGATGCGACGCAGCTTTGGAAAGGGCTTTGACAGTCTTTTACGCAAAACCCACAACTCTCCTCAAAGCTCCTCTGATACCAGTACATGTGGAATGTTTTACTTGGCCCGGCTAACGCGATGCGATGCTTGGAATCTATTTGGGTTTTCAATGTGGGTGAAGGTTTTTCTTTGGAGAGGGCAGCTTGAAGTTCAGCTGAGAGCGCTCGGTGGGTTTTGGGGGTTTATCTCATATATTGGATGATTCAACAAGACCTTGGTGGAAATTTGTACACTTGGTACTTGGGTCTCTTATTGCTTTTTTATTCCAGGATTCAAACGGCTTCATTCCTGCTACCCACGTTCAGACGTGTTACACGATTTCACGGTTGATGTACCTACAAAAGGTTATGTTTATTGTGAAGGAGAAACAGTAAATTTTTCCTTTGACCTTTGAATATAAACATTTGAGTCCCCCTATAAATATAGAGGGTACGATGTCAGACCGGAGGAGGACAATAAACGTTATAAAAGCTAAACCAAACAGCATGGAGCGAGGTTCACCTTTCCCAAGCGCAGCATCGCCACATGAGAGGCGTATTTAGTTATTTGCCAAGGAAACCCTCCCTCCAAACATGAAAACACAGCTCTCCTGTTTCACCAAACACTCGGGACGAGACACAGGCTTAAATAAATACAGCGCAGCGCTCTGGTTTGAAGTTGGAAAAGTACAAGTTGGCGCGTCGCCGCTGACCTCTGTGGTAACGACAGTACTATTATGACAAAGTCTGTCATTGCTGCAATATCGCCGCAAATTCCGTCTTCCCCAGTAAATGCAGTTTGCCCAGTCCATCACTTCTCCTCCATGTTAACTCAAAGTTATGAGGGTTGTATTCAAATCAGTCCCTGTTTTTGACAGCATTTTTTTTCTGGAATAGTTATTCAATGTATTTGCATCTAATCTGCCATTCCCACAATGGATTACCTTCTCACGCACAAAGGACTGCATGTAATCAAGGGTACTGTTTGACTTTTTTGTAGTTTTGTCTCATTGATATTGGCGTCACTGTTCGACCGAATCAACCGTATTAAGTTACTGCTAATGCCATTACCTACTGCTTATGCTTCACGTGTTCAACTGGCGAAACACGTGGTGGCTTTTATTGTGATGCGGTCACAGGAAACGCCAGGTGTTTGTCACTGAGGTAAGCGCCGACTGCAGTGTAACATCTAACCAACTAGTTTTCCAGCTTCTATGGCTCTTATGCTGAGATTGTTCTCTCAACTGCTGTTTCCACAGTCAGATGGACAGAACAACATCTACATTTAAACTACACCACATGTCCCACATCCTTAGTTAACATTTAGTTTTCTCTGAATGCCTTTTTCATTTCAAAGGGTTACTCTTCCAATATGAGGTTGGGTGTACTCATCACGAGGAGAGCTACTCCTGTGAAAACACTCGTACATCTACGCCTCCGGAGGGGGATCTGTTAAGTTTGAAAAGTAACCCCGATGATGTCATCGGGGGGGACTGTCAAAATGTTTAATGTAAAGCTTGCATTACAAAGTGGAGGTGTGGGGTTTGAAAGAAGAGGCCATTTAGGAGGCACGGAAGGTCTAATGAAACACACTATCCAGTTGCATCGTGGTAAATGCAGGATCCGGCTTTTCTGGAACTTGGCCCACACTATTAACGCAAAGTCAGGATATTTCAGGCTTCTGCTGCTTTGATTTTTAACATTCTTTTTTAATTTGTCCCCCAGCTTCATGGGAGTGCAAAACAAAACGGATAGACGGTTTTAAAATCGGCTTTAGCCACTAAAACAATTTTGACAAGCGTAAAATGAATTATTCTTAGAGCAGTGAGAATGCAAACATACCGGATAACTCCTGTCTGCAGGGCAAAAGCTCCTACAATTAAGTCATTCCAGAGATTTTCTTCCTCACAGCATCTCTTTTTACTTTATTTTCTTCGCGGTTTCTCACTTTACCGGTGCTGCCTTTAGCAGTTTACACTGAATTATCATGTGATGACATATTTCCATTGAAGGGAAACCCACTTACTGCTGTGCGAGTCTCACGTTTTCAGATCTGCAGAGGGATGTTTAAGCAAATGTTTTGTATTTCATACCATACCAAAAGTTCCAACCTCACCTTCTTCAACACGTCTGCAAACAAAGATTACCACAGATCCCCACAAAACCGCTTTGAAGCTATCTCTGAGTGAACCTGTTCGTGCTGTTGACACATTCCGCATGTCCCCAGACTCTCTTGTTTATCGGGGAGGGTAGATGTGCAATGTGTGTGTGCGTGTTGAGTGCACATCAGAAGGGAGCTGCTGGGGCTTTTGTCTGAGTTAATTACTAAAACAGCATCAAACAACAGAGCAGAAAAGCTCTCCATGGATAGCTTCAGCTGGCTGGACAGTTTGTCACAGCTTCAGAACCACCTCCCACTGCTTTGATAAGGTGTGCGTGTGCGCAGGTGTCTGTCAGTTGGATGGCGAAAGAGTCCGTCCGTTTGTCTGCGCTTGCTTGATGTGAGCTTGTGTGTGTGTGTGTGTGTGTTGTCGCGCTGGGCGTCCCACAACAATTTTGACAACGATCAGATAAGGAAAAAGTGTCTTTGTGTGTCCAAACGTTTTCAGCAGGAAACAGACCAGTGTGGACACATTCCGGGCAGGTTTGGTGAAATATTTCCGTGGCAGCAGTGGAGGCAGGTTTGCAAAGATGGGCCCCGGGGCCTTCGGGCTTTCTACAGTGTGACTTTACTCTGCTGAATTTAAGTCACAATTCTTAGTCACAAAACTCTCCAATCATGTCAACCAGCCGGTTTCACCAAACGCTCGTAGCTTAACTGCACAAACTGGTTGTAAATTTCCACTTGATGAATAGCACCCAGACATCGGTAGGTGCACGCTCGGATGCTCAATGTGGGGGCAAGTTCCATTCTCAAACATGACACCCAAGAGTAAAAGGAAGCAATGCACCATGTAGGGCTTTAAGTGCTGCTGCTGGAAATAAGCAGACTTACACAAAATATTTTGTTGTGTCATAGGGAAAATATAGCATCTGTTATCAACATCTGTTAACACTATCTGTGTTGTAACAGAAATAAAGAAGGAATAGTTCGACATATGGTTCGATGCTAAGAACCGACAGCAGTCCATGACTTGAAATTGATGTTACACTTTTGTTTTCCTGGAAAGAGTTGCCTGATTCACAATGAACAGTTTAAAAAAGGATCCCAATCGATGCAGCAGAAGCAGAGAAGTCCAAACTGATTAAAAGTGGAGGAGGAAGATGAAATGTAGCCATTTTCATATTTTTTCTTTCAGTGTGGATGGAGGTCTTTTACTGAGATGACCTGAACCTTCTAATGCAGACCCACCTCGTTTTCTTACGTAAATAGTATCTCCAGTGTGGTCTGGTGATTGGTCAGTTCACGCCTCAAATCGTCAGTGAGGCCAATCTGCTCATTCTGTTTTATGGAGGAAAGGTCGTTCTATTGTTAAACACTGACAAAGTTGAGAGACGAAACAATCAAACTGTGGATAGCTTTTCAGACCGACGCACCAAACTCATCTTTGACATTGAATCCAGACAGACAGAAGCAAGACAGAAGGAAACACAACTGTGACGGCTGGAAATGGAACACCAGGTGAGCCGCTTGCCGGTGTGCAACTAAAGAGTGTGGAAAATGGCTGTGACAACATCTTCAGACTGACACCACGACTCATTGCTGACAACAAAGCAAAGCAAGTGTATTCTGTCACTGGAAGGGGGAATTTGCGATGGGAATCAAAGCCAGGTCAGCTGCTTGGAAGGCAGCTGTGCTCACCACTATACCACTATCACCAATTAGAAACTTCTCACTGGACAGGAAGCTATTTATCTGGGCAGTGAGAGGTAAAGAGGTAAAGAGTCCTGCACTGCAGATGATACCATGCTGTCCAGGAAGTCTAGTTTGAGCAACAGATCTATGAGCTTGAAGGCTTATCAAATGTGAATTCACAGTGGGATATAAATCTAGGAGAGACAATTCTGGAAAGTTGTGACAATGATTTTACGTCACAAAGGTTAAACGGTAGGAATACAGCATTCAACGTACAAAGTAATACACCAGGACTGTGTGCTTGCACATATTTGATCGGCCACCCCAACGTCTTGCAGGATGACACTTTTAATTTTTTGCTCGTAGCTGTTGATGTTGTCCTGGGAAAGACCGTTGGATTTGTGCCAAACGGCACAAATGGCATTAGCGGGGAGCTCTGAGTGCCGCTAACACAAAGTAATTTTTTTCTAATTACACTGAAGAACAAACCTGAAATGAGGTTCGTCAGGCCCAATGCCTTTGGAAAAACATCTCTTTGGTTAGTTTGCCAAAAGTCTTTTCATTCACCTCTAGTGGCAAAGCTAAATATCACAATATGTATGTGTGAGTGAAAATGTTTTTTTTTCGTGTGTGTTAATTGGGTGAGATTAAACTTTAAATAAAGCACAAATACTGACATTAACAAATCACAGCATGACAGCAAGGTCTCACAGCACTGTGAAACGTTAAGTTGTGAAAGTGCTTGTGTGTGAGCTTTCAGCAGAACCTCGACCTCTGAACGTGGATGCTTTGAGTGCTTAAGATTAACAGCTATCAGTTTAGGAATACTATTCTTCTCCACACCATTGTTGTATATTTCCTCCCCTCCTCAGGTAGAATCATATCTTCGGCTCCCTTTATTAGAATCCCTATTTCAATATCCCAGCTTCCTATTGGAGTCACGTCTGAGGCCCAGTGAATTACACAATAACTTGATATCTTATTCATTTGAAATGCAATGGAGCAATAACGATTTGCTATAGCAAACAACTTGCAAATAAAGCTCGTCTCCCTGAGCGGTAATAAAAAGCCGAAATTTGGAAGAGGTTATATTAGGATGGTGAGAAATCAAACAGATAGGATCTTGAGTGCTCGATTTCAGAGTTTAGGCTGCCTTGTGGGGCCGGGCAGATATTGAAACCTCGCACTCAAAATAAGTCAGGGGAGTTGAGAAACATGAGGAAATGTCACCAAGCAGCTTATTACCTGCCTGGGGTCACATGTCTGACCTAATTGACTGAGTTTGGTCATTCTTGAGTCAGCGGGTTTGCGTGAACTCCAGTAACCTGGTTACTGTGTAACTGGTCCTGCAGCAACATCATTAGAAAACCAGTCTCCATAACTTCAGAGAAACCCGATTTGACAGAGCCAATATATTTTGCGTTGCCAGGTTTCTAAAAGGGGTTTTAACTACTTAAAGCAGGGTATGACGGACTTAATGACTCACCTTATCGTATATATATTGATCGCTGCAATCAGTCCTCCCCACACAGGCTGTTGAGTGATCCCTTCCAAGCCTGATTATACCGTATGAGATGCACAACAAAATCCTCAGTCCCCAGTGTTTGCAAAAATACATTCAGAGTCAGACAAATCAAGTCGATATCTACCAAACTTTCATGACATGCCCCAAATCTGTACCACATACTAATTGTATATAGTATATGCTACATACTGATTGTCTTAGCGTACTGTTGTGTAAGTTTCCAAAAGATCCACACACTTTATGTTTTTACAGGAAACCAGTGACATTGAATGTCACTCCATCCTTAAGTTTGGAAAGGCCCGACCAATTAAACTTCACAAAACCAAAGCAAACAGCCTAGTCGCCAGAAGAAAGAAAAGCGTACTACAGATACGTTGAATGTCGATGTTTTTTACATCCGTACAGAGCAGGTGACAGAGCGCAGCGAGCAAGTGGCCTAAATTGAAATTAACGTGGTTTACTAACCAATATAAAACATAAGAAAGACAGTTACGTTACGTTTTGTTCCATAAGAAAAGTCCACAAAGGGTGGTTGTTATTTATTTAGGGTTGTGACGTTACTGTTTTTAACACAAACCATGCTCTTCTCTCTAACCTTCGCCTATCCACCTGGCATTGTTGGTTCCTTTATGCTTTACACGGACCTGATATGAAACATATTTTTGGTTCAGATATGTTGATATTCAATGGAAATTTGTTTTCTGGCGATTGTGTTGAACCAACATTTATTTTTGAGAAGCTATACTATTTTTGTTTTATTAAGAACCTTTGTTTTAGTCTGCATATCAACTGGTTTGACTGTACTTAATTCAGTCAGGTTTTCAATGTGAACACACTCTACAAACCTGTTTAGAATTTGAATTAAAACTGATCAGAAACTGATTAATGACCTCGTGAACTTAAACAAGTTTTAAGTGAAGTGTGCGATTGCCCGTGTACACCGGTGTCCCGTCTGCATTTAAATGTGCTGAATGGGCTGCGGATACAGCTGATTACAATCTGGGCTTTTGTGAAGTGGTACAAGGGTCAAAGACACAGCCTCCACTGAAAAACAGCCCAGAACAAGCACTTTGTTTCACCCTTTGATTTGCTCGGGAGTAGAATGTCTGCTTTACACACTCGCACACTTACACGGGTGACGAGATCCACGCACGCACAGGTCAACAACTACAAAAGCCGTTTTATAATGTTGAGTGTTAACCTTTAACCAGGGGGCCGCTTTGAGGCTCTTGCGTACACAAAGGCTAACAAGGTCGCGCAAGCTAACCACCCAGTCCACATGCCTGCGGGGTCCAGACTCCACTTTTAAAAGGAGATAACCTTCCCGAGCAACAGAGGTCCTGGGACTCAGGGCCAAATGAGTCACCTATTATCTGTGTTTACGAAAGGTCAGCGTTGTTGTGGGCCTGGACGTGGAGAGTCCACCGGCTTATCTGTCACCTGGCCTCCACGGCCAAACGGGCTCCTGTGTGAAGAGGTAAAGAGTGGAGCTGTCAGAGGGATCTGGAGATGGTAAACAAGCTGGGGGCCGGAGCTCAGCTGACCCCTGTGTGTGTGTAGGTGTAATGTGTGTTTGTGAGGAGAGAAAAGTGTGCGAGAAAGAGGTAGAGAGGGAAGACCCTCTCGGCCCTCAGGACATAATTAGACTTCCCCACTTCAACTAGTGCAACGTGGTGAGTCTCCAACTCCAGGGCTCTGCTAAATCTTTTGATTAGCCAGCCGGGGGTTTGCGGTGGAGCGCTCCCTTCATCTCTCCCCGACCGTGCGCCTTGTAGCAGAACATGTACATGAAATGTTATTAGGGGAAAGGACATGGACAGTGCAGAGCATTCATATTTCCTAATATTGTTAAGTGAATAAAGGCTGATTTCTAAAAAAAACTTGCGAAACATTTTCTTGTCAACACTTTGCTTTTAACCGGCCCTGCTAACAAACGCTATTAGCGTGATTAGTGTGTGGGTGTGTGTGTGTGTGTGTTATCCTCTGTGTGCAATAGAAGGGGAAGTGATTGTCTATGATGCCAACTCTTAAGTGCGCAAAACACATTTGCAGCATAATTATGCACAACTTGCTGCTAAATAGCCGTGTCAATTTTGCACTAGAATTTTATCGTCTTGGCTCTCGCTCGTTGTCGTTCTTTCTCTCTCTCTCACACACTCACACACACACAAACACACACACACACACAGGCGACGTCCCTTATCAATCAAGCGGGGATGAATGAAGAGGCAACCACAGGGGCGATCGCAATCCTCACTGTGTATCATTATTCTGTACACCTCCTCTGTCTCGTGGAAGAGAAAAGACAAAATGATCACCCGCCTCCATTGGAAAGGCAGACAGAAGCTCTTTTCATCACGTCAAGGCGTCCTATCGCACGTTTGCGCTCAAGCAAAAGTGGGCGTGCACGGCGGCGAACGCATGCTCACACATACACAACCCGAGGGCTGCTGCGGGGTGAAATAAACAAAGCGCGCAAATGAGTAAGAGTGCAAACAGGGTGTAAATAGAGGGCGGAAGGAGGCAGCCAAAATTAAAGGCTGAGGTCACGTAGGCACCGACATCTCTTTTAGTAGTTTTTACTTGTGGCAGTAGGTGAGTTTTAAAGTGATGCTGGTAATCTTTGCTATATTTCAGCTTGGAAATTCAAAAACAGTTCTTTGACTAAATGTAAAAAGATGGGGATTGCCAGGCGAAGGGCACTTTAAAGGATAAAGCTGGTGTTATTTTATGACTTTCTTATTGTCTGCAAATCCCATAAAAAGACCAGAACAGCAATGCTTTATGCGGGGATCAGACCATCATGGAGTAATACATTCTTGCCGTGGACTTGGCCGAGAGACGTGCAGACAACATGTTGGTCCCACATCAGCCGTAGCTTACCATCTTTTACGACTTGCGTGCTGCACATAGGTGATCTGGGGAGGTTCCAGGGACCGATTTCTGTGTTCCAGACAGCACCGTCGCCGTTGTTCCACTTTTGTGCACAACTGGAAACATGACGAAGCAAAAGAGCGCTCAATGCTCCCGTGGACGGACTTCATGGAACATGTCGTGGAGGTTGTCAAACAAGAACATGACATGGCTCATCTTTATGTCGCGCCATCAGGATTCTTGAATGTGACACACAGATGAGTAATTATTGCAGCCAAAGCTCTTTTTTACTTTCTGGTGAACAACATCTGTTGGGTTGGACCATTATCGGTCTGTGTTGTCTGATCCCTGCATTAGTCACCACTCAATAATTTCTGACTTCCCCACCCGGTCTGCAGCTCTCAGCTGATTTTTAAAGGGGAACTCCACTGATTTTAGACCTTAAAATGTACAGGTGTAGTATAAAGCTTTTTGTGTCTCCAGAGAGAGCTGCGTGAAGTCTGTCAATGGCCTTGAGTGAAAGAACGAAGTGAGCTCACTGGGCCTCTGTAGCCCACTGCTCATCTATGCTGGAGGCTTTATGCTACAGTCTGTATACTGGGTATGCTAGCAACATACCCGAATCGACAAATGAATAGTCAGCTGTCGGGTTGGCTTGTGGGTAATGAAGGTTTTGACAAGAAAAAACAACGAGCGGAACAAAGTATCTAGCTCTGCTCAATCAATTGTGAAAACAAATCTATTGTCTGACAGTGTTATAAGAGTGTAATGTGAAACAGGGGGAGTACTCTTTTAGAAAAAGGATGGATCATTTCCCAAAAAAATTGTAGACTTTGAGAAAACGTTACTCAAACAGGAGTGGGTTTGTTGGGGCCGGTGCAGCATTAATTGTGTGGCTCATCAAAGTTTTTGGACAAGAACAAGATACACACTTGTTACTTGTTAGTTGGATCAATTCATTGTTGGTTTTGCTGACAATAAGAACAAATATATAATATCATAGCGGTATATTTGAAGGGAAATTGTTTCTCATTCATGCACCCAACTAGAATCGCCTGAATATTTGAATTGACAAACAGCCTGCCACTCAAACCACTTCTGTGTTGTGGCGAGATGTTTCATTAGAAGAGCGTGGAAGTCTCTCTCTCTCTCTCTTTTCCGAACACTCCCTTTCCCTTGATAGCTCCACACAGACCACAGTTTAATGAGCCCATTTCATTTGTTGGAACCCCCCGTGCAAAACAAATATGTCGCTTTAATCAACACTGGCTGGTTGATTGCAACTCCGCCGCCGAACCTCGCCTCCTCCATTTGCATCGCGCTCGGGGCTGTCATCGTGACCTCATCGTGACCTCGTCGTGGCCCGTCTCCAGGATTCACCCTTCGGCGGCTCGGTCGGCCCACCCACTTGTGTGATATCCTTCCAGTGCAGAGCTGGGACGTTGATGTCAGACGCCTGTCACGCCCACTCGCATAGCTCCAGAATCAGTAATGCTTTTGATGGGAAGAGATGAAAACAACCAACACAACATGTTCTTGCTTTGGACCCTTGCAGAGACATGAGGGGAGAGAGAGAGGGAGAGAGAGAGGGAGAGAGAGGCGAACATGAATCGTTGAGGTGCTGGCTGATGGGTTTCAAACAGCATCACATTTGAGCGTGCGATGCAACGTTGAGAGGGATGGGATCTGTCCGCCGGGGTCCCCGAGATGCGTTGATGCGCTGCTTTCACACCGACCCCCTGGTGCTCCCCCTAACATCTTGCAACCCTCCCCCTGCTTCATGCCTCCCATCCTTTGTCTCCTGTATTTCTTGTCCACTTTTGTTAAAATCTGTATATATTTTTTTTAATCCCCTTTCATGTGCTCTTTATTCTGATATGTCAAGGAAAAGATTCCTCTCTCTAATGATCCCCACTCCTCTGGTTGAAGGGATAATGTGCACGGGGGAGGCGGGGACATGCAACCTCGCTCTGTCTTTCTACTTGGGTTCTCTCTCTCTCCCTCTCTCTCTCTCTCTCTCTCTCTCTCTCTCTCTTTCTCTCTCTTTCTCTCTCTCTCTCTGACGGGGGAGTTGTGGATATGGAGATACTCATTTCTCTCTCCCCTGGAGGGCCAGATTGCAGCATCGTGCCATTAGCCCGAAGTTGCGCTCATGCCTTGGCAGCTCATTAACATATTTAATTTGCACGTGCTACACTCTCTTCACAACACAATTGCGCTTCTCATTCTGCCTGCGGTAGTGTGCAAAGCTTTGCGTTACAATAACGTAGTTCGGTAATCCGACCAAAGAAATCCGGAGGCTAGCGTTTTAGCACGTAATTACACTGTGGAGAAAAAAAGCTGTGGAGAAAAAAAGCCCCCCCCCCCGCTGACTTATGGAACTATCTGTTATTTTTTGGCTGACAAAGATGAGATGGAGACGGCCACACTCATACACGGAGAGAAAACATTTAACCACACAACTTATCGTATCTAAAAAAAGTGACTCCTCACTTTTCCCACGAAAGTCCAGCAATTTCCGTCTGTTACAAGCATACAGCCTTTTCAAAATAAACTTCACAGTTTAACAACAAAACTACTTTTCAAGTTTAGACGGAGAACGAGCAGCGGGCTCCTGGGTGAAGGATTTTGTTCAACCCATCCACCTCAATGTGTGGGCTTTTGGTGTCTTTATACTTCCTGGTTCGTGATTACTTGGATTACATATGAATTGATTTTGTGGGATACCTACGAATTACAGCGCATTATTATTTGTAGGTACAGCTATGTACGCGGGGATGAAAACCGCCTGAACTCCTCAACATCTGTCAAACAAGCCGGCGGAGGTGTGACAGAGTTGAAGAAGAGAAACTGTGGAGGGAGAGAGGCATTTCTCTACCAGCATCTCAGAGTTGTTAACGGTGTATTCCGGAGACTGTACATGCATGGGGACACAAAAACATGCACGCACACGCACACACACACACACACACACACACACACACACACACACACACACACACACACACACACACACACACACACACACACACACACACAATCACACAAGCAGTCATTAAAATGCACCTGCCTCTCCTCTGCCCCCTCTCCCCGACGCACTCTTTTGTCGGCTTCCTTTGTTCAATGCTAATGGTCCGCGGCAATCTCCGGTCATCCTGAGAGGCAGGAATGTTGCACGGGGAAACCGGGAGGGGAGTTAACCCCGGCAGCAGTGAGGGCCAAGAGGGGCCAGGGCTTTTTTTTTTTTATTACACAGCCGCGCACCGGATTAAACTTTGACCCAGAGTGAGAGGGTCTAAAAGCTCTGGCGGTGAGGATGGCACCTTGTTAAACGTGACTCTGAGAGGGCAATTATCTGAAGTGTTTCTTTAGCTCGAACATCTTGTTTTTGAAATGTTTTGGCTTGCTACATAACACAATTACTCTCAGTAACAATCTCGGAAAGAATCAAACTGTTTCTCAAGTGATTTGAATCGTGCGACACCTGAGAGATAAACAAGCTATACTGATAGGATTTGCTTTTATTACATCCAACTGACTGCTCGTGTGAGATAACACATTTTATTTCAGTCCATTAATGGGCCTCGGTGTGCCCCTCGCGAGCTTGTCGTCGGCGGCTCTCCACGATCGAGCTAATTATTCCTCATCATATCCAGCAGGTAGTAATTAGGCCTTTGTTACGCGCTATCATACTGTTGATACAATAGACGGCTCTCAGGCTGCAATTGTTCTCTGCAATTGTGAGGAGGTAAAGAGGATTATGCATTTTAATAGGTGAGAATTAAAATAACACGAGGCAGAACCCAGCGAGAGGAGAGACCACCCTCTTTGTGTTTACTACCGATGTTTATTCATGGGATCTATGAGTGCAATATCATGATTCAAAGTGACTCATTCACCGCGCTCAATCAATTGTTCCTGACTGCTGCCGACGATCAAAATGGAAAACCAAATTGACTCCTGTCTCAGTCGACACACAGCAAAAGGCAAAACAAAGAACTAATTGGTTCTTTTAAGAGATGGAGCTCTAAAAAGCTGATTGCCGAGTGCGCTTTGTCGCAGATGTTGTTTGTCGTACAAAAGGGTTGCAAAGGGATTCTAAGTGATGGGCTAGCTGATTTTTGAAGAACACAACACTTAGAAGACCTTCTGCTGATTGCTGTTACACCCACAATCACGCGTTGGCAGGGACCTATAGCACAAAACACAATTTCATCTATGATAAGTCGTTGTTAAACACTGACGTATAATACAGTGAGAGTGTCCTCGTCTGAAAAATGACAGCAGCATCGTTTAAATGCATAAGAATGTTTGTGATTTCCGAACAAAGACATCTTGTGGTTGGGAGACTTCAGGAGCAGAAGTCCAGTACTTTGTTTTGCACGTTTTGGGAGCTTGTTCACTTAAGTGTGCGGACTATGTGTCCTTGTCCTTTGCCTGTTTCTTTTGAACCCCACTTGTTCCTAAATCGGGTCGGATGTACACTTTGTCTACTTTCTTTTCTTGGGGAGTCCTTTTTGTCCTATTTTGTAATATTGGTCATATTAATCTTTTTTGGAAGGCAAAGACAAACACTCAGCGTTCTTGACCTTGGAAACAGTGATTTCAGAAGAACATCTTAAAGAAAGGAAATATACTTCACTTGCATCTTGCAGAATTAGATGAGAAAATGGATAATACTCTCAATTCTATCGTTCAAGTAAAACGCTACATCAGTACAGCCAGGAGCCTGAGTTTGTCTTAAGATAACACAATCTGCCTTCCAGCACCTCTAAGGCTCAATAATGAACTCATTCCGTATTGTTTGTTTCAAATCTTTAGTGCGATGGGGCTCATGTGTCAGATTATTCCTTGGCCAGGCGCAGTGACTTCCTGGAGTCTTGTCATTATGCGGAGGTTGCCAGGCAACCAGCAAAGACTAGAGTTCAAACATGAGAGTGATATCAGTCTTCTCATGTAAATCTCGTGGGGAAAATGTGTTTGATAAAGTGTCGAATTATTCCTTTACGTCACGGTCCACGAAACATCTCGCAGTCTTCGTCGGATGATGGAGATTGCTTGGTTGTCATGGAGACATGTAAGTTGACATCACGTGAACTCTGGTCCTGCGCTGACAGGTGGTCTCTTACGGGGAGAGGTTGTAATCCTCGTCTGTATTCAAAGATGACGTCTGGCATTGGACGTAAATGGCTCCTTGATGCTTCTCCAGTCATTCGCTGACACTGACTTTAAACCCTTATCATCATTTATTATACTTATATTGCTTTGCTTGTTATTCTACTCAAATGTAGGATTTCTTTGGAATTTTACAGCTGTACACATGTTGACCTGCTGAAAAATGTAAGATATTTCTGGGCATACGGGACAGTATTTCAGGGGGAATGAGAATGTATGAATGTGGTGTCTCACGGTATTTAATGTATTTGTGGAGACAGTGTGAAGCCAAACAAAAAGCAGGCAGAGGACATGCATCATAAAGAAGTTGAAGGTAGCGTTAAATAATGTACAGTATTAGTTGCTGTGTCTATTTCTAGTGACCTCTGTGTCGTTTCAACAACACAGTTGTTTTGGGTAAAGGCAAAGAAATGACTCCTCAGCCAGAGATCTAGTTCTAATTGTCTTCAATTTACACGATGAAGAACACAAGCTAAGATCCCTGCTTTCAAAACAAATATAATGAGAACACTGACTATAATCCTCTCCACCAATTACAGACAGGCATTAATTAAAGTGGCATAGAGAGACAAAATAATAAAGTTCTCATTCATACGGTGAAGTGGACTGGTGGAAATGAGGGCTGTAACAACACTCTTTAAAGGTCTTAAAGCTCCACTGCTACAAAGGTTTGTCTATATTCATGCAACACAACACCTTGTAGGGACAATGGACAATTCCTTCCATTTAAGATGCTCAAATCAAGCAAGTATATAATTGAACACTATAGGTTTTGGTTTTTTTTGTACCATTTTCATCACCATTCGGCATGTGTCCCTGAAGTCATTTTCTACCCTGTTAACTCTCTCAACCTCCAAAAAAAGACGACAATTCCAACGAGACCATTTTCAGGAAGTCACAGTTGTTTGGAGGGACTCATGTTTCTTGATGTTAATTTGTCAACTCTCAAAAGAAATCTGTAAAACATAGTTATAAAAGTTCTGAGCTAAGCTAACCGAGCTAAGATGAACTTCCCAGGGTCTTGTCATGCAGTCTTGTCATCACTGGGACGTTGCCAGGAAACCAGCAGAGATGCCAAGAAACAGCTCAGCACATAAACATGAATCTAGTCTTGTTTCCACTTCAGTTAGTGTAGGGACTAAAAAAGAGGTGGTATGATGGGTTAATTTGTGAGCTTGGGAGATGAATCTTGTAACCTCTGTCCAGACCCATGCTGGCTGTTTCAACCCCTATTTCCAGTTTATATGCTAAACTAAGCTCACCATCTGCTGGCTTCATATTTCATCGTGGTATCAATTTCTTTCATCTGTCTCGGCAAAAGAGCAAAGTACACGTGTTTTTCCAAAAACATCAATCTGTTCCATTTCAAATCATTTGATCAATAACATTTTTGTTGTTTCATTTTACGTTGACTGACTGATCAATTAATCTGCTACGATCTACAAGAATATTAACAAAATCATGTGTTCCCTACAGCATACAGCACTTACCAGGTCCATTACATCAGCATACTCAGTGAGCGATCCATAAAACACTGAACCTCATAATAACGTTTTAATAACTTCAAAAACAGGTACGCTTTCTGCCTGGCGTCTGTATTATATCAATTAATTGGCAGATTAAGAGTGACAGAAGACTAATCAGTTTCCTTAACGATGGAAGATTTAGAAGTATATGAGTCATCTCTGGATGCTCTCTTTTCATTAAGACTTTGCAGCATTAAGAAGTTCTACCAGACGCGAAAACGCAACAAATCACATCTGATAAGATAACTACTTGGCCAACAAAAAACCATTGCCCTTCACCGTGTCCACAATGTAACAGCCTAGCGCTCATTAAACTACCTGTGGGGGTGGGAGAGGGGTGGAGGGCTCTGTGCCGGTGTGATGCATGAAGTCTGTCGACGCCACAGGACTCTGCTTTTTTGTTTATTTCCTTCAGATTTGTGTTAAGAGCCTTCATTAAGAGAGTAATGAATCACTTCGAGAGCAGTAAGCACAGAAAAGCTCCTGCCACCGCCACCTGCATCACACACAGTGTGCGATTGCTTTTCCATTGTGTCAGAATTTCTTTCTTCTTACTCAGATATATCCAAAAATAAAAGGATGCCGGCACAAATAGTTTTAACCTTGGTGGTTTTGAACCAAAACGGTGAATCAACCACTTTATCACACTCGCACACTGATGAATATTTTCTGATGATATCAACTGATATCAACTTCTCAAACACCTCACGCTCAGGCGGCTCATCCTGATCGGACTTGGAACACCACTCCTGCGGCTGTGGAATCTTCAAATCGCCCCGACTGTTCCGCGTTATCCAGTTGGTTGAGTGCTTTTTTTTCCAACGATACAAACACCCTCCAAACTGTACCAAGATTACACTCTGCCTCGGATTCAAGAGCTCGGAAGCGCAGACGCTGTCGGCGTGATGAATCGAGTGTTTGTGTTCCTTCTCAAGTAATGCATTGGCTGTGAATGCTCCTCTCGAGCGCCCCTCGTGCATCTCTATTGTCCCCTCCCCATGCAGATGCTATCGAACACAACAAATGCGTCGCCCTGTTATATTTTCTTAGGGGCTTTCATCTGTGCTTGCCTTTATCTAAGAGGGGGGAGGACGGGCAGTGCTGTGACATTTATCGCCGTGCTGGTATGTGTGTGCGTGCATGTGGCCACTTTCTCTTTATCTCCAAAGAGCGGGTTAGATACACAGGGTGTAAGAGCAGCAGAAAGATGAAGATAGTAATGTGTGCTGGAATGCTGGTATCTCACGGGGTTTACTGCTGAGCACGGCAGGGGACGCCTCTGCATCCGTGTGTGTGCGCGGTGAAGCCATTGAAGGGGCGTCGTGACGTTCATCTGGCAAGTCCAGTTTGAGACTGAAGAGCATAACCCTGCAATAATGTATTAGTGCGGTGGCACACGAGTAAAGTTCCTGAGCTGAAAACACATGTGGAGCTTAGATCACCCTCGACCACAAGGACATTCACCGGTTTATGATTAAACCCCTGACACCAGCACAGATAGAACCTTATGGAAGTGCTTAAGGGCTTCCCAGATAAGCGCAGCCGCGGTTTGCAAAACGTGCGCTCTGGCACGGTTTAGGCCCTTTGATAACAGCAGAAGGCAGCGAGCCTCCCGCTAGCCGGGAGAACTTCTGTGCGAGGGAAGCTGTGCCGCGCTGACACACATTCATCATTTTGTCTTCCTGCTCACCCCTTAAACAACTCCAGCATTTACATAGCCCAAACAACATCTGTCTTCATGTCAACCTCGTCCCCCGCAACCCCAAAACACACCACCGAGTGCAGCAGACGGACTGGGTTCACAATCGGGCCTTAAATTAGTTTGTTTAGAAGTTTTGATGTGGCTGGAAGACCTCTAAACAAAAGCCTTTTACTGAAGCATGGCAAGTGGTACATTATGCGATCAGCTTTCAAAAGGACTTTCAGAAATTTGACTTTTACGTATCTTGTTTCAAACCACAAGCCTTTCTATACAGTTTCATTTAGTTTTTCAACTGTAACCACTGATGTTCGTTGACAAACTGCCGGGCAAACTTGTGTCAAATCTTGAGCCGTGCCTCCTTTCAAGAAGAGATTATGGCCGCTCTGATGTATTGTCCATGTCAAAGGAAATGTCAGCAAGCAAACAAACAAACAACAGCTGCTCATGTCAGCCGACATCTGAGTTAATGAAATGAAGGACAGAAAAAAATTAGGGCTCGAGCAAAGTGCCGCCTGTCTATAAGAAGGAGGCGTTCATATTGATGGGCTTTACCGAAAGCCGGCTAAAGTGCTAATGTCCACTGAAATGTCATCAGTCAAATCGGCGCTTTCATCTTCTGCTCCCAGCTGCTTCGACCGGGAGATTTCTTTCAGCCCAACATTGATTGACAGAGGAAGGATGGATGAGGGTTTGTTCTCGAGCTTGTGTGCCCTGGCGACACATCTATTCCCCTTCAACAGTTTGCTCTGAACAGACAAGACAAAGTGACTGGTTGCCTGGTTGCGCGTTCCCCTGACATTCCTCTTTGTCTGGAACATGCAAAGTGACAATCTGTCTAAGCGCACACCACTTATTCTGAGCATCTCTGTTTGTTTTTTTTCTGCCCGAGCAAAGTGGCTAGCTCGCCATCGTGTGTGTGAGCTGATTCTGAACAACTACGTTCAAAGAGCGTGTTGGCTCCTCGACGTCCCATGGGCTCGGTGCTGGGCACCAGATAACTCGCTGTTGGCGAAAGGGAGGTGAGGAGGTGGGAGCGGGAGCTGTGAAGCCGGTCCGAAAGGCCTCAGCGGAGGGCTGTGTCTTGCAGGCGGGTGCGATGACTGACTGGCACCTGCTCTAGAGGCACCAGATGGCCAGGCAGGGGGGGCTCATGCCAACAGGGTGAGGGGACCCCGTGTCACTCTGTGCATCTGCAGCGTGTGTCAGGATCCTGGCAATACCGCGATGTTCGGCCAGCCGTCGCCACTCAGCCGCATGCAGTCATGAGGATGAAAACTCAAGTTGGGCAAGGGATGAGTCGAAATGCAGCCACACACCTGATGCTGTACTGACGTGCAGGGAGTCAGTGGCAGCCATCCAAATAGGATCTGAGAGTATGGATAGCAGCGCAAGCGAGATTGGCTTTGGCATCTGGACAGCATACCTGGGTAGAGTAGAAGTTAGAGCTCGTCAAAAAGTTCAGCTTAATTATAGACTCAGCCAGGTGAGTTTCAATGCCAAAGAAGTTATATTTCGAACATTCAGCACCAGGGAGCATGGCTCAACTTCCAAGTCTGAGTCCCCCATAATGCTTATGAAGTGGCTTCTGTGGTTTGATCTGCACCTGAAGGTCGGTCCATCCAAAAAAATCTCAGTGACAACATTGAGGATTGCGCAGATCTTCCATGTAGCCTGACTTGTTTCACTTTTGTGAATGTCTTTCATTTCCTTCATTTACCAAAGCCTATGGATGTGTGGCACTCAGAATGACAACACTGAAATTAGACACATTGGTCTTTTTATGGCCTGCTGACCAACCATCCGCCCTGGGTCCATCCTCAGGGATGCGTCGTCCAGCAGAGCTGAGCAGAACATCAATACAAAGGTGATGCTCTCTCCGAGGACTTCTGCCGCGATAGAAGCAGCGGCATCTACCACTGGAATGTGGATCGAGTCTGACAAGCCTGTGAGTTCTTTGTCTTTGTTGTGTGGCCTTTTCCACCCGCCACCGAGTCCCGCGGGCGGCTGGCTGGCTGAGACTAACCAGCTCAAAGACAGCCCCACTGATCAATATTTGAGCAGCTCGGCGCAGCCTGAGCTCCCCGTCCATGTCATAGGGGTCCCCATTCCTCTCGCTGGGACAAGTGCCAGGACATGCCGGGCTGTTTGAGGCCCGCTTACTGAGGTGTTTCAATACTAGCAGCTAGAACATCCCTTGATCCATTATAGATGAACTGGGGAATTTGCTGGCAAGCTGTATGCGTGTAATTGAAGGAAACAAGGCGGCTACATCAATGTATGAAGAATAAACACGTACACATGCTGAACATGTGCCAAACAGACCAACACAAATCTTAGTGCATCATTACAGAGGTCTGAACAACAAGACAGGTTGGCTGCTCAGAACCCACCACATGGGGAGGTGGGCGGATGACAGAAAGTGACACTTCTATCATCATGCACTAAAAATCTACAGCTAGTTAGAGCAGAACCGTGGGCTTGGGGAAGAAGTGTGTATGTCTGCATGTTTGTGTGTTTGAGAGCTCCCCACCTACGCAAACAAAGCCCAAAATTACAAAAGTGATCCAGCAAAACAATCATCGCAGTGAAGGAAGGAGCTTCCGCCGTTGATCTCTGAGGAGCCGGTTGCCACAAATAGCTATTCTTCAAAAACCAAAAGTACACCACCAGAAAAGAGTTGGTGACAACTTCCAGATACTTTGACGCAACAACAAAGACCACAAAACCACATGAAGATGAAGTCCTGGAGTGTTTTAAAACCTACATTTAGACTTTGGGATTCTTTCACATTCTTCTTGTTCAACTTGCATTCATTTTGCTGATAATTTATGCAGTAACTGTTTTTTTCCGCATCCTATCAAATCAAGCAATACTTTGATCAGTGTCTAATTACATGAGAGAGAGGAGAATTGTGTTGCCTGATAAGTACTTTAGAATACATTATCAGTTGGATGTATGCAGAGCGCTGATTTATTTTGTTGCTCTTGTAATACTCTGTTAATTAGAAGAGGGGAGGGGTGTTTAATTAATGCTGGTGGGGAGGATTAAGGACAGGGGGGCAACAGCTTTCAACTTGTCAATTAGAAACACGGACGTAAAACAACACGAGCCAGATAACTGACAGATACACCGACTGCACACAAACAAGATGCAAACAAGGCTCTGCAGTTCTATCATTGCCGCGGCCGGTTGAAAGTGGGCTTTTTTGTTTTCACATACAGTTTCTCGCACCTGCCTTTTTAGTTTGTGTTTTCAGGGAAGAAGAGTGGACTTCAAGGAATTTCCATCGAAACCGGTTTTCATCAGTTTTGTATTCTGTTCCTCGATGCCATGGCATCTGTGGAACAAGCTGTGCTACCCATACAGAAAAGGCTTCCCTCTTCTTTTTGGACTGCCTCACAGCTTCTTTTCGTCCCATCGCTATTCTGTATGTGTGCACGTATGCACGACAGAAATGAGAACAGATTAGAATCTTTGCTCCGTGGTCTCCTGTCTTGCTTCTCCCTCAACCTTCTGACATGAAACTGTGGATTTATTTCATTCCCTGTTTCCTTGGCAACTCTCTCCGAGAGACCAGCAAGGTTTCGGCAGGAGACAGAGTGAGGCAGTGGAGTCATTATTTACTGCAGGGCTCAAGCTCTGATATTCACCGACATGCTTTACAGCGTCACTTCCTTTTCTCCCATGTCTATTTCTTCCCCTCATCAGGACGTACATGATTACAGTCTCCACGACGATGCTGTTGGTCGGGTTACAGACTGGACATTTTGAAATAGATCTATTATCTATTATGAAAAAAAGAGAGAAAAAATCCTTTATTGTTGGTGGCAGGTGGGAGATGCATGTTAAAATCAAAAAATAATATTTTCAATATGGCACTGAAACTGCGAAGAACTTGTTGAGGTTCATATTGAAGTATGTGCTTCAAGGCTAATTAGAAGAGTTATTCTACGTGCTAATCACTGTTTGTTGGTTCAACGTCCTCACACTGAGGCAAGGCAGGCGGAAAGGCCACCTTTTACTGGGTGATAAATCTAAATTTGAAAAGTGTGAAATTCAATAAGCCGGGGTTTTAATTACCGCCCGTGTTCACTTTCTCCCTTCATCCATGACTGTAAACTGAACAAGAGTGCTCTGAGCGGCTGTGGCACGCATGGAGAAACAAATGGAGTTCACCTTGTTCCAAACCCATTCATCATCAGCTGTCAAGACCGGGGCAATGTCAGCTCTCTTTCATTACTAAACATTTTATCAACTTTGGTTAACTATTAGATACTGCAAGACAACTGTAAACAAATTAGATTGTGGTGAAGAAATTGGGGTTTGTTTAAACAAATGCTTAAAAGACGACAACTTCAGGTGTTTCCCCCCAAATCCCCATCAAAATGTTTCTCTCACTGGTAGGTTATAGCAACATAAATGATAAAGGAGATTACAAAATGAAAAATTCACTGTTGCACTGTTAATCCAAACACAATACAACGGGTGTGTAGTTAATTTAGCTTTCATCTTATATAGGTTTTTAGCCACGTTAACAGCATGGCTCTAGCAGTGTTGGTCATATATATAAAATATTTGTACACCCCTTGGATGGATTGCAATGGACATTTGTGCAGAAAGTCGTGGTCCCCAGAGGATGAAGCCCACTGACTGGTGAACCAGTGGATTTTCCTTAAGCACAACCATGAGGTTGACATTTTCTGTTTTTAGGTGAAATGTTAACTAACTCAGGATAACAACTTTGGTGATCCCTGACATTTCATCTCGGTCACAATTAAAACGTGTTCAACACTTTGGTGACCATTTACCTGCAAAACGAATGACTAATTCTCATCACCGGCGCTAATTGCCAAATGCTAAACAAAGAAGGTGAACATGGCAAACATTATTCCAGGTAGTTCCAGGTAGTGTTGGACCCCATGTCAATGCTCTTCTGGCTGAACAGGAACAAATCCATGCTGCCAGGTATAAAAAGTCTGGTGAAAAACGTTCCCAGAACAGTGGGAGCTGTTTTAACAGCCATTTAGTACCGATGGCTTATCGATGAGATCATATCTTATCCTAAAATACAAACTCTGCCAGGTTCTTTTCATGAAAAAATAGCATTTTGTGTGGCACACAGATATGATGTAGCATTAAGTAATATGTATTTTATTTTCATACAATAAATATTAAAGAAACAGACTCAATTGAGCTTGAAAATGATTGTTTTTCAGCAATAACAGCAATCCAGTCAGGCCCCACATCACCCCTGTCTGTTCTCTATCTTGCTGGCTGTTAATGACCGGTTTCGAAGCGGCACTTTTCTCCACAAATGGAACACCTTGAAACAAAGAGTTGTGCCTGTCAAAGCAATGTGATTCCAAACACACACCGAGCCTCGACAGACACGCAGGTGTTAGTGGAGCCCGTCTCCTTGACCGACCTTCCGGATTGCCTCGCACCAAACGCCGTCTTTTGTCTCTGAAATGGCAGCAATTAGCGGCTGGAGCCAAGCGGAAGGGGTTATTTTTGAACGTGCGCGGGGGCAAACAGAGCAAGGAGGGAGTGAATGGGAGAGAGAGGAGGCCCGAGAGAGCCACAGGGGCCTGGAGTGGGAGGCAGAGAGAGGGAGAGCCAGAAGGTCAGGGATAATTAGAAGCCTTTGTGGCCCTCACAAGAGGCTCAGGAGGAAGCCCACAGATGGGTTCTCAGCTCCCAGACACCTTGGAAAGGGTGATACACACACACACACACACACACACACACACACACACACACACACACACACACACACACACACACACACACACACACACACACACACACACGCTCACGTACACCTGAAGGATGCTGTTGTGAAAGCAGACAAACAAGTGACAGTGGGCGCAGGTGCATTTAAAAGAAAGAAGGGTCGACTGGAAAAATGAAAGAAATGATTTATTTTGCCTAATTGTTACCAAGTCTGTTTTCTGTAATTGATGAAATGGTGTATTTTAGTATTTTGGCAAGGGGATGCTGTTTACGAAATTGCTATCACAATCTGGCAGTTTTCTTATTCACAACACATGATCCTTATAATGTTACACAGTTTTGCTGGCTGAATTAACTTTCTTTTGCTGAGGAATGTTTAGCCACCAGGGCTTGACTTTTAACTTCATATGTCAATTATGTCACCCGTGCCCACGTCTGCCCTTAAGCCTTCCTTTCTTGGTGACCCAGTGAAAAATCAATTAAAGAAACCGTGACTTGAGGGGCCTCAGGTATAAAAATGTGAAAAAGCCGTGGTCCTGGCAATTAACGGCCTGACATTTTTACCCAGGTACCATGCAAATCAACTGGCGGAGTGTTTAACGGTGAGGTAGATCATTTCAGAGGGGCTGCAATGCTGTTGTCTGCAGGCGGATCAGGAGTAAAGCCCAGTTCAGACCAAAGATTGGGAACGAGACGAAACCGTTTGTCAAGTTGCCAGTGGCCGGTTGTACAACGTAAGGCACCACCTGTTTCAACAGCCAATCAGCTTGTAGCAAAGTCAGCTGGCAAAGTCAGTAACAAACTGCCAGCTGGTCGAAATGGCAGCGCTTTGGGCGGAGGAAAGAGAGGATCGCCTCATCAATTTGTTTGAGGAACAACAGTGCCTGTTCTATCCGTCTTCTTTCATCCTGTCTTTTCTCTTTGCCAAGTCTCACGCATTGACTGTGACACTGACGCAACTGACACATTTCTCGTGCAATAGGATAAACTATATGATCCCATAATCTATGATATTTAAACCTCTAACAAGCTCAAGTGCCACCAGGCGGCAACTTTCGGGTCTGAACAGTGAAGCGAATGTGGAAGTGCCTTTCTACTGGCCATCAGGTGGCGACTCCTCTGGTTGCAAAAAGACATCAGATTGAATGGAAGTCTATGAGAAAATGACCCTGTTCTCAATTTATTTATTACCTCAGTAAACATTGTAAACATGAGTTTATGGTCTCAATCACTAGCTTCAAGTCTTCAGTTCATTTTGTAAATTATGGTCCATTTAGAGTTAAATAAACGATAAAGCAGAGTATGTTTTAGGGCGTGGCTACCTTGTGATTGACAGGTTGCTACCACGTCGTTGTTCGGTCTGGAAGTTGTCCGTGTTTTTGTCTTAGAACTTAAACCCTTTCACTGAGTGTTTTCACTTCATGAGAGTTAATATTCAAATTTGGGTTGCCTTAATAAAATGTCTTACTCAGCATTCAGTTGTACTTAGCTCCACCCTCTTATGTCACTTTTGGTTTCTAAAAACCAAGATGGCGACAGCCAATATGGCACTAGGCGTGGGGTGGGATCAGAAAGAACAGTCCTGTCTCGTCGCATTGGTGTCAACTGGAAGGCTTCAGAACGTTGCAGACCGGCGCATTGCAAGTAGATTCAAAGAACTGGGCTGATGAAGCAGCATTACACATGCACATAGACTATGTTGACTGGAACACCATTCATTCTCCTGGAACCAGTGATACTCGTCAGTTAAGGCCTTGACAAGCACTCCACCTGTCTGGGAGCTAACCTGCTGACATAAGCGCTTCTGACGCCGCTAGTTGTCTGTCAGTCAGGTAGCATCTCCATTAGAGGTGTTGATGGCAGACCTTACTGTCACTGTCATCTGATTAATGTAAAAAAAACCCTGACTATCGCCTCACATGTCTGCCGGCCTTTCAGCTGGCATTCATTCATAACTTACCTTTTCAGCATGCGGCCTTGTTTACTGGGAACATTGTTTGTTATTTTTCCGCTGAGGTGAAATGATTTCTGAGAGAGCGTGACACTGGAGAGGGATCTGCCATACAAATACCCATACCGCTTTATATTCTCTTGATGCTGGTGCCGTAACGTCTCCCGGTGTTTTGGAGTCGGCGCAGTGAGTGATGTAAACGGTACTGTAAACAAATGTATCATGACAAGAGGGTCAACATTCGACTGCAGCGCTGGCAGCCGAGGCAGTAGGAAGAAATTACTCCTGATTGATATTTTGCCTCTTGTCACTAGAGCAATTTCAACCTGAGCAGACGGACAGGATTGAAAGTTCCCCCTGCAGAGCTCCTGTGTTTTGCTTCACTGCTATGTAAATAACTTGCGCGTGTGTAACATTTTAATGAAGGTTTCGGTAGATGTCTTGGCTAAGCGGGTCACCTGTAGTAAATCTTTGCGCGATAGGTTGTGCGTAATTACTAAACTTTGTTTAATCTGAAGCTTACTGTTTGGCATGCTAATTCGCCGTCATGCTTGGCATGTAAATATCAGCTAAATGTCACATTCATTAGGGGATAGCCGTCTGGATGCGGGACAACCCTTCTTTCCGCCTTTGCAGTGGATGCAGATGAGTGAGCACGCTACTGCCTGGAGGCCAGGGTGGGTGAGAAGGGCGACGGGGATCCCCAAATTGGGGTTGTCCTCAGAGACCACAGCCTTCTGGATGTATGTGTGTGTGTGTGTGTCCATTCGGGGATGTACAAATGCGTGTGTGCTGGCATCAAATCCATTATGCCTGTTTTTTTCCCTCTCCCCCTTTCCCTCTGCCTTGTGCTGCTAATGAACAATGACTTGATTGTTGACTGCGGTGTGAAATGTCAGCTGTCTGTTTGTCTGTATGTGACATGTGTCATTTTGACGGGAGCGTTTTTTTCCGCCATCCATTCGTTTTTTTTGTGAAGGTTTGTTTATGTGTTCTCTCGACGCGGCAGCTCTCCTCAGCAGGAACCATTAAGAAAACTCACAGATCAATCCCATTTCTCAAGCTGTGCTGCTGACGTGTACAGCATTCGGCCCAATTATTGCCGTTTCCATTGTAGTGATGGATTGCACATGTGCATATTTATATTTTTCAAATGCCCTTTGCACAGTGGAGGGGAAAATTCCGCTTGTCCATCACCGAATCCGTCCACTTTATGTCAGCTGAATTAACTACGTGAGCTATCATCACAGTGACCTCCCTGTGCTCTGGGGAGCGGCAAAACTCAAGTTTGGCTCAGTTCAATACGGTGAACTTTTTGAGTATCGACAGCAGTACGTAGAAGGTCAACCAGATGGCCAACACCTTCCTACTTCCTGTTCTCGACATTATCCATCCCAGGAACCTCGAAGCTCTCTCGAAGCTCCCTATGGTTTTGTGTTGATTCTGACTGGCAGACCTGCAGCTTTGGCCTCCCCCCCCCCTCCAGGCAAAGTAGGGAGTGTGTGTGTGTGTTTGGCAATTACCAGGAGGCGGTGGTGTAGATGTGGGTGCTGCCCCTGATAATTAGCTAAATAGCATTCAAATAGTGGACCGCGCCATCTGTCCAAAGGGGTGGGGCACAGAAAAGGTCTCGCACATTTTTAATGAGGTTTAATATTCACACAGAGCAATAATAGGACTGCACAGCGTGACTCAAACAGTTGCATTTTTGCGAGAATGTATTCGGAAACGCTGCCAATCATTCTGCTACTTTCCAATTGTTTATTTTTGTCCCCTCTCATTCCTCTCTTTTCCGCTGAATTAGTCATAAATATCACAGCATACACAAACACGTGTAGGCCTACCTGTATGTGATTGGTTCTGAGGGGCATTCCACTGCTTTCACACAGAAAGGTCAGCACTTGTCACTGGGAGTACTACTCAGCCTGGGTAAACAGCTGTATAATGTCAAGTATGAGAAAATAACCCTGTCATAAAGGTTATCTCAGCTTGGGCTTGGACACAACAAAGTGATCACAACAAAATCCTGCATTACAAACTAGTCATGTGGAGTTTGGAAGGCACGGGCATTGCTTGGGCATTTAACTGGCAGGGTTGGTCTGACGAAAGAGTTGTTAGCGCCACACTTTGTTTACAAGTCGAGATATCTTTGCTGCTATAATTTTACCTATTCTCTATTATTGAATGTGTCCGTTGTGATAATACATTACTGGAGAACCCATTTGATTTACATGCAAAAAAAAAATGCAAAAACAAAATGATTAACACAAGTTTATATCCATGTATCGTGTGCGCTGCATCAACAGTGCATCTTTAGCTGTTCATCTCTTTGATGCCTCATGGCAGGGTTGTAAAGCTCTGGATCGCGGGTCAAGTTATTGGCCACCGCAACGTGACATCGGGTTGCGTTTCTCCAAAAGAAACCTTTTTGCCTTTGGCTGCTGGATTTTTATTTTTCAGCACACCCTGCGGCCCCCTTAGTTAAAGTTTGAAGGCACTGCCCACATTCAATGTTAGCATGCTAAAATTTGCCAAATAGCGCGAAACACCAGGTTCAGCAACGGTCGATGTAATTAGTTTTGGACAAATTTGACAAATTTGACCTCATGATGGCGCTAGTTGTAAAGTCAGGGTGTCACCCAAGCTATTACAAATCTTATTGACGGGACGACAGTTGTTACATATTATATAAGTGGCAGACAAATACCATAAACAAAAAAAATAAATAAATACCACCCTTCTGCCTCTTCTTCCACATCCAGCTGCCCTTTTCTTCATGATTAAATAGCCGCATAGTTTAGATTCTGTGAAGTCTTGCCCCCAACGATTTGCTTCAAAATGAAATGCTTCACATCAGAAGAGTAATGGTCCCATTTCAGGGAGCTTCTTTTTCTTTAAATGTTATGTCCTTCTACAAAAATAAGCCCACCCTGATAGTGTATCCAGTGTTCAGCCATCTCCACTCTTCTGCACACAACTACCACCACTGTTAGGGTTTGGAGAGGAGCTGCTGGGTGCTGCTGCTGCAACTAATGTGTCACATCCACATGTTCCAGGTATCTGCTGTCCAGGCTGCAGGGCAGCTGACCTGTACACCGCTGGCTGTGCATGTCAGATCTCCAACTGCAGAAAATAATTTCAGCTGCCGGTTGGCTCGACCTGGGCGTTCATCAGTACCAGATCCAAACACGAAGCCATTAGCAAGTTGAAAATACAAAATTGCACAATGCCATAGCCAGTAGAGGAAATGCAGAAATGCTCTTAATGGATCATTAAATGCAGCAAAATCAAAACTTTGAAGTTCCATTATATTTTCTCAATACCTCGCTCACTTTACTTGATGTATTGTGTTTCATTGTCACACAATAATGCAGCTTTTGCCCTCTGTGAGCCTCCATACTGAGACGTGAGGTGATTGCAATTGGTGGGAGCTTCTGATGACGTGGGCAGCCTGAAGCAGAGGAAAATGCCTGCACCATACAGCCAGAAGTAGAAGAAAATGCCAACCTTGCATAAACCGCTGTGTCTACAAAAACTTAAACCAATTTTGTAAACAACCGGAGGCGTGGAGGATGGACTGGTTGGACAGGGAGGGCAAAGCGACGCCAATCGTTCGCTGTGGGGCCAGCAATCAGTTTCAAAAGTGCTTTTCAATAGTTAAGACAGATGAGAGTGGCTCTACTCTCTGAAACAAATATTTAATGTTTATATTTAGCTTACTTTACAGAGAACCAAGTGTGTGCAGTCATACCTCATGCAAAATGGCCCGTCGATGGCTGCAGCGCTTTCTCCACTCGTAGATTGTCTCTTTAAGCACATAAGGCAGCGTATCGATCACGTATATTGAGGTCGGTCACGGGCCAGCCATTAGTGAGCACGGGCTCAAGCTGAACATGAGGAGATGGGTGGGTGAGCATTAGCTACTGGCTTTTTAATAATAAAACCAGTGGGCTCTCATTTTTAACCACTCGTGGAGGGGCGTTGTTGATTGATTTCATTCTTCAGCTAGAAATATTGATAGGCTTCACGCTCCTTGTTGTGTAAAATCAATGACAGGAGTCATGAATAAGGAGGGATGGAGAACGAGATGGAGAGAAAGATGAAAAAGAGGTTTTGTTATGTACAGAAACCACTGGTGTTACACTGGACAGCAATACAATTCAAGGTGGGAGGGCTGGAGTGGCAGAGATGGTGTGATTTCCTCACACAATGGCCTGTGTCCTGTCCTTTCCTTGGCATTAGAAAAGGAAGAAAGGGGAGGAAAGGAAGGAGAGGAAAGGAGAGGACTGCAATGAAAAGAAAAGGGAAGGACCGAAGAGGAAAGGAAAGGAACAAAATGGAGAGGAAAGGAAAGGCAGCCAAAAATATAAAAATGAAACAAAAGGAGACGAAATGAAAAGAGATGAAGGGAAGGAAAAAGAAAAAGACAGGAATCAAATGAAAAGGATTGAAAGGAAGAATAGGGAAGGAAAAGATTAGAGAATATAGAATAGGAAAAGAAAAGAAGAAAGGCTGAGGGCCGAAAGGGGAGAAAAAAGGAGAGGAAAAAAAGATAGGAATAGGTCAGGAAAGGTAAGTGAAAAGAGGAGGGAGAAAAAGATAGGAAAGAAAAGTCAGAAAATATGAAAGAAACTAAGAGAAAGAGAGAAAGAAAGGAAAGGGAAGGAATTGGAATTTGTAACAAGGGCACTTGAAAACATCACTGGGGAGCATGAAACATAAAGAGTGCGGTCCGACAGACTGATTACTTGAGAGTGACCCCTCAGGCTTCACAGGCCGAGGTCCACTGCATGTTGTTCTCCCCGCAGACGGGGCTCCGCGGCTCTGATGACACAGCCAGCCGAGTCCCGCGGACCGAAGGGGGGCCCGCGGAGCGACGACGGGCCACGCCAGAGCTAATTACCCCTCCGAGACGCGAGGAGAATCACTCAGCTGTGTCTCTCACGCACATACACAGAGAGAGCACAGATTAATCCTATTCCCCCTCGTCTCTGGTGACAGAGACTTTCTAATGAATCAAGAGAGGTTTTTGAAGCATGTTGGAGATTTTACTTTCAAATGAAATTGAAGAGGGAGAGTGAAAGGCACATTTTTTTTTTCCCCTAGTCAATCAATGACAAAAGCTTATTTGGATTGACCCACCCCCGGAGTGATTTTGGTTGAAGATTCAAACACGCTGATGCGCTGACACATTCCATCATCTCATTTGTATGCCTGCTTTGCCGATGTTTGTCTGATTTGAAATCTGCGAGAGAGCTGAGGCGATCAATGCAGTTCACTGGTAACGGCACCTGCTACGACTCGGCTAAATAATTGGACCGACACTTTTCCTCTCCAGTGTGATGGAACATCGAGAGATGACAGACGTTCGCCTCGATAAGTGTCGCATTGGCACATCCACATGAATGATCCCGACCATCTGCAGCTATCTGCTGCCTTGATGTCTCAGCACTCAAGACAGTTGGAGGAACTGCTCCGGGGTTTTCGGGGTTCCCGAAAGTATAAGTCCTGTTCATTTTCTGTACGTGACTACCAGGAGCATGGACAAGGCCTGCATTGAAATTCAGGTGAATGAACAATACCAAAATGAATAACTGCATTAGAAAATATCTGGATCTTTTATGAATTGTCAAAGGTACAAAAAGTCAACAGGAAATCCCAAACTCTACCCCGACAAGAAACGTTTGACAACAAACATGTTAGTTCCCCGAAGACCAAAGATTACACATTTTTCAAATCTGATCAAAGGCTCAGCAGTTATTATAGGTTCACTTTTGAGCTTCAGGGTCAATTTTGGATGGATACAGAAACTATGGTGCAGTACTCCAGTTATGAATTTGCCATAGATATGATTTGCAGACTTGGGTTTCTTCCATTTCAATGGCGACTGAAGCTAAACCATCCAGCATCCCAAAGCGATGGGGAAAAAAGGTGAATGATCAGGAATAAGTCAAAAATTCTCCCTTTTTTTTTTACTGTAGTTACTTTCTGTAGTGTCTTCTTCTTTATTTGTTCAAAATTTAAAGTGTTAACCCATTGCACAATTTACAATCGGTGTTTAAAAAAAAACTTACAAAAGTAGTGTTAATGGAATGCCATCGTTTTGCCAATCCAATCCAATCTCCTAATCCAATACTCCTCCTTTAATTAGATGCCAAAATGACAGTTATGTGACACTGCAGTCAACAATGACACAAAAAGATGACGACTCATCACTTTGAAATCTCTATTCACTGCTCCTATAGAGTATTATTCTACTGTCGAGTGTCTATTATGTAATGGATTGTCAATGAGTGAATGGGGCAGCTTGTGAATCCAAGCCAGTGCCTTTTCTTGTTTCAAGTCTGAACATTGTTCTTTGTGGATTATTTGAACAGCAACTCTTAAATTGGAGCCCGACCCTTTTTAATAGAAAATAATCACAGTTCAGCACCAGACAACACCACCACTCACAGTGTGGATTAGATGGCTTGTCAGTTGCAAAACTGTTGGTGCAACATCTGTGAAGTTATGGGCCCCCAGGGGTGTGTGCCTAGAATGATGAGCACCGTGCGTGTCATCATCATGCTTTCTCCCGAGGCTCCCATGGGTGTCCTTCCCCAAAGGCAACACTCTCCCTGATGAGCCGGCAACAGAACAATAACCAGCTACATGACGGTTGTGACGGGATAGAGGCTTTACAGTGTTAACCGTGTGAGCCTGCCGCTCTTTATTTTAAGTCAGTGTTGAGTTTTCACAGTCTACTTTTCTGTATTCCCCATTGTGTGGGCTATCACTATTCATCTGTCATTTCAGGATGCTGGAAATGTCAATGACATGCAGCAGCTGGGGGGAAGGCTGTAGCGTGATACAGCTCAAAACTGGCACATCATGGGACACATCACAAATTGAACCCCACATTTACTCTGAGCTAGCAGCACATATGTGTGGATGTAGGGGGAGGGGCTCCGGCAGTTTCTCCATGATTTATTATAGCCTTTCAGAAAGTAAAATGTGTGTGTGTGGTGGTGGAGGTGGGGGGGTGCTGGACCTCTTTGATCTCTCCTCCTACAATCCCCACATAACTTCCTCTCAGCTCTATTTTTCTACAAATGTCTTTTCTACACAGCGACATTTCAGCCACATCAGCCCAAGCCAAGTGTGTTGATGTGTGTGTGTGTGTGTGTGTGTGTGTGTGTGTGTGTGTGTGTGTGTGTATCTTATCCAGAGCCCCAGTGGGCCATCTATCTGAGGCGGCCACGCCGTGGGAGGTAGTGTGCCTCCCTGACCACACAGGTGTGAATGGATTCCTGTCTTTATTTCATTTAACACTCAGGTCCCCCGGCGGAGACGCGGTTATAAAAAGAGACTAATAATAAAGAAGCTGACAGAAGGTGGGAACGATACTTCCTTTCCCGTGTCCGCTGCAATAAATGGGAGCGTGCTGTTAATGGCTAATGGCGCGAGACACCTGACAACGAGAAGGATTTCCAACGCACCTACAAATGGTTGCATCTCAACACTTATCCCCCCTCCCCCCCCTTCCCATTTCCGTTTCGATACACGCATGACTTACCACCTCCGTATTTCATTATTCCTCGAATGAGGCCGAGCCCGATCAAGCCTGCTGCGAGAGACGCTTAATTTTACATTTGGCCTTTTTTTTTATTAATAGCATACCTGAGAGTCATGAAGCTCGGGCATCTTAATTGAAAAACTAAAATATGATGTGCGTGCACATCCTGGGGCCTGTCCAAATCACGGCTAATGAGACCCTTGTAAAGCCAGGGAGCTTGAAATGGTCTGAGAGCCAGAGTGGGTTTCAGGTCAATTCCCGCCTCCTGATACCCTCCTCTTCACCTGTGTGTGGTGCCCTCTCCTGCAATTACACCCCCCTTGCCCAGTCATTTCTCTCCCAGCACTTTTTATTGCAAGACAAACAGCAATAAAGCCAAGGTAACCATGGATACATGACGGCCACATCACTTCTTTTTTTTTTTTTCCTTTCTCTTCCCAATGCTATTGAAACATCCCTCTTTTGAATTTAAGTGGTAGGAGTCTCTTATTTCTCCCTGGTTCCTCAAGGTTATGATTGATGTGTGGGAAGGAAACAATGCTGCGTGGGCTTTAACAGATTTTTTTTTTAAAAAGAAGAGAAAGCACCAAGGTGATGCCGGGGAAGTTAAGGAGGAAAACAGTGATTTTTAAGCCTTGACTTTTTACATTTCTTTTCAACAGAATGTGTAATCACAAGAGAAAGAAACAGCCGCGTTTCAGTCTGCCGCCCTGATTGACGGAACGTCTAATCTCGTGATGGAGCTAATGAACACATCAGCTAATTAGAAGCACAGGGAGTGTGCTTTTACGTGCACACACACACACACAACTAAAAATACCACACGCCCTTTAATCCTCCCAAACGCGGCCAGCTATCCGTCTTTGTTTCTCCCTCTATCTCCTCTGCACACCTATAGGTTATCATGTGTTTTCTCTGGTCCTCCTAGCTCACAGTAATTGTCATTGCCATGTCAACATTGCGGGTTGCTGTTGCCCAAACGGCGAGGGATTGAATCCCACGTCTCTAAAGGTAATTTGATATTTTTGGATTCCGCATTTTCACAGACTCTTGACACAAGCAGAGGAAAGGTGAAAGAAAAAAAGTGAGAAGAGGAGAGGGAGCGAGGAGGAGAGTAGGAGGCGCGGGAACAAAAGTGCGGGAGAGGAGGAACAAAATAAAATAAAAGAATATAAAAAGGTGAGGAGAATTGAGATAGGAAAGGTGAGAGGAAAAACAAAAAAGATGGTTTCCAGCCGGACAGCCTGAGAGGAGGGTCTACTGTATGATTGTCCCTGAGAAGGAATGTGACAGTGGCTGTAATAGATTCTCATCACACCTTCCTTGAGGTGACCTATCTGCAGGAGGAGGCCTCTTCACTAACGGCAGGTGAAAACGCAGAGGAGGAGGCCTTCGGAGGCACCACGCAGCTGTGACGACAATAACGCTCTCCGTCTTTGTCTGCGTTCCTGTTTTGAAGCGATTAATGAAGAAGAGGAAAAAATTATAACGACATGCAAAAGCAGTGTCGACTTTTATGGCAATTGCAGAGGTACAAGTGGGAACGATTCCCTCTTTCCTCACGTATAATGTCCCGCGCTATTATTGCCCCACAAACAAAAGGCGTTATTAAGGGAGCCGGAATCCAACAAGCTACAATGAACTGAAGTGTTAATTTTCTTTAATTTTTTTTTTCCACTCCACTGTTTGTGCTGTCGCCTGGAGAGTTGGAACGGCAAGAGATTTCATTATCCTATTGTATCGCCAGTGCAGCTAGCAACGGAGTCACCAGGCAACAAGGCGCCGCGCTCCCTGTTCTGGGTCTTGTTCTAAAGAGCCAAAGTGTTTGCCTCACGCTTTCACAGCAACAGTTTCTGTACGCATGCACGCAAACACGCACTCCTCCAAATCCCCCTTTTCAGTCTCTAAATCGGCTCTAATCCTTTTGGGTCCGACCAAAGTCCTCCAAACAAACGTAATGGACAATAATCAGCTCTGCAGCAGTCGGTGTGTTGGCTTGTTTTGTCATGCTCAGATGACCAAACACAATCTCCAGTCCCTGTGTGCCATGTAACCCCCCCCGTCCCACCACCCTGCTTGCTACTCTTTATTTGTCTCACTATCTTTTTGTTTCGGCGTGGATGTGTGTGTGTGTGTGTGTTGTGGGTTGGTCGAGACATGCTCGCAATCAGGCTGAGTGATGAGGAGTGCGTAATCACTGTGTTATTAAAAGTGCATCGCCAAATTAAGAGCAATCTACATGTTTGATTGAGACGCGAAAGCCAGTGAGGGCAAAATAGATCATTTAAAGGACAACTCAAGGTTATTACAACAGGTGCTATCTTCGTAGTTTTGGCACCAAAATCTATAAAGGGTTAACTTGAAATGTTGTTAACGATGTGATTGTACCGGAAAACTGTGCAGGTGCATTGCTACGTTTTAGTGAAAGTCAAATTCCAACGCAGAAAGTTGGTCTTCACTGGGATGGATGTTTAAAACAAAAAGATTGGGTAATAAATGCACTCTTTTCCTTTTTTTCCACTTGCAAATTCATCAGATTCGTCTGACTTCTTTTTCATTACCAATTAGGAATGTAATGGAACACAGAAGTCTCGGTTCGGTTTATATGCCGGTTTAGGAGTCGCGGTTCAAGTGTCAGAGACAGAAAATTATTTTGCTGGGCACTGAGGTGATGCGCAGCTTCGGTAAACTATTTTCATTATAAAATAAGGAACTTTTCAAACACTTTACCAACACTGAATAAACACTTTCCCAAAAGAAAACAGGTCACAATAGGCTATACAACTGATAGCATTTCTTATGCTATGAAACAGAAAATACCAAAATAAACAGAATAATTAAAAATCGAACTTGTGCATTGGGAGGAGTGTGCTTCGTGACCCCTGTGCTGTGACAGTTCGGCACAAATACACGGACTGTTGCCAATAGAAAGGAGAGTCAATGGTCTCCATGTCTTTATTTTCTATACCCCTCTCTTTTTGTCTCCTCTTCGTCCTTGGGTTTTTTTGCAAACGGTGGGGGCCTACGGCGGTACCCCAGCCGAGTGCAGGCCAAACAATAAAAGGTTCATCCAATTCAGTCTGGCATGTGGCCCTGCCTTTCCGAATGGAGAAGGTAACAGCACCTGGTATCTCTCGTGCCTCCATTACGCACTGCCAAGATTGGAGAAGATTGCTCTGCCAGAACAATAATGTGGACATCCACCATGAGCGTCCATCACCCCAACACCCCATCCTCTCTCTCTTTCAACCACTCGTCCAAATCAATCTGTGTGTGTGTGTGTGTGTGTGTTCATGGATTCTCCCTCCTCCCAGTCTGTCCTTTATGGAACAAGTCATCACAGGTCTTTATCTCTCTCGTACTCTCTGTCTCCCTACTACAGTATTGGCTTTCCTTATCGTGGCTGGACCAACTGCTTGCCCCCACATGCCCTACCCGTTTCACACCCTTACCGGCCCTATGTCTACATCCCCCACCTTCCCTTAGCCTCCACTGCAAAAAGAAATCGTACCTATGTCCAACGGTCCTGCTTAAGATTGCTCGGAAATTGTTTACAATTCTATATGCATGTGTTGTGCCTTATTACTTGAAATGTGATGGCATGTATGACCGAATTAGATGGAATGGCCAAGTTTATTAGATTCAGTTATGGAGGTAAGGTCATTTGTATGGTGTTTGTCAGTAGAGCTCAAATTTGGGGAATTTTGGCACGCAAAATCCCACCATTGACCAATTGCATCCTGCCTTGACAGGGCTGACCTTCGACACAATGGAGGGCACCACAGAGTCCATAATGGGGGACGTTATCTAATTTGTGTCTCATGACAAGCAAGTCGTCACTACGCCCCCAAGCTTCCAGAATCACCTATTTCACAAAGGAATATCAATGTACCTACTTAAAGTGGGTGAGTACGGAGCATACAATGTGTTTAACAGGTGGATGACCCACTGGTTTGTGGACTGCTGTTTTGAAGCCTTGCGTTTGGCTGCCGCCATCTTGGTTTTTGGCAGCCGTCAACTTGGCTTTTTTTTGCAACCAGAAGTAACACAAGAGACCTCATAGCATTCACTAAATGAACATCATACGGTATTGAAGAAGACTTGAAACTAGCAATTGAAACCATAAACTTGTGTTTACAATGTTTCCCGAGGTAATAAATCAAGAGAGAAAGAGGGTCATTTTCTCAAATATTTATAATTGACTTATTTTTGCTACCAGAGGAGTAGCACCCTGATGGCCACTAGAAAGATTGCAGGTTCAAGACACTTACATTGGCAACACTGTTCAGACCCATAGGTTGCTGCCTGGTACAGAGCCTTGCAGTCATTATTAACCCAAAGCCATGGCAGCTTTTATACTTTTTTCAGGAGGTGCACATCAGCTCAGTAAGACACCACATGTAGGCACCACTACACAATAACACAGACGTGTAAATGTAGGCCGAACTCCAAAAATGCCCAGCCACATTCCAGAGGCTTCTGCACATGCAAGATTAGGTCCGCAGCTTCACCGCTATCAGTCCTACGTCCAGGCTACATTTTCACCCTGCGTTCTCCCGACAGTGCCACGCGCTACAGACCCACACACCTCTCGACCCTCTTTCCCTGCCTTGAAGACCACCCACCAACCAGCACTCCCCCCCCCCCCCCCCCCTCTGTTTATGTGTCATGCTTCAGATAAGATGTTGCTGGGCAGATTGGTTGGCGAGCTGCAAGGCATGACTGGAGCCTGTTTGGTTTGCTGTGCGGCCAGCGAGGTGTAATGCAGGGTGACACTCACGCATGGGAAGAGGATGTGATGTTTTATGACTCTGCCCTGCGCGGGAATCAGCTGAAGGATTTCATTAAGCACTGCTCGGTGGAGTGTGTCTTTCTTTGAGCATGTTGCGGCGGGGTTCAGTTTGATATATTTCAAAGCAAGGGAGGTAAAAACTAAAAATAATTGTAAAAACCTAACTCATTGACAAAGGAAAAGATTGTGCACCCATGTCTACAGATACCAGTGTGACAGATGCATAGACACATTTAACCTGTGAATATAAATCCTTTATTATGGAGTAATATTGACTATATCCAAACCCACCAGTGGTAAGCTGTCCACCGCGCTGGGTCATTATATTAACAGTAAAATGCAGCGGAGGCGATAATGCAGTGCAAATTACAGCACACTTGGTTTCCTGCACTGCCACTAATGGCTGTGAGTACAGTCTTTTCATTGCACAGTAAAGTTTAATGGCATTATTAAATGGGGCGCAATATACATCAACGCACGCATGTGATGTAAGAGTGGATCTATTTGCACGGGCAAAGTAAACAATGTGTTTAATGGATTATTGGCGCGCCGAGGGGATGATCAACAGGTCCGTCAATGAGACGAGGAGGTCCAGCATTGTATCTCTAAAAGGTTCAATGCTAGCAATCACTAATTAGAACACATGGACGCCAGGAAATACTGTCAGGGGAACAGATAGTAATTGTGTAATGGAAAATCTAGACAGGCTTATCAGCGTATCGGGAAAGGATCAATGGTTAAGTAACTCTGTGTTATTCAAATGAATAATTAAATTATCTATGAAACTTTATTGGAAGAAAAAAAATACTGACTTTGTTGGATTTCTTGCAGCCGCAAGGCATAGAAATGCACCCGGCTTTAATCCCAGGATCAAAAAGTTCTGCAGTCTGGAAAAGATATTGAGCCGAATCCTTTAAAAGGCCAGAGATTGAGAGAGTTCATCCACTAAAAAGGACAGTGCGAGTTCTTGTAGAAAATGGAAACGGCGTGATGACTCAAAGGATGACTCAACGCCTCGGATGAGACACAAAGGTTCAGAGACAGTTCACTCACTGACACCCAATAATCAATGTGCTTCAGCTCGACAGCGTCAGATGAGTTTCTGGGCCGGTGCGCACGAGGCCCACGTCGTCAATAAAAACAACTTTACTCGGTCCACACAAGTCCTGTCACAGGTCAATAAAGAACAGTGCCTCAAAGGTTGCTGCATCGGCAATCATTTAATGTTTAATGTTTAATGTTATGCACTATCCACCTAATTCCTTGTATGTGCAACATACTTTGACAATAAAACGGTTCTGATTCACAGAAATGCTACGTCTCAGGAGTGCAGGCAGTTATTGCAAGATTTCACTCCAATACAAAAACAAAATAGGAAATGCCTTATACAAATGCATTTTGTCAAGTTGCTTTTTAATTTGTTCCGTCTTTGCACAAAAACGGATATTTATGTGCAATTTGGCCCCTCTTGATATTTTTCCGACGTTTTCTAATCTCGTTCTGGAAGGAGTTAGCGAGGAGGGCGCAGGGAGCCAATGAAGCATTAACGCAACTTGTCAGTGTAAATGTAGCTCATCGTCAATGGGTAAAAAGATTCTTTGGAAATTAAGCTGAATCCTTTCCAATTTTTTCCCCGACGACAAAGTGGGAGAAGGGGGGGAAGTTTATTTTTTTTGCATTTTATTGTCTTAAAAGCAGTGCGGGGCATCGCAACCAAACACTTCGCTGAATACATCCCATCCTTCACACACACACACACACACACACACACACACACACACACACACACACACACACACACACACACACACACACACACACACACACACACACACACACACACACACACACACACACACACACACACACACAGGAACCTGTGGGTGCTTTACAGTGAAACCGACAACTGTATCCTGAAGGCTCTTCTGCGGCTTAGAGACATTCCATTATGTACCGGCACACCCACGTACAATATTTCACGCCGACAGTGTAGTGACTACTGTATGTTTTTACACAATTGACCTTGACTTCAAATACCATCGTGTATGTGTGTGTGTGTGTGTGTGTGTGTGTGTGTGTGTGTGCTGACGGTGCTGCCTGTCAGAGAGTGACTTGACTGTTGAGTTGTGTTTTTACAGGCTTCGCGAGATTTACATGCTCAGCAGCCGGGAGACTTAAAGACAAGAGAGAGATAGAGAGGGGAGGGGTGGGCGAGTTACTTATCATTTGATGCTGCCTCTCTTGCATAATCCCACGCTTTCAAATGGAGGGGAGTCTGCTGATGAAGCCGCGGCGCAGAACAATTGAAGGCAGAGGGAGGAAGGGAGAGAGGGAGAAAGAGGAAGAGGAGAGCCTGCCCTCTTCTTGTGGTGTATCAATGTAAATTCCTGACAAGGCACGCCTCCCCTCTTTTTCACCAAGTTTGTGTTTTCCAGGCCTGCATTTTGACTGCATCAGCGTTCCGATGAAAGACTGTGATGCCCCAAAGCTCTGTTTGACTCCCTCAAGAAACAGTCAGCAGTTGTCTCGTTTGTTAATGCGTAACTTCTGCCGTGCACCTGTAGGGAAACTCGCGGGATAGGAATTAAGTTCTCAACCTCACAGCGCAGGAAAGCGAATTCTTCACCTCTATCAAACTAGTTTCAAAGCGTGGCAGAGATAGGGGGGGAATCTTAAAAGTTCAAAACAATTTTGGATCAGAAAAGTAGGCTGTCTGTTACTCCCACTGAACTCATTCATCTTCAGCTTTCCTCCCTTCAATCCTTTTTCTGCTTCCCTTGATCCTCTGGGCCCCGGCCTGAGCACCAGAATCCTTTGGATCAGGTACAGAATCATCCGAGGCATGCAATGCACTTCAGGCTCCGCTCTGTTACACCCAGACTCCACCTGGAAAACATTAACATCTCAAAACCTGCACAACTTCAGAACTGTTCTCCCTGGTCTGGAAGTATCGAAACAGCCTCAGGCTCTTCCATTCTTCTGCTGTGTGTGTGTGTGTGTGTGCGTGTGCCTGTCGGTGTGCGTAGCTTGAAAGCATTTTCCATTTGCAAATTACTCCTGTGGAAATGGGTGCTGACCAGCTGGTGCCTTATGTTTGTCGTGGCCTTGGCTCGTTACAGGATGAACAGCAGGAAACCCTGGCAAGTGTTTGCTGTTTTACATTACCAAACCACCACGGGGAGGCAAAATTCTTCTCGGTATTTTGTACCGGTTATTTACACACTGTTTACGAGCGCACGCATATGAGGGTGCGATTCAAAAGGAGGTGTGACGGTGCATTTTTATTAAATTCTTCTCCTTATTCTAGTTACCATTGAGATTGGAAGTTAAGTGAATGGGCGACAATGATGACTAAAGCAGCCAGGTTTGTTTATGAAGATCTCCTGTTGCGGAACTGCTCGCGGTGACTTTATTAGTCCGTGCACAGCAGGTTAGGAAACCTTTTCATTGCTAAAGGTCATCATATCCTGTTCAACTGACCTATGCTTTTGTCATGTACAACAACAACAAAGCCATGCAATGAGTTAATCTCCCTACAATATTAGATCTGCTGACCAAATAAAAGGCAAATGTGTCTAAATCTTGTTGTGGAAATCAATTATTTATGGGAGAATAACACGGCTAACAAAGTTCAGCTGACTCACTAACAAACACACTGCATCGCTGGTGGAAAACCTCTAATACGCTGCAGCTCTGATCACATGGCTTTGAGAGCAATTAGTGAACAGTAACAAATGGGAACATAGTTGTGAAACTAAACTCCAACCTCAGAGTTTCAGTTACAAGTTGCAGTGATGAGAGCTCAACACGGCGAGACTCTCTTTTGTCACTGGCACAGATATACAGTATATCTAATATTTATCACTATAGTGGAAGAAATGCCTTTGGTTTGAGAGGTGACACTTTGCGCTGTGATTGGCCATTTGGGGAGAAGAAAGGAGAGAAGACACAACACTATAGAGACGTGAAATCCCTCACCTTTCATTGTCCCCCATGGGACCTTATTTTGGTAAAAAATGTAGAGTAGTCTATGGTGAAAGACATATTTTTTTGATCCCATCTGAATTGTGCCATGAATTACACATATGATGTTTGGCAATTTAAAAGTCAATTTTGCAAGTCAAGAAAGTCACCGTTTATCGTAGATTTTTCGTTGTATCAATTTTGCGTAAAACCGATCAGTGAACTACTTCTCTCGTCTCGCACAATGTGTGTCACGAAAACGGCCATTACCTAGGCTTACTGGCTATCTAGCTAGCTAGCTACCTCAGTTATGTTCCACGCACAAAACGGGATCAAATTACTATTTGTTTCTCGCCACTTCTGTGAAAGTCTTGCAGGAGAGACGAATGGACGCCCTTATCCCAAAATGTTAAACATATTGCATCCCGATGTGCCCGATTATAACAACTGTAACACTTTAGATATCTGACAACACATCTGTTCAAGTACAACTCTGCACCGACCCTAAAATTGTATTTCTACTACAACATTTATTGGTAAGTCTGTGATGAAGTAAACACAGCCACAGTTTTTCATGGATGATCAATACAATATATATAAACCCTCTCAAGAACGCTTCCTCTCTTTACAAAGCACCCACTAACTGGTAGCCACCAGCACTTAACGCTGAAACTGCAAATCTGACTGTGCTCATCACTGCATTAAATATGCAATGAGAGACATCCGCTGGGACTCGTACTGTCTCCCTAATGATGTGATTGAACAAACTAGGGCAGAGAACGCTGCCGCCTGTCTGTTTTGAAGTTCGGCTAGCAGCCCATGAAATCAAACTTCCGTGCACTCACCACTCACCACTTGGCAAGAGATTGACATATCGAAGGATGAGGCAGTGCCCTGATAAGCGAAGCTGGCATTTGTTTGAGCATTCGCCCATTGCCTCCCAATCGCTGAATTAAACGCTGGCTGGGAATCGACTCGAGGCAATCCACAAACAGAGACCAGCCTCCCACCTGTTCCCTCCAATGAATTAATGCATGTTAAAAAAATATTTTTTCAAAAGAATGCAAATCAAAGGGACTGTCTCCCAACGAAATGATGTTATCAAAGGATGAAGACAATGCAGTAGCTGAAAGGAACTGGGAAAAAATGTTGTTTGTGGTTCTTCAGCATGAAAAACAGAGTAAAACAGAATGATTGCACTGGAAGATCAGCCCTTTCTCCTTCAGATGAAAGACTCATACCTGTTTTATCACAAACGCACACAAACACATTTGGCTTTGCACTCTGCCTTCACAGTCCAAATGTATATCAAACACCCCTCCGCTTTGCTGCAATTTCTTTCACATGATTTTCAGCTCTCTCTCGCTTTCATTTCGCTTCCCCTTTCCTTTCATTCCATCTCTCTGCATGCCGGGGAAATGAAAACAGAGATGGAACCCCGGTGATTGAATTGTTCTTTATTCATGCCGTCGTCCTGTGTAAATACGGAGCCGTCAAGTGTAAACTGAATTCCGCAGCTGGCCCGTCACAGAGAGCTCGCGTCGGGAGGTGGGATACCACTGGGATGCCACACAATCCCACACTCATTCCCGTCACATTTTCCTGCCATTCAAACCCAAACACACCTCCTGTAAACAGTCCTAAACAGGAACAGGATCTCATAAAAAAAAGTTATTGTGGTCCTTATTTTTTTTACCGCCTTCAACCTTTTGACTGAAACCAAGGTCTATGTAATGTGGGTTATGTTTTAACACTATTATACATTATTTAGCTTGTTTCTGGGTTCCCAGGTTTTTTCGCATTATAGACGGGTGCAAATATAGATCTAGGTTAAATGCTGAAAGAAGTAATCAGTATTGCATATGTTAATTACAGATGTGAAGATAGCAAACAGTTCCTTCATAATGACCTCCCCTGGGCCCCTGCATGGTTATCCAGCAGTGTGCTAATGGGGTTACTCCCAGTCCTCTGTGGATTTACTACCACTGTGTATGAAACCACATAAGCATTATCAGAGTAAACACCGAACATTTACATATTCATCATGACAAACATGACCTAAAATAGTACTATAACAACACTGAGATGAAAGTTTTAACATCCTTGAACATCAGAGAGTTTATAAAGAGACAGAGAAAGAGTCGAGAGGACCATTGTTGCACATACAATGGTATCATTTCATTATGTGCAGCGAGTAAGCCAGCCAGACCTCTACTGTTACAGTAAAGTAAACTAAACCCACCAGCTAAAAGGAAACATCGCTATAAAGAAGAGTCCAAACAACCATTCCAGATTACAGGCCACGTTGCAGGTTAATGGTTGACCTACAGTGCTTGCTTTATTACAATTCCAGTACTTAAAAAGGAATGCCAAAATAACAAAATAATGATGCTGATTAGTAAAAAAGTCTGAATTCATGCTTTGTTAGGTTTGTCCACAAAGCACTTTTAAAACGTTTGTTTTCTGAATGGCGTTTGGATCGATAGGTTCTAGGCTATTCAACACTCAAAATAACGCCATCCAGGCATAAATACAGCAGCGACATTATTGTTTATACCATAGATGGTCTATAGTTTATAGATATAGTTTCATCCGGTCTCTACAAATATGAAGTACTCTGCTACTGTACCGGGTGCCCACAGACGATTCATCAATGTCAGAACAACAACGCTGAATTTGCGTCGCATCTTTCACATCATTAGCATCATTCACATCACATGGCTCTATTGTATCTTTGCATCGACTTAGTATGTAATCCTGCAGCGGGAAAAGTTTGGCGAGAATACACCAGAAGAGCTGGGAGTTGGGTGATAAATCACTGTGGTTTCATCAATACGACTGACCCTTTTTATTTGCTGCACAACCAGCTCTTCAGGACATTCAGAGGCCTACACGTCTACAATTCAGCTCCTCCTGCTGACCTCCGCGCTCCTCCCTTTGTTCTCTCTACATGGGGAAAGCTATCTTGACAGTAGGAGATAAGCATCGACCAGACACTCCGAAACACAAGAAAGAAGTAAGGGAGTGCAAGGTTCTTTTTTTTTGCAGCACACATTCTTACCTTGCAGCCATGTCTTGTTTGAACCTTGGGGAGGTGGCAGGATCTCATGTTTCCCCAGCTCTTGTCGCGTAGCCTCACCGCTACACCGTCTGCTGCTGTCATCCCACTGTACACCCGGTTGTTAAGAACAGCATGCAATGTGCAGTGGGACTGCTTAGCATCTTTCAGGTCGAGGTTTGTGCTGCTATAAACAAGAGAAGGAGGAGAGTGAGCCAGCAGCAGTCAGGTGTAGGATCTGCTTTTCCCTGCTCATTTCATGCCACATTCTTTTCCTCAGGCCTCCTCCTCTCGCTCACCCTCTCTACTGATGAAACAAGACTCCAGCCTGATGTCTATCACGATCCTCATTACACCTCTGTTGTCCTTTTCCCCCAGACCCACATAAGAGATCCTCTGTCTCAGGTGGTCCTTGTCTCCCTCGCTCACCCCCTCCATTCCTTTGTACCATCTCCATTTTTCACAGAGAGCCTATCCTGTAAAGAGAACAGGCAGCTCACATGAATTTAAAAAGGTCAAGCTTCGAGTTTGATACCAGAATTTTGACTTGTTACATATCGAATTGTAGCAAATACAGCACAGCTGGGTTGTGATGACATTTGGGTGTCTGTGGTGGTAGCAGCAGCGGTGGATAGAGGGATCTTTCTGGAGGAATAGAAGAAATCTCCAGTTGTAGCCAAGATAGCTGAAGAATAAAAGCTAGATTTATAAGACACCAAAGTGTTCAATGCAAGAGAAGAACAAACACAAATGGCAAATCCCACACAACTTAATCCTCAAAGATGTTCTTCAAACTTGACGGAATCGCTGCAATCGAGGGCGCGCTCTCTGCGGCAATCAAAGTCCTCTTACCCAGAAGTTTGAATGGTTTGTGATGATGATTAGTTGACCATGATGCGGAGCCGAGGAGTGGATGCAGATGTGGCTAATTCCGACGGTGCTTGGAATGCTGATTGTGTGGCAGAGTGCTAGCAGCCAATCAATACCGTTAGCATTGCTAGCCCTCGTTTCTGCGCCCGAGAGCTCGGCACCTGTGACTGCAGCCCAGTGCTAATTTGGGCTCGATTATCATCAGAGCTCATCTGTTTCCTTCCATCCCCCAAACAAGTGTACAGCAGTGAGCAGTGTACTGTACACGGCAGGGACAATTACTCAAGTGTGGGAACCTTTTTACAAATGTAGTATTTGGTAAAAGTCTAATATATCTTAGTAGTACAGAGTTTTGTGAAGAGACACCCGACTTGCTAAACTTGGTGCAGTAACAAATACACAAGATGAGTAATATTTAATGAAATGTTGCCACTCTCTCAAATCCATGTGATGTGTCAAGGTGATATCTGGAAACTTGAGGCTGCAACACTTTGAATATTTCATTTCCACAACATGTTGTTCTACTCATACACATGCAAGGTTACCATTAATGGCATTGTTATCAACTGATTCGTGTTTTGAATTTGTAAAAAAAAGGCACGGGAATATCATTTAGATAGCAAAGCAAATACCTCCATATCACGTACACAGGTCTGCACAATAATGTATGGCGATGACAAGTTGCCTATGAGAAGACGGTGCTCGCGGCTATCATTCGCCAGCCTTTGTTTTCCCGTCGTTTGAAGCAGGAGACGAGCCGGGGAATGACTCCATTAATGCAGAACCTATTTCTTCCAAATCAAAAGAAACACCCCAACCAGTGTAATGACAACCTCTTCCCTCCTTGCCTCTGGTGCTTTCCTTTTACTCATCACAGGAAGCAAGGACATGAAGGTTGGGGTGTACAGTGGAGTGTTGTGAGAAGTCAAGGTGCATGTGTGTGGTGACGTTTCCTGTGATTGTCAGTGCAGAAGGAATTACTTACAGTGTTGTGCACCGGGTTGGTCACATGATGACCGTAGATTATAAGACCACAATATTTAGCTTTCTGTTTTCTGCAATCTTTGCCATCATGTATTTCCAAAATAGATTCACTATTGCTAGTGTTTTGGTGTATAAAATGTTAAGTACAAATGCTTTCTCCGCTTATTTCCCACGGCCTTGCTTGTGTTTAGGTACCTTTGTATGCTTTAATATGTGATTCTTAAGCTTATTTTTTCTGACATTGGGAGGGCTACTCAACAGGCCTTCAGAAGTCATTTAGATTTCTCTTGCTAGATCCAGCATGACTTTCTGTCTACTTCGAGCTGTTCATTTTTAAGACTGCTGTTGTATTTTTCTTGGTATTAAACAAGGTAAATAAAACCGTACCGTTTTAACCGTATTTTTGACCAAAATTACTGACCGTATATTAATTATGTATTATTTTAAATGCATAGTATGTATTTTCTTAGGGGTCTCTTAACAGAATGGTGCACAAATGAGTCCTAAAACCGCGAGCCACGCTGCCGTTGACGTTTGCTCAGATCTTTTCTCTGATAACTTCAGATCCAGACGTCGGATGACTAAAATCCTTCAACAAGTTAGAATATTGGAGTTAAAAACAACCAAGATCTAAAAAGATAAAAGATTTTTGGCATAATGTAAATACACAACTCAACAAAATATACAACATAGGCCTAGATGTTTCTTTGACATTTAAATGTGGAATTGTCACATATTTAAACCTTAAAGAAGGGCCCCATGACATGAACTGAAAGTCATGTGCTATTTAATTCTACCAAGCATTAAGTGTCTCTTTGCAGATGGTCACCTGTTGAGGGAGCCTGTGCCCAAACCACTGATGGTTAGCCACAGTGGCTGGAGTCCTAATTAAGCCATGGTGGAAATATCGTTAGCCAGCCTCATAATGATGCTAATTGTTTGCTTCGAACCAGGAAAAGTGCATCATGGGCGTAATGGGATAATAAGACGCTCTAATGCCACCCCCAATGGGATTGCACCTGCTTATTACACACTGAAAGCTATATTTAGTCACTGTAGGTACTAATATGAATCAACTACATGTGTTTTGGATGTTTGCGTCATTCCTGCTCCAGTGAATTTATGTTCAGGATATGTGTGCATGGGCTTTGTCTAAAGAGGAGGGGGGGAGAAGAGAGAGGTTGTGGAGGAGGGTAGGGCGGTGTTGCCTTTCATATTCTCAGCGTGAATCCTGCAGAAAGTCATTACCCGCAACAATAGAATTTCTGCTCCATTTGCCTGGCATATTTTTTCCATCTGGCCTGCGAAGTACGCCACCCTCAGTCTGGAGTCTAAAGAAGTGCCCCTTCAACTTCATACTATAAGGCCAACCGAAGGCATCAACCCCTCCTGTCATAACTGCCATAAAGGTCTGCAGGACCAGGGATTTCAAAATAGAGGCTTCTTGGTTTGACGTCTTATCCAATGCATCTCAAAAACATTCATATTCAGTCTTGCGTGGTTGGAAGCCATTGGTGGCATCTTGTCCATGCTGCAGTCTGGAGCTTGTCATTAAAGGGAACATTCTTTTTCTCTACCTATCCGAGTTAGGTATGAAGTGTGAAAAACGACAGCAGTTGTCACTGATGTTCTCTGTGTCTCTGTCGTGGACTTTTCGCATCCCAGTGATGCACTTGGTATGAGGTAGAACTACAGAGTGCTACCCTCAGCTTTGGCAGCTGTGGGGCGAAATGTTGCTCAAAAACGTCCTTGTTGTCATCGCCTGTGTTATGTTTCCAACAGCGACAGGGAAATCCCACCATCCAGAATCTGAGCAGAGAATATTTCTGCTGTAATGAATGTCAGCGTAGGCAGTTTTTGTTGGACGCCGTCGCTGACGATAACCCAGAGAATGAGAGCCGTGTGAGCAATACTATGCATGAGAGGCTTCCTCCTCACTGGGAAAGTGGTGAGCTGGAGACCTTCTTCAGGATCCCAGAGATAAACTGGAACAGACAACTGAGACCAGAAGGCTGATTTTGGGGCGTTATAGACTTTTTTTTATAGCATTTATAGCGGCTTTTTTTTTTTAATTTAATGGTCTGCCTCTGAAAAAGGAGCGAGAACCAGCAACGAGCCGCTGCTGCGGGGTAGCTAGTCCACGGGCAGCCAGATGGCGGAGAGATACAGCGGGGGGGGAAAACAGCGTGTACAGCAAGCATATTTTCACATCTGACTTGGGGAATTAAGGATTTGTTTTGATCAAACATGTGTTGCTGATTGTTGGAAAGACTAACCAAGACATGTTCATATTTTGTGTCTGTACAGTTTAAATGAGGTGTGTTTTGTCAATCGACAAGGCAATTACGCCTGTAATAGTTCGGTGTGAAAATTCAGAGGGTGTATGGTTGAAATTTTACAGTATGGGTGTAAGAATATTTTCCGCATTCACATTTAGTGAGTATATTTTGAGTATTTGTGAGAAGTAGAAAAACAGCAACTTGCGCGAAATGCATCCTGGTACATGTAGGCACAGCTCATCATGTACATGTAGATCAATATAGCACATACTTTTCTTTAGTGGCCTACATTCACCTATCAGCACTGACTGGACACTCACATAAAAGGTGGCACATTTTTCCTTTAAGATCTGAAACAATGCAGTGTATAACTCATGTGGAACAGAAGCTTTCTATGGAACCCGGTGAAGACCTGAAAATAATTTTCCAGTTGTGTCTGGACACTGTAATCATGTCTCATTGCTCTCCAACAATCAAACAGCTCTGGGAAAACTGAGACGCGATAATGGATCCAAACAAAACACTTGGCAAACTACTGTAAAGGCCCAGCATATAAGGAACTATCCTGAAGGGGTAGGAGAGCTCTCATTTTTCCCTCCAGCTCTCTTTCCAAGCCTTGCTTTGCTTTCCACTCCCGTCTCTTATTAGCAGTGAATGAGAGTGGGAGGAAGAAGGAATGCTTTCTGGCACGGGGGTCCTTTTGTTGTCTTGGTGACTGCTGCTCAGCCATCTCGGAAAAACTCAGGGGCCCTGATACATCATCACCGTGGCTCCCCAGGCATTCGCAGCGAGGCTCAGATCTGATTCTCTATCGAGCGTCATCCCGTTCCACAAACACAACCCCGGAACTACCAACCACAGTCGCCATTTACTCCAGAAAATCTGCTTCCTGGCAATCATCCAGCACCTTAACGTTCACCGGAGATGTTCCCGTGCTGCTGCACGCATGTCCCCCCGTTCATGCAGTTATTTAAGTAAAGACTGTTTTTCTGTATGGCCTTTGAAGTGCCCGTTCCGTATGTTTTGTATACGCGTTTTCCTGCAGGACAAAGCCTCCTTTTAATTTCTGCGGCTGTGTGCAATTTTGGCGGACAGCCGTCGGATTTACATAGCGAAGTGGCCCACCTGCTCTGTGTTTGTCGAGCGGAGAGAGACGGATACAGTGTCTTTACTTAAGATTGTAGATTTGATTGGAAGATTACTAATTCATCCTTACAAAGCATGGGTTACTAGAGTGCTTCATGTTTTTGGATTTATAAAGATCTTGAGTTTCCATTCCCTTGCTGATGTAAGTAGATAGCCTTGTGTAAATAAAGCTATCTGTAAAAGCTACAGTAGACCTCTATGGATAATGATTCAAGGAAGCACAAGACAAACATTGTAATAAGTTCCCAATAAACATGCTTTATGTCATGGAAAGGTCTCCATTAACTCTGGAATGCACAACTTGCTTCCCCAGCCCTCCGCTCCCCGGCTTTGAAAACCTTGTTATTACTCCAAATGCGAGATCTTTATTCATTGTTTTTTCTTCGTAATTCCTGTTAGCATTTCCTGCTGAGAACAAACACCAACGCAGTCTCACATGTGTGCACGCTTAAACACACAGAGAGCTTCTCTGGCTTTATGAAACGTTTCCCAGGAGGCTCAGTGACTGAGGAAGTGTCATGTAGATCATTTTCTCATTTCTTCTTTTGATGAAAGCTTGTTTGGAGAACCCCCCCCCGCCACCACCACCGTCTGAACGCACAAACTAAAGCGACTGCAGTGAACGAAGACGCTCAATGGGTTATCATAGCTGTCAAGGCGATATTACATTCCCTGAATTGTTTCTTGGACCATTGTTAAATTGAATTACACTGCAACTGAATGTTGCATCATCTGCATACAAATACGTTTTTAGATTATGCAGGATTTAATAACCAAACTATTTCTCACTATTAACGTTTGAGAACAAAAGGCTACAGTTGTCATCACTGAAGCGGCGTATTGCACCTCGAACTTGGTTTGAACTATATTCAAAGTCGAAGTATCGAAATAATCTCCTCCACTGTAAGCTGACCTATTCTCAGTAGGACGTGGAAACCAATTCCGTCCTGCTTCCTGGATATGTGACGTGACTCCAGTCTGGCAGGGGTGGACAGGAGTGAACGGCGCGATAACGAAGTCCAGACCCGGTCGCCCACTGTCCGTCGTCAGAGAGCCAGACGTGTGACAGATCATAAAAGTTAACAGGCGGCTCCTTTTTCTCTTTTTTTTTTGACATACAGAGGCACAAACACAACTGCTGGACAGAGATAGCCGGTAAGGCAATCACCACGAGGGACAGCACGGGGGAGGGAGTGGGGGAGAGATGAGGGAGGTGCAGGATGGGAAGATGAGCCGAATAGCCTGCCTATGAAGAAGTACTGTTATCTGACATTTGACTTTAATAGAAGCCAAATGACTACTGGTTTGTGCTATTTGATAACTAAAGACAACCATATTTTCCATTTGAAACATACATGCAGTAGATCTGCAACTATGGCTACAGACTGGAATCGCCACTTTGGTTGTAAACCAAAGAACAGAGCAGATTGAGATTGAGCCGATGATGGCACTAGATAAGACATCAGCGAGTTAAAAAAGTTAGTAGGTTTCAACTTCTGGGGATCACGTACAGTAATTCTGCAAAAAAATATCAATAATTATTCAAGATATTTCAGTCCGGACCAAAGTGGAGGTCCAACCAATAGACATTGCCATCTCCACGCCGCTAGCTCGATGAATAAAAAGTACAGACACCTGTTAACTGTAAACCAACTGCGAGGAGAAATGAGTAGTATCGACCGCTCAGCAGCAAGAAGGTTTTTAACATTCATTGCGGCAGCCAACGGCACCGTCTCCCAGATATAATTTAAAGATATCCATCAGCCGCGTCTTCTCTGCCCCGGCCCTCTGAGCTGCTCTCCAGGATGACCAGCAGGCCACGACCGTGGCCATCTCTGCTCCGCCTGATAACCTCTCACAAAAAGCCGGACCCCAGCGTCACCGCTGGCCAAAGCATGGCAGTGTTTGGAGCACATTTTCTGCTTGGATGGATCCAATGTTTTCACAATTCTATTGACTCTGCTGCTGATCTCAGTAAGGAGGGGAAAAAATAAATAAAAAATAAGGTGGCAGAGGGGAGATGTATAAAACCTGCTTTCAGTGATGGAAGGGGGAGATTGTGAGGACTGGTGAAGTGGGTGGGTTTGGGCTCCAGGGTGTACAACCTGTGCTTGTGCCTTTGTCCCTTTACACCGCTGAAATGTCAAATCTGCCCTTTTCGCTCGGTTCAAATGCTATTATTTTTATCACATACTGTACAGTACGGCACAAGCTCCACTCGGTTGTCTGTCACTCACCTCCCTCAATCTCATTCAATCACATTTTTTCTTATCGAGCTCCTGGCTTCAGGAACATCCAATTTTTTATATCTTATAATTTCCGTCTGTCTTTTTTTCCCCTTTCCATGCTGATGGACAATTAAGTCTGAGTATAATGTGTTCACTCTGATAAACATGATTTTAATAATCTCCTCACATTGTTTAGGTTTGAAATGATCAGTCCTTAAAGATGTTTATACCATACGTGTTTTGTCTGCACACACATGTTAATCGAGTATAAAAAAGAAAAGAAAAAAGCTGGGCTACTGGTAAGTAATGGGCTTATGCTACTTTTTGGCCAGTGTGCATAACGTAATGTTGCCGAAGTTGCGATACTAAGTGTGGCCTCTCAGCCCAGCACTGTTCCTGGGGGCCTGGACACACTAGCTAGCTATTCTTTTTTTACCTGTCAGCTCGGTTGCTAACTGAGCTGACAGGTTTATTTAAGGGAGGTACTAGTTCCATCGACTCCTGTCTCCGTAATAATCGAGAAACCATGTTTCTTTTGTGGAGCAATTTATGCTTCCCCATTGGGCGTTAACTAAAAATGGATTGTAAAAAATAGTTTGTAAGCCAAGATAGCTCATTCTGTTTTGGACTCTGTTGCCTTTTCAAGGTTTGTTATTGGTCAACAGCGCCAGTTCACTTGTCAAAGTTGAACAGGAAGGCACAAGGGTTGCGTGGATTTGCTTCGCCCTCGCAAGGGAATTTGATTTCGCCGCAAACTTTATCCATAAATGCTGTCGTGACTGTGCCTTGGTTTTAATATGACAACATTAACGTTGACATTCCCACAAAATCGTTGCTCGCAATGTCACTGGTGCGCTTCCTGCATACTATCCAGAAAACATCATCCTCAAAGCACTGATTAATATGTAGAACTCCCCAAGCTCCCAGACGGAGAGAGCTGCTCCCTCCACCAGAACCGGCACAGCTACAGTACCGCGAAGAGAGCGCCGTTATGAAATGCCACATTGAATTTGGGCATTAGGCAGAGACACTGGAGTGGCCAGGCTCTGTGGGATTCATAACGCAATGGAAAAAAATAAATAAAAGACTGCTTCTCGCCATGGCCTGTCTCATTCGGGGCCCCATGTCCGTTTCCCATAATGCCGAGCTACAGGGAGTCGAGCGGTCTGAATGGTCCTCTCCCTGGGATCTAATGTGTGCCCCACGCTGTTGTCAGAATGACTTAGTCGTTACCTGGTGAGAGGTGCTAAACGTCACTTAGGCTCTTTCACAGCAGGTGTGTGGGGTGCCATCATATTGAAAGACAAGACTTTCAGAAACGTACTATTTTTGGATGCGAGACAACGAGGACACGCGAGCCGGCTCCATACGTGCAGCCACATATCTGTTCTCCCCGTCCTCGTCCTCCTTGCCAGACACGCTCTCATCTCCGCATGCTTCGCTCGGTACAGCTCTTAGCCTGGGCCCACTTCAACCGTGCAGCGTCCTGACTGATGGCTCCCTCAGCAGCACTCTAAGTGACTGTGCCCATAACCATTAGAAAATATGGAACACGCGCGCCGAGCTAGCGTTGAGAAACATACACCTCCGATTAATCAGGGAGGGGGGGCCTTTCCCCTCTCTGACGCTGGCTGCTGTATTACATGGGCACAGGGGACAACTCAGCGCTGAGGAGGCCAATAAAACAGCGCATTCTCATGGGGGGGTGGAACCGAACGCTACCACGGCCATCCGCTGTCATGGAAGCCTGGTGATGTACTGGGCCATTAAAAACGATACTCGATGCCTGCGGGGGGCCGCGGGGTGCGCTCTCATCTCGGCTTTTACAATCCGGCTAATTTCTCGGGAGGGAATCTATGTGCAGGGCTCAATTCTAATGAAGTCAGGAACATTTGTATGGATAAACTGGAGAAATGTAACTCTATATCCATATGGGTGTTGTGGGACGCTGCAGCGGGCTAATTGCTGAAGGTAAAATCGCATCGATTCAAATGACTTTACAGAGCTCTTTGCAGCTTTCAGCGCGACTCGTTGTTCATTGTGATTACCTGTTTTTTCCCCTTTCACTTTTACTCCAAAAGAAACAAAAGCACAGGAAACTGCTGGGATAGTTTTTTATAAAGTTAACAGCATGGCCTGCTGCCTAACAAGGAGCTTGGGGGAATAACATGTTTGGTGGAGCTAGAGACCTGCACTGTTGAGTTGATGTTTATTGCCCACAAACAGCCAGGCGCAGACTCTCTACCTTATCCTGCACATGAAAGCCTGGCCCGATTTCAAAGTTCCCAAAGAGAGCACAGTCTGCAAAACACCTGCGAGATAACACTCCGGGAGGATTAAACTGCCATTTGACTCTCTCTCCCTCTCTCTCCTTTCCTCCCCTCTACCTTTCTCCCCCTCTCCCTCTTTTCATGTGTCGGGTCTCTTAAAGACTGCGACCGTGGCATTCCTGCTGGCTCCAAACGCCGACTCGCCGATATCATTCAGAAGTGAGCCCCTCGGATTTGTTTACTTAATCCAATATTTATGCTCCGTGTATGTTTGCGAATGCAAAACAGTTTGTGCCTCCAAAAAGCAAGACACAAGGTCCCCAGATAAATGGGCAAAAGAAAAACATAAATACAGGAATGGTTGAAGAGAAGAAAAAAAAACTGAAAATTGGAAAATAAGAGTATTAAGGGGAAATTTTGCGAGGAATGTTTGCGGTTTGCGGTGAAGCAGATAGCTGGAGTCGACCCCGGGAGGAATTATCGCAGCCGGCTAAAGTTAAATTTGTTCAACATCTCCGCTGTTTGGCCGGATCTTAGTCAAATTGCAGCGAATCGCATTAAGGGTGGCAGAATTATGCGTCCATAAAAACGAGTGGAAATTCCACTCGGAAATCCACAAAGGGTGATCCATTCCTTACATTTTAGGATTGAGAGCATAAATGATGATGTTAGGCCCCTCGAGGACAGTCCATCCCTTTGATCACATCTGATATTCTCGGAGCGAGCCGTCTGATCGCCCCAGCTCTTGCCATATTTACACCGATACGCCGAGCAGTGATGTTCTCCCAGAGGGGGAGCATTGGGTTCTCAGCACCCTCCATGTCCAGATGAATTGGTCAAAGGCCTCATCTGCCGCTGATCTCCCCCAGCCCACGGCTGGCAGACATTTGTGGTCACGCTGCCTGGTAGGAAGCCTCCCAAGGCTCCAGGGAGGGAGGAAGGCAGGACCCCTGCTATGGCTGTCGGCGATTCACCCACAGCACGGTAGCGACTGAACATTAAACAATCCTTTTACAAGTTAGAAAGCTTGAACTGGACTACCCCAGACTGTCAACAACATATTGTTGCTGTATGAGTGGAGAATGTGGTCGTGCGGTGTTTTCTCTTTCAGCAAAATGACTAATCATCAAATTTAGCTGAGATTAGTTATTAGGCCTTTGAGTGCTTCTAGAATGTCCCCATAAATATGTGGATCTTATCAGCAGTCACATGCATGGCAACAACATATATAGGAGCTTCTATATGGCACCACACACACACACACACACGCACACACACAGGTAAACCCAGATCTGCAGTGCAAGATGCCGCATTGGCATGTGTCATTTATGTATTCATTTGTATGCCCTGCAAGAGCAATATGTTGATACTTTATCGAGTAGTGTGCTTTAAAAACGTAATTTGATATTGTGTATTCCACAGTTAAAAATATTAGATTTTCTCCTAAAGGCCAAGCCCTATGATGGAACGTGCAAAGTAGTGTAGTAATACACTAACAAAGGCAAGGAAAAAGAGTAATACTAGCTAGCAAACATAGATGCAAACAATGCACTATTCAATATAAAAATAAAAAAACTGTTTTATCAGAATAGAAATCATCAAGTTTGCATGTGTGATCAATAGACCTCACTATGACCAATATTACTTAGGATCAAAGAATTACTCGCTGAAGAAACTCTTTACAATGTGCTGTACTCATTAACAGTGGTAGTGGTAGTTTTCAAAACCTAATTTTCCATTCACCTCTATTATATTGGGGTTGGTGGCACAAATCTAAGAGACATGCAATTTCCAAACTCATTCCAATAAAACTGCACGGCAGGATAACATTAGAGGTAAATGAGAAGATGTTTTCTTTTAATTTGGGAGAACCAACCCTTTAAACATCCCCGATCATTACCTTATCTGGATACAAGAAACAACTCAATCCCTTTAACGGCTCCCTCATTTACTTTCCCATGACCTCAGGCGCGATGGTGTGCACAATGAGGTAGAACGTCATGTAGACTTAAGCTAAATGAGTTGCGAGGGCATTATTTATCATCAAAGGGCTCTCTAATTACACTTGATAGTCTAACATGTTAAAGAGAACACCAAGAATATGAACTTTAGCTCTTATCGTCAATCTGTGTAGCCGAGGCAGAATTAAGGATTGGCCCTGCGCATAATCACTTGGCACAGGCAATTATAAAAATAATTAGAATATTAATTAAAATTTCTCATTAGTGCACCCTGTTGTTTTTAGGAAATGAGTTTAATGATAGGCAGGCCCCTGGTCTTCATCCTCGCTAGCGGGGGCACCGTGTGCCCTGGGAGCGGTGGAGTCACGGCCCGGGGAAAGTGACAAGTGCACACTGGGTGTTTACATAGTTAATGTCTAACCCAGATTTGTAAGCACGACATTATGCCCACATCCTCTTCCCAGGCAACGCCATGAGGAGACCGCCATCGTGTCATCTGAATCGCTTGGCCCGTCCGAGATGAGCCAGGCCTGCGCACAATCGATCACCGGCGATCGACGCACAACGCATGGAGGTATGATTTGTGTCCCGACTTGGTCCCGACGTCATGCGTACGTGGTCAACGATAACCTCACGAGATCGAGGCGGCTGCAGTTTTTGGAGCCATGCACCGCAGTTGCTCTCTGCCAACTGCAAGACCCAGGGCATGATGGGAAACGCCTGGCAGTCGCCTGATCGAAGAGCTAATTGGCTCTTAGTTTTGGCAACAAACACCACGTTGTGCAGAGAGTCTACACAGAGGAACATTTAATGCTAGATTGTAGGTTATTAGTCTCATGTTGTGCAATGAAGGTTTAATCTAAAATCATATTTTGCATGGTTGATAATACTAGTTAAAACGAGGAGCAAAGTGTTTTACAAGGCAGACATGAAAAGAATGAAGGATGGAATATAGGGCCAGATAAAACCACAGCTTTTTGTCATCGTGCTGTTTTTATGCTGCAGCCTGCTTTCATCCACTTTCCAGATTAGGTGTCAGTTCATCTCGAACGAGCCTATTATCAACTTCCCGCCACTAGCATTCGCTTTCAAAACCCTTCTCTCGAGCAAATATCATTTTCCTTCTGCACACTTTCTTTCATTCTTTCATTTAGCTCTGTACTCTTGTTATCTACCATATTTAATTTGAGTCTGAAACCGTTCTGCATCCCATAAGACGTGGTGTTGTAAATGCAGCGAGAGTCGGGATCTTTCAATTAGCCCAACCCTTTGTTTTGTCTACAGAATATTAATGCTTCCCTCTGTTCCCACAAATAGTAGCAGCGTGTTGCGTTTCAGCATAGTGCAGAAGCGGGAGACCCATTCATTTGACGGGGAAGGCTGGCGAATCGTCTGCGTATATGCCCCGCCGTGACACTGGGTTGCACTGGAGACCGGGCCAGGTGCTCCGGTTCACAAAGTTATTTATCAACCGAGAATCAGCATTCAAATTTATTCTGCTGCCACAGCTGCCATTCCCACGGTCATCTCGCATAGACGCTCTGCGTGTTTATCATCCCTTTCTGTCCTTCTGTCTTTATTCTCATTTGGGTTTTTTTCCTCCCATCCTCCTCCTTCATTTGCGCAGATTGAAAGTCCCAAATAAACAAAAGTAGACAAGTCTTGAATTCAAACAACAGTTGCGACACCGGCTGAGTTCATGGGATGCCGTGCATATTAAAATGCCGTGTTGACAGCCACAGTCATGGGACGCCCGAGTCCTAGTTGTGCAGCGTGACTACATACTGATAAATGATTTGCCTCCCCGACTTTCAACTCCACTGTTCATTTATAAATAAAGTCCCAGTCACACGTCTCGTGTTGTGCACGGGAGCTGTCAGTGCATGCAATAAGGCCACCTCCAAATGCAACACCCCCGAAATCCATACGGGTTATACATTTACACTTGTCACATTGAGCCCGTGGAACGGCTTTCTGTAACCTACATATAATAACACGCAGCCAAATAACATGTCAGACATCAAAGCGATCCCACTGGCTATCCAAAGAAACGCATTTCACTCCAACACAAACATTTTTACAAACCCTTTCCATTCAACTCCCTTTGAAAAACATATCAAGTTTGACAAATAAACTGTATTAAAAAAAAAACGTTCTGTGTGGACGCATTGACTGTGGCAATTGCCAATTTGCATGAGTGACTTGAGGTGTCTAAACAGTGAGGAAATAGAGCGCTGCCTATTATAGCGTGCTATTGATACCCCTGGCTTGTGTGCCTCCTGTGAGTGAAAAGAAACGCCTTTCATCTTTTGTCAGAGCACACAATGCTGCTTGTATTGGGGTGGAGGTTCTTTTTTTTTTTTGCAGCTGGAAAGCTGAAATGGTAAGATGTTCCAATGTGCTATTGTACGGTTTTTTTTCTTTTCTCCATCAAGTTCCATATGTAGCTGACAAATGACTACACAGGCCTCCGCCGCTGCAAGAGGCCATTCCACGGGCGCCGCAATTTCCCTTTTTGCATATTCGGAGAAACGCAGGCCGATGCAAGAGAGAGGACGGTAATGCTCTTGCCCTGCGGCGGTGTGCGCTGCAGTATCACAGTGCACATCCCGAACTATTCAGCAGCTTCAACTAGGGAGACAAAGAGGCCGCAGTGGAAGAAAGGGGTGCCCGGACACCTTTGACAACATCTCCCAGTAAGTGACAGTTCAGGCCTCTCCTGTGGAAAATGCCAGGCAGACAAGAGATTACAGAGGTCTCAGATGTGCCAAACTCACACTACCAGTTTATCCTCACATGGATGTGATGTCACTGTTCTTGCACCTGCACATGCAAACTGAAGTTGCACCCAGATAGATACCACAGCTTGAATTTCCCAAAAGTGAGGAACGATTAAGAAATATAACCAATCATTTCTGTTTAAAGAGAAATGTTGAATTTCACATCTAAAGGAAAATATTGGTTGTATTTTTGCTTTTCTGCCCACTATGATGACATTGTACTAAAAGAAGTAATTGATGAGATTGGGGGAACACTTAAATTGGAGGTAAAACTAATTAAAAGTGAGCGCACCAAAACTCTTATGATAATCTCTACGGCAAATGTGATAAAATCAAAGTTGCACCAGTTTACAACAAACAGCTTTGGGAGCACTTTTACTGTTTGTCTTTGCATTCTATTCACAATATTTTTGGCAAACCTGGAGTATTGTTAAAAACCTGTATGACCGTATAGCTTCTCATGCGTCATGCCTGACTCTTAGTGGTCTCTGCAGTCCCAGGTCTCAGCAAAAAGAGTTCAAGTACCAAAATAAGACACGGGTCTCATGAAACCAGAATTTCCTTTCAAGTTTCACAAATTGGCACATTTCTAAAGAATATTATGGGGAAAAACGTTTATCAAAGGCCCACCATGTAGACATGGTAGTTGGGCAATTGAAGGCAACCTTGGAACCCCATCGTTTGAATAATGCACTACTTGACCGACCTCATCATATCACTGCACTATGACCCCGTACATCAAAGTGGTAATTCGTGAAGTGGAGGCTGTTAGCAGCCTCTCCTCCTCTACCCCTCACCCAGTTGCTCATAAACCACTTCCTCCGGTTTGTAACTGGAAGTAGCTGTCTGCGTGTTGACCTTGCCATGCTCCATTGATTTGGGTGCTATAGGAGCCCAGGTTGTCTGCATTTATTAAGACGGGGAGCAGATTGGGGGGGTTGGTTTGAGTTGACGGGTCTGACACCAGACACCTTCCCCCCCGTGATGCTCTCAGGTCTTCTGACACAAGTCTAATGGGCTCTGACAGGCCCTCTGAATGGAAAATGTTAATGACCGAGTATGTTAGCGAGATGTTACTATTGCTAGCTGATATTATCAAAGGGTTTGGGGGCTGGGTGGGTTTCCAGAAGGTGACTGAGTATCCAAGGTTTATGAACCTTTGGGATGTGAGAGATGGAGCTGAACAAAGGGAAACACAATACAACGTAAGAGAAGAAAGGAGAGAAGGTACAATGTGTGAGTATTTGCAGCTGGCATAACAATATGCAATTAGGGGCTTTCAATCGGTGCATTTGGTCGATTTAAGACGAATGTTAATGTGTAGCAGTAATCAGTACATATTTCATACAGCAAAAACAGAGCGACTTTGAAAACAAAAGACTCACCATTTGGATAGAAACTGCCTTTTTTATTTTTGGTGGTGAAAGGAAATTCTTCAGCTGCATTTTTAATAGTTGTAAGGCATTCAAAATGGCCAAACATTTAATCTTCCTTGACATTCAACCTTGAAATCAGAATGTTAAAAGCTCTGCCTTGGAAAAACAAACAAAAAAGTAATCACAAAATGAGTTTGGGGAAATGAAAACCAGATGACCAAATACCAACTAGCAATTCCTCTGTTTTTCATGAAAATACAACAGAATAAACAGATTATTTTTTGGGTTTATCCTTACTCCCCACCTCACACTTCATTTAGTCCTGTGCATAATTTTAAGAATCTCCAAAATGACTAAATCACCTCTGCGCAAGAAGAAAAGGAGGAAATGGCTCGAGTGTCTTGTTCATTTACGGCATCATTTCAGTTTTAAATGGAATTTTGTTCAAATTTGCAATGAGTACTCTGAAATTGCACTTGCTCTCGGGCTTCTAATCAGAAGGCACACTTGAACACGGCACAGACACTGTTTTCTAAGGCCCACAAATGACCTTAAAAGAGCTAACTCCAATCACTGCAGCAAAATCCACAGAATTAGACGACATATTCAGAAGGCTACTGTATATTCAGGTCCATTTAAATCCATTTTCTAAAAGGCAGCTTCCCGCTGAGTAAGTAGGGAGTAAGTTATTCTTTTGAAATAATGTTTGAATCAAAAGCAGTCTGAACATATAATGGGTGAAATGAAAGATGCAAAAGCCTGTGGCTGGTTTGTGCAGGTGTTTTCTTGTGTGTGGTAAGAGGTTTGGTCAGAGCAGGTTGAGCTACTGCTCCTGTTTATAGACCACATACTCTGGACACCAAATTGAATACTGGGTCTGTCCTCATCAGAACACAACTGGTCGATTACTGAGGCGACATAATAGCCATTTCAACCCCAACCTTGAACATTTCCTGACTGAAACCAAGCTGGTTTTGTACGTAAAGCTAGGGTTGGAAATGTTCTTCAAAAACATTATTTGTTATGTTGAAATTCCTATTACATCCCGACAGCAATCAATAAATCAAATGTCTTCCACAAGCTGCTAGTTTGACAGCTGTGAATCCTAACAACAGCAGTGTTCGTCATTTACAATCATTTTGATGTTTATGCTCATAATGATCATTTTGGGGGAGTGGCTTTGGAGGGAGGGCCGATGGGTGTTGCCGATTGGGCGTCTTTTGCTACATTCATTGGAAAGAGTTGGCAACACTGAGGGCACATCAGTTTTGCAACAGTCATACGCTGGCTTTAACAGTATTGGAGGCATTGGCAAACAATGTTTTCCGGCTGATAGGGACATGAGATCATAAACCACTTTCATGTTTTTTTGTTGTTGTCGGCCATACAAGACATTTTGTAAGGCATTGAAGGCAACCATTCTGGGTGTTGCTTCATGTGGGCAATTGCCGTGTGCAGAATCCAAATCTCCAAATCAATATCAGAAAAAAGGAAAGGAACCGCCGAAACTGGAAGCTAACATCTTAAAATTGGAAGAAATACATTGACGCAGGTCTGCACTGGGTACAGCAATACTAGTCTGAAACTAGTAATTCCAAACACTATAATTACAACTGCCTGTTCTGTAATTTCATGCACTTCAGCAAAGTAGTCACTATTCCATGTTCTAAAGGTAGCTTCTATACTTGTAATGAACTAACATAAAGATCGAAATTAGGACAATTAATTGACATCCCGGCTCACTCAGCCATTCATGCTCCCCAAGCACATGACGTCTTCCTCGATGGCACCCTGCAATGATAATTCCATGTGTTGTAACTGAGCATGGAGCTTGCTCAGTTTTTTGTGGAAAGGTTACAGCAGCATGTCTGGTACAGCTGTATGAGCGTAACGTTTGGCAGAGAAAGGTTAAAGCTGTGCCGCTCATGAGAAGGTAAAGTCATCACCTGTTAGGATCTCTCTTCCTTCTATTGGCACTTCTACTTTTGAGGCTTTTCCACTGGTTCCATAAAGATTACCGCTTGCTAAGCCCAAACAGTAAATCTAAAGCAGTACTTTTTTCACATTTCCTATGATGTTGTCTGGTTATGAATCAGGCAAAGGCAGCTGTTGGCTCACACGTCACCCGATGTGGCCTTTTGCCTCATTTTCACATTGGACGTCTTAACGGACTCTAATGCCAAATGCTTTTTTTTTTCTTTTCTTTTTACAAACACTTCTTTTAACGTGTATCAATCTCCCTCTCTTTACATGTACACACAAATAGATTCATATACACACATACATCACTGCTGTTTCTGATGCAAGAGAACATGAAATGTTGTGCATCTAATCACACTCACTACAGTTGCCTGGTTCTATGCACTCATGCTATTTCAGACATAGAGTGTCCTTTTATCCCTCTACCTCCTAATAGCTGAGCTCTATTGATTTTCCCTTCAAACATCTGTCCTATTAGTATGTTCTCATCAAATCACTGATTAGGCCTATCTCCAAGATGAGATGGAGCAAACCATGCAGCCATAACAACAAAGCCCCATTACTATAACCCTGAGACGGTACCTACAAGTAGATGGAAAAAGATGGAGGAAGTACAGGACCGCAGGCTAAAATGGAAATAACCATTAAATGGAGGTTTTTAAATCATAACCAATGTTACTTCTAACTGCAATCAGTCTTAATTTGTCCAGGGCCTGTGCCGAAGCAGGGTGGGCCCCATATTGCCAAGGCAACTCATTTCTATTAGCTTCAAACAGCTGAGGGAGGAAACACCGAGTGGAGAGCTGGGGGGGGGGTTAGAGGGAGGGGGTGAAGGTAAGTAATTGTTGATCACAATAGTACAGCCCCAGCTTGGACAGCTTCTGTAATTGGGCCAGGCATACATTTCTCAAAGGTAAAGATAAAGAGCCTTTTGCTCTTGTCACGTCCTGTGTTTTCATTATTGATAATGCAATCCGACAGTTAGACATTGGAAATGGCTTTTTTCTTTAGCAACAACAAAAATCCTTTCTACAGTTTTAAAGCATACATGACCGTGACCAATTCTGTGTAGGCCTTGAGTCATCATACAGAAGCTTACATGTGAGGTTTATGGAATAATAACTGCTAATAAGCACCAGCCTGAGAGCTTTGGGCAATTTTGCTTTAATGGTTGTTTTAATGGTTGTTGTAATGGTTGTCTAACAGTCGGGAAGAAATTAGAAAAGCTCTGGTACTTTTAACAATTGCTGTCTTCTTTCTTTTTCAGCTCTTTTCTCATGTCCTTTTGTGTCATCTTGACACCTAAATGCAGGTTTTGTGTTGTTGCCACTCTAGCAAGTCCTCTAGTTTTAAGAGGGCATGAAACGTTCATGTTTTGGCATGGTGTTGCCTAATTATATCAGAATAATCACCTTGCATAATATCTGATATGACACATATTTTCGTAAATTTCTACCCATCTAACTCGCGAGCTGCCATGTTGGAATGACGTAAGTGCATTCGTAACGGAGTTGGCTCGCCCCCAGTGGTGGAGTGTCAACACTTTGGGTGAAATAAGTAAGACATTGTGTCAAAAGTAAATTAATTTGCCTTGCGTTGGTTCATGATGGCTACTGGACATGAGTCAGCTGTATCCGGACTCTGTGCCCATCTGAGGGTTCCGTCTCTTCAGTGATGCCTGCAAGCGATGCAGCACTGCTCTCCTTTTATACAGCAGTTTCTGAACATGGACTGTTTTGTCCTTAGCTTTAACATTGTAAAACTCATTTTTACATCCAGGAACAATACAATAGCAGCCTACCCTTCGTCTATCCAGTGGCTGCTCAGTCCCTGTCCTTCACTGTCTCTACCGTTGAATCTGTTAAACTCAGCCAAGCCAACCAACCTTGTGACGTTAACAGGCTCAAGCACTGCAACGTGGCAGGGCCTTTGTCACAAATGATATAATAGAGCTTCATTTTTCTTTTAAATGCTTTGTTATGTTTGTGACATGATTATTGATTAGAGTGGAACTCAATTTAGTAAATCAGCTGAACTTGGTTGACTCCTTCATTTCCACTCTAAGAGTTTTCATATTTTTTATATTTCTCCTATCCTCCCCTGGATAAGAGTACGAAAGTGTCCATGTTAAAAATAGCATGATGTCCTCAACCTGCGCAGACAATTATCCTTATCGTCCACGGTTTCTGGGAGTCACAGACTGTGTCAGACTACGTTATCCAAAGTGTCACCTCTCACCCCGTGTTGCATGTGAACATGCCTCTGCTCGCTCAGTTACTGCAGGTTGAAAATGTCACCCAAAGCCATGAGGCAGAACAGGGACAAAAAGAGTGCACAGAGACGGCGGTCTGTATCTGGGTTTATTGGTGAAAGAGAAGGTTAGTGGGTGTTCTATTCCATTTAAAAAGCTATAGTAGCGATGCTGGTGGTGGAGAGTAAAATGGATCACTGTTTATTAAGGGGCAGAGGGGAGTTGAGGGGGAGAGGCATGAATCATGTAGAAAACATGTGTGTGTTGGAACCTCTCAAACAGCTGTGCGGCGCCTAATAAACGCAACATGGAGACAGGTGCTCCCTAACATGGAAATATAGCCGGCCAAGCCAAAAGGAGGGGCCCCCCCCACATTTCATGCGGCGCGCTGTGGGACGAGGCGGAGGCAATTCACGGTTCATCTCCGCTGACCCTTCTGTCCTTCAAGAAGATTAACGCGAGCACATCAACTCTGAGCTCAAAATGGAGGGCGGTCGCGGGTGTCTGGGTTCATCCCGTTTGCTGACGTTTCGGGGCGGGGGGGCATGTGATCAGCGCTGCAAACACAGCGGAGAGACGCAATACAAGAAGTACTGATGCGTAAAACCGTCCCGCACCCAGAACGCTGGAGCTTTCAGCATTCTCAACAGGTCTTCAATCAAATTGATGCAATTGCCCCTTTTTACAAACGCTCTTTGTAACAGGCCTCCACAACCCCATGGCCCCCCTCCCCCCGAAATTAAGTCTGATTTCAATATGAAAGTGAGCGTTGCACATAATAAAGCAGAGAGGGGACTCCGAATTGGACACACACGAGTGCTTGGGACGCAGTACTTTCTCTTTTTTTTTGACCTTAGCTGCATGTTTCCCACATAGGGGATTTGAAATAATAAGGTTTCATGTCAGTGTCAACTGGGCAGATACATGCATGCTGGAACTAATGTGAATCCAACACCCTTACATAGGGACAACAGCTTTCAAAAAGCCAGAGAAGATTAACACAATTTGATTTGAAATGTAATATCGGGACCACGCCTGAAGCCCTGAAGCCTACTTGGGTTCGAACACATTGTAATGCTGTCATCAGCCATTAGACTATGTCTCAACCTGGCATTTTGTTTTAAGGGACTGCAGCAGTTCAAGTGTGCAACACAGGAGGAAGTTGCACAACAACAACAAAAAAAAAGTTGCAACACTTGCAAAAATCGAAACACTGACACATGAAACCTCCCTCGTTCTCTGTGAATAGACTGAAGCCTCTTAGATTGTTTGGACGGATGACAGAAGCCGGAGGTCAAGCAGAGGTGGAGTCGGGGGAGGTTTTAGAACTCCCCTGGCATTACCCTGCTCGGTTAGGAGGTTAGCAGGTTGGTACACGACACACATATCCTGTCAACTGATGCTATTTCTGTCAGGGCACCTGCTCGGAAGCCGGTTGGAGCGGCGAACAAGTGCAGACTCTGTCCTCCCGAACACTTCAGAGCTCCTGCATTCTTCGAACAAGACAGTTGCAGTGACTGTCTCGCTACAGTAACTTTTGAATAGAGTGTTGACGCACCCTCTGCTTGTCATACTCAGTGCGAGTTCCTGGCTATTCACTTCAGTTGAAACTATGGCTTTGCAATGATGACTAATTGAGGTTAAACCCTGTATGATCATTTTTGGATTCATTTGGGGTTTTAACAAGGTGCAGTGACTCAAGCGGCAATAATACGATTTTTACTGCCCACTAACTATAGAATATAATGGCAGGGTCTGATTGATCAATACCTGTGACTTAATACAAACTGTTCCAGCTGCAGAGATTTCTGGCATTGAAAACTTGCTTTTTTGGCCCATACTGCCTTTGGAGCACAAATGTCACTCTGAGGCCAAAGAACACTAGCAGCATTCCGGCTGCACACGGCACTAATCAGCTGGCGGATTCGTTCCTGTAATGAAGACACTCACTTTATTTGTAGCCCATTAGTCAAAGAGAAAGGTTTAACATTTTCAAAGTTTACTCAATACACCTTTAGTGGTGTGAAAACGAATAATTGGCGACAAAGGCAAAGTTTCAAATGAAATGAGACTCCTGTGTTTGTTAATAAGCTTGAATCACCTTCTTATTGTTGTCAGCCCATTGTTACACTTTGATGGGATAAATAGAGTGTAGGATGAAATATTGTCCATCTAATTTTATGGCTTTTGAGCTAATGGCTGCTTTTCAAAATGGAACTGATTTAGCTGCAAATTGGTTGGGAATTATTTATTTTTTTAAACAAAGCAGTATGAAAATGGGAACTAATTCTGTATTAAGAGGAATCAGTAGCTGGGAAGTCAGGAAAACATCCACCTGAATACACAGTGTAATGACATGATTAGCCAACCTTCCACTAGAGCACTCTGCAATATTCGTATGATGTTTGCTCACATATACTGAAGTCTTAGCAGCACAGGAAGCTCTCCCCCGGTAAGCCACAGCAGTGGTACTATGAGGATGTCCTAATGGCGTCTGACTGACGTCTTCACCATGTCACATAAACCTTCATTAGCGGCCTGCGCTCGGCAGGTCAAAGCCATTACAACAAAGCATTGCCAAAGACAATAGCGTGTGTAGAGGTAGGTTTAGCTAAAACCACTCTCCTATTGGATTAGAAAGCCAATGAGAGGGAAAGGCGATACCCCGTAATGATGTGTCGCGGCTGCCCTGAAAGAAGCATGGTCTGTGATGAATCGGAAGGTTTGGCCTCATAAATTACAATTATTTTGTGCCAGCACGGTTTGAGCGAGCCACTTAGCATCGCAGCATCTATCAGTCCGCCCATATGGCACAGGGATTTTATGTAGAGGGAAGAAAACACAGTGATGTGGTTGAGGGAGCGAGGAGGCTGCAGTGCTCGTATAAATCAGACCGATTTTTTTTTAATTGTCTTTGAAATGCAAGGGCATCCTTCACAACAATGTGTCCCTGCAACTTCTTCATACTCTAACCTGAGACATCCGTGGTTGGGGATCCCCTTAAAGTAACGCGTATCCTCTTTTCCTCAGCTAATGATGGATTTCACATATTTTCATTGAGACAAGCAGGACGTGAGGCCCACTACAGCACGCACAGCTAAGATTACTGAAACCACATGTGAGCTGCTGTAAGAGGAAACAACACTGGTTTTAATTAGAGATGCTGGCATAATAAAGTTGTTTTTTTAGTAACTTCTCTTCCAACAACTGTTTCTAGTTTGTCCCTAAAGTTCATTTTTTGCATTTGAGAAGCTGCTTTGATTAAATTAAAGTTGTTTGTCAGGGTGTATTGAGATCCTGCTCTACACAGCCCAAATGAAGAAAAGTACAGTAGACGGGAAACAGCTTTATTCTGGAAATATCATTAGACTACAATTCCATGCAGTCATCGTAACGTTCTGTATGTGTGGCTCGCTCTGAATTGTTTTCACATGTGGTTTGAAATTTCAATCCATTACGAAAGTGCCTGGCTGCTCCCTTCATATAGAATCAAAAATGAAAAACCCAGATACGGTGCTCTTGAAGTCCCACTTGAGCAGAGTGGCACATGCTCAGACCGGCTTCTGGAGCCAGCATTCCGTAACTTCGTAATTTCCAATTAGCGTGCAATTCCATGACCAAATTGGATTTCGGCTAAACTTGTTTGCCAATTTATGCGGCTAGTCCTGCCTCATCTAAAAGTAACTACAGACATCTATGAAAAGAGCGACTGTTATTGTCAACCCTGGTTGCATCGGTTAATACTGAATAATCACATGTCTGCACTAGAAAGACTTAACTCAAAGAGACACAGAGACAGAAGCAAACAGAGAGTTAGAGAAAATGACAGGGCGATAGACCAAGAGGTCGAGGAATAAAAGGAAGGAAACCTCAGAGGTCGATGGCTTAGGATCTGAACCAAGGAAAATGCTGCTTCCTGTGTTCAGCCTGGCGCCTGTCCAGAGGCTCATCTACAGCTTCCCTGATGTTTTTATTTAACCAGACAGCAGACCGCAGGGCACAAGTCGCTGTGATAGCAAGTCCCAACATCTCTTTGGTGTTTTTCCGGAGAGAGGACCTGTTGTTTGACGCAATGAAGGAGCTTTGGCCTCAGGACAAGGAGACTGTAGAGATGTCTCTGCAGCCAGAGTGATTTAAAACCTTGCAATTTTGGAATCAGTTTTTAGGGTGTGCAGGTTTACAGTTTAAAAAAAAATAAAGATGTTCATGGCCGAGAAGGTTGTTTCTATATTTTGATTAACGCCAAGTCATTTACCCAAGTCATTTAATAGCTGTACAATCAACAATCAGGTTGGATAACTGTTGAACTGAACATGCTAAATAAATAAATAAATCTGGATCACTGAACAACAAACTCAAAGTAATCAATAGGCTTACCAGAATAAATAGCATACGTAAATCTCGAACTGACCATCAAACTGAAAGTAATGAATAAATCAATGTGGGACTTAACATCAAACTAACTGTAAAAATGGTGAAATAAAGTGAAAATACTGTTCACTGGGACCGCAAAGGTTTGGCTTACATTTTCTAACCTTATACACAGAATCATGCACTGCAGTACTGTAGTTTAATCTGTTTTAAACACTAAAACATTTCCTTCAAAGACTGCGCACTACCTTTTTTTTTTTACATTACTGTCACAGGAATAAAACAGGAATTGGTTGGGGACAATGTTCTGCAGCAGATTCGGTGCTGTGGCGAGTTTTTGAGTGGAATTGACTCAAAAACAAACTGCAGTTCCCATCTTTGTGGAACATCTCAGTTGTATTAGCCAACAAATGTGTTTAAATACACACTATTCAGAAAAATTACAAATGTTTTGCAGCTCGAGTGACGGGTTGTATTACCTTGGTGTGGGAATTCCTGGACTTTGTTTGTTTCCTGTCAGAGATCTGGGGCCACGCGGGGCTTTGGGGAGACGGCGGTGCAGTCTCTCTCTCCAGAAGACCTTTCTTTACAGCCGCACACTGAAAGAAGAGATTTTTGGTTGGCCGCACTGCACTCGAATTGTAGCCACTGATTAGAAAAGGCCCCGTTCGGGTTTCTTCCTTGTGAATGGGCTACTGTAAACAACTAGACATGCTCTGTCCGTGCATAATTCTGTCATGCAAGTGTTGGTGAAGTTAAACATGTTTTGCCCCTGAACATCATGCAATGTATGGTTTCTCTCCACATCAGTGCACACTTGCTGCGAGTCCTTGATGTAGAGAGGAATAATCAAACTACTGAATCAGATTCCGCTGGGATATGAAATTAACATTACAAACAGTACATCCGTAACACCTCCCTACGCGGCCTAGCTGTAGAGTTGGAAGAAAAATAAGAACAGGCAGAGAAAAGAAACTCATTTTTCACCTTTGGGCCATATGCTAATTTGAATGATCTTACTGGTATCTGATTTGGAAGTGCACGCTGAGAGCGAAGTGAATAAAGGGGAGCGCCGGATCACAGGAGATGCGAGAATGACTCAGGGTGAGACGGAGACCTGATACGGACCTTAATTATCATAAGCCATATGCCTGCAGCCTGTGGAGTGGCTGCAAGGTAAACAAAGATGATGACAAACAGCAGCGCGCATATGACCGGTGCCGCCCCCTCACTCCTCTCCTTTCTCATCAGAACAACGCAGGCTGCCAACCGAATTAGCATCAGCTGGCTGATACATCTGTAATCTATTCTGAGCATGGCAAACAAAACAAATTGGATTTCTAATTTATCCTGACTCATTTATGCAAAGCAAAAAGTGATGCAGTGTCGCCATGGTAACGGCTTTTTGATATATGGAAACTTTCCTCGCGGAGCGCGGAAATACCTTCAACTTCAGTCCTCAACAGGAATCGACTTTGAAGTGTGTGACATTTTTGGGAAATGAATTTCGCATATTTGAATTTCAACAAACTCGCTGCTGCCTCTTATCTCAGTACGCCTGAACACACACACACACACACACACAGAGTCATGTTTTCATGACTTGTGGGGCATTACATTAACTTACATTCATTTCCTGGAGACTTACCCTAACTCTTACCCTGACCGATACTTCTGTCCCCATTTTGTCTGCAAAAATGGATGGCAAGTCTCCACATTGTGAGTAGTCACTATTAGGAGTGGGGGGGAAAAATCGATTCTTAGATGCATCGTGATTTTCTCTTGAATGATTATGACTCTTTTCAGAAAATTCAATAATCTGATGTTTTAAACTCAATTCTCAACGTCATGATCTCCTGTAACGACCTGGCTGTCCGTTCCTCACCGCTGCCCCTGAACGCAGCAGACGTAACACACGTGTGTCTCGTTTCTGTTCTAAACTGGGCTAAATACGAGCAGAGTTTTGGTGAGGACAGTATATGGATACAATCCGACAAGCATCCCCCGGTTTAAAAGCTAAATTATGGAAGCATTTTGCTTCTTTTTCCACCCAAAGGGGCGAAGCGAATCACAAAGTAGAGTGCAACTTTATTTGCGAAGGATTTGCGCCCCTACTCATTGAGAACCGGAGCTTTTGTGCTGTGGTGCACACTTCGGAAACCAGATACAAAATTCCATCTCAACGTTTTTCCGGACACAGCGATACTCATGGAGTCACTGAGGAAAGCAGGGAGGATAGAAGTAGAACGCTATGTGTGACATCCGTTGCCACAGAATCTTGTCACCGTAACTTTATCACTGTATGTCTAGTTTTACCACGTGTTCCAGAAAGTGTTATTGTTGTACAAGACCTTCCGTTATAGGCTCATAATCACATTATGAATCATTACAAATATGCTGTGTTTTAAAAAACGCAGATAGTCATAGTGAGTAAAATTAAATAATGTATAGAACATTTTGATGCATCAAGATGGAATCGATAAGCATTTTATAATCGCATCGAAGCCTTTTGAATCGGAATCGAATCGTGAGGTGCCTAGAGATTCCCACCCAAATCATTCTGTCCCCTCAAGAAGGGTAAAGCATGCCCACACACACACACACACACACACACATGCACTCAGGTTTGTTTTGTCATGGCATCAAATACTCACACCTCCTCTCACAAAAACACCAAAGTGACCGTCTCTAGAAAGACAACGGGTCATCCTGAGACAGCTGAGTCTTTGCAGGCGCCCAAGGCATCAGCCATTGATTAGCCAGATTAATTACAGGATAGCTAGCAGACGCCACCTTTCTGCAGCCAGGAAATGAAAACAAAAATCTGCTCCTGAAGCAAATTCACCACAACAACAACAACAACAACAAAAACGAGAGCAGAAAATCGATGGCGAGGCCTCACGACGCAAGCAAAGCCTGAGCCCTCGCTCTTTTGATTATCTAACTACCAAGAACAACAAACCCAATTAATGATATCGTTTTCTGGCTCCACTGAGCCATTTTCTCCGTCCGAGATAACCTAGAGACACCAAACATGCTGATAAATGGGCCGTAAACTCCCATCCGCTAAAATAACAACACTGCCTAATGTGACCACTAGGAAGCTTATCACAATGTAATCATTATTGTGTTTGCACTGAGATTACGATGTAGGTCAATGCTGTGTAGAGAGTATTATGTTCATTATTCAGCTTGGCCTTGACATTGAAAAGTATCTAATGTGTTTTCCCTGTGTAGCATTGCTGCAGCAGAATGTGTTCAACAATGTGTGAGGTGCTGGTTCACACTAAATTTGACCAGATACATGTCATGTGCTCGAGTCTGGTGTGAGTTAAACATCCTGAGATTTAGTGTGTGTGTGTGTGTGTGTGTGTGAGTGAGAGGTAATCTAATTGAATTTGTCTTTCACTTCATTGCTCTGTGCATTAACAGGATTGTGTTTGGCATATCTCTGATTAGTATGGCTTCAATTTGATAAAGGTAGTGGTGGGTTGTGTACTTTTCAAAAGGTATCAAATTGATTGCGATTGTTCGTTCTTTCGTCCTATCAGAGGGCTACTTTGTAAAAAGAAATCATTTCATAATTAGCATAAATACACGGTAATAATTGCAGGAGACAATGAGAGCAAACAATGGAAGCGTGACTTTTATCTTTACAGAAAACTTCTACCTGAGGCATGATGGGTCGGGAGACCATTGCTAAAAACGAAAAGCTGCAAAAGGGTCTTAAATGTGCACATGATGGTTACATGTATCATCTGACAGCAATGAAGTAAATAACTCTCGATTTAAGAATGTACGTGCCGTGCATGACAGGTAGGACTTCAGCTTTCAATTTGCAAACAGTGTCTTTATCCAATTCAGTTCACTAGTAGCGAGCTTTTATTAATATTATTAATCAAAACCCGAAATGTGTTTTGCAATGTGATTCCAGTTAGGAACCTTCTCCGCTGGCAATGTTTACATGGAGTAAACACACTGGTAATGGAGAAAGAGGAATAGTAATCACCGGCTTATCACCGCCAAAGGTTTGTGCAACCTTGAATTTTCCACTTCACCAAACATCTGAAATTGTCCCAACCGTCAGACCTGTTTCAGGGAAGTCAGGCAAAGTACTCAGTCCTGTCTTTGCGTTATCTCCTTTTCTCTGTCAACAAGACAGGATTAGGAGAATAAAGTCCAACATGTGTAGCCTCTGACACTGTGCTGTGGTTTGTTTGTGTTAAAAGCTGTAAATATCACCGAAAAAGAAGAAAGAGAGCGAGTACCCCGACTTGTTTTCCATTTTGGATGTGCATGTTTTGTTGCTAGGGGATTATATATTTTTTCTTTTTATATTAAGAGGACATTTCATTCTCAGGGATTTTCTATTACTGTCAGAAACACTTGTTGATATGCGTCTGTCCTTACCCTCGGTGTGTTAGTGGTCCCACCTGTGGAACATACTGACATTGTTCGTGGTTCAGTGGCTTTAAGTAGATTTTCAACCAGGCAGCGGTGAGCTCACTGCTTCCATTCAGGTTTAGCTCACCACAGATTGGTTCTGTACGGTACAATAAACTGCACTGCACTAGGATATCAAATACAAATCATATTCCTCTACATCACTCACACTCTGGCCACCTTCGGTCTCGATACTCATTCCTCAACACTGACCCCCTGAAACCAGCTTCATAGATTCATAACTGAACACAACACGGATCCCCCAGCAGCGGTTCTTTCTTATTCCCTATCCGACCCGATCTCCGATCCGTCACACATGACAGTACCAAGACAAAAGGCTCAGAAGAAAGCTTGTGTTGGGAAAACTCAAGAGCCACAGAACATTCTTGAAAACATGTTCATGTTTTTTACAAATTTAAAATGTAATCCTGTATCCTTGTTGTGGGTTCAGTCTCTCTTAGTATATATCAAATACATGTACATACAAAAATATGTATTATTATTTTACTTCATTGCTGTCAGGTGATACATGTAACAATCATGTGCATATGTAAGACCTTTTTGCAGCCTTTCGTTTTAAAATGAATCCGCTGGGAACATTGTAAAGTCTGGTGGATACCGAGCTTTCATTGGGATCGTGATCAATTGTGATTCAGTTGTACAGCTTGAGGACACTTTAGAGAGTTTAAAACAGATAGTGGAATTTAGCAATGGTCTCCTAACCCATCAAGCCTCAGTTACACGTTTTTGATACAAACGAAAGTCACACTTTCAATACGATGAAAGAACGTACAATCACAGGCAATTTGATACCTTTTGAAAAGTACACATCCCACTGCCTTAATCAAACTGAAGCCTTATTAAATTAGAGATATGCTGATATAGAGCAATGAAGTAAAAGATTCATTAGATTATATTGTATATATATAGTTGAATAAAGAGTTGAATTGATTAGCCTAGCATACACACATCCATACATATTCTAACTTGGTACACCTTGAATCCATATATGTATACATCATACATAATGTAATTAGCTGGAAGTCTGGCTGTTATTATGAATTGAATACCATGTTCACCATTTGAAGAAACAGCTTTTTTTCTCACTATTTTAACTTTATTTTCATTCTTTCTGAAACTAGAAACACTTTTCATTTGACTTACTTATACTGTCGTTAACTAATCATGTGCGTAGCTAAAAGTGCAATCTGCCAATCAACATTACAAACAAGGAGAGACCTACTGTCAAATGTGTTCCCTCCATGAGGATGACACACAAAGACATCGCCAGACTATCGGCTCATTTTAAAGGCTTTCAAGGTGTGTGTGTGTGTGTGTTTGATGACGGTTTGCATTTATACACGTGCATCAAGCACCTACTGCTGCGAACTTCTCGTGGCAAAGGTCATGGCTGACGCTCAGCCGAGTGCTTATTCATGGCATTTATCCTTTTTACTGTCAGTTAGGATCACACACACACGCACAATGCCATGATAGGTTATCCATACTATTAACGGAAGACAGGGAGACGGCGGGCAACAAAGACGAGGCTGTCTGAATCGTGAGATGGTAATGTGTTTACGAGGGAAAAGAAGAAGAAGAAAGGGAGGTGGTGGTGGGGGGGGGGATCATGAAATGACAGCAGGAGAATTGAGGCTCAGCACTGGGATTTGTCTTACAGTTCCCTGATCTTGTCCCCGAGCGCTCGCCGAAATCGTCCTCAGAGGGAAGAATTTATTTTCTATTTATTTCAATCTTTTTTTCCTTCTATTTCGGGTCTCTAGCTGGATATGTATGGATTCATTTGTGCCGCCGTCGGTGTCTGAGAGGGGAGCCGTGAAGTGCATCACATTAACTGTATTGACATAAACAGCTCGCCCGGGCGCACTGCCTCTGCCTTTGATGAGGGTTTAAGTAGGAAGCCATTGAGAGACTTATGGAGAAACGTTCCCACGGGATCAATAGATTACAGAGCTAACTAATCTTGGGGAGCTAGATAGCCGAGCTCGAAACGGCAAAAAAACGACAGTCATATCAGTGGCACATGGTGCACCATCGCCATCACTCCTCTCTGCCCTCAAACTGTAATTATTATACCGCTCTAATATGGGTCATGAACGAGCAAGCGCCAGTAACAGTGTCTGTTGTTTTCCATGTGTTGTAGTATCAGTGCACTAAAGTCTTCATGGAGTAAAAGCGTATGTACTGGGTCCTTGTTGCTTTTTTTCCCCCTCTGTCTGTATTTTGGGTCTCCACTCGACTGTCTTTTAAACTGTGCTTTAAAGGCTGGTATGACACCGGCACTGTAAGGCTGTGGTTATTCATTTCACATCGTGGCGATATGATAAAAGGTTTGCCTTTCATAACGAACTGGAAGAAAGTTGCTATCCTCATCCTTTGTTTTTCAAAACGTTTGCAGAAGAAAAGTACATGGAACAAATACAAAGCAACTCTTTCTCCAAGAAATACTACTAATTTGAGACAACCAGCATGTTATGAAAGGATCATAATGCCACCAGTTCATGTTTATTGTCAAAATAATTAGGTTAATTCACAAATTGGCATAGTTTCCAACCTTGAGACCTCAAAAATGGGCAGGATTTTGAAACCAAACTGTAAGAGTATTTTTATCTTAAATACTTTTAATCTTACTTTTAATTCTCAAGAAAGAATACAGAATAATTGTGACGTGAGATTGAGTGTTTCTCTTTGTAGCCTATTCACCATTTCTCTCTCCGTCTTTAACTCACTGAAGGCCTTCTTAGACGTCACAATGGCACCACTGCGCTCTAGAACCCATTCATTCCAATGGCTTGTGCCGCGAGACTACGTTTTTTTTTCTGCGTCGAGCAAAGCCCAACCTTGAGCTCTGTGGTGTGTGCTGAACGCAGCAACACTGACTTTAAACCAATATATAACCACAAAATTAACTTTTCCTAGCCAAAGTGCTTTTGTTACCTAAATCTATAAGGATGCAAACTCCGAGCTCCAGAGTTAAAGTCCGAACGTTTCCGAGCAAATAAAATTATCATATAAATGTAATTTCTTGCTGACAGGGTAGAAAATGCATCTTTCATTCTACAATGTACAGTATGCACTCTTGGCGTCGTGCACTATGTGAACGGGTCTTAAAAATTACATTTTGTCCACACATTATGTCCGTTGCCCCACCCAGACTCCTACCTGTCCTACCTGTTCCCTCTGAGTGGAGCGGCCAGTGGGCGACACATCCAAGGTCAGGCACCCAGGACAGAGTCCCAATTAGACCTCTACGCAGGGAGCGAACCCCTGCACCATTCATCACGCCATTTCAATTAAAGCCATCTAAGAAATGATTAAATAATCAGCTTCAGGCTAATGGAGCCATATATCCTCGTTATGGGAGGACATTGGTCATCGGCTTGGGACTGTCTGGCCAGTGCCAGATGTCACGCGGCGATGCCAAACGAGTAAGACGGATGACAGAAAACAGGAGGGAGGTTGGGGTTGGGGTTGGGGTGGGTGGGGGGGGGTGGGGGGGAGTAATGAGGAACGAAGAATAGGGAATGCTCGTGAGGCCGGGATAGAACTTCGGTGGGAAAACATTTCTCCATCTATGATTTTTTTTGGTCACACTGTGGAATTCTCCATGCCCATACGGATGTCACTCACATATGCAGCACACGGCTGACCCCCAGCATGCATCAGCGGACAGCGGGGGGGGGGGAGGGGGGAGATGTCACGATTGTTTGTTTGCCTGCGGTAATGCAGAGTCCTGTCCCTGTCAGCCTGCTAGCTGCAGTGCACAGCATCAGTGTGCAGCTATTTATCTGGATGATCGGGGAGGTGTCTGGAGTTGGTGACAGACAGAAAGAGACGGCTAAAAATGGCCATTTTTTTTTTTTACCTCTCTGCACACACAGGCCTGTAAATATCCGTCTCAGTGTGTTTTAATATTTTTCATCACCCAGGCACCCAACTAAGTTCTCAAAATAATTACGACAATTTATCTTTGGCAGCTAATGATGCTCACGTGAGCCCAATATTCAAGGGTTAATCTGCACATGCAGACTTTGTATTGCAAAAACCTCGCACGCACGCACGCACGCACGCACGCACGCACGCACGCACGCACGCACGCACGCACGCACACACCCCCCCCTGGACAGTAAGAACCAGTTGGGTTAAGCTGCCGACAGTATCGCGCTGGGTGACCCCGGACGGCTCTCCATCCTCCTGCTCTGCGGCAGCACGTGAATGTTTAATTGATGTCACAGGGGACTGCTGATCAAGGGCTTTCTAACCAGCCCCCCGATTCAAAGCATGCTCCACTGCTATTCTATTAGCAAGGCAGGCATGTCAGACGGAGCTGGGAGCGTGGGGGTGGGGGTGGGGGTGGGGGTGGGGGGGGAGTTGTTGTTCCCGTCCCTCTCTTCTCTTCTTCACACACTACCCCACCCTGCCCTTCCTCCTCCATGATAATTAGCCCCTGCCATACACAGTTCAGCAACACACAACTATGCAAACACACACACACACACACACACACACACACACACACACACCCTGAGCTGCCACTGTATCTGCAGCTTAAAGTGTCGGTGTTCTGACAGCCATCAGCACAAATAGAGGCAAATCTTATTTAACTCGCTGGTTTTTCAATCTTTCCCTCCACCCCTCACCCCCCCCCCCCCTTCAGTATTTATGCCACTTTCAGGATTTCTCTCCTCGCTATTGTCTGTTCACCCTGATTTCCTCTCAGCAATCATGCTGATACACTAAGCAAGGGCCATTTTAGGTGCTTGGCGGCAATGATTGTTGTAGTTGAAGATTGGAGACATTTCCAGAATTGTGACCTGGTCCCAGTCTCTCAATCAAAAGGGAAAAGGGGAAATCGTCATATTTTGTTTGAACGTATCCTCATTAAACGGTTCGTTTGATATCTTACGAAAGAGTCAGACGTGTACATTTTTCAATCGCTACATGCATACAGTCTTTTCAAAATAGACTTCTGTCATTACATTACAGTCATTTAGCAGACGCTTTGATCCAAAGTGACTCACAATTCAGATTCTATCACGCCGTAGGCACAGCTACGGGAGCAATTTTGGGGTTAAGTGTCTTGCTCAAGGACACATCGACACGCGACTAGCGGAGCCGGGGATTGAACCGCAGATTCCTCTGATTGAAGGACGGCCCTGCTCTGCACTTAGCCACAGTCGCCCTGTCTTCACAGGAAACTAATCAGTCAGGTTTAGGCAACAAAACTACTTAGATTTAGGATTGCCGTAACTACATCACACAAGGGATTGAGAACGATCAGCTGTCTTGTGGCTGAAAGATCGTCTTTATACTTCCTGGTTCATTTTGTAGATAATTTCGTGGGATATCTATGAATTACGTCGCAGTATTTTCTGTTGGTTTAGCTACGAATGGCTGGATGAGACCATCCTGTTTGGTCACGTTTCAGAGTTAAAAGATCATTTGTATCAAAACCATACACTTTGTCAAGTAAGTGAGTAAGTCAGCAATGCTTGAAAGTGGGACCACTTCACCCACAAGAGGGATTCATATGCGTTAGCACATCTCTATTTTTGCACCTGGTACCCTGGGTGGACTGTCTCCTAGGATTTATCCTCAAAGCGGACTCGTTGCCACACCATGTAACACGGAGCAAGCGCATGCACTCTGTGGGCTTTTGTGAAGCTGTAATATTGTGAATTTGGCGGGCAGCCTGGAATAATTAGTGTTGCCCTGGGTCTGAGTTACTGTTTGCTGGGCTCGCAGAACATTCCCTCTCAGGCTCTTTGGCTGCCAATTAACTCACACACACGCACACACACACACACACGCACACACACACACATGCACAAATGATCTCGCATGCGCCCCGAGCTGTAATCCCATTACAGGTTGGAGTGTACAGGCCTCATTTCTGTGCATCTTCTAATGGTTCGCCCTGTGATTTCCACGATATTTCGTAAACACAGATCCGCCTCTGTCACGTCGCACCCCAGGCAGGTCATGCTGACTTCATTAAGTGAGGAGGAACCTTGCAACACATCTGCAAAAACAGGCTTAGCCTACTGAGGAAGAAGGGAAAGGGGTCACAGTGGATACCATCTACTCGCACACACTTGCGTTTGCTTTAACCAAACACAAAACTCCTGCAACATGTCGAGTGACTAAAAACGCATCTGATGCTTGATGCATCCGGGCTGCTGGTCTGAAGGCACACTGCGCGCCGTGAGAGCGAGGCCAGCCGAGCCAGTTATGCATCACAGAGGAAGCTAGATAAACGCATCATCCTCATCGCTCTCGCACAGCGATTTCCCAGTAGTGGGTCCACTTGATGAAGTGCCAGATCCCCTCCCTGTTATTCTCTGTGCGCCAGCCAAGTGTCCACACGCATGAGTGTATTCATCAGTCAGGTGGCACTAGCCTGGCTTCTTTTTTTTCCTTCCCTCCCTTCTATTCATCCCTCTCGCTGTGCTCAGGTGTGAACGGGTATTGGGCTGATTTATCTCTTTTGTGCCGCTTATCAGTGAGTTGTAGCGATAACCAAATGAACTCGGGGAACACGAAAACGTACACACTCTGTGATTAAATGTGTTGCTTGCACGCAGTTATGTTTTGTATCACATTTGCACGGCACACTGTACAGAAAATAATATTGAGTCTGCAAAAATATCTGCATGATCAATGAGTCACCGAGGAAATCCTGGACTGTAATTGGCTTATGTGAAAGCCAAGGGAGGGGGGGGGGGGGAATAAAGAGAGAAAAACATGGCAACTACAAGAGGATAAAGAAAATAATTGCAGTAATCAAAACAAAGCCTGGAGCCATTGGCACGTTAGCCTGACATTTCTCTCTCTCAGACACCTGCACAGGCCTCGTTGTGGCTTGTCGTTTCTTTTGTTTTCGGGGCCAAAGTGATTAATGGCGACCAAATCAGGTCTTCACATGCCGCGTGCCACGGTGATGTTTGTGTTCACCCTGCGTTTTTATCTTGTCAGGTCCATATCTATGCAGGAGTCCTAAAAGTCAAAGCATTTTCTCTCAAAGTCGATGTTTTTTTCAGTAGACGCCTGAAATTAGGTCTGTGGTTAAAACGAGCTTAAGATATTTTAACATCAAATACTAATTCTATACAAATGATTCAGTTTATACCCCTTTTGTGAATTTTGAAGCTTTTATGTGTCTTAAAAAAGGCGGTTGCTATCAAGTGGCTAAATGAGACGAGTAAACAGAACAGTCTGCCCAGTATCATGGCCGGTCGCGCATAGTAACGGAACGTATTCCATTGGTTTTGTGTTCATGGACATGAATTGGCTGTTTTTTTCCGTGTCACTTAAGAAGAAAAAGAGCCGATGGAAAGTCAATTAGGATCCCATTTCGTGGTTGATGCACAAACTAAACTCATCCCCGTGACTATACAGGACCACAGCTTGTGACGTAGTATTAAATATCAAGACAGACTACTTATGTTTGGCAGGACGGGAGCTGGATGGGACGAACACAGGATTTTCAACAGCGAGACCGGTGTTCGACACAAAGTTGTTGTTTTTTTTGCCGAGACCAAACGTTTGTTTTGTTGCCTTAAATTGACGTCGTTATTTTAAGCTTAACCACGATGTTTCACCTACAGCTAAGAGGATTTGTTGCCTAAACCTAACTTGTCCACAATGTCCTGAAAAGGAGGTGTCCTGGGCGACACGAAAATAAGGACAATTCATGTAAATTTGTGAAGATTATCTTGTTGAACAAAACCTTTAAAGACTCATAAATGTTTGTTTGCCACAGAGCTTAATTTCTGCAATAATCCAATGGAAAGATCCCATTAATGCTAACTACGATGCTAACTCCAGGGATTGGCCTACAAAAACACATCGTCCCTGCTCCACTCTATGAAACTATATCCCCAAAAGTACAGACTCAAACACAGAGGAGAGAGGTTAGGAAACATCCCATCCAGCCTCCGCCCTTCCATTACAGCAGACAATATCTCACCTCGGCCACCACACTCATCTTGCCCCCCATATCAACTGTGAACTCATATCACCCCCCCCCCCCCCCCCCTGTCCTTTCATTCAGTGGTTACTCACTAAGCCATCAAGGGTTGAAAACTAATGAAAATGCCAGGATGAAGGGGCCCTCTGATGAGCAACCTTCAAAGAAGGCATTAATAGAATTAGCTGGTCAATAGAGGGGGACTGACTGCAAACGTCGGCTAGAGCTAATCAGCCGCTAGAACAACATTGGCTGAGACAATGAGTCACTGCATGAGCTTTGGACGAAGTTTTTGCCCGTCAGAGAGCATTCACAGCCAGAGAGAGGCTGACATCATGACTGGATGTTTCGTGGATCACGTCAGGAATGCATTCAACAAAACGCCTTTGTTCATTCATGCAGTTTACAGTTGGGCAATGTCCAGCATTTAGATTTACAGCCGTATATCTTATGGTTCATACAGAAAATCTTTCCAGGTACAAGGGGTGGAGAAACTAACAAGGATGATGGTAATGCACAGAATCTTTAAGAGGAAAAATCAAATAGCACATAGAATAAGGAATAGTAATCTCCCATTATTTGTTATGCATCAACATTAATTATGTGTTTGTGGAGGGTTTAGACATTTTAGTTTTAAAATAAAGAAAATCCTTGAAGTCCGATTTTTGTACTCATCTCTCATTAGAAAATAATAAAGCCGCAAGTGTAAAGAAAGTTTAACAGCTTGTGTTGTCGTCGCCGCCCCCCTTTCCCACCATAGTTTCAAATGCACTGAACTTATCGAGTGTGAGTTGTTGTTATAATTGTTTGGGGCGTCTGTATAATAAGCTGACATTACTTTTGTGGCTGAGCATTGGATACCTCATGTGTACTTCAACCATTATTGACTCCCATCCGACGCCCTGTGAAGTGTGGGCTGGAAAACTGTGCCTTATTTCTTATTTCATGTTGCATTAAACCAATGTGATCAGCCAACCACAGATGTCAGCTTTTATTTAATGCTATGTCTCCAGCATTGGGGAACAACAACTCTTTTGCAACGCTAAGACCACTGAAAACCATTATTGTCCACTACTCTGTATGAGTTATTTACTTCTCCTGACAAGAGTTGGCTGAAGTTTTTTTAAGTGGTGCACTGTGTTGAGTTGGTCAGCTTTTGTGCTGGAAGCCGCTGCTCTGCTTTGCTTATGTTAGCCTCTGGGTGACGGGGTGCAATGTACCCACAACATACATTACACCTGGTCTTGCAAGGCCAATTATTACGTTATGAAAATCCAAAAATGCTCCCAAAAGCTTGTCTTTTCTTGAAGATGATAATTCTTGTTTGCACGTTGTACATCGTCCGCGTAATGAACGGTTCCCTCGCAACGGAGTCACGCCCCTTTGGTTTGGCCAATGCAATCAACAATATACAAAAGAAATGCAAACTGCTAATTAATTTCGAATCGCAGATGACGAGGATTGTGATTCTTACATTGATTGATCTTCCCCCACCTCTATGGGTCACAACAGAGCGCCACTTGAAATGCCTCGAAAGGCACTCAGGCTAAACAGCCCTGAACATGATTTGTTCACATCTCTACATTCCGCACCTGGTCTGTATCCTTGCAGTCCTCATTAGTGTTCGAAGACTGTTGATCTGTTGCATCACTTATGGGCATTCGGCCGTTGACGAAATCATTGAGTGCTGACGGTAGGAACACAGAGTCGGTGCACAGCTGAGATATCAGAGCAGGTCGGAACAGTTCGGAGGCCATACTACCAACCCTTGTGCTGTAATGTCTGCCTTTTGCAAGACTTAATTAAACATGATATCTTAATTTGCACACAGATGTACCGCAGAGTAATTATAGAGTATTTTCCAAAGACTAAGCAGAACGCAGAGAAATCCCCCAACTGCCTGTTGACTGGGAGAGTAAAAATAGCTCATTTAAAGCCAGTGGAAGGCTGTCTTCTTTGAGTAAGACTTCAAGTCTGGCCTCTTGGGATGAGGCTCACTGCAATTTATCACAATCGCTAATTATTCATGTTATAAGCCACTCTCTCTCTTGCAAGAAGCAAGGAAAAAAAACAGGCAACTACAACAATGAAATCACCGCTTGTATGAGCGCTGACACAAGAGCGGAGCAATGAACGCGCCATATGTCTGGATTGTGTGCTGCTGGCTGATTATAAGACATGTGTCTCCTCCACAGGGAAATGAAGACTTTTGCTTAAGTGGAATGTCTGCTTCCAAGTCTTGTTTATTCAGGGAAGGAAAAATATGTGACTGTGTGATCACTGATCCCTTCATGCCATCCCCTATTTTTTAACATGTGTTAATTCATTTCTTCAGATGACCCGTGCTGCGTGACAAACAAACACTTTATCGAATTTGGCTCAAAGACTAAAATGATGAAAGATTTAGACAATAAAATGGTCTTTTGTAGCTTTACCAAGAGGAACAAGCAGTAACAAATCTAAGATCCTACTTCAAATTCAGCATCTTGGTAGACTTTGAATGTGTTTTTTGCCTTCATTATGTTGCAGCACATCCACATTATTCTAGGTCAATGGCTCCATTGAAGACCTATCTTGCAGAGAGATCCACACAGGAGCTAATTACGCTAATAGGCTCCGGCAAAATGTTTGATACCAAACTACTAGCTATAATCTAAAGAGCTGATCGGAGACCACAAGCATGCTCTTGCTCATCTTTTACTTTCATCCAGTGTTTTCACACACTACAATATCGCATTAATTAGGAGATTCAACTGTAATTTCATGCGGCTGTAGCGCTGAAGAGGCAGAGTAGCTCTGAACAAAAGCTGTCTCTGTTTGAGTCTATACTGTATTTGCTTCATCCGAAAACAACAAATATGTGATATCTGTGAGTTTACTCCACGTCAAGTGACACAGGCAACTGGCAAAACAATAATAAAACTATAACACTATAAAAATATATAAACTGGACAAAAATGTTTGGAGAAATGATTGGACAAATTAACTTGGTGCTGATTTAATGCGAAGTCTTCTTCAACAGTCTGTGGAATTAGCATCTTGCATTTCAGTAATGTCTGTTTGTTATTAAAGTAGAATTACTGCGTTAATATTAGCCACCTTTTTAGCTGCTTGTCTCACAGCTAAAGCTAGAGAACCCAGAGCAAACAATCAGTGCGTGTAAGTGAAACCAGCTTTGGAATGTTTGAGAATGACAAGATGTGCATTGTTCATGTATAAACAACTAAAGAGTGCTTTTTACACGAACCTCATGATAGGAAAAACAACACGCGTAACCATGGCAAATGCACACAACAAAGATGGCGACAGATGTAGCCTCAGAAAGCATAGAAAGTATAAAATTCCAAATGCATGACCAAAAAACGAGACCAAATGTTCAGCGACAAACATTTAGACTAAAATGTCTAATTGCAAAATTGTTGATAGAACGGCGGCGAGAACGTCTGGATTCGGACAAGACAGTTTGTCTACATGCAACGGGGGGCGACGTTTATTGGTCGACGTCCTCTACGATGCAGCTCTGGGGAGAGGGTCAGGAGGGAGCCGGAGATTCTGGAGGAACAAAAACCTGCAGACGCAAGTCGCGTTGCGGAGCAGTTTACTCGCCGGCAGCAACAGTGAGGGAACCCTCTGTGTGTGCATTTCAGCACGTTAGCAGAGCAGCTGCATGTGTTTCTTGTACCAGAGTGTTTACAAGCACGTGATTTCTGCATGTCATCGCCTGAATATGACTTTGGATTGGTTCTGCTATGCAGGTTTAACAAAAAAAGGACTGTAATTGTTTCCACCCAGTTTTAGCAACAGAACCAGGGAGAATGTCTTCAGTCTCTCGCTGAGTGTCATATATACAGTGATCCAGAAACATTAATATTCAAGCTTTCTGCACTGAAGCGCACATAGTGTGGCCTACAGTGTTACCGTGACTAAAGAACAATAACCTCAGTTTTTGTTTCTGCAAAACAATATGCAAAGTAGCCGCTTTTCTTTGAGGTCAACTCAAATGTTCCAAATGGCAGAAAATGCATTATGAATGTTTATCAAATGCACCCAGCCTCAAGGTAATCATTTTATATGCATTGCCATTTATATACATTACTTTAATTTATTTATTTTTGGGTGCAAATTCAAGATTAGAGCAGAACCAGGAAGGCAATTACTGTTCCTTCTCTGTCACCCATTTCTTGTTAGAACATGAATCTGTGTCTGGATCTATTTAAAAGATGTTGAATTACACCGTCGCCTCGTTCAGAATGATGAGAAACATTGCCTCTCACGCAGCATACTGCAGATCACTTTCTTTCACAGGCACAGATGAAAGAGCGCTCAATCCCAAGATTACACGAGCAGTATTCCAGTAATAGAGGCTGTCGCATGAGTTTTTTCAGGAGATCTATACAGAGAGGCTCATAGTGTTGCAGCTTGGCAGAATCACACTGGTTAAAGGTTGCATATTGGGAATCAATCGAACTGAAATGCCGTCCTGGAGGGAGAGTACATTCAGCAAGTTCTGTTTCATCGAAGCAATGTGCACTATAACATCACCTCCACAAGGGAGCGAGGGCCCAGCAGACAAAATATATGCTATGCTTGGTTTTGACAATATAGTGATATTGCATCATGTTCTGATCACATTAGGCTTTTATCTTATCTTTAATACCACAATCCAAATCACATCCATAACAACGACTGTCCAAGTCGTTCCAAACTTCATTCAGAAAATTTGAATTATCATTATTAAAAACTCTCTCTCACCTCCCTCTGTCACACTCTCTCAAAAGAGCGATGCGGCGCTCAGTCCCCAGTCAACAATGAAAAATGATCGACGTCATCATTTCCCATAATACATATGTTTTTATCATACAAAATATTCTGCTCCAATCCATAGGATATCTGTTGTCATTTAGCCTCTTAAAAAAAAGAACATCAAACCGCACGCACCTGCTGGCAATTAACAGGGCGGTGTAGCAATCTAACAGCACCATGAACTAGCCTACAGGTATTACTACTATTAACTACTATTACTACCATTTATATCAAACTAGTGCTGATTAATGAGGCTCAGCGGGCGGACATGTCACTCCCCCAGAAACATCTCTAAATGCACATTAGGGCTCAGATTCTACACATTATTTTTTTTTCTTAGTTCTGATAATAAGTTAAATTACTTCAATATCGTAGTGGGGAAAAAACAACCGTCGTTCATCCTTTAATCATCAGTATACGATCTGATCGCCTTCATGAAGGAAGGGCAAAAGCTGTGTGGCCTTCCTTCGAGCCTCTTGTGCATAATCCACAGCATCTACATAGAAAGAGATGAATGAGTCTGGTAAAAGTACTTCGAAGCAAACTAAATACAGCAACTTTCCAATTTGATCACAAAAACAGCTGCACTCATTACAGAAACCATGTCTGTCCTCAGAGGTTTGGCAGACTCGTCTCATATAAAAATACTTTCACGTATAACTACAGGGCCATTTATATTTGTGCATTAAAGGGTTATGGCGTAGAAACAAAACCTATACATGTAGTCGCCATAGCTACGGCACGTGCACCTTTATCCGTGTGACATGGCAATTTCACAGCAAGAGTATTGAGTAATGAAAACAGATTTGGCAACTTCCCATCCGCATTGTATAAAGAGTTGGAATTACACTTTGGCGTCTGGAACAGATCTGTTTTTCCGACATGGGGGGAGAGACGGTAGTGTACACGTGAACATGCATACATGAATGCCCCCGCGCAAAAAATATACTATCAATACATTTCAATACATATACAGAGAATATTTAGACTGGGACAACAAAGATATTCACTGTCGATGACCACAGCAGGAATACACATCATTGTGTTTGTTATGCATAGATTATCAGAACTTGACAACACAGACATTGACAAGTGCTTTCTTAATAGCTTATTCATTTTAGGAAGCTAAATGTACAGAAAAATATACATTTATACAGAAAAAAAGCCCCAAAAAACATTTCACTCTAGAACAATTTTAGAGCTATTTCATTTATATTTTATTACATTTTTACAAACTTATTTTCTCGCATTCAATGGTCTCAAAATGTTACATTGTTTCTTTTCCGTTGCTTTTACCATTCACACTATTTTTTCTTCTGTGAAGCACTTAGAACTTATAACCTGAATAAAATATTATGATATGATACAAATAAAGATGATATGATACAAATAAAGTTTGATTGATGTCATTTTCAGGCGACGGGGTTAAGCCTTTACCTGGTTTTGAGCAAACTGAATGAGATTCAACAGGTGCCAACATTTGAATCCCCCTCCCAAAAAAAAAAAAACCTGCACATGGTTGCTGTACCACTATAGCATCCAAAATCCTAATGCAATACCCAGCACAACATGTAATAGACTATACATGACATGATACGCAAAATACTCTGTGTTTTTATGGCGTATTCTTAGAACAATATCCACACTTGTTTGGATACTGTTTTTCTACTTCCTGTGTGCCCAACCGTTAATAAATAACTGTCTCAGCATGTAGGAAAAAGGCTTTATCTATCCCCTCTGTGCCGCATGCGTGGGAGTCCATCTGTTCATTTCAATAGCAGCCGAGATAGATGCGGTGCTGGGATTATTGTACACAGTGACAGAGGAACCGCATTTCAAGCTTATCTTCCCAGTGGCCATTCATATTGCCTACTTGGCCAAGTATCCCGCTTCACACCCAAGGAAATGATTAACCAAGAGAGGCCCGATGATTGCCACTGAGCTTCAAGCCAAATCTCACAACCCGCGAAACCCACATCCATTTTAATTTTGTCTGCAATTTATACGCGACCATGGCTCCGAATTAAAATTCAGCGGCATCAACAACATCCATTCACGGAGTTTAACAATGAGTCGACAATGAGAATGCGGCATGATTGTGCTTGATAGCGCAGATATTCAATTATGATGGATTGAATGACGGCTTAGCGGGCATAATGCTGTCGTTCTTCCCTATTGGGTTGTTTATTTTTGGCTTATTGTTTGCTGCACTCGAGTAAATTGTTAAAGTGGCCTAATAAGCGAGATGCTATTCTTCCCTGAGCTTCAAAAACAGTCCCAAACTATGTCTTCATACAGTTGAAATATTTCCAAGTGGCTGGATTATGGATAAAACCGCTCTCCACACCCAGTATGTTTAATCGCCCTCTAATGTTTTCTTTCTCACTACGTGACCTGAGAGACAAAGAGCTCAAAGCTCTCCATACCTGGGATGCACATGCCTCTAGTCTCCTTGTGTACTTATGCCAAACGTGGATTTAGAAGTAAAAAACAAAGTCCATCAGGAAAGCATGAAGGAAGTTGTCTAATGGAGGAGAGGCATGAGGGAGTGGAGGGGTGAAATTGCCTGCTAATGGCCTCTTTCTCCCAGCTGTGAGAGCTGCAGCTGTCTGGGGTTGCTGAGACAAATAGTGGTGGCTCATGTTGGGGACCACAGCATCCAGACAACAGCTCGAATTTTTCCCTCGCACACTATTTGGCCACAACAAATTAATTTTGGACCGCCTGGGAAGGAGTGAGATACAGCCGGGTGTTGGCTAACAAACATGTAATGTGTTTTCAGCGTGTCGAGCCTGCTCCATCAAGGAGATGGATGATTGAAAAGTTGTGCGAGTTGAAAATATATCAGCTCCAGTTGAGAGCGATTTGATGCAATGTGACCCAGAAATTATGGCTGTGAAGAAAGAAAAAAAAAAAAAAGTGTGGATGATGGGAATGAAAATGATAACTCGTAGCCTACATCTGTGCTGGTTGGAAAATGAAAAACTCACTCCTGGATCCTCAAAAGAAAAAAATAATCTTCAACCGTCGCCATCAGTGCTGTGGCCAACTCAATCGTATAACCAGAGAGCGCCTTGATTGAATTTAGTAAGACACTAGAATAGGGCTCACTGGCATACAGTAAAGGAATAGATGATAAGAATGAAATCCACTTGGCAGAGACGAAGCAGAAAGCTATTTCCAATACTAAAAAAGTGTATGGTTATATTAAGTTCATATTGGCCATTCCATACCTCAATATCTACATAGAGTGCCAACGTTCAGAGTCAGTTTAGCAAGTAGAGCGAGAGATTTGAAAGTAGGGTGTTTAGTTTAGCGTTAATGGTGTAAGTTTTTCACAACCATGGTCTTTCCCTAACATTAACCACACGTTTTAGTTTCACCTAAACCAGACCTTAAACCTCACCTTTGAGGACATTGGTATTCATTTGGAGTTGTGTTTCTGTCGACTAAAGTACTGTTAGTTGAAATTGTACTCTCAGTTTTAGCGCTGTTTTGGTTTCCAGCAACTCTTGAGTAAAACATCTTTAGCTGCTAAACGCGAGAGTGCATTTTACAGTGCAGGATATAAACATACAATTACATCTCGTATATTAATTACTGTCTGACCCGTCCTTGTGCCATTACTTTCTGAAACATGTTTACCTCCCGGACAAGAAATATAGAAAGGTCCAAACGGGTGGTAAATACAGACAATGCACTCCTTGAACCCATGCACAGAGTACATGCACCCTCCCAAGGAACCATGGGATTGAAGGAGTTGCATGCCATTTCTGTTTGAATGACCAACTGCCCGCACATGTGGCAAGACAATGCCACATGAGCACAAAAGGACAATCAACATACATGTGCAGATTCCTCCTGGCGGTCATAAATGTGTTGTCACTTAATTGTAGTGAATCACAGCTGCTGAATGTTGACTCCCATCTGAACTTATTCTCAGTTAGTGTTGTTTTCTGTTTGTTTCCAGACTGCAAAAATATCAGTATTTATTCATCAACAGACTGTCCATGACCTACATAAATCATGGTTCCCCTCGTTTGGAAGCGGAGCTATAAGAGCCAATGGATTGTGACGGCCTTTGAACTATTCCTCCCAGACTGATGACTGGTTATTAATTCATCCATTCTTTTGAAAAGAGTGCCTCATTATCATCCCAATATCAACCCGTCCCGCGAGAAGTTGCGGAGCCAAGCCGTCAAGATTTTTGCACTCCAGCTTCACAGGCTCGTCAAATTAAAAGGGTCTGCCAGTGACACTTTGAGGATGGCTCTCCAAAAACAGAGCAAAAATAAGGATGAATTATGTAAGATCTCTTTGAATATTGTATTGCAGAGGAGTGTGTCCCATATGCCCACCGTTTCCAGTCTCAGACAAGACATCAATAGGAATAACGCTCACACTGGCACAATACAGCGGAGGTAAACTCATCCCCCTCTTTTTGTATTCCCCGTTATCACCGAGCGGTGCCGAGTCGGCTCCTGTGGATGTTCTGAGAGAAAAGCTTTGGGAGATAACGGGAGAGGAGTCGATCACAGGGCGATTGAACGAGATCTGCATTTGGAGAGTGGACTCGGATAACATCAGAGGTTCTTGGAAGATGACCGGGGTTCTCGGAAGTGCAAAGAAAAAAAAAGACGGAGCCACCGTCTGTTTTCTAGCAACTCCTACTCGTCATCGCGCTTCATTTGATGAGGAGAGAAAATGTGACACCTAAGCCCGTTATTGAACGCAAAAATGATAAATAAGTCAGATTTAGCACTAGTTTTCAGACAATTTCAAAAAGGAGCTCTCACAAAAGGAACGGGGTAAAGTACAGTGCCGGCTTGCGATCTGGAACATCAAAATGCAGGAAACACAGCAGGGAAACAGCAATGTCTCATTAGAAATGAATGGGAGTTGTTTCCAAAAGACACAAGTCGAGAAATGCCCTAAAAAGTCTCATTTCCAAGTGAAACAAAACAACTCAAATGGCTCCCTTGGTACAATATTCCACAATCTATTAGTTTTACTGCTAATCACTTTTCTCTTTCACGCTGTTGCTTTTATTGACCTTTTATCGGTACCAGCAGCCTCCTGCTATTTCACTGTGTGTCGCGTATCCATCTACTCTGTTCATTCCCTGCAGCAAAACAAAGAGATAATTGAATTGCACCCAACAGGCCAACCTGACAAGTCAATCTCATATTCAGTATTTTTGATGAAGTCTCACAGTATGGCCCGCGTCCTTATTTTCTGCCCGGTAAGCCCGTGCCTAATTGTTACTATTATAATTACTGGAATGGTAACAATTGTTTCGCAGGGGACTGTGAGGAATGCAGCGCGGCTGTCTTTACGGCATTGAATTAAAAACAGTGAGACACCTCGATGGTAAACGATGTCAGTAATAGAGACCGTGCCCCCAGACTGGAGCTGGAGAACCACATGGAGTTTACCATTTGAATGCTGATTTTCGAATGATAGTAATTATGCTTGTGTAATTATAATAATTTAGCATTGTGTGAATCTGGAGAAGTGTCCTAAAGTAATATGAGTAACCCTAATAGCAAATAAAAGCTTTTCGTACCCAAAGTAAACACATAAAGGGAAATGAGACGGAACATATTCTGATTGACTCCTTGCTGTAATGTATTCAAATATGTGGTGCTATAATCCTATAAGGACTGTATGGTGGTATAGAAGATAAAGGAAAACTGATTGCAGATCTGGGAATGTGGTGATGACAACCCGCCAGCTATTTCAAATCATGCCTCTTCTTGAGTAAAGAGCTTAACTTGATCCTTTGTTGTGGTAAAAAAATAAATAGCAAAAATGCAGAGTTAAATCTTAAAATAAGCTTTGTGGACGAGGAGTCACCAAGAAGCCTGTCAGCATGATTACCTCGGAGAAGAAGACGGTCCCTCTCCCTTCTCCTCCAAGACGGACACTACAGATCTTTTCTTAATTGGGTTAGCCTCTCTAATCAACGGAGCAACTCGCTGCAGGATGTACAGTAATGGCATCCTGAGGTGAAGTGCATGCTGGGTCACCGGGGGCGGGGATGCTGTTTGCCATAAATTGGGGCAAACAATGAATAGGAAAAGCCTGGAATATCTTAGTGAGAGTTAAAACCCTCTTTCATTTAATAAATACTGAACTCATGACGAGGACGTCTTGAGTCATTACTCATAGAAGGGATTTGCATGAGAGCGTGCATGTGCTGCAGCAGGATTCTGAATATGTCCCACATGTCCACCATCTGCTGCGGATCCCAACGAGGCACATTTAGACAGCGCCCGGCGGTTCCAGAGACACGCATGGCGGCAAGCGTCCGGTGAGTGGTCATCGACTCCCGTGAAACCCCCTCTGGAAGTGCCCACGCTCTGTCGTTTGTTTAATTTGTCTTTTGTTTGAAAGCCGTCATCCCTTCTTCATCCAGTGGCTCGCTGGCTGGTCTTAAAACGCAGGGTGCCAAGAGGATGGAAGCTGTGAATGAGGCAGGCTGCGTGAGGCAACATGTATGGACGCACTCCACGCCAATGAAAGCAAATTAGAGTGAAGACAAAATGAGGCCAATGCCAAAGCCTTTGGCAACTGATGTAATACTATAGTTGACAAACTGGCTATTAATGCGACTCCCCCTTCTCAGTCAGTGCCGCTGTAGTTAAAGACTGATTCCAGCTTGGTCATATTTTGGTAGTTTTGTATAGGGATGTGACGAGAACCGATACTTCGGTACCAAGGTGATGCCAAAATGATAAAAACAGGACGGGCCTCGTTTATTCTACAGTAGCGCAGGTACCGTTAGGGCTCCAGATGAATGGTTACATTTGTAAGGACGCAGTAAACTCACTATCAACTATTTCTTCCAGATAATGCTACATTGTGAACCACAAATCTGTGTCGAAAGCAAGAGCAAAGCTAGTTAGCGTTAGCTGTTAGCAGCCGCGGAGCTAAAAGCGAACGTTTAAAGGAAGTCGCATTGAGTTTCAGTATGATGCGTTCAAGCTCTATTTAGTACAAATGTGTATTATGTGAAAGTAAATTACAAAAACCTGAATAAAATATAGTTATTTGAAGATGTTTTCACAGCATTAAACAATAGATATTAGAGAGGGAATTGAGAGGGACCCGTTTAACTTTCTAACACTAACTCAAAGTGTTTATCGAGAATCGTGGATTTCAGTGGAATAGGTATCGACTACAAAACACCTGTTGTTACATCCCTGGTTCTGTCCAGCCTTCCCACCGGCATATATAGTGCACTCCATATCTATATATGTAACATTGGTAAGATGGTATAAGAAAGGGAAATAAACACGATTAGTTAAACAATCCCAGTTGTAAACACTTAAAACCCAAATAAAGTGGTTTAGATATTCTGACCAAAAAAACCAGAACTATCCTTTAACCACATTGTAGATTAAAATACTGAATCCAATTAAAAAAAACTATTATCTTGACTTGCATGTCATTTTCTCTGCGCCAATATTGACATGCTTAATTTGCATATAAGTAATCAGGTCACTGTCTTATTAGGATTAGGTGCCACACTGTCATGCTGTTGCAAACCGAGCTGTGGCTTTGGCTGTGTTGTGTTTAATGGGGATCTAGACCTCTGTCCTTTTTCTGTTCGGTAGCCTTGCCCACAAGGAAATCAATGGCGTAGCAAATCAGAGCTCACAGCATTAACACATTAAGGTCGCAGTCAAAAAATTTAAGCTTTCAAAACAGATGCTCTCATTTCATGCAAATGTTATTACGCAAAAACTACGCCTGGAGGCTTGGCTATTTCTTTTTTTTCAGCCCTTTAATTGTCAGAGAAGAGAGAGAGGCACCAGACGTTGCAGTTGGGAAGGTAGACTCGCTTTCTTTTGTCAGATCCTGAGAGAGAATTTTATTTCGTGTCATTTCCACCAGGGCCTCGCCACAGCCGTCTGTAAGAGGGGAGCCCATTTAGCTCTGTGTGATGCTGCAGCTTCTCAAAGCCCGGTGAAGTGACAATGTAGCGGGCTTTTGCACGCAGCGCTGGGGGGGGGGGGCTGGCTCACCAAGGCAACAACGGCTGAGAATAAACCTTTGGGTAAGGAGGTGAGCATTATCCACCGAGCTCCTTTTTTCCCCTTACCCTTTCATGCCCCGAACGCTCTCGACTGCTGATTAGCACCGCGTAGTCTGGAGTGTGTCGGGATAATTAGGAAATAGGATCTGAATAGACCTTCGCCTGGAAAGGTCTGTTCAAGTTGCCTCCTTACGAATTGAGTAATAAACATTTAGCTTCTGACGTTGGCTGGCCTCTAAAACAAAAACATATCAAATTGTATTTTCCCGGAAATGAAATGTGCATCACAGACACGGTTTACTATAACTACGCGATAAAAGCACGCAATGAACTGCCACCACATATACCAGTGCAGACTGACATCGGCTGACGAAACCAAAGTGGCTTACTGGTACTAAACACACATCAACACCCTATGTCATGTTATGTGCTAATTAAGTAATCCAATTGAATAGAGACTTGAGTTGTGGGTCCCCTTATTTTTGTTTTGCGGCCTGCAGAAGCTGCACACATCGGCATCAGCTCTGCGGAGCTATTGAGCCGTATAAGAGACGGGCAAAACCAAGCAGCTCATGAGAAATTACCTCAATCGCTCTTGATGGAATCCAGTTTTTTGGACGCTGATCAGATAAACCGATTCAGAGGACATATAGGACTTTGAAATCCTTAAATATATTACTCCTTCCTAAAATAATAAGAAAAAGCTTTTGATGTCGGCTTCTCTTCGCAAGATCAATCTTTCAGAAAATGTGCTCCTCATCAGTGGAGTCTAGGATGCTGTGTGTTGCTTCCCTTCTCCTTTTTTTTCCTCCATTCTTGAGAAAGTCTGCTTTGTGGGCATCAGTCATCTGCTCACCAGGGGATTGGAGTTACAGGAAATAGTGCGATTAACTGTTGGCGCGCACTGCACGCGTCGAGAACATATGTGAAACTGCTGTATCTGTGGTGGTAACCTCCTACAATGTGATCGCACAACATTCACATTTTGGCAGCATAAATATGCTTTTGGCACTCTAGTGAGGTTTGGTTTTCCAACAATCGAATCTGATTCTCTAAAAAAAAAAAAAAGATTAAGTATTTGCACTTTGCAAAAGAAAAAAAAAAGAAAAAAAGAATTCATTTCATTGTCCAAAACAGGCTTTCCAAAAGAATTGATGTGCTCTCCAAATGCGTTCAATATGGGCGAGTGTAACAAAAAACATGAGCTGTTCTGCGTGTTTCTGCAGTCTCAGCGCTTGTAAAAGGGTGACAAAGCACACGCGAGGTAACACACGATGCCACGATCTCACTGTGGGCTTGACCTCTGGGGCAGCACAAACACCTCCGACTCTATAAATATGTAAAATCCCTGGCATGTACCGGGGGGGGCCCCCGCAGAGCTCCGGGCCTCTGAATCATTCAGCCACCGCCTCCCTCCTCCTGCAGCGGTGTGCCCCTGCTTGGCCTCTTTGGGGAAACAGTCGAGAACAAACAATGTAAATAAGTCATGTTGACCAGGACTTGTTGGCACACGCTCACACGAAACCTGCGACGGCGTTACATTCAGAGCATCCCTCAGTCTAGCTGCGAGCGGGTAACAGGTCGCTGCTTGGAAATAAATGCAGTGATTAGAGTAAATCCTTTCTGAGTACCTTTACAGATTTTGGTATCTACTAACAACATCAGGGCCAATTTGAAAAGTGCTTAATTTGTTTAACAAGAGAGAAGAAATGCTGCTGTTTATTATGCTTCTGATGCATCATTATTCAGTCCAAGCTGTAAAGTTGGATTCAGTCTTTTAGCAAACAAGACAATCTGAAGCAGGCAGGCTAAGAACAAATAAAAAAATAGGTCAAACACACCGGATATGTGCAAATATCAACTAGAGTCCATGTCCAACGTGGCTGTAAATTATAATGAAGCTGATTTCTTCCCGTGGACGTGTGTACCCATTATTTTCCATTTCCAATCACATTCAGGCAAACATGTTGATATATTTCCTCTGGGTCTGTTGAGACAGTAAGGCTGGACGCTTGCCAATTATAAAGCTGCCACTCCGGTGCTGCCAGATTGAGTTTTGCTAAATAACTTCACGAAAAAAGGACCTGATTGGATGTATATTTATGCCTGATGGCTTAAAAGTATCGGTACAAACTGGAAAAGACTCAAATACGTTTGTCTTGTGTGTGAGAGCCAGCCCTTTGACCTTAGATTGCGTTCAGCGGCGGCCCTCTTCTTGTGTCCAATGCCACCATTTTTTACTATACTATATACAGTATACGCAACAACAACTACAGCAGGTTTAAAGTTAAGGAAATATTGTGGCACTGAACATTAACACTGGGCATAAATCGATAAGGAGATAATTCACTGGGCTGTTGGGAGCTCATGTCTCTTCATAATCCAAAGAAAGGAATGCTCTAACATGAACCTTCACATGCAAGTTTAAATTTGAATATACTAAATGTACAATGCAATACATCAGTATATGATTGAATCTTCTTTTCGACATGCATTGAAATAAAAATGTGAATAACTCCAGCTTTACAGGCATTAAGGTCAAGAGTGTCATTAGTGTCGTGTTTCAGCATTGTGCTCCCTTTATTTTTTGTTTTTGTTTTTGTTGAGCATTCAACTTTCAACACTAATTGTGTTGGGTTGCTTATAAAAAGCGAGGTTTAATGTCATGTCTATGAAGACTTGTTTAATGGGACTCAGAGCCAACATTTGGCTGGACCCATTGATTCCTCCCATTTTCATGAAAACCATCTTCCAAAATCGAATCATCTGTTGCTCAAAATGAAATAATTGTATCAGGGCGAGCATCAGCGCTGGGCTGCAGAGCCATTCGGTGCCATGTTGGCGTTTAATTGTTGATGGACTACATGTATTCTAAGGCATTCAGGGCAGAGATGCAATTGCCAATAATCCTGTATTGTGAGGCAGGGAAGAAGAAAATGACTTGAATGGTAGCAGGGGGGGGGAGGGGGGGGGGGGCCTCTCAGTTCGAGAAGAATGGCTACACTCAATGAAATAGAAAGTGGACATGTGAGGGAGATGATTAATAGTGAACTCCATTATTGAAAGGCCTCACTCATAAGATGCTCTCATCTCCCTGGGGAGCCGGCGCAGGACTGCAGGCTAGGTTCACACTGTTGTTGTTGTTTTTTTTCATTACTAGAAATTTCCTCATAACACCATGGCAGCGAAAACAACACCCCTGGGGGCTCCGACACAGGAGAACGGATGCTCCAAAACACCTACGAGGCCTCCAATTAATCCTGGGAGCATGTTACTGATTCCGTTTTTAGTTCGCTCAATAAAAAAGAAAAGTCCAAACTAAAAGTGGGCCACCGAGAGAGACGATGGGAGCTGAATTTACGGCCAAGTTATTGCCCCGGTCACTTAGGTTTACAAAGCAGGTCAGGTGCAATAACATATGTCACGTCTTGGAGTGTATTTTGACTTTTAGTGACACTTGTACCAGCATTCAAAATGAAAGCAATTAGTCAAGTCCTTGTGCCAAGTGTACTGGTCAACATATGTTTATTTGAATTGTTTAATCTGCGTTCAAAATTCAAATGGCCCCTTTTTTGGAAAGGCCCGTTGGCACTCTTGTGAATAGGCTATTGGTTAAGTAGACTGAGTGCTCAAACGACATTTTGAAAGCTTTTTTGGAGCCAATAATGGACTGGGATGGATGTGGAGTGGACCTGAACATAGCTCATTAAACGCCGGGGTGAAAAGCTCTCGGCAGGCTCTCGACTGCATGGCTGAGCAGTTCCAATCACCGCCGGAGAACCACTGGCTAGAAACTCTGGTTAAAAAGGAGCTGCTCCAGTCAAAAGGTGCCCTGTTATGTTATTGTGTCGTATACGAAGCGAGCGCCTGACGCAAGGTCATCACATCATTGTCTTGACAGAGCTAAGAAAGGACTCTTTGTCTTGATCTACTCACAGCTTCATGGCAGGGGACAGATTTTTTAAAATTTAAATTTTACAGTTGATCATAAACCAAGTCTATATTTAGATGTCTTGAATGCCTCTGTGGGGGCAAAGTAGCTGCCCCCCCAAAGGAGTGATTATTCTAGTCTTAAATGCCAAAGTAACAAGTGATTCTGGCATTTAGCGTTGACCATAAAAACATTTTATCCGTAACTCATGTCGACTTCAGCTCCCGCTAGTTTACATTCGGCATAATGTGTGAGACAAAAGACAGCTGGTTTTTATTTCAGTAACCTTTATTCCTCCCAGTTGGTCTTATTAACCACATACTCACTGGCTCCCACGTGCCTTGTTATCAGGGTTTACGCTCAAAATGAATTTGCAGGTTCTACCGGCTGATAATTCGTCATTAGGCTGTTGTAAGCGCCGCTTTATCGCCTGTTTAATTCTTTATGCAGATTGCGGGGTCAGCGACCTTACAGGATGTGTCTGGCTGCGGTGAGCAAAAGCGACGGTCTTGGTAATTATGCTGTAAAGGGGCCGAGGTCAATTAGAGGGGAAATTCTCTAAGTGCAATTAAATTAATGTTAATATATATTCGTTGCTACCTCAATTAAGTGCCTCGACTGTCAGCTTATTCTGTTAGGAAGGTGTCAAGAGTGGCTAAAGGACGGCTCCTTCCACCTTTAGAGAGTTAATGAACACTTCAGCTCAGCATCAATCACTGGGCATTTGCTCTTGATTGCTCAAAAAGAAAACGGCTCCCCTTTCAAATCTGAACCGACTCTGCCGTCTTTTTTTTTTGGCGCTCCCGCGTCTGCATTTTACAAATATGTTAATAGAAAGGAGGATCAAATTTGACCCAGATCGACTGCCAATAAGTGACACAGGCGGCGGGAAACGGGCAGAAATAAAGAGGACCATCAGTCAGCCGCAGACAGATAAGTGAGGGAAGCAGGTAGTGGGAAGAAGCCGGCGGCAGCTGGCATTGGTGGTGATATCTCTGCGGAGCAGACGGGATGCTTGAGAGGATTTGGGAGACTGGCTGGCAGGAAGCATCCACACAGGAAGATAGATACTGTAGCTGTCTCAGCGGCTAACAAACGTCTACTGTAAGCAGTTTTCAAGTGTTCGTAAATGAGACGGCTGCGGCCTTTTGAGGAATTTCATCCTATTTTGTATGAAAGAAATGTTTTATTCCGCCGAACAGTCGCTGCCCGAAGGTGTTTCAATTCAAAACTGATATTTTACCATAATCCAGTTTATAACAAATTAAGGACATATCCTTACACAATGCAGAGAATTCTTGAAAGCCCCCCCCCCCCCCCAAAAAAAAAGGCTTCCTTCAAGACTGACTGCGACTGCCCTTTACCTGACAATGTGTTTCACATAAAGTCAGACCAAGCCATGGGGAGGAAGAGCTGTCACTGTATCCCTTATCATCCGCCACAGCATTGTGGATGTCTGGACTCCTGCTCTTTTCATTTCCTCCACCCCTTTTTTCTTCTCCTCCCTCCCACCTTTGCCGTTTTCCCCTGGTATTCAAGCTGTTTGAGCAACGCACATAATCTTCAACCACCCAGCCAGCCCTAAGCCTCAAAGAGTCGCCCAGATATGGGCAGATGGAGGTGAGCTATCAGCTAACCTGTAACCGCGGGCCTAAGGCGATAATCATTTCAAAACTGCGGGGGGAAATGGTTTTAATAGCCCTGTAAAGGCAACGTTTGTCTGCCTTATCACACCTGGCAGATGCATCGGCGGAGAGGGAAGGGGGGAAGAGGAAAACGGGGGCAGAAGGAGGAAGAAAGAATCAGCTGATAACACTCCCCCCCCCCCCCCCTCCGCCCCCCCCAGGGAAGGATGAGTCTGGAATTAAAAAAGTGCTTCCTTTAGGAAAAAGTTTAGGGGATTAAGGTTAGTCGCTTTTTCCCCCTCTGTTCCACCTGCACCTCATCCTCACCTTACCTCATCCTTCATCCACCAGCCAGCTGTTAAACCCCAGCAATGAGCTTTTATGAGGCTTGCAATAGATTTGACAGGCACCTTGTACTTTTACCCTCAGGGTTCAGCATTTGTCTTTCTTTTCTCCACCCCCCCCCCCCCCCCCCCCCCCCCCCCCCTCCCCCTCCCCCTCCCCCTCCATCAGGACTGGAAACAGTTTTGTTTTCCCCATTACTTCGCGTCTTCCGTGTGTTTTACTGACCGGTGGCATGGCAACAGTGCGTGACACTCCACCTGCCTCCATCCAGAGCTCCTTTCATGTCGGAAAAGTTTCCGTGATGGCAAGCCTAAATTGAAACACCAAACCTGCAGTTTCAAAGGCCCCTCTCGGCTGGTTTATATTTGACCTATCGGGTAGGTCACAGGTGATTCAGAAAGCTTCAATTGATGTTTTATGGGGAGCATGGCCCTCTGTGTAGAGTTACAGCATAACTGTAATATTCCTCTGTGGACAGACCTGGAGCTCTTGGCATTTGAAGGTATTTCTCTCGGGGACGTTTCAGCCGCTTACATCAGTCTGGTGCGCGCTGCTTTGGATTAGTGTGCGACCCAACTTCTGCTTCAATGTGAAACTTTTATGGAGTGGTTATGGAAAAACTTTATTGTTTTGTTTATTGTTCCCAAACCAAGAGTGGACTCGCTTTGGACAGAAAAGACAGAATCTTAGACAAAAGACAGTTTTGGAGGTTAACTTAGTAAATACTTATATTTAAAACGTGCTGCTTTTACTTGAAAATGTATATTTATTTCTCCTTACTAGCTTACTTAATAACTAAATGCTCTGAATCCCTTTTCCACCACTGGGCCAGGTCATTTGACAAATCAGAATTGTTTACTTTTATCATATCATGAGGAATTCAAACGTTATGGTTCTCTGTGGAAAAGTTTGTAAGAATATTTATATTTCAAGACAACCACCATGTACATTACCGCCCCTTTCTTTAGAATTTAGTTTGCACATACGTATGCCTGACATAATTGTCTAACGCAACTCGATGGTCATTTCTTGTGTGATGTAAAAAGATATTAGCCAATTTGAAATGTACTTCTTTTGTTGTTGTTAAAGTCGACTTGATTTCCATGCACCGGTTTCAAATTTTGATTGTGAGGCTTCAGAGAAAGGGCCCGTTAGAACTTCTGCATATGGTCAACCTGTCTAGGCGGACATGAAGCCAGAACAGGCGTCACATATTCCCTCTGCTGACCCTCACCTGCTCCTACACTGGGGGGGGGGGGGATACACGCACACACAACCTCAAAACAGCGAGGGCTGTCAGAAGCAGAGAGAGCAATCTCCGTCATGTCGGAAGAGGACCGCATGATTGGCTGATATCCAATATTTAATAAAGGACCAAGACTCCCGCTGCACGACACAGTGCTCATATACTGGTGCGACCCTAAACCGCATGCTTCCCTTGCCGTCACCTTGAGTCCAATTGGGCCTTATGAGCCTCCTCCCCGTGATGACTGATTGTCAGCAGCCATGCACCGCTGACAGTGATTTCTCTTTAATGGCTGATTGAGCATGTCACCAGTCACACTACAACCTGGGGTTTGATACGCTGCAGGCCGGGGCCGTTTGACAGCCGTGACAGCTACTGTCACCCTCAGTCAAAGCAATAACGTCCCAGCAATCAGCTGGAGATGGAGGAGCGTCCGCTTCCTGTGTACCTTGTGGAAAGAAAAGACAAAAAAGGAAGAAGAATTTGAACTCTGCAACATCTGCTGAAGTTGGAACTGAAAGGAAGAAAGCGAGGGAGAGAGAGTGGAGGTGATCTATAACCGTACTCACATCCAGACGCAAAGTAGAGGTCGTTCCGCTGAGCGCCTCCCTCCCTGTACCGAATCGCACTTTGAAGTGTTTAGCTGTGTTTAACACTCCAATTGTGCTGCAGGGTAGAGATAACTTTCGACACACCGATCTCTCGCTTTGCTCTTTCTTCTTCAGCGTCTCTGTTTTCTTCTCTCAGAGGCATTGAGACGGTTGCTATCTGCACCTTTAATGCCGTAATTAATTCCCTGACACCCTTTTCATCTCACTGGTGAAAGTGATCCTGCCGCGTGCCTCTAGGTATTAGCTAACACGCTTTATTTAGTGAAGAACGGAGGTGAAAATTAAAAGCTATATTTCGCAACAGGTGATGTTTCTGACAGTTCAAGTTAGTTTCTAACCTTTGTTATTCAAATGTCTTTCAATTTGCATAACTTTCGGATATATTTTTGTGCCGCCGTACGTGTACGGCATGATAAAAAAACAGTGTCAGAAACAGTGATGAGACGGGGCGTTCAGTGATCCATTAAAGAGGGATGACTTCAGACTGCAGATGAAAAATCAGCGCGTCTTCGAAAAACCAGTCCACTGTCTGAGGTGGTACTGTAGTGATTCACAAACAAGAAACACGGTCATGGGTGATTTCTCGGGCACACTTGGTTGAATTATGGAAAAGCGTCTGTTTTTGGCAGCCACATTTTGGGGGAAGCGGGGCGTTTGCTAAATATTGAAATGAGACTAATCCTGCATGTTTGAGATGCCCTCTTTGCTGTTTTGTTATGCCGAAGGAAAGAATGGGTCAGTGTTCCGCATCGTGCTGCGCTGACGCTAAGACCCAGAAGTCTGACAGCGCTGTCTGGAAATTCAGCAAATCTTGTGTTAAGTCTAAGAAGTCTGGCAGGTTTTGTTTTTTTTAGTGTTCCAATGGTTGTTTTTGATGCTCGATCCAGCTGAGCGATAAAACGATCAAGAACATTTTCACAAATAAATCTTCCACGGTAACGATGATACATTTATGAGATTTACTTACGATAAATAAAAGATGTAAAACAGCAACTGGCCGTTAAAGAATGGATTCATTGAGCGAAATGATTCGTTTCACTGTCTATTGAATTATTTCAACCCCATTCATGTTAGCATAGGGCTACACCCGAAGTCTGCGGTGCACATGCTCAAAAGTAGAGTGCAGCAGTGAGACGGCCAACACGTGACGTATATACTGACTGACCCAACCCATCATGATAATAAATGATTACATATTATAAACCATATTCAACTTTTGGGTTTCTTCCTTCTGGTTCTGTCCTAAGCACAATATTCTTTCACAACTAATAATACTCATATTCCTGGCCATGTGGTCGAGCCCTGGCACAGATTTAGAAACATATTTTTTCAATGCTACTTTGTTTATATGAACAGAATGTTCCAAATGCACCTTATGAAAGGCAATATCCCCAAAAATGACTTCTGAATGTGCTCATCAGGCAGATATGATTGTTTAATCATAGGTTCAATTATTTTTTCTTTGCTGCAACCACGGACACACTTGAATCACTGCAGATGATATTGATTCTTTCTTTAAGGAAAATTGAAGTCTACAGAAGTAAACATTCCTCCTGTAGCGCCAAAGAAAGAAAGAATTTAAAGTGAGCAGATATAAAAACGTTGAGGATGACTGTGCTGTAATGGGAGGTTAGACGCGGGTCTTCCTCCCACTCAAGTATACTGAGCCTCGGCCGGGGCCGCCGCCAGGTTTCACTGCCCAGCATCCAGCAGAAGAGCGCTTTCAGGCCTCGCAAAATCTCGCTTGCCTCGATAAGCCTTACTGCTCACTGTTTTCCCTTAATTCTCACCGTTTGGCTACCCATCACCGGCATCCAAATCCATCTTCCTAATCCTGCCTCACTCCCCCCCCCCTCTCTCTGTCTCTCTTTCTCAGCGCGGCTGTCTTGTTGCACATATCAACAGTGGTGGAAGCTTAGCTGCAGCAGCTAGCCTTAAACCCTCCACATGACTCCCGAGTCTGGATGAAGTGGGGCTCAGCATCCCTGGTGGACTTTCATACAGCTCTGGTGTCTCCCGCTCTCAAGACTCGACTCCCGTCTTCCTTGCGCGATTATAAGCATGATGGACTTTGATGCATTCTTTGCTTTAATTTAGCTTTACTCCAAAAGAAAAAAAAGCATCGGTCCACATTTTCTCTTATTGTGTTGATCTTGACTGTCCAAACATGAGTAATTGCCATCTCTGATGTCAACAGCTGCCTCCTTACACTCGTAAAAACTGGGTTTTTGGCTTGTTTCCTGTAGCTGCCTTGGATTACCATCTCACTCACAACTTCACCGCGGCTCTCTTGGGCAAAAGAACTGTGTAAATTTCACGCATCTTGGTGCATTTATTGGCCGTCACCGGAATGTCGTCACCTGCACATTGAAACGGACGTGGAGGAGGAATTTTAGAAAATATTTAAAGGGAAGTCTTTCTGGGGGGCTTTTGCCTCGATTCTCAGGGCGTGGTGGTTGCCACATGCTCACCCCGTTTCAGCTCCTGCACGTTCCACCCGGTTGTCAAGATCCGGAGCAGCTAACAATGGTGACGGCAAGCCGCAAACCAACCGCCTGCCTTGGTCCTTCTGTTAATCTCCTACTTCTAAACTTTTTGTTCAGATTTTCTCATTAGTTATTCTCCAGACAGCTCACTCACAGCATCCTTGTATTTAAGAGTTTGATGAGGAATCATAAGTCAGGTTTGCGCTACTGAGGTCAGGGTAGACTTCACGTGTTTGCTTGGATATGGTTTCCAAGCGCAGCATCTGATTGACAGTGGCTGTGTTGCGTAGTTTTTCTTCCCCCCTCTATGCCCTCTGCTCTCACACTAGACGTTGGAGTCATGACAGCCGTCGGCGCGTCTGAAGGGAAGACGATTTCATCACTGAATGCTAAGCACTGAGGATCTTTGAGTGAAATGAAAGCAGAGAGCTGCAGCCTCCCACCAGCTTCCTGACAAATCCTTTTCTTCACATGCCTATGCAAATGTGTGTGTGTGTGTGTGTGTGAGAGTGTGTGTACAGTACGCACACCAGCTTGTCTGAGTCTGTGCAGTCGGTCCCATTGCTCTCGCTCTCCGATACATTCTGCTGAAGAATAGCAGGTGGAGTGGCGGCCCACGCTTCTCGCTCTATGTTTAACCTGCGAGATTCGACACCCCCTGAGGTGGTGCGACATGTCTCTCCCAATGGGTGCCTGCCTCGAGTATAATTAAACTTCGGTGAAAACTTAACTTGTGTCAGTAACTGCCACCATCAGCGATACGACTAAAGTCTGTCTTCATGTTTTCCTTCTCTTGCTAGTGAGAAGAGAAAGTGCCATTTTCTCAGATTTATGTTCTATTTAATTCACTTTTAACTGAGGCCTATGAAAGCAACTGTTAAGTCAGCTAATTAATGAACTGTATTCTATACTGAAGAGTACATCAACACTGCAAAAATCAATTTCATATTAAGTTATTGTCCTCCTGCCCCCTCAGCCACTATGCTTAAGGCGCTGAACACAGAGACCAATTGCAATGTCACGAGTTCGAGGTCCAGATGGAGACGTTTTGGCTCGTCATAGCAAGTAAGGATAACATTAAAAAACGACTGCATTCCATTTAGGTGAGCTCATTCCAGGGTCCTCGTATTGGCCCTTTTCCCAGCAGCCATCTTGACATGTCATAGCAGGGTAAACACATGTGTAATTAACATGAATTACGGCCCCGTTCCATTTAGGTGGGTCAGGGCCCTGGTATTGTGCATGCTGGCTCACTGGAATGTATGCGACACGCTAAATAAGAACGGGACCATAATTACCTCTATTAATTACACCTGTGTTTACCCTGCTATGACATGCTAAAAATGGCTGTTGTGAAAAGGGCCTATTGTGCAGGCTGGCGCACTGGAATGAGGAGAAGGACCGTAATTAGTTTTTATCAATTACACCTGTGTTTACCCGTCTACGACATGTCAAAATGGCTGCTGTGAAAGGGGGCCTATTGTGCATGCTGGCTCACTGTCATGGCTCACTAGAAGGGACCGAGCCGTCGTGAACGGAATATGCGTCACCTATGCTTCAACGTCTGCTGTGAAAAAGGTCTATTTAAGAGAGGTGGTCATGATTATCAGGCTTGCTGCAGTAACTAATGCTGCATCCAGACAACTTGGAACGTGAACATTTCCGACCAGACAAGCAAATCCATCGACCCCGACTTCATATATATATATATATATATATTATTTAATTAAAATAATACATGCTCCAAGTCCAAAGTCCAAGGTGACGTGTTTAAATGTCTTGTTAGTTAAAAACACAGAGCTATTCAGTGTATTATGACATAAAACAGAAGAGCAGGAAATCTCCATGTTAGAAAAACATTTACTGACATTTTTGCATGAAAAATGACTTCAGCGATTATGAAAATAGCAATTGAGTAAAACGAGTAATTGATTAAACTTTGACCAGAGCCTCGAAAAGCTATTTATGTTTGTGACATCATCCCAATCTAAGGTATTCCAATATTTTGTTCAATTTTCTTGACTCCAGTGCACGGACCCGTCACAATCCTTGTTGGATGATACGAGGATTGTGACAGCTGGAGCTTCTGACACACATTTTCATAATGCACGGGCACATTTTATGATGTTTTACGGCTCAATCACAGACTTTTTTTTAATGCATTTATTTTTACGTTGTGTACGGTTTTGGAAATATATATATATATATATATATATATATATATATATATATATATATATATATATATAAATAAACACAGGCATTTCTTTTTTTATATGTATTGCATTCTGAAGATAGATAGATAGATAGATAGATAGATAGATAGATAGATAGATAGATAGATAGATAGATAGATAGATAGATAGATAGATAGATAGATAGATAGATATCCAAAGCCGTACGTACCGTCACTGTTCTAGCTATAACATCCAAACCAAACAGACAGATCTGGTGAAGACTCATGTTCTGACAACTCTTATCTTCTGAATCAAAATTCCTATGTTTATTAATTCCAAGAAGTCTCCTGCTTAACACAGAGTACACAATTCATCACTGAAGACTCGGATCCTGTACTCCAAACACTGATCTCACTTCCTTTACTGGAGTGGAATGCAACACTGTGTGGCCACGCAGCTGAGAAAACACAAGACAAAAAAAAAAAAGTGGCGAGAAGACTTTCAGCTGTTGAAATTAAAAGCTTCAATCTACATTAAAAACCCATGACACGCCGGCTTCATGGAATATTGCTATACTTAAAAGTAAATCATCACACATAAGGTGTAATGTCTTAATCTCATTGGGCTATAAAACTTGTATTGGCCCTCGTTCATCTTGGCTCGCTCGGCTGTTCTGTTCAAAGTCATTTTAAATATCACTCTGCCTTAAAATAATGTAACCCTCAGGCTAAAAAGGAAAAGTCTGGCCATTAAAACCGGCCCTCGTGAACAAGACTGCACCATCTGAGCCTCATTCCACAACAAGCACTCATCCGGAGCGCTCCTGTGCCCGCTTCATCTTCCAGCTCATCTCCATTTCCTTCTGGTCATCCCCAATGTTCCGGTCCGTGTCCTCGCTAAATAATTACAAGAGGCCCGTCCTCACCTGTCAGGCCGGTCAGCCCCTTTGCTGAGAGGCATGACAGCCTCCCTCCCCCCCCCCCCCGGTCCTCCACCTCCATTACCGGTCGTCATGACTGCGGGGCCCTTCCCGGGTCAGGGCCCTCCACTACGGGGCTGTAATTGCATCGTTGCTTGGAGCCACCTAATGAATTGTCACCCGGTTGAATATGAAATCACGCGAGGGTGAATCGTAATAGATTAACAGGGTCGGCGAGGCCACTCTCAAAAGATAATCCATTGTAAATTGCTGATTACCTGCCTGAAAGTATTATTAGCAACATGTGAAGTGGATTACTCAGCCGGAGTGATACAATCTGATCACCCTCACCTATCAGTGGATTACTCTGCGCAAAAGAGACGCATGCTAATCCTCCTCCTGCTTTAAGAGGTATTGGCCATTAGCTTGTTCTTAAAGTGGCTGCAGAGGACACTGGAACTTTTTATCATGGTGATGGTGGTTCCATCATTATGACCTGCCTTTATTTTAAGTTCAGCAATAACCACCCCTCACACACACACACACACATACACACTTTCATTTAAAGGACAATTCTGATATATTTCAACTAAGGGTCGTATTAGTTACGATAACACTGCTTTCTTTGCACATAAAAGGAGGCCATTGCTTATCCTCCTCCTTTAAAAGCTTTCGCCGGAGGAACTTTTCATCATGTTGAGGGTGTCTTAATTATTAGTCTTAAAGATCCCAGTTTTGATTTATGTAATAAAAACGGGTTCACTCACTAACACCACAGCCCGAGGCCATACAGATGACCGGCCTTTATTTTAAGCTGTTGGCTCAATAATAAGGCCTCCCTTGCTTCCATTAAGGGACTACTCCGGTGAACCCCGGAGCCGACAGTTTAGCCAGTTGATCCAAACCACCTGATGTGCACATCTGAGAGGCCAGTAATAATCCCTCATGTGGATTTTCCAATCATGTTGAATTCAGAACTGCAACACCGTGGCACAATAAAACAATCCACCGATCAATTCGTCAACTTTTGAACAGCAGATACATGTTCAGACTGAAAACAGACATCGTGCATATCATAGCTGCACCAGTCTAGTGTATTTTTGTTTTTGTATTCAAAAACACATGCAGTGCAACAAAGCGTATACTCTGATGTAGACTAGATATCACTGAAACAATCATCAATCATCAATGTTTGTATCAAATACATTAATAACACTCATATCCACGTGCTTTTTGTTGCAATAATATCTTATACTACTCGACAAAACTTCACACAAGCAAATAGACCTTGAGCCCATTTGGGTCACAAATCCCTCTCAGTCAACAGGTGACTGGACAACCAACAAACGCAAACTTTTATTTTTTAACTTTTATTCAAATATTATTCAAACCACTGCAGACTGCTTGCTTCATTGTGTTTTATAAATAAGCTTTTATTATTATAAATCACATAAGATGTATTGTTAGATTAAACCTTCATTGCACAACATGAGACTAATAACCTATAATCTAGGGTTAAGTACTACAATTAGATTTTCTGCAAAACGTGGTGTTTGTTGTCAGATTCTCATTAACATCGACAACCACACGGCGAAGAGTTAGCTAAACATACACAAAATGCCACAACGGTCAAGCAAGCGAGAGACAGACGATACAAGACAGACAGACAGACAGGCAGGCAGACAGACAGATAGGCAGAGGGTGTATCTGACTCATGTTTTCGTCATGTTGAAGCTTGACCCTTTACCTTTCTTTCCATGGAAATGCCGTAGAATGTCCCACTGCACTTGTTGTGATGGTCCTTTTGCGTGTATATTAACAGAAGTCCTCGCTCTATTGGTGCTTGCTGACTGCTCTCCCAAACACATTTCAATTAGCTCGTATTATTAGCAACTCTTGAGTTCGTCTTCTTTTGTATTTGCCGTTAGGCCACAGTGTCGCCGTCTTCTCCGTTCCTTCCGTAGTAGCACAGTCTCATGACCGTGACTGTGTAACGGCTTTAGCGCTTTGCTAAGTTTTAATCAGAGGACGGCAGACCACACCTGCGCTCCCTCTGAAGACTAGTTAAGGGTGCATTGCTGGTACTGACATCGAACAACCTGGAGGGGCGCTGTTTGGCTCACTTCAGGAAACTCAAGGAAAATTAGAGAAGAATTAGTGCCTGTTATGTGAAAAATATTTTTTTTATATTTTCATTAAAAAGTATTTATTGCAATATGGGAATATTGAATCATTGTAATATTTTTAGCAATTTGGTGAGCAAAAAAATGTCGCCCTTGGAACTGATGGTAAAACTTAGAAAAGTAGGATAAAAGGATACGCTTTGAAGTTTCTCTGTCACAGTGGATGCGGGTCAGTCAAAATGTTGAAAAATGAATCACAGTGACCGCTTGGGCTTCGACTTCCTCATGGGCACGCCACCATTAATAATTCTAAGTATGAAGGCTTATGTTTCGCCCCCCTCACATCTGAATCAGGAGATGCATTTTTCATTGACCAGGGACTCCATTAGACATGCTGATAGATGTTTCTGACACTTGAGGAGCACATTTTCACATATCCACACAAGGATGATTATGAACAGAGATAAGCGCAGTGAAATGACACACAATCACTGCCTCGTTTCTCCCCCTCCCGCCCTCTTTCTCTCATATCACATCCCAGCTTTGACGGCACTCATCAAGCATTTCACACCTTGAAACCCGAGCAGACAGGCCAGTGCTGTCAGGAGCGCTGACCTAGAATCAGAGATTCATCTCCGATATGAATAATAGCAGGCTTAGTCATATTTCTGACGACAAATCTCATCATTATTTATAGCCAGATAGTGACGGCACCTCAGCTTGTTTACTCCTCAAACAGCACAGAATCTAAATGACAGTCATCTATTGACAGCAAGCTGCGTTCTTTTGTGACGACAAGGCAAGGAAAAAAAAAAACAGTCAGAAGAGGAAAAAATCCCAGCTGCTTTTTTTTCTTTTCAGTTATCTCCATCATCCTCTGTGATTTCCTTCCATTCAACAAACACAGACTGTTCAGAGTCGCGGCGCTTTGCTGTTCTGCGAGGAACCCATTCAAGGTTTCAGTCCAATCAATCAGCCGGTCCAAAGCGTTACCGCGCACTTCTTTCCAAAGACATGACATCCTGGTGCTTTTAAGAAATAGCTCAAACAATTTCGAAAGCAAGTTCAATTCAGCCTGCGCACACAGCGCAGAGAAATAGCTGCAATGTCTTTGCCGATGCATTTTCTAAACGTAAGCGCATGAATAATGAGCGCGCGTTCAATGAGCGCGCGGGCCGAATGGACTGAGGGTTCATCATCATTACCGCCCGCGCATATGGCAGCAATCACCAAGTCTCACACCTTGCTGCTCTCTGGCCCCACGATGTTTACAAAAATGCATGAATGAACTCCACTCTGAAAAGCCAATCCAAATAAATGGTCTTATTGATCTGTTGTTTGGCCACATAATTATCTGAGAGGTGTAGCCCTTTGAATAGTTTTAATGGACCTCGGCCAAGCGTGCGGGCTTGTACTTACAGATGACAACATGATTGTGTAATTATATCAGTACAATAAGTTGGAGACGAAGCGCGGCGCTCCCTGTTGCCAAGTGCAACGATCTCCACTGCAATCGTTAAGTCCACTTGTAAATGTTCTGCTAATCGATTGTCTTTTTTTTAACCTACAGCCTATAATCTGCAATGTATTTGCAACTCCCCGTGTGAAGCTTTATCCCCGCCGCACTCATCCGGTTACATTCCACATCAGTTTTTTTTCCTGTGTGCGCTTGGATCGACAACGGGGCACACGCCAATCAACCCCCCCCCCCCCCCCCCCCCCCCCCAACCGCCTCTGGAGATGGAGAAAAAGGCCGTCCCGGGGTCACGACACTCCGTGTTCTCATTCAGAGAAACCCCACTGCTGTTCTTTTCTCATTACCCACAAGCCCCGTGTCTGTGCAAAAAAAAAACCTTCAGGACAGCGCGCCTCAGCCTCAGGTCAGAGGTCAGGTATTATTGAAGTTGTTTTTATTTATTTATTTCTCCCACACACGCTTGAATTTGTGTCACTGTAACCGTGGACAATGTTGTAAATCAACAGAAAAAGATTGGGACTTTTTTTTTTTGCCCATCTTCTACAGAACTTGAGTCTGTTCTCATGTCCCCCCGTGACTGCCTGGGGAAAAAAAAGTATTATTTATTCAGAAAGCAAAAACTTGTGCAGGAGGGATTAAGACCAACAACCACAGAGGGGGGAATGAATAGGCTTTTGTCAGCCTCCCAGTCCACACAAACATGAGCAGCAAAGAAAGAAAAGCTGCTGCCATATTCCCAATTAATACTGTTCCAACTCACGAAACACACTAACTATTTGAATGCGCATGTGAAATATGAGATTTTATTCATAAAGAGATGAATATGAACCACTGTTTGTCATTAATCATTCAAGTAGAACAGTGCTGTAGGTGCCTATATAAGCCACTACAGGCAGCGTATTTCCATGAATCATGAGTACAGGTGCATTGGGCTTGACAATTGCCTTTTGGTATTTTCCACATCCCATTTTCAAAGACGTTGGTGTGTTTCAAACACATCTCCCATCATCCACTGCTTTACAGCCGTCAGCCATAGAATCATGGGAACTTGGTGAGCATGAAAACAGTCCATCCAAGCTTCTCACAGGAGGAAAGGGAAGTCCTTGATAAACATGATCAGGGTGCTGTTGGATTGATTTAAACAGGTTACTTTGGTCCCATAGGGGAACTGGTTCAACGTGCTGACTATACAGTACTAAGTAAGCTATGAATATAGAGAAGACCACAATTTCTGCACGCAGCACAAACTGTTGACTAAGTGAAAGAAAAGCCCGATCATGAGTCATCATAGAGGAGTAAAATTGTGGACAAACAGTGACATAAAGCCTGCTGATCCGGCTGGGACGCTAACTCTAACATAAGGACCGTCTCCATCTCCCGGAGAGGCCATTTTTAAAGCAAAATTCTGTTCATATCTTAGCCTTGACACATTGCACCTTAAGGAAGCCTGTTATTGTTCTTGTCTTAGCTATAAAAACCTTGATCGGACTGTTGGAATTCGTCGGTAGTGGTGTGTGTTGCTGACATGTTTCTGCTCCTGGGCTTTCTTTTTCTTTGTTTAACTAGCACATGCGATGAAGCCATGTTATGTCTGAATCAACTGTAACGTGCCCAGGAAGCCGCAATTCACTTGAAATTGTTCTGAAATCTGCCTGGATACCAAACATCGGCAATATTTTGTGAACAAACTAGCTCATCATGAACAGAGCAAACCACTTTGGCAGACGACGCCACATCCATTTGACTGCTTCTGTAAATTAGCAAATGAAATGCACGTTTAGAGCAATGGTTACTCCGTAACATTGGTCAGGGTGGTTAGTCTCTTACTTTGGGAACAAAATGCTAAATTGAATATATTTGGCCAAATGAGACCAGTGGGATTAAACCTTTTAAAAATAAACATCCATGCTCATGAGGTCGAGGATGGTCCACCCCGTGTGGCAGCAATGCTAAAGTAAGGGGCATACATCTTCACCCTTTGATAGACAATAAAGAATATTTATTGGTGTGTATTTCAAGCTATCCCCACTTTATTCTCCTCTGAATACACAATGATTTAACAGGGGAAGCGTGTAGTGGACCAGCCCCCCCCCCCCGCCGCCCCCTCACAGCAGCTGTTGGTGCAGATGTAAGGTGACAGTAATCAATACTGATTATTAAAGTGGGAACACCATCTCTAGTGTGTGATTAATCTTCATTCCCGCATGTTTACAGAGCCTCCTCTGGCCCGTTCGCCTCAGAAGGGGAGCGCTCCCCATTATCCATCCCCAGAGACGAGGAAAAACAAACCAGCGTCACCATTAAAGATACTCACTGTCACTGTGGAAGAAAGCAGGCACACGCCGTCAGCGGGCCGGGGGGGCCCCACACGTGCTGCAGTAGCAAAGCGCGGCGTCAGGTAGCGTACCGGGAAGGGAGTGGACGGAGAATATGTGTGTTTGAAAATCTAAAACTGAGTTAAAGAGCGTCTTGAGGAAACGATATATATATAGTATATATAGTTTTATGTTAATTGGCTTAAATGGTGAAACAAACACACATTTCCAGCCCTGAGTGTGCCAGTTTGTTTGAATATTAGTGATTTGCAAAAGCAATGTGTTTTGAAGGAGATGTAAAGCTGCCTGGATTACATTTTTTCTATCATCACAATAAGGAAATGTTTTTGGTTAGATGTATTTGCAAAGTCTGCCAATGTTCATACTGAACATATCTGCAAAACCCTAAGAATGTATTTAAATTGTTTTCTCTACAAAATCTAGGTCACTGTGAAAGCATGATAAACGTTTTATGGTTACATTTAGGCGACTAAAAAAGCACGTGGTTAAGGTGAAAGAAATCCCAAAGCAGGACCTGTTAACTTTTTTTAAAAATGTAACCAAACCACAACCTTTCCTTCTATCCTTCATCAAAGTCATTTATTAGATTTTGATCTTTGCATCTACCTAGCTGGTATTAACGCTGCAGGACATGTAAAACCACAACACCGTACGCTAATGTGCTATCCAGCCAGTAACCTTGCTGGTAACTAACAAAGTGTCTGTGTGAGGCATGTTGCACCCCGTTGCTCTTTACAAAAGTTAAGTCCTGTAACCTTGCAGTGTGGCAGCTACTGTGGAACAAACAATTCATCATCCTTGCTCCACTGCATCCACAATCAAATTCAGATTAATGTTTAAAACAGAAAAACAAAACAAAAATCAAATTACAGCCACTTAGGGGTATGGATTGTTTGGTTTGGGGGCATTTATGCTACCAGGTCAATTAAAGTAAGAATCAATAAAACAATAATGAAACAATAATGAGACTCTGGCGTCACGTGGAGGGGGGAGAATAAAAACAACCCGAGGTGATAATGCTAATCGCTGGTATATGACGCGCGCCCAGTGCCCATGTGGGAGCAGGTATGAATCATGTACCTACAGGGGGGGGGGGGGGGGGGGGGGGGGGAGCGCTGCTCTGTGCGCAGATGTGCGTTTGATATGCATCGCCGGCGCACCATTAACATTTTGTGGAACTGGGCTGAAGGCTCCTGGTGCCTCTCGTCTACATCGCCTGTGACTGCAACAGATGGTCGGCAACCTCTTTTCACAGGCTCCGCCCCCCCCCCCCCCCCCCCCCCCTCTCCTCCCCACCGTGCACTCCCCCACAGGTGTCAGCCTCCCCCCTCCCCACCCCACCCACATCGTTAAATAATCCCCAGCAGCCGCCTCGCCCCGCCTCCCTTCCCCATCCTTCCTCTGTTTAATCCGCTCTTACCCCTCCTCTCCTCGCCTCCCCTCCTCCTCTAGAGAACCCCCCCCCCCCCATCACTCAGCACCTGTGAGGATCCCACCGAGAGAAGATAAGGCCTTCTCTCTCCCTGAGTGGGAGATGAGGAGGGGCGGGCGGGCGGGGGGTCAGGTAGAACAAAGAGAGAGACAGTTCATGGAGACATTGGGAATTCTTGACAGCTGTTTCATTCGGAAGGCAATCTCCTCTCGCGGGTGCCATATCTGAAAACGACGAGGGGAGGAAAGAAAAATAACAGAGAGCGGCTGCATTCTCAGGCAGGGAAAAAGGGAATAGACGGGAGATCTTTAGGAGAGTTCAGAGGATTAATTTGACACAAGGCAGAGAGGATGGTAGAAGGCAAAGAGGAGGAAGAGGAAGAAGGGAGGAGGGAATAAAGAAATGCTTTCTTTGTCAGAGTAATTGCTCTCAGCCAGTCTAGTGTGCAAACTGGGGAGAGATTATGGGATTTATTCCCATGTAGATTTTCAGCAGAGACGCTTTGCCGGAGCCATTCTGTTCCCTTCAGCGGAACGTGTGGCCTGGGATGTTCTTGGTATAAATACATAAATACATAAATACTGCTGGAGCACCATGCCTTTTATTCCCCGGGACAGTGAGGCGGAGCGGGTGCACACGGATCAAATGTGCGTGCGTGTCAAGGCAGACAAATGAAGTGTCAACATAAATGACAGCATATGTGTTTAGCGTATGGGAAGCGGAGTGGCAGCCCGCAAAACGGCGCGGCCTTTGTTTTGCAGCGGGAAAACAAGGCTTTGTTCAGTGTCAGAAGGCAGAGACTCTTTCACAGAAACATAATAATCTCTGCAGTTAAAGGTGGATAACGCAGAAGCCAGCGAGACGGATGGAAATACTAATTATAGATGCTATCGCGCGAGTACATGTTCGGCAGAATAATTCATTCATTTGATGTGGAAAACCAAGAAACAACCTGGATTTGGGGGAAGAGATTATTATGAGATCAAAACCGCGGCGCATATTTGCATTTGTTGTGCTACTTTTGTTTACCAGAATACTTCAAACAATGCATTACCATTTCAAAGCTGGTCAAGTACGTGTAATTCCTCGTCCACACATGAAAACAAGATAAAATTGTGTTTGTCGATTTCATTTGATTATATATTTCCTTGCCTGCCCGCAAGCTGACAGTACGAGTGCAGCTGTGAACCACCAGGTCGTCTTAGCGGTGAACTTGTGCCGACGCTCTCTGACTCAAACGGCGTCGTGTGCATGAAGAAGGTGCCTCACGCAGGACGGACGCCTCAAAGGCTCCTCCCTGAAGAATCAAAGTCGACCTCTGTTAGAGGAGAAACTGTCATTCCTCACGTTTCCTTTCCACACGTGTCGCCAATCAAACGGCCCTCAGAACACCTCCTGTTTTCAATCGGGCTCTTTGATGGCCTTCAGCAAAGGGTCCTGAATGTTTCCCTGTAGTGTGTGTGTGTGTGTGTGTGACCTCGGAACATGACAGGTCCGATTACCTTCAACGCAGCCCACCAGGGAATGCCCCGTAGATGCCCACAAGCTTCTGTTTCTACAGTAACTTGTGTAATCATACTAGCGAGAACAAACGCCACCAGATTTTACAGTCCTGCATTACACCACAGCGAAGTCGCTGTCCCGCAAACAGTTCTGAGGCTTCAGACGAGACAGCGCGTCATAAAAGCGCTCCAATGAAGTTGCATCACAACCGAAGCAGAGACCCCGAGTGTTTCATGTACTTTGTAGTAGCAGGTTTTCATGGCGACCTCAAATCCCACTGGAGCGTAAATAAAATGTTTCAAGTAAAACATCAAGCCCAAGCTTTCAGGAGGAGGGTTGGGGGACTCTTAATAACACACGCTTGTTATCTTGATTGTTTCTCCTCGTTTGCGTCGCCTTCGGGGCGGCAGCCGAACCCAGGCAGCGTGCGACGCTCCATGGGTGGCAGGATGGGAAAGGGCCTGAGGTTAGATTGGTACAGGAAGAGGAGGCCTGTTGGGGGGGGGGGGGGGATGCTGCTTTAGCCTGGTTGGGACCAATTCTGGCCCAAGGGGACCTCATTTCATAGCGTGCTCTGGGGTCAGTGATATGGCGTCATATCAGATGGTGACCTTCCAGTTGATGATTAACATGTGCCCAACAGCAACACAGATCAATAATTGTAATCTGCTGTTGGAGTAAACATGAAATGTGTTGATAAGAATCCTTGGAACCTGTCAAAGAAGTAAGTAAGTAACATAATCTGACTTTGCAGCTGGTAGAAAAAGACTTTTTGCAGATGCATTTTCATAAATTCAACAGAAAGTTTCTTAAAACTACAGTAACTCTTCTTTTATTCTGCCCAAACCAATCATTTAAAAGACCTGAACTCTTCCACTTCTTTGTACCCGACGGGGAGGAACTTCACCTGGAGAGTGTAAAAGTGCAGTCGACCAACAAAACGTACTCGCAACACAACAAGGGTCATTTACACCATCGCATTAAAACCTATACTGTATACACCATATACTTCAAACGTAATTCTTCGCATTGGAAAAAACGAAACAAATAACATATAGTATATTTGCAGTGTTGTTTTGGTCTTGGCTGTTTTTAAGATTAGTCTGATTCTTGAAATAAGCACACTAATCCAGTTTCTCTGTTTGGGATGTGACTGTGACATGAAATCACAATTTCAGGCTTCTTTCCTGTTAGCTGCAACAGAAAAAGATGGAACATAGGACGTGGACAACATGAAGAAATAAACTAATACAAATGGTTTGAGATATTTTATCATAAAACACTGTGCCTCATACAGCTTGAATACATTACAATGTTTCCCATATTGTAAATTATGAGAGACATCGGACACAGTATACATCCGTATACCGTGAATTCAATTCCCTCAAATTGACGTCAGTCTTGAGGGTTCAGTGAGCTCAGTTGCGGCGGCTTCATCCGACACACATCCCCGACTGTTACTAAAGGTCAATCGTTGGGCCTATTGCCTAAAACACTTCCCTCCAGTTTCACATTATATCTTGCTGAACAAAGTGCTTGTATTCCAGATGAGATGAGAGGCCGTTCTGGTAGACACAGTACTCTCTCTCTCTCTCTCTCTCTCTCTCTGTTCCTCATCTGGCCATCTTTTCAGTGAGCCAGTTCATCTGTGACTCGCTCTGTTTCTCTCTCTAACACACACACACACACACACACGCACACACACAAAGCCCACTCCATGGTCTAGAGAGTGAAAGGCATTAGCCTTCCCTTCTCCACCCACACATTACAGAGACCAGCTTCTCTCCTCTGGTACACACACATTCACCAGATGTTGCCCAAAGCTCTAGGAGAAGAACCCCCAGGTATGTCTATGGCTCTTTTTTTTCTTTTCGCATCTGCCGAGATTTATGACCACGATTTTTCCTACTACGCCGGCTTCCTCTTTTGAAATCCCACAGGGGCAGCAGATCGGGGATCAGAGGGAGAAGCAGGTTCTTCAACCCAAAACATGTGACTCAGACTCACCAGGCTGAAAAGAGGAAGAAGAAAAAAAAGATCTCCCAAATCCCCAGACACTCGCCTTTTTTTTAATCTAGTGACGGTTCACACAAACCCCATCTGCTTCTCATATCAGCACGCTTGCACTTGGCAACACGGGATCTACTGGTCTGGCCTGCAGGGGTCAATAGGACAGAGTGGAGTAATGAGATCACACTGAGTCTGCTGTTGATCACTGTACAAAAAGGTTTTCATTATGGAGTATTAAGAAGGCTGGAATGCAAAAGGGGGGATATTAAAGACTAGGCAGAGCTCTCTCTGCGTGAGTAATGATCAGACAGCTTTACTGTTCCCTCAGGCCTTAAAGTGTTAAGGGTGCAAGCTGATACATCCCACTAGGTTATATGCTGCGTTGTGTATCATGCTAGGATGAGACCTATTGTGTTTTGATGGCTTTACATTACCTCTGTGGATACAACGACTTGATTTGTGTCTGTGATGTCGGTTCTGTAACGATGACGTTACTGTAGATGAGAATATCCCTTCTAGACATTTCCACAAATCACAATAGAAATATAGCGACAGACTGAACATTTTATCGTCCATAAAAGCTAACGTTTCTCCATACCATATGGTATCTATCTCCTAAATGTTATTTCTAAATCTGGAGAGGACCATATCGTCTGTGTCCTATTAAACTCTATCAGTCCCAGTGGGATGCCGCGGTCCCGTCCACTGTTTGAGCGAGGCTTGCACATGAAGCGATTGGTCCATATCATTGGCAATAAACTTCCTGGTCCTTCCAGGCAAAAAGAGCTATCGTGCCTGCAAGTAACCTCTCCTTATGTAATATTAAGGCAAAAAGGGGAGAGATTGTAAAAAGTTATTTGCCTCTATTATTTATTGGTTATAATGCTTTTGTAAATAAGCACATTCTTTGAGTTGACCGTGGAGCCCGAGGAAGTCAGTAAGATTAGTGACATGGTGGTATTTGAGTTCAAACCTGAGTAAAAGTTACATTTAGTAAATATTTGTTTTACTTTATCAGTGATTTGAACCTGTATTATTACAAGTTATCATATTCAGAATTCTGAGAACATTTATTTCCAGGCAAACCTAAATTCCACATTTATATATAATCCATTATAAATATTGAATGGAACTATTCACACAAAATAAATGTCCATTTTCAAACAAACAAAAATGTGCAATAATTCTATATCTGAATCTAATGAGCGGCTTTGAGAGGCTGAGAAGTATTGATGCAGATTTTGGCCTGGGACTGAAGGGTATAATTGCATTATAAAACGTTTCCACAAGTTAACATTATAGCTTGAAACACTCAATATTCTTCTTATATACTACACAAAATTGGCACTGACTGACCAGCTTTGTAAAGAACAGAAGGATGTCATCTGCATATAATGAAATCCTATAAACTGATGTGTACAGATCAAAATAGCGAGGGGCTCATTTTCTACAGCATATAAAAGTGGTTTAAGACGACGCCCCTCTCTCGTGCCACACCTCGGGGAGCATTCTGTCGATAAAAGCTCTTTGCACGTGACCAAGGTGAAAGCTGAAACGTTGCTCGGGGCTTCAGTCTGTGAAGGCAGACTGGACCAAACGCAGGATCATTCCTCTACATTTGCTCTATCGACACTCAATCAAAGGTAATATTGAAGGAAATGGGACTGGTGGCTCTGCAGGGTAGTTCAAATGCAGTTACTTCAGAGACGGTGCGTTTAAACTCCCCCTCGAGGTATTATTCAGGGTAAAAGCTCCTCTCGGTCCATTCAGTCTGGGCAAAATCCCACAGTTTGGTTTGCTCATCCTCTTCACCTTAATTCTTACCCGTATCCACAAAAGCTGATGTATGGACGAGTGGGTGTCTTTATCCCGGATGCATGTGCTTTCTAGTATATTTCCACTCTGACCACATTGATTCTTTCAAAGGCCTCTCCCTTCCTCAGGATGAAGACAGATCTGGCAGGAGCTCTGTGATGCAGGGCCAAATCCTAAAACCTGCTTTTCTCCCCCCCCCCATCCCTCGAGTTGCACATCATAAATTTTACTATTGTCTTTATCACCATAGGAGTCACCAGAAGATGTTATTAGAAGTTCAGCCAGTTTGAGGCGAAACCTCCCCGCCAGCCGCTACACTGACCTATCAGGGATGGAGATTAAAGAGATGGAGAGACAGGGAGGATGTGTTCTGATCGGACTTTTTCACGGCCACCTCAACAAATGTGGGAGCCACATTTTGAGCTGGTGCCAATGGAAAGCTGTAGCTATTGCAGAGGTCCAACTTGTTGTAACATTCCTCCAGTTAAGAGCAGAAATGTTCAGAAAACCTGGATTCTTTTTCTTGATTTCATTTTTAGCTGTTAAAGGTATGAGGAAGGATCTGACAACCAGATGACTAAAAATATTAAGACATCTACTCAACTAAATACATCTGAAAGACACAAGGCAGATTTATAATTACAATGGGGAAAAAATGGAAACAAACGGTTTCATTTTGAGCCCCTAAAATCCTTAATATCATATCTTAAAAACTGCAGTATAGAAGAAGCAAAGTTATTAAAAAAAACATTTACTTCCTTTAATTATGCATCTTATTTCACTGGTGTGTCACAAGCAGAGACACCATTAGTGAATGTTAAAGCAGCACAATCAAGGGAAATTATTGTTACAAGAATTTGAATCCACCCTTAATTTATTCACTGAAAAACAAAAGTTGATATCGTATGTACAGAGAATGGCAGAAACCGTTCTTAATGATACAATGTTGTAAAAAGGAAAATTGCACTGTGCTTACATATAAGTCATTTTTTTTACCACCATAGTACCATATTGTGGATAATAAAACACAATGAGGGATGGTCATAAAAACACAATGGAACAATAACAATATATTTTCTCATTTCTCCCAGGATTAAAAAAAAAAAAGAGAAAAATCCACCGAAACAATAGCTTGATGGGAAGAATCCATGTGTCACAGAGGCGCTGCACAAACATCAACTACACAACAGAAATAATAAACGTGCATTATGGGATATTATCAAATTTGCATACGAGGAGAAAAAAACCTGTTAAGATATTGCAGGCACTTGAACCCCTCCCCAGCTCATGATGGGGACTCATAAAACATGGGAACGTCAGTTAAAACCGCTTCTGTGTCAGAGTTGCCCCCCCCCCCCCCTCAAACACACACACACACACAAACAAAACCCAGTCTGATTCTGCCCCAGAAGAACAAACAAACAAACATGTGAAAGTGACAGATGAAGGAGAGACATGAAGAGAAGAAGAAGAAGAGACAGCCAAAGTGAGCGCAGCCTAGTTGGTAACCTCGTGTTTGTGCTGCAGACTCAGAGGAATAGTTGTGATTACTCCATTGACTGAATCATCTGCAAGGTCAGGCCTCCCATCTTCTCTGCCTCCTACTCCTCTGCTCTCCTCCCACTCAGCAGCCAAGTGGTTCATGTGGCTGCCAAGACATATTCATAGACATATTGGAGCATCCAGTTACTGGCAGCGTTCACAGACACTTAAACACATGTCCACCTACACACACACACACACACACACACACACTGGAACATTGGTAGACAAACAAACATACTGAACTGTATTTCACATTCCCTTTTATGTGTGAGAACATATTTTTTCATGTACTCGTGAGGCCCATAGACCCTCCACTGCAGTAAGTCTCCAGATCCTACTCCTAACGACTAGAAAACAGGAACCTTCTCTTAGTCCTGACCCCGAGGTCTCTGGAAATAACAGCTTTAGATGCACACAGTCATTTGAATGTTTATTAATGGGACATGAATACGTCCTGGGCCTCCAGCAGCGTGTACGCAGGGGGCTGGTCGCTGCTGGACGCCCCGCTGGAGTCTGAGCTGACAGAGTTTCTGGTGAACTTGCAGGGTTTTGTCGGATTTCGTGTTTTCAAATCCGACCTGGTGGCACCGACAGCAAGCATTAAAAATAACTGATGGACTCGTTTGCTTGTGCAAGTCATATACAGGCCTCAGTATTAAACTGAGACTGCTTCATTACCAGTGAAAAGTTCCTCACACTAACTTTAACTATGACTGGTAACAAAATACATTTCCAGATTGTTTGTAGCTTCCTGCACTCGTTTCAGTCAGCGGTGTGTTTACATGCACTTACTGTAAGAAACCAGGCAACGGTTGGATTTTTCCAGCGTTTTTCATAAAACGTCGTGTAAACCAGAAACCTGGTTTCCATAATCGGGGTAGGGGATTACAGAAACCTGATTTCCCCAGGCAGAGAAGTCTTGGCCATGTATACGAGTAACCAGGTTTTACATGCAGACATTTGCATGACAAAGACTTCCAACAGGGGAAGTGTTGCTGGGCCAGCTGTGCAGCGGGGAAAGATCATTTCATGCAGCAATGCATTCCCATATTCGATGATAATATCATCCCAACTGACATACATACACACACACACACGCATATACACACTCACACACACACACACTGACAATGCACCAGTAATTATTGATTGAACCACAAACAGACCTCCCAGTGGTTTCCTACCAATGGAAATGATCAAGACAAGGAAAACAAAAATCAGCACTATTGTATCGGCCCGATGGATGGGCGGTCTCGCACTGAGAACAGACTGCAGAGGTGATGTGGTTTCCCATGAAACCACCCTGATGAAATATTCAGAGGAACAACTCAGACACCTCGAAGGCCAGCGGGCTTCGGTTACAGCCGAATCACTGTAGGCGAGGACGGGGCCAGAGCCACGCGAGGCAAGGTCGCCGCTTCTTCCTTTCTCGTCATACATGACAACATACACACACACACACACGAAAAAGGCCCATTCATTTTTAATGAGGTCCATTAATTAATAACCCAGACCTGACCCCGTTTACACTGCTGGATTCCCGGTGTGGGCGGGACAGGGTGGGGATAAAGGAGATCTAAAGCTGTTGTCCTCCGAGATGGCCGCATGCTGAGGGTGACAGTGTGAAGAGAACAAAGCAGCCAGCAGAGGAAGAGAGAATTCAGGATTATCGTATTGTATACCGGGGTGTGGGTGGATCTGGAAGGAGGTTGGGTAAATATCTGAAACCAAAGGGGACAACGAGGGTGGAGTGAAGCGGTCACGCTCAAACCCCCCCCCACCAGCTCTGACTCCACAGTTCACACAAGCTGCTAAACACTCCGCCCTTTGTCACCACATGCCAACCCCTGCCAGCACGCACACGCGCACACGAACTACACACTCACATGAACGCGTACTCAAAGTCCCCATGAACGGCAAAAATAAAGCCTCATCCACACCAGCGTTGTAACCGACTGAGATCCCTGCCGGCATGTCGGATGTCTGGCCGCTGTGAATGTATCAGATGGATGGCTCAAAGCTGAGTCCAGCAAAGCAGAAGGGATGCTGATGCTGACCGAAGGGGAACAGTCGATGGACTAGAAGGCACTTTTACACATAGTTAAGACGATCGCGATTCTGGACAGTAAAACATCTCAAAATTAGTTAAAAAGGATAATGGTTCAATATCATTACAAAAAAAAAAATCTTTTTTTTAGTTTTACATATTAACATTTTCTGTCAACAGTCCTATAAAAATCTTTGTATCTCAGCATTTCATTAAGCGCACAGACTCATTTCCCTCTTTATGTTTCTTAGAATCAGTCCGAATCTCCCAAAAGTCTCGTCACTGTCTCAGGAGTAAAAAAGCCTCCCTTTCTCTGAACCCTGGAGCCTGCTGAGCTTGGCGAGCTGTGAGGGCGACGGGGGTACGTCCTGTCTGTAGGGGCCCTTGGACTGAGGCGGGGCCTTCACCGGGGCAGAGCCCGGAGCCTGAGCGTGGTCTCTGCCGTGGTCGTGGGTGCCGCCGCTGGGGTTCTCCTGCGCGGGAGGCGGCCTGGTCTTGTTGGCCTCCTGCTCCCTGCGTCTCTGGTCCTGCCTCAGCAGCTCCTGGGTCTCCAAGAGGGCGCGGGCGTTGAAGCTGGACGTGGCCAGGTAGCCGTTACGTGATCCATGGCTGCCGGAGTAGCGGGGTTTCTCTTTGGGTGTCTGGAATCCCTCCGGCGGCATGTACACCTTGTCCCACGAGTCCTGGGATGCCGTGCTGGGGTTCTTTCGAGGTTGCCTAAACACACACACAGAGACAGGTAAAGAGGTCAAACGCTCTGTTGAGTGAGTCACCTTAAACAGCGCCTGAATCTAAAGAGACCAAAGTAGGAGAGCAACCGCTCAGAAAAGATTGCTTTTTTGTCCGTAGCGGCCCCCGGGTCAGTGCTATTGAAGGGGAATTCAAAAGAAGCTGCACTTCAGCAGAGAATGTGGCCATTTTCACATTTTGCCGGATTAAAAGGCGGGAGGCGGTCGTAGCGCTGAGTTAAAATACTGAAGGCAACCCGAGTGGAACAAAGGGAGACGTGTTGTAGTCTGCTGCATGATTACACTGAATCCTGGGACACGGGGACAAGAAAGAGACAGGAAACAAACGGGGGAAGCCTAAAAATGCCCACAGCACTATTAGTTCCACATTGTAAACAAACACAAATGTTAAAACCTCCCTGAGAAAAATGGCTGCTTTCATCCATTTAACTACTTTTTTGGAGATGCAGACGGCTGCACTTACACCACAGACAGAGTAATGGCAGGCCTCGCGGCGTTATCCGCCTTCTACTCATCTTCGGTCTGCCCACCAGAACCCTGCACTGACAGGACAGCCCGAGATGCACGCGTATTATCTCTCATACAAACAAAAAAAAAATAATAACGTCCAAGCATGCCTTCCGCCATACGTACTCCCCTTTCTGGAAATTGGCCCCGGAAAGCTGTCATTGGGAACTGCCAGGTCTTTGGCTAAAGTGTTGAGGCTGCTCCTCCATTATTAGGATCCATTAAGGGCCCGCCGTGCGATGGTAGAACCTGTGACAGTGTCTTTTGCGTCGAGGGTGCTAAGAGAAATCCCATTCACACCTCGCTGACCCGCTGAGCGCTTAAAAGGCTTTTGAGTTCACGGCACACGAGCCTGAAGAGGGAGACAGGGACCCAGCATGCTTTCAGGAAGAAACGCCTGCATGTCTTATCTGGACGGGTCTCACTGCAGACAGTCTCAAGACAGGACGGGCTATTTATTGTTCAAAGCACTTTTGTTTCTAACACAAAAGATTTAGTTTTCTCTACAACTGAAACCTCACAATAGAGATGATGACGATCAATTCTACCTTGCACCTTGATTTCTTATTTTATATGTACTGCTAGGTTGCTTGACAGGTAAAAAATGACTTAGATGATACATTTGACTATATCAAAAGAACATAAGTTCTCCAAAGCTTGATTTATACTTAAGAGCGGACCTCATAGCTATACGGAGACTATACAAGTAGTCACCTAAGATACATCGTAGCTAAAGTGTTTTCCTGAACGACACCCTGGGGCTTGGGCGGATACAGAGACACCACTTGGTAACCGCAAGAACCAAATTGAAGAAAGACTCATTTTGACGTATTAGAGTTCTTACAGAGGGAGTTTTGGATATCTCTTTGTATCACCCCATACATCTGAAAATACTGTCAACAGCCATGTTAGTAGAAATAAAATGTTTTATAAATCAGGCTATGAATTATAGATAAACAAAAAAAACGTTTAAGTGCAACTGAAGTGGAGATTTCTGGCTCAGAGTAAGAAAAAACTCAACGAAACTTAAAAGATATGTATTTTAAATTCCATACATTTGAAAGCCACTATCGGTGATTAGGGTACATCGTACATTACATTAAGAAGTTATTTTGTGTGTTACAAGTTTTCTGAAATGTGACGTTTGTATAAACGAGGCAAAACACAAACTTTTGATTAATTCAAGAGAAATCTACTGATGTAAATCGACAACGTATTAGAATAAACACCTACATGTGTAGTTTGGATGTTTTCTTTCCACCAGTCTGAGTCCACTGTCATGGAAGCAAAATAGCCCAAAATCTCAAAAATAACCAGCACAAGAAAAACAATGTTCTTGCCTGAGGTTGCAATTTTCAATCAAATAGTAAAAAATATGAATTACTGTATTTTCTTCCCTCTAGCCAGTTCGTTGAAATCTCCATCTCTGAGTTATTCTAATGAAAGTCTCACATTTCCACCATTACTAATGAATGCCCAAGTGGTCCACAATATCTAAGCACATGTCACTGTGATGTCAGTATCTGAGCCTTTGGAGCTTCGGTCTACATCTATGCACGCCAGGACAAACGTGTACGCATGTATGTGCTGTACATGCAGCACAAACATATCACCTCGTTCGGCTCTGAGTGTGTGTGCATGCATGCGGAGCGCGTGTTTAGTACGTGGGTAATTGGCGGAGGGGCAGCTGCAGGGACAGACTGCAGAGAGAGCCCCACCACATGCTCCGTATCTGGGTTTTGCTGTCTGGGCGAGCCGCCACGCATTTACACCCCGGCTTGGCTCACAGAGCAGCCAGCACCGCTCGCGAGGGAGAGACCCGGGACCGCTTGTTGCGCGAGATTCCAGCGTGACCTCTTCGGTTTGTGAGGACGGGAAAAAGAAAAGACGGGAGATTTAAGGGGAAAGTCTTAGGGTGCGATGAGGGGAGAGCAGAAATGGCATTGTTCCACAGGAATGCGATCGTGATCGATGCGTCAGGGGGGAGTCGGCTCTCTTATCACCTCTACTCCTGTGCCAGAGCATGTCACAAAGTAGATTAGTTACATCTACAGAAGGGAGGGGATGGGAAAATGCATCACGCCAGAGAGCGGGGTAAATTTAGAATGACAGAACATAACAAACAAAGCCAGGAAGTTGGCTCGCAGAGACGTTTGCGGCCGCAGTGTTGTTTCTTTAAAACAGCTGGGAAGAATCAGAGTTTATGAGGAGGAGGAGGAAGAGAGAGCACACATACACATGCATGGACACAAAATGATTAAAAAAAACGAAAAAACGGCATGAAACGGGCAGTGGAACAATCGCTGCAACATTGCACAAATAAATAGTCTACAAATCTGGAATAATGTTTTCGTTATAGCGCGGAATGATGTTGTTTTGGCTGCGAACTGCGAGCGCTGCATGGGTAGATGGAGGAGCTACTGGCAGTTCGCTCAGGCCAGATTTAAGAACCTTATCTTGACCGCATTCAGTGTGTGTGTGTTTGTGTGTATTTGTGTGTTGCGAGTGTGTCCCTTTCAGGCTAATCAGCGGTCTCTCTTTCCTACTAACACACTCTCCCGGCCCCCTCTCGCCCCTCCACTGCCTGTCACCACTAATCCTGCTCCGACAACAAGCCTTCATTAGTGCTCTTCCAATCCTCAGATCCCAGACAGCCGGCTAAGCCTGGCCGTCATCAGATAACCAGCTACCATGGTCTTCTTCTAGAAGCTCTTTGGGAGGGAGTTGTTTTTTGTTTTTTTTCTTTGGGAGGGAATGTCCCCTTTTTTCGGCTGACTGCTCGAGATGCCTGTTTTGGAAGAGAAAGACAGGGTGAAGGGGTTTCCAAAAGAGAGGTGGATGGAGTTAGAGGGAATCGTGGCTATTAATCTGGGGATGTACGACTTCAGCTCTTTAATGAGGGGCAGTGCCGAGACACGAGCTCTGAAAAGCCTCAGCCGGGGTCAAACGTCAAGCCTGAGCTCATGCGACTCTCTGCCAAAAGACGCAATGAGATTATGAGAGGAATGCATATCAAAGGCCATCCTCGCCGGGCCCTTTTGGCCGACCAGACCAACTTTCCCAAGAGGAGGAAGTCGGCGAGAGAGGGGAGGGCCGGGGGCAACTGTCACATCACATGAGATGCCAGCAGATAACACCTATGAAGGGGATGCACGGATCGGTCGGGCTTCTACAGACAGCATTGATTATGCGTCCATGTGGACCGCAAATCCATAGCCATGGACAGGAACATGTTTTTAATCGACCCGGCCGTGACTGTTCAGAGACAGCAGAGCGATGGAGGAGGGCTATGAAGAAAATGATTGCTGTTTGTGCAAGGGGGAGATTCAAATCACAGGAGAGCACAGTTACTCTGGCCAAGAAAATGAAAAGACCACACACACACACACACACACACACACACACTTTAATTGTTCTGTCTTTGTTTAAACTGGCAAGGCAGCCAAACTTAAATAAATCAGACTTCACTTTCAACATTTTAGAACACACTGTACATTTCACAATGCAAAAAAAACAAAAACTGGATTGTTTTCTATGTGGAAATATTTGACACAGAGAGGAAACGATGTTTATTTTATATCTTTAAATCTGTCAGTCAATCAAAGTACAGAGTGTGTGTCTTTGGTGACTTTCTCTTTAAGGATGTAAGACTTACAAAATGTAGAACTTGTCCACCGGCACCGGCTGGCTTTGTAATTTGCATCGACTAAAGTGCGATTAGAGAGCTTCAGAGGATTGGTAGGGGCACAAACGCACACGTAGAGAGCACAGTCAGGAAATGCAAATAGCCATACTAAACTCTCTCCCTCCCCCTACGCCTCCAGATGTAAGATATGGTAAGCTTTATTGGCATCTCTTTGAAAAATATGCGAGAGAATCGAAACAGGAAGATGGAGAAGATGAAGAGCAGCGGTTGTAGCTCTGAACTCAAGCTGTGTAAGGCAAGAGAAAATTCCTTTTAAAAAGCATGATACTGGAGCTCCCATTCATTACACTGGAAGAGACGGAGAGGGTGGTGCCTGTGACAAAGTCACCACTTCCTCAGGGTCAACATTGACTTAATGGAAGTATATATCAGTCAAACAATTCCAAGTGATCACATTAAATGATTCCATTCAAAGAGTTTTGCTCGGAATCATTTAAATGTCTGGAGATGAGTTGAAAGTGGCTTTGTGGTGATTGACTTTGTAACCAAAGAGATACGTTAAAGAAAGTGTAGAGGGACAAATATGAGGGGAACGAAAGTGATGGAAATCGAAAAGAAAAAAGTCAAAACGAAGAGGTTGAGAAAGGGCAGGGAGAACGTGATAAGTCACAGAGAAGGGGAGCGAGAGAGGAGGACGGAGACGGACGGACGGAGTAAAGAAAGGAGGAGGGAGGCGAGGTCTCACCGTGGCAGCGAGTTGTACTGTCTCTGTGCTTGTTGGAAACCATCTCTGTCCTCCTGCTGCTGAGTCTCAATTGTAACCGAATGGCGCCCGCTCGGCATCTCCATCCCATTGCTCACCTGTAACATCCACCAAATGACACGAGTCAAAGATGTGCTCAGTTAAGACACAGAAATGTCAACCATTTTGGTTTCTTTTTGCTTTTTCTTTTACTGTCTTTGGACACAAATCTGGAAGCAGAGCAAACACACACACACACACACACACACACACACACACACACACACACACACACACTTAGATGATGGAATATATTTCCCTCAGCGCAGCAGTTGGTTTGTCAGTGTGATGCCCCCTGTGTGTTGGGCTATACGTTCAGGGAACAGGTAGTGAGTAGGTGTGATTTCATCATGACAATGCACCTGTGCCAGTGGATGAACAGTCCCCAGATCCTTCTTAAAAGGCGTAATTCACAGAAATATGATCTATTACAAATCCTTGGTTTAGTAGAGCATAATTAATCCAGAACGAGGCCTCCATCAATGAAAGCAAAGGTCTAAAATAAGCAACCGTACTGGGGTTGTCTTTGAGGACTTGACATTTACATTTAACGGCAGATGTTTTCTTTGAATTGTACCGTTGCGTATTAAGTGTTGCATAATGAGTGTTGTATTGTGGGTTATGTTTAACCTTAAGAGTTAATCAACACTTCACTTAAAATAAATTCCTGACAAGTTAAACTTATTCCAACACATCTCACAGTGTCTTCAGAGCTGAGTAAAGGTCATAGGAACCTCACTTTTATCTGCACTTTACTGCAGAAAATGATTTGCCGTCCGGTTCCTAACGGCATTAAAAAAGTTCTTTGCCCGAGAAATTTCATGAGGCTCATCCGGTTAAAATGAAAAATACAACAGGGTGTCATTCTCGTACAAATGACAGCAGATGTTGCTTAAACTGTTGATAATCTCCCCGAGTGGCAGCATGTATATGGGGAATAAAATGGGTCCCAAGGCCGATCCCTGTGTCCGACACAAATTGTGCAAAATTGTGCAAAGTGTGCAGGATAATCTAGCTCTCAGGTCTACTGACTATATCACTTTATAATACTTTAAAATAACGATATGGCTGAAAAAAAAGGGTACAATGCACTGGCCACATTACTGTTGGCCCTTTCCCTTTGGATTTTACAATCCTCTGCTCTTGCCAACGACTCTCTCCACTCTCTGTTTGTGATGTTCTGCTAAACGTATGCTGTGTATTTCTGAACACTAGTATGCTGAAGACGTAAAATATAGATGAGTATCACCAGCCACTGCTTCATTTCACAAGATTTGTGTGTGACTTGACTACGCACCACTAACCTGCGCCAGAGTGTGTGTGTGTGTGTGTTTGTTGTCTGATCATCGGCGAGGTTGACATGGAGATATCATCTCCCTCAACACTTGCACACCGCTAACGAGCTGGCTGATGAAAGAACATGACAAGCCAATTAAACAGAGGAGAGCTGAGGAGGTGTTGCAAGCGGGGCTTGACCAAGTGTCAGTTTTCATAAGGCTTCGGACGGTAATGTAGTCGGCAGGCGTGGACGGTTAGTGTGTATAAAGTAGATATTAAACAACAGTTTTCACAATTTGAAGTGTTTTTAAAAGCTGAACAGAGTCGAAAGAATCCGTTTTCTGACATGTGAAAAATCTGCGTAAAGGAGCGTTAATAGTACATGACAGATCGGATTGATGCGGAAAAGGTGAGTTGGCGGATGGGAAGGCTGTCAGCAAAACTGTCTTCTTGGAAACATCTTGTGCTGTCGAACCGGCTGCTTTCCTCCTCACTTGGACAGCTGCAATAACAGCGCAATTACATTTCGCTCAGCGCCAATAAGTAGTCCTTTCTCAAGCACTCCAAGTCCTAAGAAATAATAGTATTCCACGTGGGTGAAGTGAATTGGATTCATATGTTTCAGGTTTCGCTGCAACAACACGTTCCCCGCAACTCAGAAAGTGTAGAACACCTAAACGAATATCAGATGAACAGTGAGGGGAAAGGGAGAAATGATCTTACTGGGGCCAAATGTGGTGGTGAGAAAATAATTAGTCACGCACACTGAAGGTTTTTAATGCGATTTGAAAGGAAGTGGTGAGGAATCCGGAGGTGCTTGACACGTCGGTTTAGAAACTGAAGGGTTGAGGTGGGCGACGCCATGCCAGCAGAAATGCATGAGAAATAGCCAGGAGAGAAAATCTGTCAGCGTAATGTCATTATCCAGGGGAGGAGAATCAGATTATTCCATGTTAGGCCCGGAATACAATGCCATATAAAACATGACATTTGTTAAAATCGAATCAAAGAGACGTCCGTGTTCCTTTTTATCCAATAATGTGAAAAATGATGTCGATACGGCACGCTTTTTATCGCTCCCCTGCGTCCTCGGTGGTGTCGCAGACAAGGCAAGGGAGAAAAAACAGAAAAGGAATCACCTGTTTAAACAAGAGCATTCACAGACGGTGAGTCGGGGGGGCGGGGGGCGTAATTATGAAAATTATTTGCAGCTATCAAAAATCCGGGGACCAGGAAAGCAGCTGGGAAGACGTTTAGCTTTAAAAGTTCCAAGGTGTAATATTTCTTGGTTCAGAGCCGGTCACGGACCTTTCGGATATCAAAGCGGGTTGCTGTGATGGGTCAGCACTCACATGTGGCTTTACCGCCCACACTCCTCATGATGCTTTGTGTTTGTAGCACACCGCATAGGGAACAGTTTTGAGAAAGCAGCCCTCTGTTGTACACAAACAAGACATATGGAAGACATTTAAGTTGCTAATGGGCAGACAGAGCGAGACCAAAGTGAGAGAATGGTAGCGAAACATTACATCCTGACAAAAAAAGGGCAGTTGGATAATGATTCTCTCTTTAAGTCCTCGAACCCAATTCCGCCAATTTATTATAAGCAAGCCCAGTCCATTTGTGGTCGCCGGGATGTGTGGCTCCGGGCGTAGTACACATCCGAAAGCGAGCGGTGTGGTCTGCCATTTCCCCCGGTCCCCAAGACCGGGAAACCATGGTGGATGTGAGGTCGGGCTGGTTATCTCTAGATCACTTCAGGACTCCACAGCATGCACAAATGGCATAACGAAATGTTGGGAGTCTTATCTCTTTGTCGTGAAGCTATCTTTGTGGATGAATGTGTGGGGTAATAGTGCTGAAATGTACTATGATGTCGATGTAAGAGAAGTGTAATCGCTTTGTTCTCCTCTCCTCCCGCTGCTCTCTATCTTATCTGAGAACACAAACACACAGGTTTGGTATTGAAGCATATTTAGTGTGCAGGCATGCGTACATCTGTGCACAGGCACGCTTCTGACTGCAGATGTGTTTTGAACAATGCAACAGCATTGCATTTCCAATAAAAAGAAAAAAACATTTCCTACTCCCAACAAGCTGCGATATGTTGTTCAAATGTGTTGGCATGAAGTCCTTTTGCTTATGGCGGTTGTAATCATGAGATCAGTAAACCATGCGAACAGAAATATCCATAATCATATATCAGCGATGCAATCTCGACAGCTAGCGTTGCCGAAGGAAACTGCAAAGAAGCTGAAGGAAAATGATCGATCAAGATCACCACGATCGACAGATCCAGCTGCTGTTGTAAAACACAGGCAGGTTGTTTTTGGTGAATAAGATAGTAGCAAGACGACAATGACAAAGGATTTCCCTGCTGCTTTTTTTTTTTTTTTTACAGTATGTTATGGTCCTCTTCTGCACGATCTGAGTGGTCAAACTGTTAAAATGCTCATTCACTTGCAAGTACGTGGAATTATGCACAAAATGGCTTTGTTAAAACATATACATGCAGCACCTGCTTGGCAGCATCACACAACACACTCCATGTATTAGAGTGGCTTCAGCCAGGGACTCACACACTGTCACGCTACAGAGCTGTGTTGTCTTAATAACTCTCCAGCCCTGGGAAGTCAAGTGACTGCTGCTAAAAGCGGCTCAGTCGTCACATGATCGCATAGGAAGGAGTGAGCCGCACTCCCCACAAACATAGAGCGCCACATTCACAGGAGCCCGAGATTCCATAAACACAACAAATGCAGCCGATAGAGCGATAGTAAAAATCAAAAGGAATTCACATAAACAAGGGCTTTACAGGCTGCCGTTGCTGCGTTTGATCCAAGGTACCAGCATGGCGCTCACACTCTTCTGTGTGGTCATGCTCATTGGCACTTCAAACCCAACAGCACAAATTGATTTCATTGCCGCAGACAGAGAGCGAGTCTTTGGAAAATACATAGCGCTTTATGATGAACATCTGGAAATCCCCTCTCACGGAGCGGCGGGGAGGGAGAGAGAGAGAAAACACGCCAGCTCTAATTGTGTGTGTTGGCTTGGGGGGGGGGCAGCATGATAGACAGGGCTTCTCGCGTCCTGGTCATTATTCCATTAAGGCGGAGCCGGGGGTTCGAGGACTGACCTCGGCGTTGTCATTACAGGTGCTCACAGCGGACATACCTGAGCTCAGTCTCCAACACCCCGGAGACAAGCCGGGGGTCAAACTCACACAGAGGGAGCCTCGCACCTCACGCTGCGGTACCTGTTCCTCATTATGACCGTCACTTTATCGGACGTTCGCTGTTTTTACGACAGAAGTGAAACATTTCTATGAGGTGATATATTTTTAAGAGAAGAGGACACCGGGGGCTATTAAGCAACACATAATTGAATTAAATATTAATATGACTTTAAGCTGGGCAAACAATTCATCTTGCATGTGATGTGAACCCAAACTACACGTTTTAATGGGCCTTTCTGTGATTTTTTTTAAGCTCACACTGTACGGATCAGTTGACAAGCACGGAGCTCACACACAAAAAAAGAAAGCAAGGAACCCCCAGTCGGTTTTGTCCAGTGACAATTCAAAAACACGACCACATCCTAACCAAAGTGGAGACAAAGAGAAAAATGCAGCGCTACTTTGTTCAATTCTGCTCTGAATGGAAAGTTAGAAGAAAACAAGAAAAACATGGGAGCAGCAGATGTCTGGAAGATGCAAACAGTCTGGTCCGTCTGTTCTTCAGAGGAGTTCAGTTTAATAGCACAGCAGTCTCAAGACTACAGTTTAAAGCTACAACATGTGAAACATTCCAATAATATTGAAACAAGCTCACTCCGGTTTGTAACGGATCCTTTGTCATCAGCCGGGAGGGGAAATTGGAGCGTGGAACTGGTCAAGCTGCAAAACAGCCGACCAGAATTTCTGGTCGTGCTTGAAACAGATTGAAACAGATTGTCGGAGAGCAACTTTGGCCGTGGTTGAGCTTGTTTCTTAAATGTGACTCTTGTCATCGGGTGCTCCAGATCGTAACTCAGCTATGTCCACGAGTCCACAATTGTCAATTCAATGAGGCCTGCCAGATGGAATAGTGATTGGACATATTTGTAAAAATACCCACTAACAAAGCTATGCTAATTTATTTTCCTCTAAATTGTTCACAATAATAGTCCCATGTTATTTTGTTATTTAAAAGCTTTTACTTTGACAGGGCAACATAAGGGAATGATGGGTGTTCCTCAGCAGTAACTCAGCTTTCCTCCTCTCTTCCCTTTACTGTCCTCGGGAGAAGAACTCCCCTATGGGGGGAGAAGATGATGGAGACCTATACATTTGATAAATTGTCCGGATTGTGCCCACATGCTGTCCACACCTCACTGAGATCGGAAGTCAACGCGAGCTATAGGCTACCTTGGCATGTGGTCTAACTGATAGGATCCATATGTGCGCAAGATCCGATATACGTACATTTGAGACCTACAGTACAGACTTGACAGTTAATGCGTCCTGGCATGATCGGATGACCAGATTTGCATTGATTCAGGCAATGAGTCGGGTATTATGACCCCCACTCAGAGTGCACATCAAACCATCTGATCTGGGAAATATTCTGCCCCAATTTGGGGCCAGAATCTGGCTTAATCTGTACCAGTTTTACTTGAGTTTCAAAGTTCATTCTTCTAACTCGGAATTAGCTTTTGACAAAATGTCTGGGTAAATTTAGTAGCTGTTATGCGGCTTTTTCAATAGATTACAATATACAAATTTGAACATTTCATTCCATGGCAACTGCGGAGACACCATCTGCTGATGAAGGTCATGCAGTGTGATCGAAAGCTCCAGAACAGCTACTAAATGGGTGTGAGATGGTTTTGTACGCGGCAATTTCGGAAGTGCTCCGGAAAAAAATGGAAATTTGAACATCTACCTTTTCCATGACATCTGGGAAAACTCCATCTGCCTGATGAAGATCATGTGATTTGATCCACAACAGCTACTAAATGGACCTTGAGATTGCTTCGTCAATATTACTGTAATCACAATATTTGGATAAGCAAATCTGAGCTGGTGCCGTCTGTTTATAAGTAATATGGAGTATAAATATTAGATCTGAGCCATGCCTTGAGATGCTAGCTCCTGTTCTGGCTCGTGGATCTGTGTGGAAGTCATCACGATGCAACCTTGAGTACTCAGGGGCCGCGCGCATCAAAGTGCAGTTTTGCAGACTTTGATGTGGTAGGCATTTAACTGCCTTCTGAAGCATCTCGCCTTTTCATGGTTACGTTCACTGAATGTTTTTGAGTGGGGGGGTCACAGAGGTTTCACTTTCATCACTGCAGACAACATTCAGCGATGACTCAGAGCGCAAATTGTAAAAACCAAAGACATCAATTTCTGTACAAAAAGCAGCTTTAGTAGGTTTTACACTCTTTCTAAAAAATGCTAATGCACTGCACTTATAAAACACACAGTTAAATGAAACGGGTTAATTTTCTGAAAGTTATACAGAGTTTTCAGCTCCTAACCGGTCTAAAAATATGCCTTTGAAATGGAATCTGCAAGGGAAGGATACAAGTTTATTTTTACCTCTTACCTCTGCCTCTGCCTGTGCATCTCTGAAGGCCTTTTCTTTCTATTTTCCTCTTTTCACCAACACACAACGGTCGCACATGTAACCTAACATTTGTGCCACAGTTTCCCCTGGTTTGTCTTATCAAAGCGTTCTTCACGAACAGAGCCATCTCCATCCTGCTTTTGGATGACGCTAAGGAGGGACTTCCCTGGAGTTCCTCTAATCGTTGTTAACACATAGATAGCATACAGGCGCGCCGCCTGTATCTTTCCTAACAAGCTCTGCCATTGTGAATCCTTGTTCGCGGGACTAAAATAACATGAAAGGGGACTAATAAAATAGACTTCAATACTCCAGGGCTGGCTCTATATCTTATTACCAGTGGAGTAGTGGGGGTACGCTCAACAATGTCAACAATCACAAGCAATTAGGAGCTCAGAGACAGACTGAGACTGCTTAGTGCTGAACAAACAGTTAACCTCTCTCTTTGTGAGCGAGAATGGAAAGAGGGAGAGATTAGGACTACAGTGGCGAGAGAAGTCCGCTTTTAGTGATTCTCAACCATCGGGAGGACGAACACTGAAGGAAACCTCTGTAATAACACATGGTGTCAGGCAATGGGAAAAACAGCAGAAGACCCCAGACACACCCGACCTCCACTCCAAACCAATTTCATTGAGAAACTGTCATTGATAATTGGATGCCAAATATTTTAACTTTCAAGGTCTGACACTCTGACCCATAATTTAGAAAATCGCTCTGCTTGGTGAAACAATTAGACTTCTTTACTCTACAACTAGGCCGGAAAAAGTCAAAAAAAAGCTGCGTCGGTCGGAGGCCATTAAACGGCAAATTGTTTCTGCTCCATCTGCTAAGTTTGGCTCAATAATTGTTTGGTCAAAGTTAAAATAAAGAGGACGGTTGACCTTAAATACATTGTCATCCAATGAGTATTTAGAATGTGTATATGCTGTCATTAACACATGCATAATACAAAGTAGCGATTTATCAAACAGTTAACTCTTGGAAATGGTTGGTTTACCTGTTCGATAATATAAGGTGATGAGGAAATGGCAGTAAAAATGGTCAGGGACATTCATTTACACGCAAATTTGCTATTTTCACGATTAAAAGACCAGACTTATTGTGAATTGGGTCGTGAAGTTTTAGTTTTTTAAAATGTGTCCTCAGAAAGAGAGTTTGGGAAACACTAAATTATATCCCTCCTCACAAAATTAAGTTAAGTGAGCGGCACCACATGTTGAGATCATCAGGGATATAAAAGGGTATGTGGAAAGATGAAAGTGTTTCTTTACTTAAAAACTCTTGGCGCAGTTGCACAGCAGGAAGGAATATGAGATCAGGTCTGAATGAATTAACAAAGGAATTAACTTGATTACATTTTTCCAATTATGAGGAGTAAATCCCATTGTTGGTAGAGATCAATCACAGAGAAGGAGAACGGCTTAAAAAAAAACCCTCAAATTTTAATTTAAAAACTCTTAATTTAAAAATCCCTTTAATCAAGTATAATGGAAATGAAAATGAACAGAGTGGCTCACTGTCTCACCCCTTTCTTTGATTCAAAGACCTGAATAGTCACTTGTCATCGAATGTTCCCCTTGTTCATCGGCTCTCTCCCTTTACGCCATACAGTAAGTGTGTCATAGTTCCGAGACAGAAAAGGCACAAACAGATGTGAGTAATTAGCAATTAGTTCCAGGTCAAAGGTCGGAAATTAGTCCCAAGAAATTTGACCGAAAGTTTTCGGGACATGAGTCAGATAGTCTGGCAGCCGTACAACGCTGACGCTTCGAAAGGATGACGGCGTCAGACGATTCACTTCATGTTGTGCTGGGCTCCATACTGTGTGAAATCAATTATTATTCATTTCACAAGGAAGATTGTTATTATAGTTGATCCCGGGATGCAGGAATTTATGACTCTACTTAATTGCAGTCTGCAGATATATATAACAAAACGTCTTCTCCTGGGAACCATCGCAGGAAACAATTCACATTCATGCTCAGTGGGGTTTATCTCGCTCTCTATCACGAGCATGAATTGGAAAGAATAAAATCTACTGTAATATATTTTAATCTACTGTATATTTGTTCAAATTAACTGATTAATAGCTACATTCATCATGTGAATACCAATAACAAATGACATTTAATGTTTTTTAGCAACATTGAAATACTAAAATCTTGATTTGTTAGTGCTTAGTTGCAAAAAAAAGAAGAAGAAAAAAAGGCCCGTTGCATTATTATGCTGTTACTGAGTAGTGCCCAACTCTGATCAAAGTAAGGTTGTGTCATAAGTAGATAGTCACTGAAATAAGTTCAATAAGAATTAAACTATTTGAGTGTAAGGAAGCCATTAAGCTGCCGGTGGATTTGGAGATAAGCTGAGTCCAGCGGTGCATCGGGGGGGAATCACTGAGTTCTGGGTGTAGGGGTATTTTGGAGCATGTGTATCTGGGCGTGTGCAGCTCAGCGCCACTCTGCTGGAGCGCAGCTCCTATCCAAACACTCACCCAGGACTGGTTGAAGCTGTAGGCGTGCCTGTGGTCCTCCACGTCGTCCTCCTGCCTGGCCTGCTGGAACTCGTTCCTCAGCATTTGTATCCGGTCGTGGTTACTGGGAGCCATGTGACTGCTGGGACAGAGAGAGAGAGAGAGAGAGGGAGACAGAGGAGGTGAGATGGTGGGACTAGTTGTCCACGCACGCTTAGGCCCTGATCAGACAGAGCGCGTTTTAACAGCCTGTGACGGCTTTTTGTAATGGATTTTAATAAGAGGGAAGTGTTTCGCACCGGTTTACCGAACGCCTGTCTCTGTCTGATCAGGCCCTTAGTGGTTATCTGGAGGTGCTTTTCATCAAGCCCCCACTCTGGAATAATACCTGGAACATTACTCTGTTTCTACTGATGCTTTTTTTCATATCTGAATAATTCACTTGACCACCCTAACACCCCACTAAATTGTGTCGAAGATCCTTTTGATCTGACAGTTATGATTCCCTTTTGAATACCTGACTGACATCTAAATGTGCTTTTTCTTTCGCTCCTGAACATCCCTGTGACTGAAAGTGTCCCTCGTGCACCATTGTGAGTGATGCATGTCCCTTTTAGACTGCAGGAGAATGTTGGCCTTTTTATGGCACGCAGTCATTAAACACTGTGGAAAACTCTCATTTACATCCCCTTCATTAAAGGGCTTTGAGGGCCCTGTCAATAGGAATCAATAGCCTTCCCTCAGCTTAATCAGGCTCTCCTTTTATCACCAGCTACAGATGCAGCACATGACAAAATGCATAATTATGGCGAGACAACCGTCTTGATAATGGGCCTGTATTTATGCATACCACAGGGATGAAAGTGACCAAAGGTTAGGAATTTGTGCTGGGAGGGGATGGGAGCTCGGGGATGTAGGGAGTGGGATGGATAGGGTGAGGAACGGAAAAGGGAGATAAAGGCATGAAGGCGCTGGGAGAAAAAATGGAAAGGTTAATCAAGAGTATGTGAGGAAAGGGAAGGAGACAAAGTCAGCCAGGACCTGTTACCCTGTCACTCTGCGTGTCCTCCTCAGGAGCACTTACAGGTGGCACGCCAGCGGTGGAAGTGATTGCTTATTTGGGGCCCAGAGGATTCTGGGCGCAATTATGGTGATAATTGCAGATTAGAATGAGCACATCCTTCTGATGATAATGGGCACTAGGACATGCTGCCAATCAAGCATCATTAAAAGCACAATAAATAGCATCTCATAAAGGCTGAACGGATCTCTGTGCATTACCCCTGAGTAGCACATGGCGAGGCGCGGTTATGGCGTTATCCGTACTGCCTGATCAAAATCAATTGTATTAGTTATAGTCCATTTGATTCCTATAGCGTTATGTGTTTGGGAGCGCAGGGAGCGTGCATTAGGCCTTTTATGTGGATGTGGGCAATTAAGTGGCTCACTGGGGTGTGAAGTGGCCAATGCTTCTAGGGTGCGGGGTGATAGTGAAGTCCTTCTATTACTGTTCATTACAAAATCAATGTTCCCTATATATTGGCATGAGGTTGCTTAAATAGCATATGCGATGTTGAAGAAATGAAATGACTTAATTGAAGCCTGTAAACAACAGAGCAACATAGACTTTATGTACAAACCTATAACAACACGTAAAGGCTGATGAAGGATGGGAGTCACCCAAATGTGCTCTCTTTTATCATACAAGATGTTATTACATTTAACTACAAGGGTAGCATGCAATAGTGATGTAAATACATTAGTTTGTGTATGACTAACACTGCTATATACGGTTTCAAGATTCCCCCAAAGACATGTTCATGTCCAAAGACATTCATAAAGCCACACAGCAATTAAGAAGAAAAGAAACAAATCTGCAATTCTGGATTCATTTTCCTTAATATATGCCTACTAATAGATATGTGGAAATACAGTACGTGGCATCTCCCCGGCTCCTTATGTGGATGTGAGAGTTTTGACGAGGCTGCAATGGGTGGGAAAAGACCAAACATAGATCTGGGCAGTCCAATGCATGCAATTAGTTTAATCCCCGAGGCTGGTCAAAGAGAAGACCAAGCTGACTCCAAACAAACACACTCGTACATTTTTCCCTTTGACCCTCCAAGGACGGCCAGAGCTAGCATCAGCATCTCAAACATGCCCCACCGGACTACAGGAACCAGTGGGGGCAGTGGGAGCCAGATGGGGATCCAGAAAATGGGCCACAACCCAGGCTATAAAACAAGACTGCTTGTGTCCATATACACTTCCTACACAAAGGGACCTATTGCCCTTCTCTCACGCACTGAAGCATCAATCTTAGAAAGAGGGTTGGCCTGTATATTACCAAATGTCTGTGTGTGACAGATGAAGTGCTGGGGAGTGGAAAGGGAGAAGATCAGCGAAGACAAGATCTCCGGCAAATTAAAGAACTCACAGCAAGGCACTTCGATATATTTTTCAAAGTGCTACAAATGGAAATTGCATCGCGTAGGGACTGGGAGCGGGGTTGGGATTTAACGAGGGGTGAATTTGTCACGGCAGTTCAAAGGAGGCCTGTGCAATATCTAGATTATCTGCAGGGGCTTCTCCTCGTGGTCCTCCACCCACCACGGGGGTACCAAGTTGATGGGATTCTTCGAACCCACTCTGTTAAATTCTCCAGTGTAAATATATTCATACAAAAAAAAAAAAAAAAGAGCTAGAGAGCTTTGCGCCGGGAAAGAGCAGGAATCAAGCACGAAGAGGCGCCACTATCACTGTAACAGCCGGTCTGTCTCCATACATAAAGAAGATGGATTCAGCTGCCTTCCCTGAGAGCTCCCCAATGCTTGGGCACCTCGATGTGTAATTAGTCAGCATGATCGTTGGCGATGCATCAGGTATCACCGCTTATAAATTCCCCTGTGAACACATCAACGTCTGTAATGGGCCTGAAGAACAAGAGCTGCACGGAAATATTGGGAAGGGGGGGGGGGGGGCATTGGTGACTGGTGGCACTACAACCAACAATAGACGGGTGTGAGGGAATATGAATGAGCGCTGCTCATCAGTTTGCTATAAGCCACATGTTTGTGCAGAAGGAAAAAAGGTCACAGGTTGTGTAAGTGTACTCGGGGGGGTACAGGCAAGCTGTCTGCATCATGATGGTATGAGCTTCCAGGGCTTAATCCCAGTTCTGGAAAATGTGATGCCGCCTGTAAAGTAATTAAAAAAACATGCAGATAAAAGTATCCGTGTGCCACAGCCTTTCCAGAGCCCTGTCCATTCCCTCCTGTATATACTGACATTCACTCAAAATTCATCCGCGTGTTCACAGGGCGATATGTCAGCCCTCTCTGGTCCCCAACACCTTCTCATTCCAACTCGTCACAATACTCACGCTTTGGCCCCAATTTCTGATGCACTGGGTTAGGAGTCGAGAGGTGACCGTGTGATGGGGTAGCCCATTGCGCAGTCGCACCTTGTAAAATTCCTGGTTAACATATTGAATTTAAACAGAAACACTTACTCAGGTCCAGGCAACAGAATCACTAAGTTGGAAACAGATGGTTCTTAAAGGGTGTCTTGTGGGTTGGTATCAGACGTCGAGGGGAGTAACAAAGTGCCGATATTTGACGCCATTGGAATGAGCTGTGCTCCCAAATGCTCGCACACATACCCCTGCAACACAGACTGCAGCCCATGGATGTAGAGAGACACACAAAGAAGCCGACACTCTCCCTCTCCCCCCTCTCTCTTCTCCTCACTTCACAGACACCTTGTATTGTGTAACGTCACACCGCTGCTGTGTTTATAGCTAGCCTGAGAGCTTAATCTGAGGGCTTATTGGGAGAGGTGAATTTATGAAGCATGCAGAGTCAGGTCAAACAACAAGGATTCAGGTACATCTGCACAATAACAGACCCTCTACTGATCTGCTGCTCCAACTCATCCTTTCCCTTTATTATGAAAGGATTATAAAAACTTGCCGAAGTCGGATAAGCTCCAAGCTTTTTGAACCTGTGATGAATATAGCGTTTTGATTAAATCACACTTCACAATGTATACATGAATGCATTTGTTCGAGCTTTTGTTTAAGAACCAATGGTGTCCATGTGCATACATATGTGTGACCCCCGTCCCACCTGTGTTTTTCAACCTGACCTGTTGACAGGGGTCATGAGCCCTCTAAAGCTGCAGTTGGGGGTATGTGGATGCCTGTCTGTGTAATAGTCATCCTTTGATCCAGGAGGATTTGGCAGATGTCTCACACACCACGAGGCTTAGGCCAAGGATGCAAACTATGGCCCTAGTCCCCCTATTTGCTTCTGTTGGTGGATCAAAGCCGCGCTGAGTCTCAGCATGCCCCTATAAACACTGCCACTGGCCAATAAAGGAGTAATCCAATCACTGAGAGTGTAACATGGGTCATATGAGCGTACCCAAGGTCAGGGGCCAGTCCCAGCCAATCAGAATCAGAGAGACAGAGTGTTATAATCCTTGGGGTAAAATTTCAACAGAAGTTTGACAGGAGTTTCTGAGAGCTGTCGCCGACTTGCCCATTTCCAAGTAAAGTGAGAAAGGCTGAACTGTTGGGCCGTCGGTGTGACTTTAAAATCAGACGGTCTGTTATTTCTTATCTGATCACAGCTGATTGAAATTCTATCAGATTATCTGGTTTCTTGCTCCGGCCCCAGTATCTCCATGCAGCAGATGACGGGGCAGGCGTCTTAAGTTTGGGCCCTTTGGCAATCTTCCATCAAGGCTTGGCTCATCTTTATTCCATCGCCCTGTGGACTTTCATTTATTTCAAAGACAGAAAGATGAGGCATTTTTGGGGAGATGGACAGCCTTTGGGACCTACCGCGATGATAAAAAAAGATTAGATCTGCATTACCGCTGGTCATTTTGGAAGGGGAGAGGGACAAAGATAAAACAATTTTTTTAGAGTCTTCAGAGGAAATCCGCATATATCGACCAATCTGCCACGATTCTTGCAATCAAACGAAAGCATTTGAAGCATACAGCCCTCTTCTCTCATTTCTCTCCCTCTCCAATTTAGTCTCTTTTACATCTTCTTAAAAAATATCTTCTAGTTAGTTTTCTTTGCCTCATCTCTCTCCATTCTTTCTTTCTTTCTTTCTTTCTTTCTTTCTTCCCATATGTTTTATCTCTGAATGCCTCAATACTCCTCTGTGGTTACAGGGATAGGTCATGAATTCCCTTCTGTCCCCCTCATCGTCTCCCACTAGCCTGGTAAGTGACAGCTGCAGGCTGGACAAAGGCCTGATAATACCCTGGATTTGTCAGGCTCTGACTTCACCCATGTCCTCCTGTGACTGATGCACTGACAGTTGCGCCTTGCCAGCTAAAAAAATCCCATTTCGAGATGGGGGCTGTTGCTGTTGTTGAGCTGTGTGTCATTTTGAGTGTGTGTATCCATGGTTCCTTTCAGACTCCAAAGCAGCCCATATGGGGTCCTTGGGATGCCTGCCTAGGCCATGGTGGTGGCGTGACTGGGGAGTGGTGAGTTCGGATTAGCAAGGGAAAGAACCAGCGCCTATAGAGCTCCAACAGGCTGTCCAGCATGGCTGGCCCCTGGTGTACCGTTCAACTCTTGCTTTCCTAATGTGAGAAATGAAAAAACAGCTCTGCCCTGCATGGAACCAGAGTTTACAGAAAATGAGCTTCAGCTATCTCTTTGTCCCTTTAGAGAGCTATCCCCCTCAGTATTTCAAAAGCCCCATTTGCCTCGGCACACATGCAGCCGGCCATCCCCCTTCACCCCAATTTGCTTTATTACCCCAAAGACACGTGCTACAACCACTCTTCTCTACCAGTCATTACATTTAAAACACTTCTTTCTTTCTCTCTATTTCATTCTTCTGTTTGAGCAATTGCCAAAATACAGGTGCAAGTTAGGAATTGGCCTTGCAGCTGTCTACATTTGAGGGAGACACAGTCGATGCCTTCTGCCAGCCTTTTCAACGCCAAGTTTTATGGCTTCAGTTCCAATGAGAATGCACTGGAACTGATCAAAGGCGCTTTTGTTTCTGCATGTGTGGATGTATTACTCGTGGTTAGAAGGAAACAGGTGTGACCTTTTCAACAAAAGAGGAACTACAAGTGCTTTTGGTTGTTTTAAAACTTCCAATACTGTATGGTATACTTTTATGGTGGTGTGCTAAAAGAGGAAGAGGCGAGCGAAATGGCTTGAGGCGATGTTCTGGCAGAGCCAGTTGGATGGCCAGAACTAGAGAATAAAAGTTTTTTTTTTAAAAGATGGTTGCTCAGGTGCAGTCTGGAAATGGATCAATTATTCAACCGATCCTGTGCAGCTGCTCTAACTTGGAGCGGAGGACAGACGGGAGGACAGACAGGAGGTCATAGTGGCTGTCCATTTGAAGTCAAGGCAGCTTACAGGGGCCCAGTTCAAGAAGTTTGTATTCACAGTTAAAAAAAGGCATGCTGTGTTTGACTGTAAAAATGTGGTAAAGTGAGGTGCTTCCGTGTTTGTTTTAGTGTAAAATGGTGTTTGTCAATGTATACCATACACTACAGTCAACGTTTAAGATTGACACTGATAAGATTGATTTGTATGTCTGTATGTATTTCTGAGTCTTTTCAGACCTCCTCATCCACTGGCTTAAAATGCATATCATGCTTCTTTGAGAGCTGTTTCAAAAAGCAGCCAACATGATGAAAAGGTGTGCACTATTGTATGGCCAGGGCCGAAAATCCATATGGATGATGGACTCTCAGAGAACTTTCTTCACCTCAATTGCTGGCAACTTTTCTATAAGTTATTTTCTGGTCAGGACGGAGCATAGCAGCTTCTGACTGACAGCTCCATGAAGGAAGAGATGAACTTTGAAGTTAAGGCCCTTAATCCCAGTCCATTGATTCAGAGGCACTCACTCACTCTCAGACAGAGAGGGACAGAGAGAGAGAGAGAGAGAGAGAGAGAGAGAGAGATGGTTGGGACTGCTTAATGGATTCACACTGGCACAAACACACACCCACACATCAGGCGTTGCACCACAGTAAGTTCAGAGCAGTGCCACCTCCTAATGAGACAAAGCTGCGCTGCATGCTAATGATTAAAGCTAAACGCATGCCCCGAAACGTGCAAGCACACATAAAATTCCTTTGCTGGATCATGCTCAAGAACTCCAATTCCCCAAATCTTTTATTTTGGCTTATAAACAACATGAAAGCACATGTGTGACAGCCTAAGTCTCATAACAGGGTGAATAACAGCCATTCAGTAATACATTTTTATATATGTTACAGCTGTTTGTGTTGAACAGAGACATCTGATGAGTCAACATTCCTCTTCAGGGGAAGAGGAGGAAGCCTTAAATAAGGTGTGAAAGCCATAGGCTACAGTATCCATTGAAACAGGTTAGCTCAGCTTTTATGAGCCCATCAGGCCTTAAAGACAGCTTTTATGAGCTATCAGCTAGCTTGACACCAAGAGGCCAGAGGAGAAGTGAGCTGGGATATACGTTATACTCTTTGGCTCCAAGTGTACTCTTTTATGGACCCTGACACCAAAATATTTGGTCCTAGAATAGGCTGGCGCCGTGAAATATGAAATTGGTAGCTGTGTTTTGCATTAGGTGACCTCAAATAAATGTCCAGAGCTGCAGCGACGAGTCACCTTTGCAGGTTTCTCTCTTAAGCAGCACTCGCAAATCCCAGAGAGGGCTGGAGAATTTCGGGGGAAGCAGCGGCTAGACCCATCGTCAGCACTTAGACAAGAAGGAGCCATGTGGATCTTGAGACTAGTTTGTCCAGCCAAGTGTGGATGCCTCGAGTGCTTTGCATGAAACAGATGCCACGTCTGAAGTTTGAAAGTTGGTAAATTGGTGTGAAATTAAAGAGGAAGGAAAATAGAAGGGGATAACCTGCAAAACAAATTCAGTTTTGGAACTATGGAGTATGTCAAAAGAAGCTACTTGTTCTCCAGTATTGGTTTACTGCTACAGTCATGGTCCCACATAAACAGTCCTGCAAACATCTCCAACCTGCCTGGCCAGGTCCAACTGAGCTCATCACACAGCTGTGTGACCCCGCAGACCCCCCCCCCCCCCCCAGCCCCCCTCCTTCCCACTTGACTTACTTTTTAACTCTGCATTCTGAAACTGCCTCATCCTTCAGCTGCTCTCATGTGCTGGAATGCCCACAGGCAGCTTGTTAGAGAGGCACAAGTTTTTCCGAGCATGGCGCACCGCAGCGCCTCGGCACAGTAGCAAGAAAACAGAGAGGCTGGAAGGGAGCAGTTCAAAGACGGGTCTTGGGGTGAGCCCTTGCTAAAATCCAGAGAATGGGATGGAATATTGCTCGGATGAAGAAAAAAAAAAAGATTGTGATGTCAGCAACCATCAAACCTCATCCAGTGTGCCATTCAAAACACCTCAGATATCAAGTGGCATGAATGATTTACGGACTATTTTCCCCGAGGACATCCGCTTTTGCATTATCCTACCTGCAGGCAAACATCCCTGTATGCTGATTTTAAAACTTGCAGAACTAATTGAAAGGCAGCAGTTGACTCGTGGATGTCTGAGCTTCTCACCACCACTTTAACATATCCTTCCAAAACCTTGAAAAACAATCCCTATTTGCCACTGCATTACCATGCATAGTGTACTGTAACTCTGACTCAAATAAAATCAAGTGTGTTGAATATGGAGAGTTCACCATCTGGTCTCAGGGAGTTGATTTTCATACCGTTCTGTGAAGAATGTAAACCAATGATTGCCTTTGGGGAAAAACAATCTATGGTATGCTTGAACACGGTTAACAGTGTGTAGAAATAAACCTGACGGATTAAAACACTGGTATGGTCCTTTTAATGCAAATGTATGCGAGGTTATCATCATGTGAATGAGCAGATGAATCCACTCCATATTCACATGCAGCTGGTCCACTCTAACTCGTTTGCTATTCCAGCACGTTGCCAGAGTGACACACTCACTGGCTACCTATAATGAAAGGCTAATATTAGATTTCAAATGGGCCTAAGCAGTGGTGGTGCATTGGCCATATATTACATATGCATTCAGAAATGCATCATTTGACATCTGATGCATCATTTTCAGTGGGATTGGAAGGTTTCCTTCTCTACTGTGGCGTTTTTGGTTACATGTACAGCTGTTGTTGTTTTTTTTAAATCCCCATTTCACAACTGACAGGCTGAGCAGATATCCTGTTTTTCATGAGGCCACTGAGGTCCCCCAGGTTTATTCTGGAAGACCTACACCTGTAAAGTATCTCAATTACTCCAGCGCGGCATCACACTGTGCTGAATGCAGACAATCGCTCCCTTTCCAAATGTCAGTGCCTGGCGCTCAACGGGCGAGCCACGAGCCGGCGGTAAATTATTAACGCAAGCCCTCCGTGGGTCTCCTCGCCGTCCCATACATAGGCAGCCCCCCCCAAGTCATTCCTTCCACAACCCCCTGTTTCGCCGCTACTTCCTCTATACATAATTAACGGGAGAGGCGCAGTGGGACGCCAGTCAGTCAGAGCCCGCCTACAGCCGGGGCCACTTTAAACAATAACAATATTGATAGTAGGTGTAATAAAGCAGAATTAAAAAGATGGCTTCCAATGATTCTTTTGCTCCTGGCGCAGCTGGTCCCAGCTAAAAGTGGTGAGAGGAGAGAAAGGGGTGGGGGGGGTGGGGAAGACGACTGGTTGGTGGTACTTCTATGGAATGGATGGATGTACAAAAGAAATGAAGGAGAGGGAATAGGAGGAGGAGAGGATGGGAGCTGTTACACCCTCCCCAATGTCCCCTTGCGTCCTGTACTGGCTGCTCTCCTGTGTCCTCCATTACTGGATTAAGTCCTCAGAGCCCTCGCCTGAGAGCCAGAAAGACGGAAGAGGGAGGAGGCCAGGGGTCGTGACCTTTGGTAATGGCCAGACGAGCAAAAGGAAGAAAAAGATGGGGCTGGCGGCATCGTTTCAATTTAGGCTATCAATGTTGTGTAATAATCAATGTGGGGGTCAGGAGGTGGGCAGATACTGACAGATGGGCAGACGAAAAGAGGAAGAATAAAAGGACAAAAATCAGAGAATCAGAGCTGAAAGGACTAATCAACGATCACATAACATACGCTAAGAATGATTTGTCTCCCGTCCTTAAACATGTTGGCAAAAAATAGTTCATAAGCACCAACAAGTGATTTGCATGACCAATATAAAACTCTATTAAAAGATAGCTATTCGCAAATCAAAATCTGCTAAAAACTACTGATATTGTTACTGTCATTTATTCATTGTATTCAGCCTTTGCATGTCAAACATATTCAGATATCAGATCCTGTGTGTGAATAACAATGTTGTTGAGCATCTGCACCAATCCATAAAGTCACAAAGTCAAACCAGCGAGGAGGAAATTATGCTATCTCCCATCAACCTCCAGGAGCCTTACATATGTTAATGCCCCTTCAACCTGTGACCCTCACATTCATGACATCATTATCAACCCAGCCAGACATAATGTTGGCCTGTCACCACCATGATCTATGGCCACGGCGGCTCTCTGCCTTAATGAAGCCGTAACGTCGCCTTAAACTGCCGAAGCCTCGCCGGGCCTCGCCGTGCCCGTCATTCGGCTTAATGCGAGTACGCATCCATCATCTCGCATCAGGCATCAATCAATCAGAAAGCCCCTGTGACAGCTGGGAACCCCCCCACCCCCACGCCTTCAATTCACCGCTACGAACGCCGTACACACACACACACACACACACTCATTGGCTGTGATTATAATCTCAATTATCATCATGACTGCGGGCCACTACTTCCCTTGTGACCGACATGCTAATCAGGAGCACTGGCAGTCAATAATCAAAGCATGGAAGAGGCCATCGGGTTAAGGATGGGTCAAGTGTAATTATATCTTTTAATTTCAATTGGTTTTAATTATTAGGACTGGACCTCTACGAGAAAATGAGAAGGCTTGAAGGAAAGTAGAGTCAACACATGAAACAACAACCCGATCAACCATGATCTTGTGACATTGCAGTGAGGCCAAAGGTGATCTCCGAGTGTCTTCGTCCTCCTTAGAGATTTAGTGGGCCATAACTGTCCATGTTGGGTGCAACAGAAAGGTACTAGGTCAGCTGTGACAAGCTTTTAGTCTCCAAGACAGCGGCGGTGGCAGCGTTCCCAGCGCACACACCCCCTGAATAAGAAGGGCAGCAGCTAAAGCAAGAGTCAGTGGTCATCTCTTTAAGCCAACATCAGTCCCGTCCTGTTGTTTCTTCTCAGCGACACAGGGATTTGAACCAGCGTAACCTAAGATGGGCTTCGGGTCTCAGCGAGCACACAAGAGATCTGATGATGTTTCTCCATGCCTTTCAACAGACAGGCTAATAAGGACGGCTCTGTCATGAGGCCACATTGTTAGCATTTCACACAAAGACGTTTGTCTCTTTCTTTCCTTCTTTCTGCAGGTGACTATGCGAAGCTTTCCCCAAATATGAGCTGCTATCACAAACCACATCACAGTGTAATCTCTTCTAATCCTCCGACTAAACTGGCTCCGAGTCAGGGAAAAAAAAACACAGAGCTGTGAAGAGAGTGAGAGTGACTGAGAGGAATTCCTGTCTGCTGTTTCAGCAGTCACGAAAAGGAAAAGAGAAGAACTTGGAATGGATATCACAGGGATGAGAAAAGGGAGAAAGCAGTTCTCACGAACCTCCTCTCTCTCTCTCTCTCTGCGTGACTCTTACTTCATCTCACAACACAGTACCTCTCCCTTTAGCAAGGCTTCGTGTTAGGCGACACAAAAAAGCCCTATAAAGAAGACACATTTTAAATGTGACACAGCAAAGCACTCAGCCAAGCTCCTAATGAGAGAATTATTCAGGCCTGGTTAGGTGGCTCACATTGGCGCCCGGGGTTCGGGCTGCACTTTGAGTGGAGGGAGCTGAGAGGCACTGGTGACAAAACACTGTCACCTTCAGGTGGTTTGAGGAATGGGTGACGGGGAAGCCGCTTGGCGACGGTGCTCCCGCAGTCCCAGACAAGCTGCAGAGGATTAGCCCCCCCGGCGCTAATAAGAGACCAAGCGGCCGTGGGTTCGCCCGCAGATGGCCACTGTGGTGGCTGATGTGTGAATGAATGATCCAGTGGGTCGAAACTAAAGATACTATGACTACATCTGCCTGCATACACACACACACACACACACACACACACACACACACACACACACACAAGCGTACGCACATATGTGCAAGCACACACACATACACAAAATGCTCATTATCCCTAACCCCCAGGACGGGGGAGGGGAGGGGTGGGGGGGAGGGCATGGGAACAAAAGCATTAAGTAGGAGTGAGCCCTTTAATTATAGGCCAGTGTTTGGAGAACTCTCAATAGAGCTGAGAACAATGGAGGTCTTTGGTAATGCTCAACCTGCTGAGTTAACACATATCCTCCAGGTATGACAAAACACACACTCACACACAAAGCCAGTGGCCACGCCGTGGAAATGAGGCAGTAATTGCACCGGTTGAGTGGCTAGTCCTAGTGGAGGCAGGAATATCTGGAGCACATTTAATTAGCCCCCTCCACACACTAAATGCAAACGAATACCCTGTTATTTACCATAATCTTTAGCACAAAGCTTCTATGTGTAGAATATCTACCTGAATATATAATCCCCAAATTGAATTTGATATTAAAGTATAATAACTGCAGGGAAATGAGACAATCAAGTGAAGTTTACTTGATATCGTTGTTGCTTTTCTGTGTTCCTGGGTGAGTTCCTGTGACGCCCAAAACCACCTCCTTAGATCCACTAAATGAATAAAACACAATCCCCAACATCTGCATGCTCTACAATAAAGTTGGCAGCTTGGAGGACGGCTAACAGTTGATGCTAAATGAGTCTTCTTTAGTGCGGTGAGTTGTTATGTGGGTCCACGCGGTGGGGAATGTGTGCGGGATGGGACCCATAAATAACTTGAGTGCTGATTGTGACCATATGACCAAGTGAGAAGTGACAGCTTTCCCTGTCAGTGCATTTGACAGGCTTAAGGATAACGCCACATGCCTGGCAAATTGGATTGGAGCTCTGGTGGCTTTGCAAAGCAAAAAAAAAAAAAAGAAGAAAAAAAAAAAGGGGATGAATCCTTCATCCCTTCCCCCACCTTCAGACATTCTATGAAGTGAGTGATGAGCCGGTAATAGGTAATAGTTTCTATTTCATGTTTTAAAGTCAGTGCGGGAGGCTGGCCAGGAGCTGATAAATCATCATTGGTGCAGAACATTATCACTTTTAAACAGTCCTACCCCTCCACCCTTTTCCAACAATGCATTGGCAAGGTGATCTTCTGAAGAAGAGCGGGACAAGGACAAGAGAGCGGGCCTTTAAAATTTCCGACGGCACCGACGTGTCTGAAGAAGAACACCGTACCAGGCAACCGGGAAAGACGTCATGAAAAAGACTGAAAAACCGTGGCCATCTTTCACCAATAACACCTAACATCCCGAGAGAGTGTCGGCCGTCTGCACACTTCCAAGAGCAATTCATCACCATCGGGAGACTTAATGAGAAAAAGAATAAAGTAGCTCAACAAGTGTTTTTTGTCGTAGTCTAATCAAAACCAAAGCGTTATCAAAAATAGCTTTATAAGGCCTCAAAGGCCAGTTAATATGGCAAAGCTTAACTTATGCTATACACAGGGATCTTGTAAAGATTAATGAGAGGGGAGGAAAGAGAGAGAGAAAGCAGATTGATGTGTCAAAGAGAGGCAACAACTTCAATAAGCGAAAGCAGCTGGTAGCAGTAAACAGCGGTTGCCAATTGGCCGCCGTTCACAGAATGCCAATCTCCAAAGCAGGGCGTGGCAGTCGTGCCAAAAATGGAAGCAAAAAATAAAAAAAAAAGTCAGTTTGGCTTCCAAAAGTCGCTTTAACGTGGGTAACAGGAGGGATTGGGGTCTTTTAAAGTTCCGTTTTTTCTTTTAGATCTGACGAAAACAATTTATGGCAACTGGAAGAACGCCCTATCTGCATGCAACCAAGAATGCATTGGCTTTACCATTAACAGCAAACAGTAAATAAACAGTCCGATAAACTTAAACCGCTGACTGACACTCGTCATTGGCAGATTTGCGTTGATGAATGGCCAAATGTCAACGTTTACTCATGAATCAATTGGAAAATCCTTAAAATTCCATCACATCCTATAAAGATAAGCCATAAAAACGGTTTCAGGGATTTATTTCAGTCCTCTTCTGCAGCTTTTATGTGTGCATTTTGATGTGCTTGTGTGTGTGTGTGGCCCACCCTGAGTTCATGTTATGACAGACAGAAGTTTTTCCTCTCCTATATGGTTGCTACGCTTATTGTAAAATGTCTCCAGGCTGTTTTAGAAGTGAAACCTTGTAGCAGGTTACGATCGTTTTCCTTAGCGTACGACCATATTTGCACAAGGCCATTACAATATTACCCAAGAGGGTGATTTCCAGACTTATGTAGCATGAATTGGCCATTGCTCCAGTGAGTCCCATATTCTCCACTGCCCGGGTTATTTCAGTAATGGCGGCTTTGCACGACAAGTTTCTAATGGCCTGAAATGGCGATTTCTCTGTAGGCGCTTTCAGATTAATTCCCTGCGTTGAATGGGAATAGATACGCGAGACAGGCCCACTCCAGACGAGTCAGATCCCTGTGTCTGGGATGTAAGTGGGCAAAGATTACGTGACAGCATCGGGGGTAATGAGGGCTCGCCGCATGCTCTGGTCGCCGTGTCCCTTCAAGAGGAAAATCTCTGATAATGAACTCTAGACCTTTACTCAAACTGAAAGAGAGAGAACTGAAGGAGCCTGACGCCGCCATTGTCACGATCAGCATACAGACAGGCTGCCTCTCAGTAACACACTCCCATGGCACATGGAGGGAAATGTGTTCTCAGGGAAATACCTGTTCACCCACATAAAACTTTCAACATATAGGTTCATGCACACAATTCCACTGTCTCCACAAGATTTAGTGGTACAATTTAAAAGGCACCTAAAATCCAGCTGTGCGACAAAAACAAACATGGCACCTTCGTCGAAAGCAACTTGCACCTCTTCTATCCCTGCACGCACACACTGAAAGCTATCTGGGGCACTGAGACATGTGGGCAGGCGGAGACGGGGACCTAACCACACAGTCCTACAATTGATCGCTCCACCACCTGAGATGAACATAATTCATTTGTCCATATATGTTTACATTCTATGCAAAACTTGTTGTCAGTTTTGATTGTCCTGACTGTAAGTTTATTATGTTGGACGGCTATTGCATGTCTGTCCAGGGAGAGGAATCCGTCCTCTGTTGCTCTTGTTGTTGTTTCCAAATCGAGGCTCTAAGGAGTCGTATGCTGTACAGATTTTAAAGCCCCTTGAGGCAAATTTGATTTGTGATAATGGGCTACATAAATACATTTGACTTGACCAAAATCTTATTTTGAGATAAGTTGTGAATTGTAGTTGTTTGCAATCAATAAAGCGACTGATTGCGATTTGTGGGAAAACTGGTGATGAGAAAATGTGTGGATTTGGACACATTCATTACTCACACAAACCCTTACTTACCCAGAATCCCCATCTATACACTCGAAAAGGTAAATTCATACACACCAAGAACACATTTTGCTCTCTCAGGCAGACTCAGGACTACCTGAGCGCAGCATCTGATTTCACAAGGCCATCTCATCGATCACAGCTTATAACTTCTCAGACGGACAGCTGCCATTGAGAGCCAGAGGTCCCGGCTATTACAGAGCCGTCTCATCCATTTACTAGCAGATCAATGGGACAGTTACTGAAACGGCCCTCGGAGCAGTGTGTCATCCAGCCCAGACGCTTTAACTGCTTCGGTCGCGCACTAACTCCTCTCTCGCTCACCTGGGCCCGCGTCCGTTTGTTTGGGAGATGGACTCCGAGACAAGACCGCGACCCGGGCCAGTGAGTCGTATTAAAGTTTGATGGCGCCGCCGGGTGTTTTTTTTTTTTTTTGTTGGCTCGTGTTCCTTTAAAGCGTCGCTCTGATTAACAGGTCGCACGGAAACAGAAGTCACTTTATTAATAAGTAATAGATGTGCCTGTTCTAATTAAATGAAGTCACATTTGGAATGGAAAAAAAGTGGACTCCCCTCTTCATTTGGACATGAAAGTGAGGTGTGAGTGCAGCGCGGTGGGGGATTAAAGACGATGATGATTGTTGCCGAGGCGCCGTCTCAAAGTCACCACACAGGGAAGAGGGGGACACCCGGGAACTCAAACTGAAAGAAATGCATGCAAGGGATTCAAAGGAGTCCTGGACAACATTGTTTTTCTATAGGCCTTTTCTCACGCCTGTGCGCACACACACACACACACACACACACACACACACACACACACATACACACACACAAACACACGCATACACACGCACACCCCGGCATTCTCTTTGCGATGGACTGACCAGTGAAAGCCCTCCAAAGAGACGGAATCGAATAAAGCCGTCAGTGGATGGAGATTAAAAGGAGTGCTACACAGTAAAAAATCTGATTTATGAAGCTCCGGCCGGGTTGCTACGGGGGCTTTGGTGCCATGGTAACCCAGTGAACGGTGAGGTCGAAGGGGCGGCTGAATGAGGAGCCGTAGAAGGGGGGGAGAAAAGAAAGGAGACTTTTTAACCTCTCACTGTTCACATCTTTTCATCCGGCCTCAAGCCTTTACCAGGCTAACACATAAAGGTAGGGTTTCAATGGAGAGGTCAAAGTCCTCTTCATAAATTACACAGGCCTTTTCTCATTGACTCATTCAGGGCAGAACAGAGCTGTTTGTGTGCTGAATGAGACAAGGATTTAAAGGCAACAAGTTCATGATTTTAACTTTCCCTTTCCGTTCTTCCCCCCCTCGCCCATCCCTTCACTGTCCTTTATTGTCAGTCCACCGCTGTGCAGCCAGTCTTTCAGCCAGCCAGCCAGCCAGCCTGTGTGGCGGTTCTGAGACCCACCGTGGCTAGTGCTGCCTCAGTGTGTAGTTGTGTTTTGTCCGTGGGAGATGTCCTGTGCCATGCTGCTGTGTCCGGGGCCAAGGCCCTTTTCCTATTGTCTGCTGCCATATGGAAGCCAGCACCGACACGGAGATAAGCCTGTCCTCATGCTGTTCCCTGACCTTCTCAGGCACCCAGCTGGCACTAAATGCAGAAATAATTATTATCCCAATTACCCGGGCCAACGCTGTCCCCTATTTGTGTGCTGAGAGTGAAGGGGGGGTGTTCTCTGAAGTGCTGGGCGAGAAACTGTGGAGGGAGGTCCCGCACTAAGAGGATGGCCTCATGCTGCCTCATACACTGTATATTAAGTTGTCTGCCTCTGTAGAGAGCTCATACAGGGTCTGTAAATCTCGCTGATGATTCAGTATTGTGCTACTGACAAGTATATGAGGCTTAACCTTTGTCTGAACCTCGTTGTTAAGCTGATGCTATTCAAACATGTCTCGTTAAAAGATGCAACGCAAAGTTATAGTTGCATCAGGTCGGGGTGATGATAATACATGGTGGATGCCACTAGAATTATTATAGACTTTTTTTTAAATAATCATAATACATTTTAAAGTGGATACATTTTAAAAACAATAGTGTGATTAAATATATTTGCATTTAAATGACGCAATTAAAATATTGTTAAATATATATGAAATGGTCCGTTTAATACTTCAAAATGTTCATTTTTCAGTCTTAAACGACCCTCTAAGCGACGATTAGGCTGATTTTTAAACAAAGTGCTCCAATAGATTTTGAAGGGCTTTTACATTTTACTTTGATATTCCATTATGCAGAAGAAAATAGAGCCCTCAAACACAGTAAAAGGCCTGATTTTTCACCTGTCATGGGCAAGAAGTTAATAATGCTTCAGGAGTAGTTAAGGAAGATAAATGAAGCCTTTTGATAATAGTTTGAACTGACAGCCACCACTCCAACAGCAGGCAAATACATGAATATGACAAATGATGAGCAACAGAAAAACAACCTTTTGTTTCATACTGCATACAATGCATGGAATTATGACCATGTTCACTTTGTACTTTGCACATATTGATATTCTACATAAAGTTATGGGAGAGGATTCAACCTTTAATACTCTGTTAGTTCTGTTTAGTTCTCACAATGGCAAACAATAAATTTTTCGGTCTTTAGTCACAACGATCTAAAAGTAGGAATATCTGGAGCCCTCTGCGTTCATGTAGGGGCCTCATTGGAATAAATAAGTGGACTGCACATTGTTTATTTCCACTTTCTCTGTACAGCATCTATATCTTTGTATTTCTACTATATCTCGATGTGTTTCTCTTTTAGTTGGAAACCATCTGGCTGGACTAGGTGTGATGTTCGGTGAGAGGAGAAGCATGTTGTCAATGGGCAAGTTCTTTTTTTGTGTGTGAATGAGACATCCTGTTCCATAAATAAACATTATTCAAAGGGAAGTCGTTGAATCCTGCAACAGAGACACAGGTTTAATAAAGTTGGCACCGGCCTTAAAAACCTGCTCCTTTCACCTCCTCACCTTCCTCTAATCAGTTCCTGGTGCACACAGGGGCTGAGAGACACCGGGGTCTGGGCAGGAATGCTCAACAGATGTTCCCGGCCTTCCAACTGCTGGAGCATCTGTGTCATAAACGCTGTCGGACACGCTGAAAGATGGATGGACAGACGAGGCAAGTGCAGAGCTTCAAAGCCCGGGCAGGAAGAGGGGAAACGTCGGCAGATCTAGCTCTCTCACAATGGATGTGTTCACTGGACGTGGAAAAAAAAGCCCTGTGAGAAAGACGTCTGCGCTCTGAAGCCCCTCAAGTTTTTTTTACCGGAGTGGAATCCGCATCCAAGAGAGTCCGAAGCAGAGGCGGGAGAAAGTGGGGAAGATCAGCAGCCCTCAGTGGCAAAGCAATGTATAGCACGCAGTGGGTGAAGACACTCAACGGCCGAGTCGTCACCTGTGCTGAATGCCACATGAAATGGAAACCAATCCGGGCGAACCCCCTCCTCAAGAGGCTGCAATAAGATAAGGTAAGCTGTAATATTTGGCACGATAACTTAATAAACACAGCGAAAGTACTTGCATACGTGCAACGACAATAAACGTACGAAGCGGCCGCATTAACTCCCAGCTGGAATAAAATAAAAGTTGTGGAAGACGGTGGGGCAAAATATGCAACAAAAAAAACAGCGAAGGCATCATTAGTGCCAAAGCCGCACCATCCGCTCAGCTTATCTCTGCACTTTTATTGCTTTTTTCTCCCCGTGGTGAGACGTTAAGGCTGCCGGGGACGGTGCTGATTCCTCCCCGCAGATTTTTATCCTGACAGAATGTCACGGGAGCTTTGGGCGCTCAAATCACTTTAGAAAGCTGTATTTTATTGTGTCGTTACGCTTCGGGGCTCAAAGAATGAAGGGGAAGGGGGGGGGGGGGGAGAAAATATCATATCCATGCCAGGAGAAGTGATCTCACTTATCTTCTCGGGATCTCGGTAAAGGTTTCCACTAGGTAGATAAATAATGAGGTAAATGCCACGATTGGAGAAAAATTGAGGCGGGATCATTACATGGCTCTGTGGACCAATGAACACATCATGTCTTTATCGACTTCGGCCTGTCAGAGCTTGTCCTCTGTTTGATACATAACAAAGTAGATCCACATCCCATACCTTACAGCCTGAGGTGGTTTATAGAGGGTTCAGCAATTACGGTGCTGAAACTAGATCCAAATCGTCGTCCTTCACAGAAATCTCTGTCTGACTTGTAGCGTCAAAGGGAGTGACCTGAAAGAAAAACGAAAACAACGCACACCTCGGCGGAGTAATGGAAGCGACGGAGGGTGGATTCCAAGAGATTAGCCTGCCAGCACTTACATATAAATGCCTCTATCTGGTCTTGCCTCACTCCGTCACAAGGAAAATGTTAAGAAGTGAAGAAAGGAACAGCGGGGTTGATTAGACGGAATGGGGATTAGGTCTGAGCGAAGGCACTCTGAGTTATTTAAATCTGCCCCCCTTTGTCGAGGTACAAAGCCACTGTCGGGGAGGTGCATCATGACTTATTCCAATGAAGGGAATAAAAAGGCAGAAATAAAAAAAGAAAGCAGATAAGCGACCCCCCCCCCCCCCCCCCCCCCCCCCCTCCTCCCCCAGCCGCCCCCCTATGCAGTGTTCATTAGCTCGGTGCTGCTCGGGCGAAGGCTTCAGAAGGAGAAGCGCCGGATTGGATCGTCCTGCGTCGGACAGGTGTGCGGCTATAAAGCGGAGGCTCCGTCCAGCCGGGGAAGCTGACAGAGTCCACTTTTAATTAGGGCCACCTCTGTGAGAGGTCACTCGGTAATGAAGAGGTGGCGAGGTAGAGAGGGTTTGGATACAACTGTGATCTAATGTCACCTTGAAAGAAAAGAAGAGAAAACACAAGCTTCATACCGCGACACTGACTACAATGCAAAGACACTTTGTCAATCACGTTTCACATTAAACATGAAAGAGTCTGAAGAGTCCCGGCCTGTAGCTTCTCATGTACTCCCACCCTTAGGGACTGCACACTGGGGCTTTCTTCTGTCTCTCTTGCCTGTGATCTTTTCCCTCAGTGGGTGTGTGTGCGTGTGTGTGTGTGTGTGTGTGTGTGAGTTGTTGCCAATGAAAGACAGACTGGCATTGCCGCGGGAAACAATGGGAACACTGACCTTCTCTTTGCCGTTACATTCTCCACAAAAGATGAAAATGGCTCCTGAGTTTCTGATAACCACACTGTATCATCAGTATATCCAGGATGGATGGAGAGATTGTGTGTGTGTGTGTGTGTGTGTGTGTGTGTGTGTGTGTGTGTGAAGGGAGAAACGTGTGTCAGAGAAAGGAGATGACTCGGTGTCTCAGCAGGGGGACGGAGCCATCAAAGAGAATCCCAAAACCACTCATCTCCCTCCGCTGACGAGACACTCTGCGCTCACACTGGAAAAAACTCAGCAATGTGTCTGTGGATATATATATATATATACACACACGAGTGTGAGCCGGTTCATTCCACAATCCGCTAGAAAAAATGACTTCTCGGAGCGTCTGACCTCCATCTGTCGGATGCTGCTGGGGCCATATTTGTTTTTGTTTCATCTGCTGAGAATCAGAGAGTGTAATCCTGTTGAAATGGGCGGCATCACAGGCCGTTTTACACCAAGAAATGTGTTAAGCGGGCTTCTTTTTCTGTGTGTCGGACACAGGAAGAACATCCAGCACATTGCTCGGATGGCCGCCCGACTTTCTGTCTGCTAACACACACACACACACACTCACACACACACATTCTTTGTATCTCTGACAGAGCCTCCAGTAGTCTCTCACTTACCCCAGCAGACAGTGCCCCAGTCTGTCGACAGCACATAAAGACTCTCTGCTCGATGGTGTGTATGTATGTGAGTGTTCTTCTGCCTTTAGGGGATTTGTGCGTACTTGGGATGGAGTTCGTATGGCTCTTTCGAGTGTCATCACATCTTTCTGATTGTGTCTGCTGGATTGTACCCCGGAGAGACTGAATTCAGTCAATGATCGAAGCATCAACACGTGCCAGCAGCACTTTTTGGTCTTCAACGTCAATTGCTAAACCGTTAAGAAGTTGACCCTCAGTGTTTGTGTTCGAGTTACACCAGAAACAGACAACACAATGTCAAGCCAATTATGACGCGTGTCAAAAGATGTGTGATGAGGTGTCAGAAATGAAAACGAGTGTTGGGCTAGTGTTCCTTTGAGTGTGTCAGTGGACTGTTGCAGATTGATACCATGTCTGGGAAGCCTCACTAGGACCCTATCTTTCATATCATTTGCCCTTTTCTTAACCAGTTTGACAACATCTGCAACATCTCTGTGACTCTCTAGACTCCACAGTGGTTGACGTTTATCCAGGACGTCTGTCCCACCTTTGCAAGTCATGCAAATAATGACGTAAGCTACGATTGGTTTGGGTCCAACGTACAGTCTGACATATTTGTCTGTCTGAGATATCTAACTACTGTTTTTTACCTTACCAAAGATCATCCAGACTGGAGAATTTCTGGAATTCATTGCAAAGCATTGAGGGTGTCCAGGAACAAAAGGTATTCCTAGAAAATCTTTATTTCTGCCAGAAGCACAAAATTCTTTTTGCATGAAATAAACTTGCATGTGTGCGCCTGAGGGGCGTGGTCAAATCAAATGAGCGTTGTTTTGTCGTCATGCACAGCGTCTTTGCCCTCCTTATTGGCTGCAGAGGGTAGAGGGACGGTTTGAGTGACCTTTCACACCTCTGCGTGACAGCAGAGGCAGCGGCAGGACGGATGAGCTGAAACTCGAAGGGCTGGGGCAGGTGGAGTCTGATTCAAAGTGATCCGGCTTTTCTGTCTGTCTGTTAAAATGGCAAATGACAAGCCCCAGCTCTCTCTCTCACACACACACACTGAGTGAGTAACACTGCATGACATTTCACCGATCCTGAAGGGGCCATAGAGCAGAGAGATTAGCGTGCTGGCCTCTGAGCGCCGAGCTCGATGATTTTGATATGAACTCCTTGCCAAGTCAAGTTTAGGAATCTCAGTTTGATGACTTAACAGAGCAATTTTACACCTTATTGCAGCTGCTCAAAGGCTTGCACGGCCAAGATTAAGGTGTAAAATGGATATATTTCAGTCTTCTTATCAATAACGGAAACAAACCCAGCAATCTTTACGTATTCACTGTGGCAAAACACGTTTGTAAAGACCTGTCATTCTGCATCGGTGCACAAACATGGCTCCATTGTATTTACTGTCAGGGACGTCTGCCTGGTGAAGACACACCTACGTACATATAGGTGCCATTAGAGCTGCAGTTTCTTTCATTCAGCGGCTACAATCGAGGGTCCTTAGCTGATTGCTTTGATTGATCGCACAGGGCGGTACAAGGGAGTCGCTCACAGAACACCCCGCCATCGACTCCCTGCACATGGGAGGGACCGCGCGGCATTGGTGGAAATAAATCATGTGTTAAAATTATATTCTGATGTGGGGGCCTTGAGTGCATATTGATTCGTAATTATTTGTACTAACAGCGGCGAGGGAGGGACAAAGCCATCCATTACTGTGTGAAAATAGGCACGGGGATCAATGCGAGCGGAATAAGGATTGTGGCGAAAAAGTGCGGCGGTCGCTCCTCTCTCAAAGGCGATCATTAGCCCGAGCAGAAGAGAGGGGCTTGCCTTTACAAGGCTGAGGGTAAATTACATTCCATTCACAGAGGAAAAATTGACCTCGCTGCTCTTGTGGTGGCACAGGCAGCTATGTAATAACAGGGTCTGTGGGCCGCGGGGCAATCATCCATTGCTCTCAGGCCTTTTTTCCCCCCCACTTTTGTCCGTCTTTTCCTTCACCGTTGATATCTTGTCACTTGTCACGGGGATTTCGGGACATCAAAGACGAATGACGTTACAAAGTGAGACCACATTAAGAGAGTGCAGGGGTTTGAAGTACGAGCTGCGCGCACACACGAGAATGAGGCGACGTCAAGATGGCCCGGCGTCAGAGGTAGAAATTAGATAGAAAATATCACACACACGTAGAGCCATGGCAGCCAGACACAAAGGGTATCCATGGTCCTCTTAACAATGGGATGTCATAAGAAATTCGGTGTACTGAATGTGGAGACCACTCATTTGTGTCCTTTCTGTAAAACCTGAATTCCCCATCGTGTAGACCAAACAAGGACTCCGTGCTGCACAATGAGCCGCGCAGGCTGTCAAGGTAGCAGAGGAGTAAATAGGTACACTGTGAAATAATGCACTGTTTCGGACAGCGTAAAGCACAAGGCAACTTTATTCCAGGCAACGACTGAGGGAGAGGCAGATCCGGAGACAAGGCAACGGCTCCGACAACACTGTTCCCAGTTTCTACAAATCAAGACGGGGAGCTCTGAGGAGAACAACACAGCAAAACAACAAAGAAAAACCACCTTCTCCTCAGTTGGAAAATAGGAGAACAAATGTAAGCTATCTAAACACATTAACCCGAGCCTACGGGCCCAGAGAGTATAAACCTGCTTAGCTGCCCGCCATGTACACATTCACACACTCACACACACTCAAACACACACACACACACCACACCGAGGAAAGAAAAGGCAATCTCATCCTCCCATTATGATTTGATAGCTCAAATTGTAGCAATGATTCAAGTGTGGTCCTGTGGGTTTTGTGGATGAGCCCAGAGCCTGTTATTTCACCACTGGGCACCAGGGGATGGGCGAGGATGCTATTGCAGCCAACAAAATGACCGTTAAATCACAGGCTGCGAAGCCACTCTGGACTGTGAAAGAGCGTGCACCTACTGCCTGATGTGTCAGGAGTGTGTATGCGGCGCTCTGCCACCGACGCGGACAAAAATGGTGTGGACGCGCGGTCGCGTTAACTGAAGCGCACGCTGTGTCAGTGAAAATTGTACGGCGGCGTACAGCCACTGAAGTGCAAATTGTATACAAAAATCCCGCGGATGTGCACGAAGCGTAGCCAAGGTTTGTTTGTGGAGGTCATGCTTCACATTATCATATGAAACGTAGTGTGTATTCGCATGCTGTATAATATGGCTCCATATGGAACATGATGAGATGTATGTGTTTACGATGTGACTGTGGCAATCCAATACATAATGTATGCATCTCCTGGGCTTTGGAATGTGGTGGTGTTTGCAAAATGGGACAGTTGGTGTCTGCCGGTGTGTGTGACAGCACGGCTTTTGTTCCTGCGTCACGCCCTCTAACAGACACCAAGCTTGCCGCCGGCTAGAGACGCAGGTTGTTGTGAGTCCCTGTTGGTTGAATGATTCAGCTATATGACAACACTCTATTTTTTAGTTTGTCTTCAAACCACTTGGCGTATTTCTTTGAACTATGACCAGTGAGCATGAACACCAAACCTTGGGCACAACCCTAAATGACTCAGACATGGGGATGCAGAACACAACAGATATTATAGATGTGTGCTCAGACTGAGCTGGTGTCTAGGGGCATCGCAGCTACTGAGAGCGACACTTATGAACAAACTGCCACTCACTACCCATGTTTACAAGACTTGGACATGCTGCATCTGATGCCCTGCAAGCTGAGTGATGCAGATTTTCGTATCTTGTTTTGGTAAACAGGCTGATTCAGTATTGAAGAGCGTGCCAATTATAGCAACGTGACTTAAGTGTGCTCACTGGATTGTGAAAAGATGACTCGGCTCTTCCGTGATTTCGGCTGCCTGTGTACTCGGAAGGTAGGAAGAAGCTCCAGCTGTGCAAAGGCCATCCCTCCCTCTGCTTCACCCCCGGTGACATGCACTGGTTGTGGGAGGGAGGGAGGCTCTTTTTGGGGGATTGGACTGTGTTGGGGAGTTACCTTCCTGCTGGGCTGAGCGCCCTGCTAGGAGCTGACATATTGGGGGTGAGAGACCTCCCCCCCCACCCTGTACTCGGCTGAACAGAGAAAACAAAGCGCTTTCCCCATGTGTGGCATCACACTGAGGCACTCTTTAAAAAAAACAGGGAAAAGGGGTGCGGCATGTGATATCAGTTGCTGCAGCGTTGTAAAAGGTAAACACACAAATCGTGAAAAAAACAGAAGAACATTTTACGAAAACTGCTCAGTGACTTATTTTAGTCCTAGAAAGGAAGCAAACAGATGTCATGAGCCGAATCAACGAGCGACAATAAACCTGCAGAGAGCAGGAGTAGCTGTTGGCTACAATCTACCACCTGTGCTACTGACGATAGCTACCAGAGGCCAAGTACTTCACTCAGAAGACAGAAATACCTTGATCCTGTCGACAAGCCCCGGGTTCCCATAGAAACAACACGGAGGAGGTGAATGCAACAGCTTGTACTAAAGAACACCGTCCTCAACGAACATGCTCTGCTCTCGTCTCCGAGATGTTTCTTTTTTTTAAAAGCTAATGAAGTTTTACCTCTTGTTCACGCTAGTACATCTCGTAATAAAGCCAGTCGGAGCAGGTCCACGCTCGGTGACACTACGGCTCTATTTATTCAAGGTTGTTCGAGACATACAAGTGAGGGATGGATCTCCTTCACGGTAACTTCATGAGGAGGCTCGTCAAAGGCTCACAATAGGACATCTGTGGGTATCTCAACCCCCTCCTCCGGCCCACTGCAACGGAAAAGGTAAGGGAGCACAGGAGGAAAAAAAACAGAGGTAGAGGCTTAGCCTTATCTCCTCCACGCCTGCCTCCCTCCAGAGGTATGAGCTTGGAAGGTTTCAAAGTGCCGGGGTTTGGCCCTTGTTGCTGCATCGCCGTGTTTCCAATCGACCTGTACGGCAGAGCTGAGGGAGCGGGTGCGTCTGAACCGAGATGCGTCGACAGCTAAAGGGCCTCTTCAAAGTCAGACCAATGACAGATGTGACTTGTGTGCAGGACATAAACACATCCATGTGCGGGGCAGTAGTCAACGGTGCCAAGTAAGGTCCAACGCAGGACCAGTTGAGTTGGGAGTAAAGGTTCGTAGGGCCAGAGCAGTTGTAACAGGAAAAGTTATGCTGAAATTAAAGAATGATCATGCAATGCAAGTTTGAATTTGAGGCCCCCCCCCAAATGTCTTTCAGGTATATGGTAGACCTATTTGCAAAGGCAGACCCAGTCATGATGCACAAGCCTGTTTAGCTTTTCCCTCTATCCACCCAGTTCTGTCAAAGCTGCCATAACCTTTCCCTACACCCTTAACTCTCTTTCCCCCCGGAGTCACAAAAAGACTTTCAGTTCACCTCAATCTCTTAAATCCCTGAGTGTTTACTCGGGAGCAGAGAAGGGCTGTCTTTTTAAAGTCCGGCTTTAGACGACATGTGTGTAAACAAGAGGACTTCTGGCTTTTCTCCAACGCGAGATGCGATGCCGTAATTTCTCCTGACAAGCGGGGCTTCAAATTGGCATTTATCTTAACCGGCCGGGGAAAACGGCGCTGCAGTTAAAGTGACACATGTTAAGACTCAGCATAACAAAGGCAGCAGGGCTGTGGGGGGGGGCAAGTCAAAGGTCTCCCTCTGTGAGAGTTGACATGGTAAGGACTGAAAAAAAAGAAGATTGCATTAGTTAAGTCATTATGGGGTGGGGGGGGGAGTGAGAGTGAATCAGCAGCCCATATTTGGGAATGTCCATGTGTTAGCTTGTCAGGAGAGCAGTGTGCTACAGGTGGGACTCATTCTGCTGGTTAAACCGGGTTTTGTCATTTTCTGGGATCAAATGTGGAATGAAATGGAGTCATTTTCCGGACGTAATCGAATCCAAGTACAAGATAACGGTTCTAGTCAATTCCAAAAAAAAAGAAAAAGAAAAGCTACAAAAAGAAAAGCGGACAAAGCGCAGTTCACACTCTCCTTGGAAAAGTCAGACATTTGATTCCCTATTACCCCCCTCGCCCCAACCGTGCAGGACGCGTAATTCAAATGTCGGCTTGTGTTTCTATCACCGCCACCCATTCGCACGTGAATTAATTCCCATAAACACAAGCCCCTCTAGTTGGAATACATTTTCATTACTGAGATGAGAGGGGAAATAATAATCTTTGACTCACAGTTATATAGCGAATGCAAGATGGTATCTCCTGGTGCCAATAATTTTCCTCACAGTTATTAAAATGAAAATGAATGCCTGAATGTTGGAGAATACAAAACAGCTGCATTCTCTGCTGAGAGCGTCGGTCAAAAGCCACGATAACAACTACAAATAGAAAGTGTATTATTCATAATTGGCAAAATGTCTTTACTGATATCAGCCTGTATGAGATGGCACACGTGACACGCGAGAATATGCATGCAACATGTATTAGAAATGACACAGTGATGTCATCTGTGCCCTTGGAGGTTTTTTTTGGATCCGTTTATGAAACCTCGAAATGCACGTTGTTTTGCTTGCTAAGCGGTGATGAAGGCTGCAATTAATGCCCCTTTGACCACACCGTTGTTTGCCTGTCCGTCAGTCTGACTGTGCAAACTGAGAAGGTGTATGTGTGTGTGTGTGTGTGTGTGTGTGTGTGTGTGTGTGTGTGTGCGCGCTCCTGGGTGCGTGCTGCATCCCTTTTCCCCCAGGGAGTCGCCACAGCTGCATAAACCTGTCGCCTCTCATGATCGGCAGGGCGACGCGTGGAGTCGCGCAGTGACAAGGCCCACCTAGATTCATTAGACCTCCTAAGGACAAGATCCACACTGCACTGCGGGTTGGTGTCACTGCTGGTTATCCTGACACACACAGGCGCACACACACAAACACACACACACACACACACACACACACACACACACACAAGCATAACCAGAGCGAAGCGATTGCTCTAGATGGGAAAAACGTGGCAGAAGATAGGAATCGATCTTGATACACAGCAAGACCGGCTTGCAGTCAATATCAGACAATTCATGTCAAGGAGCGTGATCGGTATGTTCGACTCCTGAAACTCGGCTACAGTTGACGTGATCAGCACTGCTAAAAGTGGATGGGAAAACACGAAAACAACAGGGCATAAAATGGCAGCGGTAATGACACACTGGGTTTTATTTTCCGGAGGCAAAAGCCGACTGCTGCAGCGCGAGTGTGTTCAGCCCAGAGGGCAGAGAGGCAGGCTGGCTAGTGACTGGCCGTGAAAAAACACCGGGCCCTTCCTCAACAACTAAGACACCCTCAAGCAGAGCACTTGGACTGTGCCATCAGTAGTTAGAATATACAGTAGAGGGGCAGCTCCAGGTGTGCATGTAAAACTGGATCAGTGTTAAACAGGCTGCTGAAGGAAAAACAACATGCATGTTCACTACAGTGTCTTTGCATAAAAAAAACAAAAAAACAAGCTACATTCATTGACCGAATGTTGCCAAAATGGGACAAAGTGTAAAGATGGCAACAACTAAAATCTGTCTCTTTCTGCATGAGTCCGTGTCAGTGTTTGTGTGTGTGTGTGTGTGTGTGTGTGTGTGTGCGTGCCGGTGCCAGGGACGGGCCACAGAGCTGGCAGCGATGCTGACTCTGTGTCTGCTCTGATTAGATGGGGCTTCTTACTACGGTGTGCCAGGAGCTCTGCCAGAGATAAAGACAGACTAACAGATGTTCCCCTTATCTCAGGACCAACCTCAAGCCCTTAACACACACAATCACAGACACACAGTTAGGTCTCATTCTGGGAGGCGTCAAGGCTCGCACAAAAACACTCGTTCATGCACGGGGGAAACACGAGCGCACACCTCCAGGCCCCGGTTAGCTTCATTTGACAGACAGAGGAAACACATTTCAGCCACTCCGCCCCTCTCTGCCGTCCTCCGGCCGCATGCAGTCAGGGCTGAAGTGGAATGTTAAGGTGGCTTTGAAGGGGTGTCTGCTTCGTGTCGGGCCCCCGACACAACACACTTATTGTTCTCGCCACGCACGGCTGATTATATTATCTCTCTTCCTCCACGCGCCACGGAAAGAGAGAGCTGGAGAGACGAGGGCGAGGTGTGGGAGGAGAGAAACGGAGACGGGAAAAAGTAGTAAAGGGAGAAGGAGAAAAGAGTGGAGGAGGCTCTAGATCAGGAGAGAGAGAGAGAGAGAGAGATCACGGCACAAAGACGAGAAGCAGAGCTCCGGGGCCCCCAGGGTTTTTGGGGTCTATGTGTAGGCATAATGAGCGAAGCCAAACATATCCAGCCTCATTAATTTCAACTATCAAAGCCACCTTCTCCGCACGCCATGCTGCCTGCTTCTTCTCCCGTTTGCAAAGAGCCCTCACTTGTCATCCGAGATCAAAACAAGAGAGAAGGAGTGCTAGGCTAGTGGAACCGAGTGTTGCAAGAGACACTTCTTTTTTTTTTTTCTTTAGACGAGCACTGCAAGAAAAAGGTGGTGTCTGAGAAACCGTCTCGCTATCTGCCGCGTTAACCAGCCGCAGTCTGGATTTAGATGCCTGAGAATATCCCACAACACCTGGTGTGGAACCGTGACTGCGCGTTGCAACGCGAGCGGTTAAACATCAATATTTATGACGAGCCTCCGCTTTAGATGGTAACAAGGAAAACACCACGGGTCTCAAATGTAAAAAAGTGCAATCAGACTGGAGAGGAATACCACCATCCTCCATGAAATGAAAAGTCAATATGCCAATTACTCTTTATAATGAAAGCAAAAAACTTTCAGACTGTCAGTGCAGCGACGTACAGCCGGGAAGTAATAATCACTGAATGAATAAACAAGAATCCAGCGCGCGGACCAACTAAACAGGATTCATTTGAGACAATAAGAATAAAAGACTGTTCAGAGGGTTTTTGTATCTCCTTTCACCAGTTTGCAAAAGCGTTTTTTTTCTTTCTTCCCTTTTTCTTTTCTGCAAGTAAACACATGCCTCATTATGGGGATTCTGCTCAACAAGCCACAGCTAGTTCTCCAAAGCAGCAACATTTCATCAACTGCTTTGCTCTGCGAGGCTGTTTTTCGATTTGTATTTGTGGTTTCTGTTTGTGGTGCGCACCCTCGGGGCACGTGGAGCTCGATACTCTTCCCACAGCGGTCGGACAAGGTGGACATTGTGACGTTATCTCCATGGAGTTGCTGAGGACAGGCCCGGGGACATCCATAAACACAGAACACCCCCGGACCTTGGCATTTGTTGGTCTCCGCTCACGTCCCCCCCTCCCTCTGTCTGCGCTGGCCAAACAAAGCCAGCCTTGATTTAAAAAAATAAATAAAATAGATCATGGCGTCCAACCGCGCTGATAGTCTCGGCTGATTCACATGTCAAGCGCAAGTCAGATGCTTCATAGAGGCGGCGCTTCTTGTGGCTCCCGAGTTAAACAAATAAACCGAATGGACCGAAAGCAGAGGGAAAGAAAGGTAGCTTTTGTGTGGCATTCACTTCCACGACAAAGGACGTGCTGTTCATTTGACATCACAGCGGTCTGCCAGTAGATAACCTTTCCCATTAGCAGACATTGCCAGAGCCAACATTTGTAAACCTATGGAAAAGAGTAGGGGTTGTATGTCATCCAAGGACACTATCAGAAGTGTGTTACATCCCCGATCTTATCGCCGGGACTTGATTCAAGTTCTGCTGTTGCAAAATATCTCGGTTGATAATGCGGCGTATCTCTTGCCTGCTCATGTTCCACGCTATAACAAAAATTAATAATAAAAAAAACAAACATTCGCCCAGTGTGAGCGTGAAAAGTGGAAAGGCATTCAGGTAGGGGCCAAGTTTATGTCATGTCCTATCTCGCCAGGCATGTGGTGTTATCGCCATATCATCCCACTCCCTCCCTATCAGCAGGAGGAAAGTGTACGATAAAAAAAAACCTCCTGTTGGAGTATAAAAAAACAGGCTCAGTTTACTGTATCTCCTCTCCCACTTTATCTCCCGTTTCAAGTGGTCCTTTTCAAACACACATGCAAATATACGAAAAGTTGCAGATATACATAATCAATAAAACGATTTAAGTAGTGAAAACCTTTCTATTGCAAAAGATGTTTTTTTTCTCACATTATTACATAATAATCTAGGTTGAAGCGAGAAGTCATTGGCCTGCAATCTGACACTGCTGATGGCAAATCAAGTCAAAAAAGGAAACAAAGAGGCCTCATTGTCTTTGGCCTCTGCCTGGTAGACTTATAGTGCTGAGTCCCGCAGACAGAGGTTCACTTTTTCACACAGTGGAGGCATGAAACAGAGAATTCACAGTGGGGGCTGCCAGCTATCTGAATGCCTGTGTGTGTGGGCGCTGAGGTAACTGGGGAAAGTTGCCACACTGCACTTTCATCAGGTTTTTTTTTTTATAATGAATCGAATGTGACGGGCCCCTTCAAAGCCACACAATCACACACAGTTTTTTTTTTTACAAAGGGACCTGGGGTGACCTATCCTTCCCTTGTGTTGGGCTGTCGTTTTCAGTTAAAAGGCGAGCAGGGAGCCACAGCTGTGCAAATCATATTTTCTTATTAATTCCATCACTAACCGCGAGCCATTTTGAAAATATGATCTTGCATTAGTTCCTAAATACATTATGGGAAAACTCGGATATAATATGGTAAGTCCCTGACAAGAGCTACACTGTTGCATCAGCTTAAAACAACTGTTACATTACATTTAGTTTTTTTTCACAATACATTTATCGATTGCATTTTTCAGCACGTTTTGTAAAAAAGTGACCTCTCCACATGTTTTCATTAACTTAGGATGAGTTGAGTGGGTCCGGTCCCCGTGCTTTAAGTGATATTTCTTGTGATACTGCGGCTTCTTCAAAAGAAAAGTGGGTAAAATTGTTGTTTTTGACATATTTGCTGATACAGCGTCTGACGTTCAAGCTGCTAGCTGGCTGACATTTGAGGGCTGGTATCACTAGGAGACGCCCTGTCAACTTCTGTGGTTGTGCGTTACTAACTGGGAGAGCTGACAATCCTTTCAACACTTTTCCCTTTTTTTTTAAGTCCACAAAGTGTCAATTATCAACAACTCTATGTATTGACTTCTTGGCTAATGTGAATGGTAATTTCATTGAGGGTGCTTTGATACTATAGACGAGTTGGTTTCCCGGGGTCATTCCAGTAGCTCTCAGACACGGATCAGTCAGCGGGGCTTTAATCCGGGGCGGGTCACTCTCAACGCGGTCACTTTCATTGAGCCGTGGCCCCTCTAAGCAGCCGGCACAGTGTGGCCAGTGACAGAAAACGTCAGCAAGCCACTAATCCCTGTTTTGGCCTGCAAAACAAAGACAAAAGGCTCTCCCTCCCTCTCACTTACTCTTGTTATCTCTCTTGCTGCCTCTCCCCCCCCCTGCCCCGCCCAGCCCAGCCAGCCAGCCACTCAGCCTGCCGCCTCCCCCACACACAGGTCCATATGGAGAAGCCCGGTTTGTTGCCATTGTCTCCCAGGTTATCTCCTCTCTCAGCACCTGGTAGGGGAGGAAGGATTAGCGCCTCCTCACCGCTCTAAGAATGCTCTCTACTCTTTGACTCTCTCCCGACACACTTCCTGTTTTGTTCTCCTCCCGTTGCGGTCAAGCACCATATGTGGGACCGAATGAGGCTTATCCGTGAGGGGCAGGGCTTTACATGCGGCGCTGTTCATCTAGACGGCGGCATGTGTCGAGATGAACTGGAGGAGGTGGCAAAGATGAATGGGCCCTGGGTTAAGCCACTTGACATTCTGACACACGCGGGGGCCAAACGGTGCACATGCACGCTCGCCCCTTTGCATGCAATTGTGCCAACAGTGGCACATTTAGACACAATGAGATTACACCGGGCTTACTGATGGAGTGGCCAAAATAATGCAACGCTCATCATGGCAAGACAAATTGTGATCTTAGAATTATGAGGTTCTATCGGATATTTTGTGAAGGATTTTTGATGCAGAAGAAACTTTTCTTGAACAAGTTTTGCTTACGTTTATTATTGATTTATTTATTATTAAAAAGGTCTATCTTAAAAATCGTTTCTAACAATCTGTAAGCTTCCAAATGATAAGCGAATTGGTCTACTCTTTACTCTTTACAGATCATTAGACTGAGATTTTTAGCTTTAACCTTTTACTGTTCGGATGCTAACTCTATTGTTTTATATACTGTCCATATAGACTCTATATATTATAGAGGGTTAGTGAAACAAGGAAAAGTACAACAAAGTGAGAAAGCATCAGCAGAAACTGATGAGAAAACTTCCAAAATGTATTGCATTGTCTGGAATTGAATTGTTAACTAGACGTGTACTGTACCGCCAGCTCAAACGTGAATGTTTTTACATTAAAAAAGAATGTTTCTGAATCGTCTGTGCTCAAATATCCAAACCAAGAAACAAACTTTATTACTCCTTTTAACCTTGAAAATATCAGATCCACTTCTTCCATTCTTACCTTTCACAATAAAAGCCCTTGACCATAAACGCTTAATGTACCAGGGGTAACTCAAATTCATTTTGGGCCCTTCGCAAAAAGGAAACTTATAAAATAGCTTACAGTAGCTTACAAATCTATTGGAAGCTTTGATTGAGCAAGTTTGCAAATTAACATCGCTGCGGTATGAATAGTCTTGATGCAAAATATTCACAGACGAGTATTTTTCATTGTTCATTTCTACGTCATGCCCCCAGCGTGTACAGGCCTTTACACCATTATTCATTGCGGTTACCACTGGTGTTTTTATTAGGCTGTGACTGTGCAGCTTCAACCATGTGCAGGTGGGATTCTGTTAATTTCTCGCTGTATTCATTCATTAAATGTATAATGTGTTGTGTTGATCACCGGTCATGTAACCGTGACTAAGCCCACGCCGAGGACGCATAGATGCCGTTTGTGATTCATTTGTTTTCCGACAAACAAACACTGAAGCCTTTGAGTTAGTGAGGCGAAGCCATCGAGGTCTAAAGATAACCTTGTTTACTCCTCTGCATGTATGTCTCACACAATACCAAACCCCCTGACAGACTTGTGGGGTTCAAAACTGAGAGTAAATAGCGCTCCGAAGTTACCGCCGTCCTCCACAACACGCCCCTGGTCGCCTCTATTTAATCTACCCAGAAATCAGGGCCCTATTTTACAGAGTGCTATCTGGGCCGTGAATTGCGCTGAGGCGAAACAAAAATCAATAATTAGTTTAATTGTGTTAGGCTAATGTGCGGGAAAGCCATCTCGAGCTCACATCAGCCAGCCTGGCCGCAGCACGCAGGCGGGCAGATAACGGAGGACGGCTCTGTTACACCTACGGGCTAATTACGAGCGATTCATCAGACAGATGCTGCGATGACAGTTAATTGATTTGTGAATTAATAATCAGGGGTGAAAGAAATCTGCCCGCCAATGCGATTGTGGCGTCACGGTACCCGGGCCGACGACGCGGCGCTCCACGTGCTGCCGGGGCTGCTTCCACTGATCACGTTGATACGGTGGAAAAACAAACACGCTTTATCTAACAACTCACTGCGCCAACATCCAACGCTGTGCAGCGTTTCCCCAAGACAAGAGGCAATGCTGCTATCACATGAATGTTCCCAATCAGGCATCCCCTGCCTGAGCAAAGAAATCACCTTTCTTTTCGCTTGCCGGCTGAGCTTTTCAGCATCTGACAAAGCACCAAGTTAGTTCCCTATCTCTCTGACACTTAAAGACAAGGAAGCTGTGGGCACCATGCAGAGTGCATTGTGGGAAAACACTACTCTAAGGCCCCTTGTCAAGCACTTCTCTTTTCCTCGGGGCGCCTTGGAAGGGTCAGAGAAGGAGAGGGACATAGGGCCGCGGCCTGCAGGGAAACAGGGTCATGCCAGTATGGTTGGTTAAAGGTCGTACCGGTGTTATGGCCAGGTATGGGGGATGGCGGCGTCGTGGGGGCAGAGAGAGCACAAGGAGGTTAGGGGGTCACGGGGGACTGGAAATAATGAAGAGGAAAGCCTTGTTCACTTCCTTGGTTTAGCCTTTGGCCTATAATGAGGGCTCTTGGCACCGGGGAGCGCACTGATATGACACATTTGGCAGCCTGGCAAATTGACCTGGGAGCCTGACGGGTGATTGACAGCGACTCCTCAGGGCGCCTAAGCTGCCCTGCATGTAAGTGTGTGTGCGAGAATGTGAAAGAGGGAGTCAGAAGGAAGGAAGGAAGGAAAAAGAGAGAGAGAGAGAGAGAGCGAGAGAGAGAGAGAGAGATGAGGAGGTGACAAGGGGCTGCTGACGATGAAGAGGCAAAAGAAAGTCAGAAACCATCCCTGGAAAAGGTCCTTGTCACTGGGTCATTTAGTGCAGGTCAAACATCAGAATGGCCTGGACTGAAAGTGTTCACCAGACAGGATCATTCTATATTGGCGTGTGCACTGATGCATGTGTGGATGCGCCTGTGTTGTCTCAACACATAACGTACCTCTACCTAAACTCTCTGCTCCGTGATAGATGCCTTCAGTGACATTTTGGTGCCAAAATTCCACAGAGCTTTGCCACAAATTAAAGATGATTTTTACTTTTGCCAAATAAAGAGATGCAGGTGACCATGTTTGCATTCACAGTGCCTCTATTCCACTTTAGTCGACTTGGACGTAAGATGCCACTTTCATTTCAGATTGTTTCTAATTCACATTTTCAGTGAAAATGTATGGCAAATGTATTTATAGCAATCACGATAGCCACAAGAGTTTATCACTGTGAATAGTGATCAACACAGCTGTTAAACTGTTTATCGTAATTACTGGAATCAAGCTTTCTTAAATGGTACCTTATTAAATAAACCACTCAAGTTGAGTGCAATTACAATTATGATGTGTTTATATCGCATTAAATGTTATTGTACGGTGAGATCTATTTTGTAGATTAGCATATTTGACTGGCGTTTATTTAATGTTTGTAATAATGTTTTATACTGACATCAGTGAAGTATTTAACAAGTTCCATGTAGTGACTGTGTTTTATGGGAGATCTTTCTGTCCTATAAGGCAGCATAGGCCCAGTGATGTTTCCAAATGCACCACCCCCCCCCCCCCCCCCCCCCCCCTCTATCTAGCAGTCGTGGAGTATTGATTTTTCTCTTTTTATTTAACTTTTGAGATTCGTTTTTTCTAAACTTTTGAACAGAAGAGATCCTTAAAAAGTGTTGCACCAGCCTGTGCACCGACCGACCCAGAACCGGCTTCGCTGGGCTCAAGCTGGAGGTGGAGAGCTGGAAGCCAACACCACCGTCTTGCTGGAGAGCCAAAACCAGGGCTGCGTGGGGCGGGCTGTCAGACCTGCTGCAGTAAAATGAGAGGTTTTCTGAAGGGACCCTGGTGCTGCGTAACAATACTGCTTTTGTCCACAGGGGCCGCCAAAATCAACACAAAGAGACGGTTCTTCGCGGTAGCTTTAAAGAAAAAGTAGTATGCGTTAAGCAAAATGTGCATACCGTTTTAGTCCTCTGGCTGTTATAATGCAACATAAACTTAGGCTGTAAAGTGTGTGACACACTATCAGTGTATTGGCGTTCGCTATATTCTGAAAGAGCTACAATGTATTCAGTGAACATGAGCTTTGGTTGTCTTTTCTACATATTTAAAGAAATTGAATCATTTTAAATTGAATTTGACAAAAAAGGGATTGCCCAAACACGAAGCGGAGATTTTGACATCACATGCGCCTGTTTATAAATCTTCTCTCTTGTCCCGTATCCTCTCTGTTCAGCATACATCAAACCCGCAGCCCATAACTCCCGTTCATATCTCTGGAGTGATGGGCTGCGATGTTTGACTGCAGATGAGTAGCAGAATGAGATCTCCGGGTCTCTCTTAACCCGGGGGGGACATATATCACTCTGACCCAGGTGTAAACACTGACTAACAGTCTATTTATCTCACCAGCCACAGAGACCCTGACCTCGCTGCTACTCAACTCATGAAATAGGCTCCGAAACCTGGAGGGGAGACTTGTTCCTGATGTGGTGCATTTAGATACCGTCACGAATACCGAATGGATAAACAGTATTTTAGAGTAAAAACACGGCTGAGTTCTTTAAAGCTAGCAGCTATAGGCAAGATACGGTGTTCAAAATAATCCTGTTTTATGCGCCCAAAAAGAGACGGATTCAAAAAGCAACACAGGGTGGACAGGCCGAGATATCCTCACTTTTAGTTAAATAATATTGGTCAACCACCGAAAACAAATCTCACAATTTCAATCTCAACTGTGTCTTTAATAACAGCTTCCCTATGTATGTATTTAAAATGTTCCACCCAGTTTGTAAAGTAGTCCCTCTGTTAAAGATGTGCTGCTTCAAGCCCGTTGTGGGATAACCATGATGACGTTGGTTTTTCAGACCGGCTTCCTCTAAAGCCACGGAGGACGTTATTGAGTAGAACTCCTCGTGGCGAGGAAATCTCTGCCTCCTCAAAAAGATGTCCTAACATCACAAAACGTATTCCGTTATGCTTTCTGTATCGTTTGATATTTAGAATCACACGCCAGCCAAGTGAAGGATATGTTATCAGCTAAATGTTAGATAAAAAAACAACATTGTGGCTACTTTTCAAATGTTGTCTTGCACCAATCACATTCATTAACCTGAGCTCCTCGATCACGTTGACAGGCAGTCTGGACTTATAAACACAGATGTGTGAGATAATTAACTGCGTCTTCATCAATAAATGATGTAATGCTGGGAGCAGTTGTGCAGAGGACTCGGTGAACCTGTAGGAGACGGAGTCGACACATGAAGGCTCCTCCGCTGTGTGTGCTTGCTGTCAACACACTGCAGGCACACGGCCACCTAATTAACATCTACGTCCTGTACAATGTGCCTGTGTGTGTGTGTGTGTGTGTGTGTGTGTGTGTGTGTGTTTACTCTCAGTCAGATAGTGGGGGAAACAAAGCAAAACCGCAACAAAAGGAGAGCAAACGCATTTGGCCAGAGGCATCAATCGCACCGCCGTGATACCAACAAAGAATTATCAGCAGTGGGGCCCGAAGCTGGTTAAAAAGAAATAAGTAAATCAAGAATAAAAAAGGATGCTCTCACGTGGATGTGAGCAATAATGACACGGTGACAGCTCTAGTTTATATGGCTAATAACCATGTCACAGCATCGCGGAGCCCGCCTGGTGAATTATAGCCCCTGTAGACTCTATTGCTGCCATTTTTCCTCAAGTCTCCCTGAGGAACAGCGCCGTCCGCATGTCTGCCACATTCTTCTCCCCCCGGGCCTGCAGGGAGGAGGCCGGTAGATATGTGTGAGAGCCACGCTGATGGTCGCCGGCCGTTGCTTCCCCATATCTCCGATGGTTGTTTTAGAGACGGACTGATGGGAGAGCGATGAGAGCGAGGCGGAGGGAGCCGGTGTTTAAGGGCCGTCTCTCTGGAGAAGAGGGGCTGAGTTATGGAGTGCGGTGGGGACTGGAAACATCTTGCGCCGCTCCGCTATGTCCGGATGAATGATGGGATGGGAGTCTGCGGCGGCGGTGGCCTCGACGGGGAGGTGCGGGAGGGTTGAGGCGCTCCTCGCTGCAATCACTCTCGCTCTCTGGGAGGTGGAGGTCCGCTCGCCTCCCTGTGTTCTCTCCTTCTGGGTTAATCTTTGTCTTTTTGTCCACCTCTGTTTGCTTTACTGCCTCTTTCTTCTTTTTTTTTTGCTCATTCATCGACTCTCTCTGTGTTTATATCTCTCCAGCTGTGTCTTCCCTGAGGTCTGCTCATCATTCTCCCTTGCGCTTGCTTCAATAGGCGCTAATAAAAAAGTGAAATACAATATCATCTAGTCAGGTGTAGTTTCCCCCCGTTTTTTAACCCTTTGAACCCAGTTAACATGATTTGTATCAGAACACCCCCTCTTTTCAGAGTCATAACTTCCCTGGTGGCCATTAAAGTGAGATGATGCAGTGCCTTATAGGCTGCCCGTGTTCAGAGCAAAAGCTAACAGTAGCTCCGGTGTTAATTGATAAGCCCCACCCACTACCAGCAAGCCAAAAAGAAAGAAGGAACAACTAATATGACTACTAAACGTAGCATCAATCAAGAATAATGTAAATAAATGTAGACACAACGTGAGGATTAGTTCAGACAGACCACTGAACTCATCACTTTTTAGCTATTTGGCATCAGATGCTTCATTCATGTTTGCGTGGCTCATTCATCAGCTGTTTGGTTACCAGCTGACTAGTAACATCCAATCATATTCAAGATTCTCCAAACAGGATCCTTGTTGCTGCTTGAATTCTTTAAGAGCTCCATCAAAGAGTGGAGCCTCTTCCCATCGAACCGTACTGTACAGACTGTATGTCTTTGAACTGCCGTTTCCTTGACAGGATAACTCACTGACTCAATGGCAACACTGTCCTGCCTGTTTGCATTACCCAAAGCATGATGGGAGCCAAAGTGGCAGAAAACACGTGGCAGTGAAACAATCAAAGCAATAGGAGCGACACAAGAGAAGAAAGTGATCACTACAACAGTACTGATGCTCAGAATGTCCTGTCAACGTGGTTCTTATATCCATAAAACACTGACATGCAGGTTTATGTATTAATATAGAAACATGTGTGCATAAGGACTAAAAAATGATGATATTCCTGTAGCTAAGATGCGTAAACAATACGAGGAAGAGTAAACCCAGCAAAAAACTGGGTTTTATAAGTGGTTAAAACTCTATTCCATAAATAATGAGGTGGTAAACTTTCTGCTTATTTACCTTCGACTTTTACATCCCTGCTTGCTTTTGTTGTAAATCTCCTTTCTCTCAACACTCTCACTCTCCCCCACTCATCCATCCGTTGTTTCCAGCCCTCTCTCTGCCTGTGCGGGGGGGGGGGGGGGGGGGGGGGGGGGGGGGGGGGGGGGGGAGTGGCGATGACACAGCACGCCATCTCGATTACAAGGTTAAAAGACACAGACGGAGGAGTCACACAAACACTGGCACCGCTGAAGTCACTCTCGCTAAAACAGAGACGACGTCTGTCAGATGCGGCCCTAATCCTGTTTATGATGCGTGCGCTGTCTGACGAAAAAGCGTGAGCGGGGCCCCAAAAGCGTGCACAAACACAGACGCAAACAATAAAAGACGTTCCGTAAACTATTTCATTAAAAACAGACATTTTGTTGTCTGCTTGTTTGGCCACCTCCAGGCCAGCAGATCGAATGAGACAAGAGGTGGGTGTGTGATTACTGGGCGCTCATCCTGTCACTCTGCACCCCCCAGATAAGAAGTTATCCCTGTGTGTGTGTGTGTGTGTGTGTGTGTGTGTGTGTGTGTGCTGCTGCTTTCACCAATGAGACACCTACCCAAAACACCGCTTTCCCTTTTCTCTTTCCCTGTCATCCTCCTCTTTTTCCTCATCTCCATCCTTTTAACTAAGCTGATTAAAAGGCAACAAACCCCCCCCACACCCCCCCCTCACCCGCTCACCCTCTCACCCACATACCCAACCTCGCAGCCCTACGGCAGCGCGGGACGGCAAGGGGGCCCTAACTACTTTCTGCATGAATATTAAGTGCGGGATTTGTGTCGCGGGTTTGAAATTGGAAATCACAAGTTTGACTAATCAGCTTTGGATGTTCCACATTCAGGGTTTGAGTGTGTGTGTGTGTGTGTGTGTGTGCGCGTATGCATCTCTTCTCTTGTCTCCAGTGGCAACAGAGAGCCCCTACACACACACACACACACACACACACACACACACACACACACACACACACACACACACACACACACACACACACACACACACACACACACACACACACGCACATACACTACCCCTGATCCTGCTGCGAGTCCGAGTGCTTATTCACTGCCTCGGCGGGGCCAAATACTCCCTCCCTCCCTCCCTCCCTACCACACACACACACACACACACACACACCCCTCCACTGCATTCACTCCCACCCATCTCCCATTTAAAAAGGGACCCAGAAATAGCCCAAGAGGCTATTAGGAAAAATACAGCCAGAGGAGGAGGAAGCTGTGGGGGTTTACAGTCCAAAGCCATTCAAGGGTACACTCCAGCATCTCCCTCTCTCTCTCTCTTATTCTCCCTCTCTCCCCCTTGTCATCCATCCTTCTCCCTCGCTCTCTCCGGCGCCCCTTTGTTCCGATGAATCAGTGCTTTAGCGAACATGCTCATTATGGCTCCGATAGATGAGGCTCGTTCAGCATCCCTGGCGTTGGTGGAAAATGGGGAAGAAAGACGAGGGAGACGCAACAGGAAAAAAAAGGGAGAAACGAATGAGAATAGATGTGGACTGAGAGAAAGGGGCATTAGTGAAGCAGAATAGAAGAAGTGAACAACTGTAGGTTCTTCTCCACATTATAATTAACGCAGAAATTGAAATTGACCATGATCTCTTTTTTTACTGGAGCTGTAACAACCTTTTCCATACTGTGATCACACTCCCAATATCTTTGTGCAGTGAGACATTTCCAAGAGACGAATGCATTCCACTTGTCTTAAATCACTTTTACAAATCATTTTTTGCTCCAGGGTTGGAGCCGTTGCTATCAATTTATGATGTTCTCGGTCTTGCGGAAAATGCAAAGAGTTTCGTAAGAGGCGGAAATTTATGGAGAACATTCCGAGGTATCGCTGATAATAGCGATGATATAAATTTGTGTTCATTTTGCAAATGTCATGACGCTCGTTGGAGAACAGACAAGTTTTTATAGAGTGTTTTTTTTAGGCGTGCTTTGATGAATTTGGCGGCACACATAATAAGAAGGTGGATGCGTTACAGACTAACATGAATATCGACCTGTCGTGATAAAAATGAAAGCTGCTTCAGGGAACGCACAGGTACAGCGGCCCATGACGGAATCTCTAACCTCCCCCATCTCACAGTTTATGATCTCACCAGACTGAGAGAATCATTCCATGGTGATATACGCTTTGACAATGTAGCACCTCGCTATATCCATGACTCAGGCGCTGCTGTGAAACAGATGTCTGGTGAGATTTACTGTGATTATGAAGACACATAGCGAGACAACAGCCATAACAACAGTTTATACATGATCCTCCAAAAGAGAGATTTTCTTGTCCCAATAGGGGGAAGATTTAGAATTGCGTGACAGCACAAAGGAAGAAAACGTGGTAACAGTACAACTTGGAATGGCCATTGTTATACATCTTCAAACTGACATTTTGTTTTTTCATCTATGTCATGAACAGATGTACGTCCCACTAAAAGGATTATAAAGAAATGAATAATTGAGACGTACTGATTTTTAAATCATTGCATATATGAGCTTGTCGGAAGCAGGGATACCCTGACTTTTAGTCCCTTGTAAAAACAGTGGCTCCCACAATTCCCTTAATGCAACTCGGCATATTTCATTTTAACCTCCCTGTCTCTTAAAAGCTCACATATTTCTAACTCCATCCACTTGCAAGCCTCCAGACAATAACCAGGACACCATCAGAGCTATTTTTGTCACACTACAGAACGCTTCAAAGCAACAGATGGTACCATACAGATGTGTGTACATGCTGTAGTAGTAGTTATACTACTACAGACTAGTAGTAGTAGTAGTTGTTATAGTACTACAGACCAGTTAAGTGATCAGTGGAATGCCCCTTTATTAAAAAGGGGTACTGTGTGGCAGCTGACTATTAACTTACTAATCTTGGATTTGCTTTAAATGCACCAACAAGGAAACTTTTTAAAACAACTTAATTATGACAATAGCAAAACGTTGACGCAAGAAAAGAAACAGCGATGAAATACCAATTGTCATAAATGAGCAAGCAAACACATATTAGGCTTGGGTAAGTTGTTTGTTATTCAATCACACTGGCACGAACAGGAAGTCATCTAAAACAAGACATGTTTCAGATAAATCAGGAATGTTAATAAAAACGGACAAAACGACTGCTTTCTTCCTTTAAATCACTGTGGAGAAGATGGCGCATGCTTTTCTGTAATACATTTTGCAGTAACGTTGGAGGGAGAACCAGAATTGAATTGCCAACGACTGCTCCGCTGTATTCTTGTGCATGTGACAAACAAAGCCTTGAAAATGTTCCTACTACAATAACTACAATATGACCATTTTCCAACCCAAGTGAGCAGTTACTTAGTCTCGAGGTGTAGTTTTACAGCTGACCCTGACCTCTGACCTCCCTGTGGAGGGGTGCAACCTAAATACCATAATTACACATGAAGCACGTATTTGAAAGGGCATTACCTCAACACACCAGGAAGTAATTCTACGGATGTAACCGTACACGCTCCAGTCGTGTTTTTTCCGCCACAGTCAGCTTCATCATCCAAGAACCACTCTGTTTCCAGTCAGGACTCTTAAGCCCCACTATCAGGCACTCTATTAAAGTCATCCTGCACAAATCATCTCTCAGTCCGCCGTGATACATTATTAATAAATGACGGACGCTGACACTCGCCGGAGAAAGACCAGTAACACAGGCGTCCGCTCTCGGACATGGCTGTGCCCTCGCGTTCACGCTCGCCCCGCAATACAAATAACATACTCCCGCTATGAACTGCTTTGAAATCACCGGCTTTATCACCTAGTCGGCCCTCAGTGACATGCAATGGATAAACCACAACTTCCTACGAAAGGTCATAAAACCAATGTGGATGTTAATTGACGTCCCTGACTACCACTAAAACATGGCCATTATCCCGGGTGAAAGCGACTGCAGGTCGGCCCGGCAGTGAGCCTTTAATGACGGCCATATAACTGCAGGATGGGGATTATTCTTTATGTTTAATCACGGCCGAGAAGACAAGTGTTTCTGGGATGACATCTCTCACCGGGACGCTTACAGACCATCAGCCGTAGAGGCTGGGAAGCTAAGGGATGGTGGATCGAAGAGAGTGTTTGTAGGTGGTAATAACCAGCAATAACACAGATATGTTACATTCTCACAGGTATCAACAGATTTAAAAACAAATTAAGCAATTTAAAATTATACTTAAATCCAGCTTGAAATAGACAGAACATTTTAGCTTTTTGGTTATAGATCGTTTTGAAAGTTAGTTGCTTCTTAGATTGCAATAAAGCATTGACATCTAATATGTGGTAGTTAAACATTGTAAAAACATTGTTCCTCAATAGAATATATTCAAAACCATATTCAACATAAGATTTAATTAATGTAAAGCCGGATATTCGGTGTGCAACTCCAGGCTGGAAAAAGAGGAGAGGGCAAGGGAGAGGAAAAGCTGAGCTTATTGCTAGAGACCTACACGGCGTTCAGTCCAATCAGTGAACCAATTCAATAAGGCTGACTAGGTTAAAAGCCTTTGGTTATTAACTTCCCCAGTAATTTCGTCTGGCACAAACAAACCCCACCAATCACAGCGCATACAATGGAAACTGAATGCGATTCCCTCGAATATGCTTGCTTTTCTTTGAAAACAGGCCAGGCTCTAAGACCGTCGGCTCCGTGATGATCCGTGATGACATCATGGAGCCCATTACGGCGGACCAACGAGGCCATGTGCTGCCATTACTGCTGCAATGGACTAAGAGCATTTTTACAGGCATGCTGATGGCATTAGAGATGTCTGGAGGCCCCCACAGGGTTTTATTAGGTCCAACAGTGAGCTCAAACCGGTCCGGCTCAGGGGACATAACCGAGCACTTGTCCCATTTTGCTGGAGGGGACCTAGAGCCGAGTCGTGGCCCCAGCACAGCCTGCGCTGGGGAAAGAAAGACACGGAGAAGCCCCCGGGCTTCCCTTGGTATATTCTGGTTTAATTACATCCTACCTGTGTGAGACGACAGGGTAAAAGTCAAGGAATGAGCCCCGTGTTCACTGCATGGCCACAGGTTATTCACTCCGCTGACATGCAAGTTAGAATAATCTCTGGCTGTCCATCAATATGAAGCCAGAGGTGTAACATGAAAACCAAACAAATAAATTCCTATTGTGAAATGTGGAAACATGAACATTATTATATTTTAAGTGAGGATTAATCACACACATATCTCCCTGCATTGGCATTTGATGAACTTCCATATATATCTGACAGTGCTTCTTCATAATATAGTGTAGCTGTCTACAATAGCCGAGGATTATTCATCCACACTGCAACGCTATCAACATATTAAATCAGACCAGAATCCCATTATACCAGAACAATTATTTCTCCAGAATTTATGTGAAAGACCTTCACTGTAAAGACAAATTTTGTCCAAAACTTTCAAAAGAATTCAAAGAATTCCCATGCAAACGGCAGAAGAAAAAAAAAAAGGTGGTGATGTGCACTATTTAAATACCTCCTCATGAGTCAAACTCAAATGTCGGAAAGGAGCTTAAGACAGATGGAATGTGTCGCTGGATGGCCTTGCGGATTTGGGACGTATTCACCCATTCAGCTCCCTGTAATTACAAAGGCTCTCGCTGAGATCCGATTTGCCGCTGGGAGCTTGTTCAAGGCACGGGGATTGGATCGACAATGGCGTGGTCTGACAAAGGAATATGGATACTGCTCTTAAAATAGAGAGAACTAATGCCGTTCGGTGTTGAGTGCACATGCTCGCCAGCTCAGATGTGGGCAAGGTAAATTTAATTATGTGCCCTGTACACACCGGCTGGCTTTTCGATTAGAATGGACTAACTTCTCGATACAGCTGTACCCCAGCGACCACTTAAAAAATAGTGTTGAGGACACAGTCTGGTAATTGATGCAGGAGCCACTGGTTAGTATTAAACTTTTAGGCCTAAATCTCTTCTGTCTATACTATTTAGTGGCCTCGTCCATTATTAATGGTATTGATTTGAACCCTTTCTAACAGCAAATATGTGTGGGTTCTGTCATTACAAAGAGGGAACGTCAGTAAGAGGTTATGCTTGAAGGTTTTCTTGAGAATACATTTTATTGTAATATACTGGTGGTTAAAGACGATACCTGAACCACTGATTAAATATTATTATTATTGTTGCTCATATTCAAAATGACACCATTGCTGCCGTAACAGTCGCTGACAGCTGAGGCGCTGATGTTTGGAATGATGAGGGTCAGCAGTCAGCCCTTTTAGAAATGACGGCCGCATGCAAATTACATTCATTTACTGCTTTGTCCAATTTCTAATGTATGTGAAAGTGCAAGTCAAGAAGGTGAAACCAACACTGGCATTGCAAGCTTCTGATGATTATACATCAACAAACTACCGGTCCTTGATTTCTTGCATTGTAAACAGATGAGACACATCATCTAAACAGAAACTGAACCACGGTACCCGCTGGCATCTGAGGGCAGGCAGGCTGACCGGCTGCTTGGTGGTTCCTGGTCTGTCCTTTGTTGAGGATGCAGGCGAGGAGATGAAACGAGAAGACGAAATTCAGAGAAAACTTGCAGTTTATTGGATATGGGCGTAATATGGTGTGGTTTTGGTCTAGTCATCTGTTACTATGAACACAAGATGCCACTGTATGGGAGCTTTTCTGTTGTAATGAAGAGTCAGGAAGTAACCTCCATCATCGGACAACACTGGCTAATACACAGAGACTAATATTGACTTGATTCAACAACAAATCGATTGATCGAATCCTTTCTTTTGTACTCACTGTTATTCAGTTACTTTCCTTAATATACTGTACTATAGTGCCTTGTGTTGCTCCCCGTTTTTGCACTCCTGTCTTCTACAAGTTGTATATACAGAGAGAAGGGAAGCCCTAAACACTCCCTTTCATTATAAAGTTAACAATCACTTCCCTGGCTGGCAAACATCAGAGCACAGAAGGCAAAAATGCAGCAGCTAGCGTCCCTGCCTGCTGCTTCGAGGTCACTTTCCTGTGCATGTGTGTATTTACAGCCGGCGTGACTGAAGATGAAAGCAACGTGAGGAGGCGTGAGAGTCATTTGCTTGCCTCCACGGTTCATAGTGCAAGCCCGTGCTCCGCAGTCACCTGCCTCTCAATCGCATTCCACACCTGATCTATTTCTGGTGCCGCTGTGTGAGAGCGGCGGGCGGCGGGGCTGAACGCAGTGACGCCTTCTTAGCGGAGAGAATCCGTGATTAGTTTATGAAATTGGGTTATCCATCATGTGAAAACCAAGAGTTTCTCACAAAGGAGCCACATGTTCACGTAACAGGAGCACCACGGGGTGTGTTATTCAATCAAAAGAGACTTCTCAGTGCATGAATTCAGAGAAAAGTACGTCTCGCATTTGCTAACATGTTCTCCGTGTGCCTTCTCCCCATTAGTGGCTGAGACATTTTCAAAACAAATCATGGCGTTCTCTCTAAATTGTGTGGGAAAAACTTGCCTGTTAGTTTGTGTATTTTGCTAATCTCCCCTCGGCGTGGCACAGTCGGCTACGGCGTCAGGCGTCGGCAGCCTTCAGGAGAGTTGAGGGCGGATTAACTGTCTGTTTGCAGCTGCTGACTGCCGGTAACGAGACGCCCTCCGGTGCCGATCAGCGAACGGAGCTTCAGGTACCCCTCGGCCATATTCAACCCCCGCCACCACCACCACCACCTTCTCTGCTCCCCGTTTTGTCTGCTGGGGCGTGCCTGCCCTAAATGGCACGCTCCCCTTTCCCTTCATCTTCAAATTCATTAGGTACTGTATGCATGCCTTCCAGGCTTCACATGTGAGGGATGTTGATAGAATACATACTGTACATGCAACCTCAATCAGCTTGATCCACTTGATGTAGAGTTGAAGGCGAGGTGGGTCTATATTCCCCCCCCCCTCTCTCTCTCTCTCTCTCGATCTGCTTTCAGGCTGTTTGCTTTCTTAAATGAACGTAATGGTACAAACGGAGGATAAATTGCCTTCTGTGTGCGCCATCTCATCACATCCATCCCACAGGGTCCTCTCCGAAGCGAAAAAAAAAAGAAAGAAAATGAAAGCAGACCAGAAAAATAATTCATTTGCTTTGCCTGGGAGATACACGTTGCTATCAGTGTAGAACCCCTGCGATAAGGCTGATGTGCATTTGGTGCATTAGGCCTCTTGCACTATCGCCACAGCACAGAGCGAGCTGGGAGGAGAGGGCAAATGTCAGTGTGAGAATGTGCCTGTATATTGGACCTGCACCCTCATTTTGTAACCCATCTGCAGGGTTTACATGGTTTACATTTTTCCAAAGCCGCGTGGGGACTGAAGCGTCACCTACACTGGCTTACCAGGCGCAGAGGACGTCCTGCGGACGCCGGCAACAACGGGCTGAACCCGAGGCTTCACCCGGGCTCATTCATTACACCGGCATCACATCCCAGATGAACTCTTCCCACCACCTCGGTGTCCCTTTTTCTTATTCTCAATTAGGAGCAGGAGAAGGCACCGCTCCACGCAGTCACTGTGACACTAATTTCACACCCACACAAGGACACTCAGAGGGAGTAATGGAAAAAACGCCGGTGGATGTCAGAGACAAACAAAAGGCAGCGCCGAAACATGCTGCCATGGCCCTGGGAACAAAACGTGACACCGTCTGCGTCGACTGGAAGTCGTGTTTAGCTTGGCAGCCAACAGGAGGGGGAGGAACTGGATACACCAGACGAAACACTGGAATAACAGAGATACCAATGAGTGAGTAAAAAGTAATTAGTTACCACTAATGCACGCGTCGCATTAAAGCAAACTGCTCCTTGATGCTAGACATATCAATTTGACTCCCTTGAGAACTACAAGAAAACGCTATAAGAGACTTACGAGCTGTTATTAAAGTCTTAATGCAGGGCTCGTAAAAGATTCATTTGTTTACCAATGAATTATTGAGAGGTAGGATTTAATCAAAGCTACAGATGTTGCAGTCAGAAATTGTTGTTAATCTCATTTTGATTGCATTTAAATGAAAATACAGACTATAAAATTCACAGAGAGTGATTGTTGATTGTGGAGTTAATTACAGACGCCAAATAAGAGACAGCAAACGATTAAAAAAAAAGCGATTGCTTCGGATTGGCCCGGTGGCCGTCTGATCGAGGTTCGTAAGAACGCACTCCCCATCTGCATGACTCTAATGGCTTCATCACAATGGTCCTTTCAAACCAGCGCTGATTAAACCTAATGATTATGGGTCTCCATTGGAATGGCACTGTGATGTTCTCATCCCCCCCAAAAAAACGTGACGGGGTCGAAAGGAAACCAGACAAAATGAATTGTTCCTATCGATGATGATGATCCAAACAATAGTGAGGGAAAAAGCTCACAGTGGACAGCTGTGGACGTGTCTCACAGCAGCTTAACATCCACCAACTCCCGAGATGACGACTTGGAGCTTGAGAGTGGCGAGGTGGTGGGAGCGAAGGTAAGGTGGGGTGGTGGGGGGGGGGGGGGCGCCTCACAAACTTTCACCAGAGATGAAAAGCCTGACCTTTTTATCAACTGCGGAAAATGCATTAGCTACCTCATAATCCAATTTCAAGACCATGCAAAGTGGAGGTTCTGACTGAATTTTAGAGTGAAGAGAGCAAAGGGAAAACCACCATAGTGAGTGTTTCTGTAGGTGAGGACTCTTTGGGTTATTTTTCTCTCACTGCTGTTTGCCTGCCAGCATCTCTGGAGCTGCTGAGTTCGCAGAGGACTTCAAGGGCTTTGCACCGCTGAGCTCCATATCTCTTTCCCCCCTGCTTACCCCCCCACCTCTTCCTCTCGGTGTCTCTCTGACTCTTCCTCGCCCATGCTCTAAGGAGCTTTAGAAACCCGACTGGGTAATGGGAGCAGCAGTCAATCAAATTGCGCTTTCAAAAGGTGATGCTTTGTTTCACGCTCGCTTCCCACAAATCCCATCGAGCCTGGCACCTGTCAGGTTGTCGTTCTGAAACGCAGCATCCAACGCCAGTCACCCAAAACCCCCCCCCCCCCCGGTCCCTCGGCAGATGGAGGGGTTGACTTGTCGGCTGCCTGTCGAGAAATGAGGTCATTCTATTTTGCTGGGTCTAACTTTTTTTTCTTCTTTCTTTTCATAAGGTGAAACCAAACTGAAAAAGAAAACACTCTCCGTCTGGCTCCCTTTCATGTAAACCCGGTAATAGAGGAGGATTCATACAGGTTTTAGGGTGAAAAACGATATTTACTTTTGCTTTATATAAGGCTTTAACACAACTGATCGGGAATGGGTGCTGGATTTCTATTGGTGCCCTTCAGTTTTATGGAGTCTGACAGCACTGTCAAAACACCGCTGGTGCTGGCAGCTCTAATAACGTGGAGGTTGGTAATAAATTGTCAAACGAGCTCTTGTTGTACCGTGATCCCGTAAAGGAACAGTAAAACCCGATAGGGCAGAATGGGCAGGATCTGTGGACGCCCACAGCAACCAGGGGTCCTCGTATCTCCAAGGGGTTTATGGGCTCAGGTCTGACTCATTCCCGCTTTTACAGTCACAGTGACCTTCCCATTAGAGCTCCATTAGCAGAGGTCTATCAGAGAGAGAGAGGCGTATACCTGGGCTGTTTATCCAGCTGCAGCCTCTTCTTATTAACTGTAGTGGATAAACAAGAGTGCAGCTTTGGCGAGTCATGGGCGAACGACTTTATAATGGCATAAAAAGAATGCACATGTGTGTAAACACATGAAGTATAAAAAGAGTCCAAGATGCAAAACTATAACGTACAGTAACTGGCAATCGCAAGCATGTGGACCCCACCTCCTCTGAAAAGGAGCGCCAACCCACATCAACCGAAGGGCCCCTTAGTGTCTCTAATTAGCTTACTGGATTAAAAAAAAAAACGTCTTCTATTTGACTAAAAAGCTGTGTTGTAATGACAGCACTGAGGGATGTACAGTAAACAAAGCGATGAGAACTCAGACTCCTGGGTACACCAGCATTGTTTGATGTCTTTCCAGCTATGCAAATGTTTGACTGGGTGGCTTTTAGATGGAAGATGCTGATTAGTTTGAGTGTAGTCGTCCTCCAACACACTGTTCAGTTTTTTCCCCGAAGAAGAGCGGAAAAATAAACGGAAGGCTGTCAGCTAATTTCAACTCAATTTGCTTCCATTTACGTGGTCCCTGGAACCAATTTTCAAAGGTAAGATGTGTGCTGTTGCACAACACGTCTAGAGGTCATCTGATTATCAGGAGATGGCTTCCACCATGGTACAATCCCCATATAATGTTATTTGCTATGCTGTAGTGGCAGCCAGCCAACAACAGACTACAGGGTTACCTTAACTTGTACGTATTTTATACGTGTGTTTGTGTAAAATATACAACTAAAAAACAAACGGTATGAAATGCTTGAATATCTGCTCATTTTGGATCTATTTTATTTGGTGAAAGTTGTGCGTTGCTCCACACTGTGGCCTCTGTAGACAGCATAGGGTTGTCAATCAAAATAAATCCGGGTTAGAGGCACTAAGCAGTGTGATTTTAAATGAATTGATCTGTTTTTGCATGTTGTAGAGAAGTTCCTTCAGGGGTGTTACAAGTTGCCGGCTTGCTGTCAGATGTCTGACCATGAGATATGACTCGGCTAGCAAATAACTCAAATGTCCCTTTAAAACGTGATCCTTAATCTGCCTCTTTGATCGGAGCGTGTTTCTCCGGGGCCCACCTCAGAAGGCGGTAACAGTATCCAGGTCGGGGTTAAACGCAACTCATTCTTCTCTTTCATTCTGAAGACTGACTGACAGCCGGGAATGAAAAGCCTTCCCTGCACAAACCTCCTCCACTTCCTCTCCCCCCGACCTTCAAACAGGAAGTCCTGCAGCTCCAAAATGCTGGGTTAAGCAGCAGCGGCAGGATCAGAAAGTGAAGAAATTTGAAGTCACACTGGATCTCACAACGGCAAAACAAAACTTCTCAATCCAATTTCGCTGCCTTGATACATGGAACCGGCAGAAATAATTGCAAATTCTGTTGTGTCGACGCTTTCTACTTGACAATGAAAGTTCCAATAAGTTTAATTTAGAAATGCAAATTACTGTTTATGTTTGTTATGATAGGCAAGTGACAGGAGTCTTGAATCTGAATGTGTTTCGAGCTCCTTTTTTTTGCAAATCGTAAATAGAAAGCCTCTGAGCTAAATAAGAACCAGTGCATATTATTATATCTCAAAGGCAGCAAGACAAATATTACAGGCGTACGGCCGGGCTGGCATACACAAGATATGCAAAGCAGTGAGAGGTGCAAAACAGAAATGCAGTGTTGAACATGCGGCGCATATTTCAAATCAAATCACAACACTCGCGACAGTTAATCCGGTCCCTGCAAATAAAACTCTATAGTGCGCTATCAATACTTAAAGCTCAGACCCCAAACCAAATATAAGCCTGTGTTTATAATTAACATGCCACACGCAGCTTTTTGTGCTGGAATAAACCTGTGAAGGTGAGAATACAATCTCCAGGAAGCCGCTAAAACATGAGAGCAGGAAGGAGAAGTTAAGAGGGTCTTTTTTTTTTTATGTTCTTTGTTTTTTGAAACCGATGAATTTCAGAGGCGACCTAATGCACGGTATAATGTATTTGTTTTTTAACCGAAAAACACAGTTTGTAAGATTAAAAAACCCATTTGAAACATGGAACACCATCCAGATGGTCAGAGGAAATTTGGCAACCAAAAGAATTTGAAAATCATTTTTTCAAGTTATATCTAAGTAATAAAGCATCTGTTCCCCGCACAGAGCTTATTGACAATCAACAGCATCATATCCATCAACGACCAACATCTTGTGATCTGATTACACAGACTCATTGAACACCAGTCGAGCATTGTCTAGCCTTCATTTTCAACTGGCTTTCAGGCTTATCATTGGATTTGTGCTTGGGGAAGCGGGATAGTTGACAGTAGATGGCTGTTCTGACACAACGAGGCTATCCACAGGAAACACGTGGAGGTAACCTTCACTTTAGACATATGGATCAGTGGCCTCCACTGAGCCGCGGATGTATTGGCACATGGATTTAGCTGGCTATCAGAGGGGCCAGATAACCTTGTCATATCTACTCTGACTATCATGGGTGTGTTACAGGGTGGAGATTCTACCTCTGTAAATCCTCTTATAAAAAAAAAACACACACACACACACACACTCACACAGAGGCGCTCTGTCTCGGTCACACACACACAGCTTGGTAGCACATGCACCCCACCCCCGCCCCCACCTGAGCCCAGCAGTGAAAGGTCACAAGCCCCCAAGTGACAGCTGTCAATCACGGGAGGTGGGTATTATCCGATCCATTAATAACACCACGAAAGGTTCTGGGAGACCATGGGAATAGAAATCTCCTGACTTGTCACCACTGGATGTGACCTACAGGAAACCTGTGACCCCTCAGAGCTCCTTTAAATCAGCATTAGGCACAAGCATTATGTTTAAGAAAAAATAAATCTTGTTTGTAAAAGTTTGGCTTTTCTAAAAGGATGTGCAGCATGCTATGGATACATTAAGATGTAAGAGAAATAAAATGTTGAATTAAAGTAAATAATAATGTTAGTTAAGTTGTATCAATCCATTTATCCATTTTATAATTCTAATTAAAGATTGTCACGGGCGTGTTCCCTGGTTCGCTGGTCATCCCAACGTTTTTTGACTCTTGGTTGGACTTTGTTGAGGCTTTGTTCAGCTGTTCGCTGGAGCTTAAATACATTAATAATACCATATGTGTGAACTTCACACGGGTCTTTTGGCAATAGGCTATCGACACACTAATATGAAACTAAAGCTCTGCGTGGCGTTGTCGACACATCAAATATGTGTTGACACGGAGGTTATGTGCGATGCAACCCCCCAGCGACAAACGAGCTGAAAACACATGCAGCGTGACTCTCAGCCGGGGAGGATTACCTGTGATCCAAGGATAATGAAAAAAAAAAAAGGACTGCCTGATATTAAATTCTAGCACAGGCAGAATGACTGATAGGCTCTTGTTGTTCACATTTTATTTTATTTTTTTTACCTGGCCTGTCGATTCCGCCTGCTTGCACGGGGCAATGCCTCATGGGACGAGGCAGCGATAAAACCCTGTGAGAAATTCATTGTTTTTCTGTGCAGCGTTTGTCACGCATGACAAGTAAAAGCGAGCAAATACAATCACACCGCTGCTGATACGTTATACATGAGGTGTAAATGAACTGGATTGTTGCAAAGCTCAAGCACGAAGCACAAGGCTAGTTAGTGTCCTTTGAATGAAGGAGAAAGGTAGAGAGTCACAAAGCACACTGTGGAGCTTTGAGTGTCGGTGGATGTGTACATGTAGGTTGAGTCAACGGCCTTGCAGCGGCTGCGTGTGGACTGTTTTTTGGGCGGCCCCTACCTGTCTGGAGCTGCAGGGCGTCCATTGCGCTGCTTGTTGACCTGGGCATACAGGGCCTCCAGGGGTGGACCGTTATCCTGTCGGCTCGAGGGAAGGGGAGGACTCTGGGGACTCTGGGGACTCTGGGGAGGCTGGGGGAGATGGTAGTGGTGGTTGTTAGGCTCCATGCTGCTGCTATCCACCGACGAGTTTAACGATCCGATGCCGGCGTAGGTTGGCTCCTCATCTGAGCTGAAGGTACCGCTGACAATGTCTTGGATCTCAGCATATTCCCTCTCCTTTGCCTGCTTCTCCCGAAGCTCCCGCATCTTGACGTATATTCTGTGATAAACACATTGAACAGAGGAAGTTTGATATCAGTGTTTTCTATTTGTGAATCATCTGGCAAACTTAATGTTATGTTCAGAAATGCCAAAATTCAATACATGAATATATCGGAAAAAATATTTTTACATCCTCAAATTGTGACGGATATACATTTGAAGAGTGAAAAATGACTAAGATGATCCGCCTTACAGATGGTATAATTCTTACGCAGTTAAAAGGCGTTTTGGATGGTGTGAAATGTCTGTAAAATATTGCCAATTCCTTTTCTGCGCCTATGTGTGAAACTATGCATTTGGCCAACTTAAGCTGGTGCAGAGGAACCATATCAAATTGCCCAATATTAATCGGTTCTTAAGAGATTATTTCTACGTTTTGTTGTTTCGTTTATTTTGATGCTCAGGGAGCCTGTATACAATATTTGTTCCAGTTCTGCGGATGGAAACACATCCAGTTTTCATGTTGTTTTAATATGAAAGGAAAAGTTTGTATTACATTTGCCTGGGAAAGACGCTACGAATTATACGCATTTCTTTGTGCAGACCAACTGTACCTAGTAGGAGACAAAAAGGAGACACATGATGATATTTGAGGTATTGAGAGTGTGTGAGAAATGTACTGTAAGGAGGCAATGAAGGATGTCCAGATAAAAGAAAGTAAAAAGACTGACTGTAATATTCGGCCAAAGACTCAGCGAGGCTAGCATCAGCATTCCAACTTTAAAGTTTAATCTCAGCTATCGATCAGTTCAGACCTGAGGAAGAGGTCTCTCCTCTTTCAACTTCTAAAGTAGCTTTCTTCTCCTAAGCAACAGGGAATGAGGAGAATAATGTCGTCTACTGTAGTGCGAGCAGCATTATTCAAATATGTGGCTTTCCATGAGCCATTAGTGGGCCACGGCGAGTGCACTGATCTTTATCCCTCAGGTCCTCTAACAAGAGGAGGTGGGAGGGGAGACGGTCGGACCTCCTCTTCCTCCATCCAGGCCCTTCCTCTCCCTGCATGCCGTTCCTCTCCCTGGGACCGCTTCCACACAACAGAGCCTTTCACGGGGTCTTTTCCTGTCTCGGAGAACGGTTCCACGTGTCCGCAGCTAACAAGGTTCAGTCATGGTGCTGCGTGGGAGCGAGGAGAGCTGGCGGTGGAGGAGCGGGGGAGGTGGACAGTGGGGAGCAGCAAGGAGAAGGGCTGAGGGCAGGCAGGGGGGGGGGCGCTGACCTCCCACTGCGGTGACCCTGGCAGCAGCCACCATACTGCTCACTGCTTCCAGATGTTGTACCCCTGCTCTAGGGTAACACACACATCCACACACCAGCGCGCTACTTCCCGCTGGTGCAAGACATCCCCATTACCTCGGGTCATAACTGACCTCTGACCCCGCCCCCCCCACTGCTGCTACTAACAGATGATTGACATGTTTGGACCCCCCCCCCCCTTGCCTAACTCTCCCTCCCATGTCTGTGTATTTTAATAACAGTAATCACATTTCAAACAATCACCATTCTTCAATGCCGAATTAACCCAATTCCCACATCCCACCCATAGACTGCCTTGTTTATATTTAGCTGTCCAAAATCCCATTTTCTCAGCTTTATCTGCGGAATGAGATTTTGATGGAGGCCTGATGCAATGTTGCATGATATGCAGTCATCTGTAAAGCCTCTGAGGTGGTTCGGTGTGTTTTTGCATTGGCGCGGACCAGGGTACATTACGGAACTGATCAACTCACAGAGGAGTTGACCGGTGACGTCTCACTTCAGTCAGGAAATAGAAAACGAGCCTCCCAGGGAGACGAACACTAATTCCCAGAAGCCCTTTCACCTGCCGTCTGGCTAAAGTGATGTCAGATCTCTGCCAGGAAGGACCAGACAATGATGTTACGACAGGTTCAAGGAAGTCCGCTGGGATCTCAAAACCTTCTGGCGTTTTATGGACTAATCAGATTCATAAAAACGGCAATATTGACATTTGGGATGAGATAATGGCCTTGGCTAGACTGGCGACACGAAGCTAAGCGAGGGAGACTTCTCTTCCAGGCCTCGGGAGTCTGACATGGATAAAGCTAATAGGTGCATTTCAATAAAAGGATATTAACAAGCAAAAATTCTTAATGAGATCACATGCGGGTAATGCTGTTGCCATTAGCGTCTCGACCATCTGGTCTATCCTGCGTCGTAACTTTGTTGCTTTCATGCACTCATCAACTTTCGAATCAAGCTTTTCTTTCAATTCATCACATTCGTCACATTTTTCTTTTGGAGAAGTCATGGCTCTTTTGTTCGTACAAAAGACCAATACGTTCTTGTGTTTGTGGAAAAATATCCACAATCCAAACCTGTCAGTCTGCAGTGAGAGGCCTATTCCAACTTGTTCTGCCTGTCAGATGGAAATAGCAGGACAATCAGACAGTGTTAAGTTTCCACCCTTGGCCAGTTGGCAGTGGGTGTCATTATGGCAAGCTGAGATTTGAGTGTTACATTTCCAATTTCTGCTAGGTGTCCCCCTTTTGACTTGTCAAGAATGAAACTACCAGGGATTTAGTCATCTAAAAATCAATGTGCATCTAATTATAAAATTATAAAATTAGTTTTGTTGGGAATGCCACCCAGGATAGCCATTCTTTGCGGCAATGCTTGTCCACCGCTTTGGTCCAACTCTTGGATGGATGTCCATGAAATGTGGTACCCGCGTTCATGGTCCCCAGAGGATGAATCCTACTGATTCTGGTGATCCCATGACTTTTCATCTAGCGCCATCTCCAGGTGTGTGTTTTCAAAAAAAGGTTTCACTTATCCTGTGAAAACAACTACAAGACGGATTGCCACAACATTTTTGCTCAAATCATGGTTTGCAGAGGAGAAATCCAAATACCTTTGGTGGTGTATTGACTGTTTATCTACTGCCACCATGAGGTCGGCAACTTTTGGGTGGATTGCGGTTACATTTTTGTCATGTTTATGTTCCCCTCAGGATGATCTTCCTTTTCATCAAACGCCATAATCAGGTAAACATTTCAATTTGTTCTTTGTTTATGACCAAATACCTTCAAAACTACTGACACTGCCATCTGCCTCAGCTGTACTTCTACTTGTGCTAATTAGCTAAATGTAAGCATGCTAGCATGCTAAACTAAGACGTCGACCAAGGTAAATATTATATCCACTAAATGTAAACATGTCAGCAGCGTGAGATTAACATTTAGCTCAAAGCAATGTTAAGTCTAAATGCAGACTGACAGAGTTGCTGGTGTGGCTGTACAATCTTACTCTGGTTTTATCAACTTAACAAAGTAATAAACAAATAGTGAAAGTACTGCATCTGCGAAATAGTCACTGTCAACATATTCCACTTGTTTTACCTACAATATCTACATTGAAAAAAGTCCTATGCCCTACCATTCAACCCAACCTCCTCCCTGTGACTTTTATGCAGAGGTTCAGAAGAATATCAAGCAAATTAGTCGTATATTAATGTATTTTGTAGGAAACCGGGCTGGACTTTGGAAGCCCTTTGTCTGCAGTGTAACATGCTCATTAGCTCCAGACCGTACATCCACACCTGCTCACTGAGTTCTTCTTGGGAAACCTGCAACTGCTGCTCCACTTCCAACTCCCCTCCTTCCCCCACGTTCTCCTGAGAGGCCACCCCCGCCCTGTACCATATATACTCCATTAGCCAATTAATGGCCCAGCATGTTAACATTGAGGAAAGTGCTGCCCACACTAAACACATTATTACTGTACAGCCCCAATTACCAGCCCCTCTCCTCTCTTCTCCTCTTACCAGACACTACGTTCAAGAGGAGAGGACACTGGAGCTTTTAATGCAACCAGCCCGGAGATATTTCATTTAAAAAAAAAAAGAGGACAGTCGAGCTGAGGATTTACATTTTCATTTTAATTAGACTGATGATAGAAAAGTATATAAATCCACTATTTATCAGTTTATTTTGTTTCTCTGTGTGTTGTCTGTGATTTACTTTATATTCTTGGAAGTAGAATTGACCTCACATGTACCTTTAAATACAAAGCAATGTCTACTTGTTTATTCTTCTTAACAGTGCAGTGGAAAGGCATTTCCTCCTGGCGAAAAATCGGTCTAGACAGTCTAATGCTGAGGTTTTCAGGGCAGTTAAAGTTCATCCCCAACTACACTGACTGACCACGTCGTCAAGATAAATATTATCTTGTTATTCATTCTTGCTAAATTGATGTGTGAATACCTTCACATCGACTAAAAAAAACGAAATTTGTAATGAAATTGTCACCAGAGCTTCATTTCTTCACATGAGTGTGAAAGCCGAAGACTGTCACATCGAGTCAATACTGTAACACATTATATGGGTGGAACGAGGCTTGGTGTGAACTGGTGTGTCAGCTCACCTCAAGTCCTTCCTCACTATACTGAATAAATCTCTCTGTTTATCCAACAGGGCTGGTTTTTTTTGGACTAACAAAGCCAGCAGACTCCTTCTCCATATGTTTGTCAATGTGTGATCTACCCAGGGGAGGCAGAGGGGTGTGTGTGTGTGTGTGTGTGTGTGTGTGTGTGGGGGGGCTGTCTGTACTTTCAGACACTCATTTTGAAGTCAACACACTTAGAAGCTTGAAAGCCTGCCTCCTCAATATGCATTGTTACCGCGTTGGATGAAACAGAATGTATTTGCTCTCTTACTTTCCAGCCACCTTGAACAGATTGTTCTTGTTTTTTTCTTCTTTTCAATACCTCCCCACCAAAACATGTTCTATTGTTCTGAAGTGCAGATGGAGGGCAGAATGTATCTGGATCTAATCAAAGTGCAGTAAATGACTCTGCGTGCAGCTGTCTGTGCTGAATCGCTAAAAAAAACCCCGTCCGATAGCCCATCTTTTGTGTTGACACTTGGCCCACAACCGCATAATGCAATCACGGAGGTAATTGTCCGAGTTTCCGTGGTGTTAATTCACAGTGTTAACAATCGCATTAACTTGCTGTAGGTATCAATATAATTACAAATGTAATCACACTTCCCAATCAGCCAGTTGGAGCTTCCTTTGAACTCGCTATGCAAATGAGACGCAAATAGGATACTGAAATAATGAGATGGTTTGACAAAGTGGAATGATAACGTTGGTACCACAATCACTATAATACGAGGGATGTGCCTTATAGCAAATTGCTTTACTTTTATATTTTTTTATCGGCGGCACGAAGCTCAATGTACCCTGAACAAGGTATAAGAAAATAACTTCTCCTTTGTTAAATAGAAGATGAAATTGTCACGGCTAATCCAGGTTTGCTCTCTGTCTGTATGAAATGTGCTGATTGACCGACTCAAGAATCACTGGTCACTTTGTGTTTGTCCAGAGTCAGCGGGAAGTTAAACAACAAACAGGGGGAAGCAGGCCACTGTCCAGTATATAACAAGAAAAACAGCAGTGATGGGCTCTGCAGTGGTCTGGGAGAGTGGCTGTGGAGTGCTGGCCGCTGATTAGAAGCCAACCGGAGCCAAGCAGATAAGAGAGAATGGACATCATAATCAGCTGCCAGCGAGAATGGAGTTCAGTTCAGGCGGAAAATGAAGAAGGAGCATTGTCAGGTTGTCTTTGTGTGCTCCCCTCTTTGGCCGGGAAAATATAGTTTCGGGGCTGACATGCGCAGAGATAAGTCAGAGACTGATAGAAGCTGCACCAACACCATCTGCCCAGTGTTCTTTCTCTCTCTCTTCTCCCCCCCTGGCCCTCCATGAATGAGGGCCGTGGCCACAGAAACCGCTGCTCTCCAGACCCACCTAAGGTCCAATCAGAGGGCTTGTTGTGTCCACAGTCCTCTCAGCATGAGCCAATCAGATAGGGTTGTCTTGGGTGCTGCCCACAGGCATACAGAGAGCGGAATAATGGCTGCTGCCGCCGCTGGCCCCGAACAAAGATTTGGATCAGCCTAACCACAGGTTCTAATGTCGCCTCGATGAGACATGAAACAGTCAATCACAGGAGCTGTAGTAAAATCTCCATGATTCTAGCAAAACAAATGCTGCTGATAAGCACTCTTCATCAAGTGGATGCACTGCACTGTGTGCAAGTCAACGGTTTGATGTACTCTCTTCTGCATCGTCCTCAATCTATAAGAGGCTGACAAGATATCAATGGAGGAGAATGTTTTTACTGAAAAATAAACGGGTTCTATCTGCAAGGGCTGCAGGCCAAACCATAAATTGCATGAATCATAACAAGGTCAGAGTTTTAAATATATGACCGAAGCTGCCTTATTGCAGGGTAAGAAAGGGCAGGTTTTACGAATTAATCTGTCTCACCTCTTCGCTGACTCCTATTTTGAATCACTAAAAGCCCCTGTCAAAACCGTCTGCTTGAATTAACGATCGCTAATGTCAGCCGAGCCGGGGGTTTTGGCTGCGGGCCATCCCGGGTCGCGCTGACACGCAGGGACCGGCTGACGATTGCCAGCGCCGGAAACCTGTCGTGGTCCAATCCATAGTTTCATAAGCGACATTGAAATGGTCCTGCCTCCGTGGCAGCATTGTGATCAATCAGAGCATGTGCCTTAAAGCACACAACTAAGACAATCAAATGTAGCGCTTTGGGAGTGCGATACAGTAGCGGTATCAAAAAATACAAGAAGTAATGGATTTCTAAGCTGACGTCCTGCTGAACCCTAATGCTTTGAATATCGACTTCGTCCTCGTGGCAGGTTGGTTTATTATTACCTACCACGATTTCCCTCAGGATTCCCTTTCCATTAACCGAGGGACAATCCTGGCCTGGCTGAGTGATGGTATTTGGGAACAGGTACAAAAGGAAAGAATTAGGTTGCCCTTCGTGCGCAGGCGGCTGGAGCCGGAGCTCACACATGCAGAACGGACACAAACAAGACAGCGAATGAGAGCGCGCCGCAAGACGAAGTAGTGGACAAAGAAATTGGGTGACGGCGGTGAGAGAGGAGAAGCAGGATTTTAAGAGTGTGTATGTGTTTGTGGGGGGGGAGGGGAGGGTTGTGAGGGCATGTACTCTACATATCTCGTGCCCACTGTGCGTCTGGGTTGGTTCTGCTGCTTAGCATGGCAGTCCTTTGGGAGCCTCTCAAAGGGGACGGATCGGGATGGAGATCCAGGCCCGCCGGTCTCCAGGGTGCACTGAGGGAAATGTGTTGGGCCCTCAGCCAGAGGGGTTTCGCTCCCCTCAGCGGAGAGGACCGTCGCTGTAAGTCGTCGTTGAATACCAAAAAGAAATGCGCTACAGCGAGGCCTCCAGATGTTCCATTCAGCAAGAAAGAGGGCCTTTGTGAGCTTCCATTTTTTTGTGCTCACACTTGTTTGTGTTTGTGTTACCATGCATTTTCGACATGCCATCCGTCCTTTTCTCCCTTCGCCGTGAGAGGGAGCGGTATCAAGCCCTATTGTTTCTATTCAATTAGCTGTCATTACCGACGGCAGTTTGATAACTGAGTTCATTTGGCTGCCGGAGAACAATGGAGGCAGCAAGCTGTCTTTTCATTCGGCCTGCCACAGGCATTGTCTTTCCCCGCTGGAGAGAATTAAATGGGGCTTGTCTTTGAGGGATGAGGCGCACGCGGCAAAACCCGTGCCTCGCCTTACTCTCCTGGACGTCCCGATGTCCGCAAGCACCGGAGGACGCCGTGCCAAGAGGGGCGGATTAAAAGGAACGACGTATTCTTGAGCGATTAACAACCTGAGCGAGCCGCAGGAGAAGACAAATGAGGGGCGACATTGATTTCACTATTATAATGAGCACCATTCAATCATGCCAAATCCACCGGGGCCTACGAGCACTATTAAGAGGTCAGCGCCTCCGAATGGCACAGGCAACAACAATCCATAAATGATCTATTTAATGTACTGATATAAAAGAAAGGGGACATTTCACAAATTGACATCTGAGTACTTTCCAAACCTTGCTCATGCCATTTTGCTAATTAGGTAGTTTGCTAATCTTCCGGTCAGCAGTGTTTTTTTTCCCCTCGTTTCTTTGTTCAGTCGGGATTTAATTGTTTAGGCTTTTAGCGAGCTCAGGCTCTGTCTGAGCACTCACCTCTCTTGTTCCCGCCTCATCCGCATGGTCTCCTCCTCTGACGCCTGCATGTCCTCAGCTTTAGATTTACTGGAGCCCTTCCTCTCCATCCTGTCTTCTGGCCGCTCGTCCTTCCGGTGCTTTCCGAACCTGAGTAAAAGAGAAGGGCAGGGAGGATTTAATTGAGGCCCCAAACTTTAATAATTTCCAACCCAATATGGAATTTTCTTTTTTTTTTACAGCAGCACGTCTCTTCTTTGTCCGGGAAATTCAGGTAAAATGCTCCGTAGGAAATTAAAGTGTCAAACTGTCAAAATCTTCAGGTCGGGTTTTTACTGGGAAGACAGCTCAGGAGGAGTCTCCCCGGGCACCCATTCCTTATTGAAAGAATAACTTGTCCTATTTCATATGAATGCAATCAAAATGCATCAAGCCATATCAAAAGATAACTCATAACGTAGTGAATTCCCTCTCTGCCAAGTCTGCATCCAGGACAGCAAAGAGGATTCAGTGATTCTGAAAAGTAGAAAATGGCAAAACCCCCTCTTTCTAAAGGAGAAGATGAGCTCCACGTCTCTTCCCTGAACTGTGGGGTTTACTTAAGAGTGATGGGAGCAGTGACAGCTCATGATTTAGTTTTGAGCGAGGAGGGAACAAGCTACCTGCAGCCGGGCGAAAATGTAAGTGGAAGGAACGGCCGAGCTCGCCGGTGTCATTTGTAACTTTCTGGGCAGCAAACTTTTACATTTTAATGACGGGAGTGACACGGCGGCGGCGGTAAATCCGTTACAGCTTTGCAGCAAGGTGAGAATAAGCCGAGCCAATGATCGTAAATTCCTCAGGTCGGCCGAGCTTGGTGCCGGAGACTCTGGCTGACTGAGGGGTGTGAGAAAATGATGAGGAATGAATACAAAAAAAAGAGAGGAGGCATGCTGTGAGAGGGAGTACAGTACGTTTACAGGGCTGCACAAACACACACACACAATATACATATATGGACAACTCTATTAACTTACTCCACCGGCTGAGACCTTATTACTCACAACAATGTGCTGGTGGAAGAACAGCTGTCAACTTTATACGTGTGCAGAGAATTTATAGGTAATGGACAAATGCTCTGATGGGACAAAACAGGAAAGGCAACATCGTGAAACTATGATGTCATTTCCTGCTGCTCCACAATGGTGCCAGCTGTGGCGGAAGTGCTAAACGTCAGGGTACAGAAAAGGGAAGTATTACAGACAGATATCCAGGCAGTGCACATGATGGCCATCTTTACACACGGTGATAGAAGCACATCTGTACGCCATGTGCAGCAGATACACTGCTAACCCACAGTGTGTGGTTCTCAATATGTTTGGGCATGCAAAGCCTCATTAAATATGTCTATGGAGAGTGCAACCATTAGAGCATCATGTTTATTGCTTTAGCTATTTACAGTTGAGGGATTATGTTACGAAAGAGGTGAGGATTGGTCACTGCATAGACATGAATGGTATAATTAAGGTTATTGTGAATGCTTAATACCAGGGTTTGCATTGGGTCATCTCAGCCTTCAAGCATGCCTTGTACTACCGGTTCATCACAGTTTAGCCGATCAGACATTTGAAAATTGGGAACCATTATTAGCATATGAATTTGTGAATTATGGCTTTATACGTGTTTGGTGAGGTCATAGTAACCTTTGACCACCAAACCGTCATCGTTAATCCTCGAGTCCAAGTGGACGCTCTTGAGAAAGTTCTCTCGAGGTATTCCTGACATATTGAATCCCAAGAATGGGACAGACGTGAGGTCCCAATGACCTCACACCACCTCATTCTAATCAGTTCATCCTTGGATCCAAGAGGATGTTTTTGCAACACATGAAGAAATTCCCTCGAGGTGATATTGTTTTCACGTAGAGATGGAAGGACAACCCCAAAAAAAGCCAAACACCTCCTGCCTCTGCTGTCGCCGGCGGGGAGGCATAAACATGGAGATAACATGCAATTCTTAACAACTTATCTGTAAAGTGTCTTGGACAATTACAAATATTACAAAAGGAAGGGACAGGTATCTCTGTAAATTATTGCCTGCTAAGAAGCGGAACATGTTTTGCTAGAAATTGGGGAAAACAAACCACTAAACTAACCGTTTAAACACGGAATGACTGGAACTGCATATATTTTACGACTCATAAGTAATTATTTCTTCTGTCTCATATGGTTTTGGTACCTATGCCATACTGCATGTTGCTGGTTTGAAATGTGAAAACTCAATAAAATGTAAGTGCTGCAAATCTTGTACTTTTTTATGATTGTCAGGTTGGTGGAAACTAGGCCACTTATATGAACAAATCTGATGATTGTAAAGACAAGGCAATAATCAAAAGTATACAGGCAGGAGGGCATGTGAGACGTGAGAAGAAATTCAATAAATATAATCACAGCAAAGGACTGGGTTTTTATTGACTGTTTATATTACATAGCGTAACTCGATGTTGTAGCATTGTGCACGCAGACATTGATTATGATGTTCCACCTGGGCTTTTCTGAGCTGTCCTGTTCAATTTCAGACAGAGGAACAGGAGAAAGCATTACGCTGTGCTTCAATCCCAGTTTATTTTTACCTTCCTCATATCTGAGCTTTATTTGACAGTTTTTAAAACTTTCTCCGGAAGCTGAAAAAATTAGATCAGACAAGGTTGACTTTGGACCAGTGGAAGTGAATATATTCATGGGATGGGAGACTGTTTCCCTCACGGATGTTTATTATTCTACCGTACATTAAAAGCAGCCTTTGTGCAAATGGTTTCTCTTTGGTAATGGCTGCTTTGTAATTTTGTAATTTTTACTCCCGGTGGGAGATTCTGGTCTGCGGTTGCAGAGAGCCCAGGAGAAGCCAAGGGAGCGATATGTGGGTGCCTCTGTAGCACAGATAGCATACATTACCTGATTAATTAATCAACAAATGGCTCTAGTAAGGCATAAAACTCTAAGCTGAGGCTGGGCATGCTAATAATAGTGAGCCTGCTATCTATCACCAGGGCAGGTGACAGCTTCCCTCGCCTCACTTCAAGGACTTTCATTAACTTCCTGAGGAAAATTCACCTTCCTCTTTTCCGCTTCCAATTTTTTTGCTCCGACCCGAGCAAAAAAACTCCGATCCGAAAAAAAACATGAAATAACTCGAGGGGAGACAAACTTCTGCCCTCAACTTTTTTTCTTCCCTTTTTCCTCTGGATCAACATCAATACATTCAGGGATTTGTCATAGTGAAACATATTGGCGGATTAGACTGAGCGGGACCGTGGGCATGCAGCAGCTCCCATATGAAAGGCTATTCCCCCATCGCCGGTGGCCTGAGAAGGGCGGCCCACATCAAAGCGGAGGCGGAGGGAAGGGACGGTACTACTAGAGCTATTAGAAGGCTATCGGGACACTTGCTGGTTCACAACATGGCTCTGCCCTTCACTTGAGCAGCTTGAGCCCTGCCAGTGGCGACCGCGGTGGAACACGGGATTAGCCACCGAACCTCCGCTGACGCACAAACCCCTTTGTAAAATTTTCGACACTCGACGTTTTGTCAGCAGGAAAATTTCTCTGGTGCCAGTGTGTATGACAACTGCAAACTGTATTGACTTTCATACCTGCCTCTGGAAGATAAGTGTCTCATTTGAGAAACGAAGGGAATCCAATCAAAAACAGTAATGATTTGGAGTTAATCAGTGTCGGGGGAGACGGAGAGGAAACTTGGCCGTTTCTGTAAAACTCTTGAGCCAGTATCGGCACCTTGGCATTAATCAGGGCTGGCATCAGGATAGCTGTATTGAGAGTGAGGTTGATGAGGCTTGATAATAAGATATTGATTGGCAGCTGCAACTCATGGGTAGAATGACAATGGAGTAACTACAGTACCTTGCAGTTCGGTAAAGAGAACTTTATTGGGCCCAAAAGTCTGACCAGTTTTATTTGCACTGCAGTATAATTACAACAAGATCCTTTGTGTCATTTTTTATTATAAGATAATATTATACACTATTTAACGTTTGAAATGGACACTCGTTCTTGAGCGGCGAACAGCTGATTAACAGAATACTCAAAGCCTCCACTTGCTTGCTTTTCTCTCCCCAAAAATTGACAGTGGATCTTTCAATTCAAGACGATTCCAAGCGATTTAAAATGACTTGCAATGGTCACTATTTGTGCAACAGCTGGACCTCACATCTCCGTTAAAGCCACGAGAACAATGATACGCCATTTACATCCTCGTAAAGCGCTGATCTTATTTTCCTGCCTCTCTCCACCAGACCGAAGCTCGGTTTAATGATCCGTCCCTAAGCATCTATCTCACTGTGGCGAACAGCAGGTAAGAGTGATGAATACACAAATGATGCACAGACCCGTCAAAAGACAAAGAACGATGGCGGGGAGAGATGTAGATCGCCTAACCCACCTGGCGTCGGCAGAAAGACGTTATGGCAATATAACGCGAGCACAAACAGCTGAGTAAGATGCAGATTTGATCGGGAGATGCGGGGAATATTTACGACCTTTAGGCTGCGTTCAAAGCTCGAGCTGCTCCGCGCCATTCATCATCGCTTGGCTCCGATAACGTCTGATTGGCCATCAAACGCCATTTGGGTGGTGTGTAATCTAACATGCGTCAGTCATAATATATGCTTTATTAATGTTGTGACTGCCACTGACGCGATGAAGCATTGACAGTCAAATTGAAGTGTTCAATCAAAGTGTCCCGACTTCTGCCGACTGCATCTCATGAAATCCAATGTTCTCAAATACAGTCGCACATTAGGGCGTATTCCTGAGGAGCTGGCTTTGTTGTGTGTGTGTCTGCTATTACTATAAAAGAAGTCAGTAAATAGGTACTCCATTCAATATGATACATCCTCATATATCACAGCATACAGAAGGGTTTATACCGCGAGCAGTTGAGGCCTCATACATCATCTTTATCGATTTACAGGGTAATAATACTTCAAGGCTGCAGCACAACAGGGGAGGGGAAAAAAAAAGTCAAAGACAGAATTTTTCAAAGAGGGAGAAAAAGTAAATTATGCAAAGCCTCAAAGCCAGTTTGATTGTTACAATCATTTAATCTGGGGAGTAGATTTGAGAGACGCTAATCTGCTTTGACATCTTCTGTGGGGAATTTGTGGTTTGCTCACAGGAAGTTGCTGTGAGGGGGGGGGGGGGGGTGACAGCGGGAATAGCCGTCTACTCCTCCGACTAAAAGGCTCAAAGTGAATGTGGGGATGTGACGGACTGCCTGGTTCAACCTCACATATGAGGTGTTAAATTAGTCAAATCTGCAAATGGAGCAGGTGAGCCGAAAAGAAAGAGTGTCGGCATCTATCAATTTGAGTAAGTGATGAGAAGATAATTTCAAGGGCAGACAGAGAGAGTCATTATGGTTTCTGCTCGGCCAACCTGAAAGTTAATCCACATCTCCCAGGGCGAGGTCCCCCCCCCCCCCCCCCCCCCACACATCTGAGCCCACATCCCCCCCGAAACTGAATTTGTCGCAGTCAGGAAGAAAATAAATAACCATGCCTCCACCCACTGCGTTTAGGCGAAAAATACATAGAAATATGTATTTTTTTTTCCCTCTGAGAGAATAATCAAGAGATGTCATTATTTTCTTATTGATAGCGAAAGCACACCGCTTGTCTTGTCCTATCCCTGTCCAATGCAAGGGCATGTCAACATGTAGCAGTGCATGATTTCTACGCAGTGCCTCACCTAGGGCAGAGCCCTCACAGTGGCATGTCATTTTAATAGTGCCTTGTTAGGGAGGCGAGGCTCTCGGATTTGTCTGTCCTCCTCCCTCGCTAAGTGTTGGTGAAGCGGTGGCGAGTAAACACTCTCTACCTGGGGTGAGACACACAGATGCCTTGTAGAAATAAAATCCAATAAGACAGTCAGAGAAAGAAAAAAGGAGGGTTTTTTTTCTTCCCAAGGAATCACACTGTGACCCAGCGATCGTTAACGGGCATTAAAGGGGCATTTCGTTATCGTGGAGTGGCCTCGGCGTAGTGTCCCCGCTACTGGTTTCCAGGGACACCAACCCCGGAGAGGTACGGGAGGATGTTCCTCTGTCGTTCATCCAGCCTCCAGCCACCGCCGGACGATTATCTCTCCCTCCCCGCGGAACTCATTATCCGCAACCTGTAATGTCAGTCAGCGCTTTCCCTGCTCAGCCAGACCTCTTTCAAACCCCAGACTCTACAATTTGATGCCTCCTCGATAAAACGTTTTCCTCGAGAGTTTAAGGAAGACTGCAACCCTGAGATTCGTCAATGGATGTGTAAGATAAAGTAGCTCCCCGTTGGCTGCACGCCGCCTTGGGGTTCATGATATGTGCTGTCAAAATAACACAACCCTTAATGCAGCCGCACATTCCACTGCCTCATACAGGTCACAGTGAGACATAACATCTCAGCGCTTTCCCCTCATTGGACAAGGGCCGGCGCACACTGAACCAATCGACTCCCTCCCGAGGGAAGGAGAGGGGGTGGGGGCTGCTGTTGATTGGCTGCAGCTCTAGAGGGAAGCCGGGCCTAATTCCTCCAGCAATGGTGTGAAAACAGTCGGGGGGGAGGTACGGGAGGGAGGGAGAGAGGATGGGAGTCGAAATGGTTCGCCGCGGAGGCATGACATGCATTTATTCATGACATCAGGCCGGGCCCCAGTAGGGGGACAGCGCCACGGGCGAGACGGAGGTTAAAATGATCCTCACCAGATACGTCTACGCCTCGTAGGGCTCCCAGCTGAGCGAAGAACACAGCGTCACGTTGAAGGATGTTCCGTTTCGGTGACGCTCCACGCGGTCATACCAAAAATAATGAAAAAGATGTACAGGTATATGAATTGCATGCCATCCCAGATCCTTGTATTTCTCAATCCATCCCCACCTGTTTACCATAAAGAGGTTATTGTATGGAAATGAAGATTTTCCGGCAGCAATACAGATGCATGGAGAGTCACGCTATTCCGCTCTTTCAGAGAATAGTTTTCAGCCTTAAATGTATTTATTTTCTAGCCGTGTCAGTCTTGTTATTTCTGCAAACTCTCTGCCAGTCAGGTCTTCTATTTATTCTTCCGGAATCTATCTTCCTTGTTTGCTCTGTTCTTCTTTCATGCCTTTTATTAAGTCTGTATGTGTCCAATGGCCTGATCAACAACTACATTCCACCGCCGTTGTAGTTGTTAGGAGACAAACGGAGCCTCACCACCGACACGCAGGAGGCGTAAGACCAGAAGAAGGGTTTAGACTCAAACAAATACACTGAGTGAAGAATGGTCAGTCACAGAAAGCTGCAGGGCTATTTCTGGGTGGCATCCCATCCCACGTGTATTCTATTGTTCTCCCACTGGGTTTGCTTGAGCCATTATGTGTGAATGTGTGTGCGTAGGAGGGGTATGGTAGATTTTTCAAAAATTCCAGCGACAGAGTTAATCCGCTCTTATTAAGAAATGTTCTCTCTAGTCACAGAGACCAGACAGAATACAGACACACGGAGCTGCAGCGCAGTGAATGGCGGAGGATGTTCTCTGCTTTCAAACCAACAGCTATCGGTATCAAAGCGACTGTTGAACTGAATAAGTGCATATGTGTGTGTGTGGGAAGGAGGATGTCTGTCTACAACTTAAAGTTCTGGTGTGTGTGTGGGTTTGTGTGTTTGCAAGATGAAGAAAAAGAAGAAAAGAAATGCATTCATCTGTTTTCTCCGTGTGCCAATTATTCATATTTAAGCAATAGCAGGTACACACAAGCATCTATGTGTGTGTGTGTGTGTGTGTGTGTGTGTGTTGATCTATTTGTGTGTGCCTGCATATCAAGAGACAGCTTGGCTTTTCCATATTTCAAACAGCCTGCAATACAAAGGACGAGGCCCAGCCCAACATGATTGCCTTTAATGTTTCACATAAATCACTGAGTTATGTGTGTGTGTGCGTGCGTGTGTGTGACGGGAGGGGTGTTGTTGCACACGCTGAGAGGAATGTTTCGAATCCCTGACACCCCTGATTAAAGCCTATCATTACAACACAAATAAACAGTCCAAACGCATTCATACATCCATTTGTTAAAGTGTATGAGAGCAGTGAAGAGGGAGTTTCTGAAGGGCGATTTGCATAGAAACACTTGAGCAGCTCGGAGGGGAGTTCAGGTGTTGGGGTAAGCTTTGTGTGTGTGTGTGTGTGTGTGCGTGTGCGTGTGTGTGTGTTTGCATTCTGATCAGGCAAAGTCATCCTGCGTTATTTGATCTGCTGACACTTTTACAATCACAATCATCCTGCATGCTTTCTTTTTTTCTCACTTCATGTACAAACAAACCCATTGTGAGTTTCCAATGGCGTATCCAAGTCACAACCCATGCATGAGCAGTCCCACACACATGATCTCACATGCTCGTATACACATACACATTTTGGCTAATGCTTAACCAATCCAGCCCACACACACACACACACACACACACACACACACACACACACACACACACACACACACACACACACACACACACACACACACACACACACACACACACACACACTGCAGGACTGGGAATGAGGGGAGCGGGGAGGGGACAGCGCTGTGGTTTCTCTGTGGAAGAGGTGGCTCAGGCTGTGACCTAGATACAGTGTGGCACACTGCATTCCTCAGCTCGGCTGCTGCCGCATGCCTCAAACACACACACACAAAAAAAAACTCAGCATTCAGCAAACACAGCATCCAAAGTCTGTTCAGCTCTTTTAATAATGGCAACCACAATAGTGGATGTGCAAGTGCCACGGCCGCGAGAGGAAGCCTGGATTTTGGAACAAAATACCACTGATGTGCAGAAACTCACTGGGTATTTATAGCTGCTTTTACATCATAAAACTGAAACCCAGTAGGAAGTGTGCTGTAGGTGAGAGGTAATATCTCATGTTTATTATCATGATGCATCATTACCTCATAAATTAATTTGTCATTTGTCTCTTCTGTTTTGATAACCCTTGACTTCTCGCAGTCATTTCCAAACTAATTTACATGCTGATGAGTCTTTAGACGGATGTGTTTTTGCGACGCTCAAGGGTCCTGATTTCCTAGACGCTCGGCTAACGGACAGGCGAGGGGAGAAGAGAGGCAGGTTTCTCCGTCTCGTAAACGTCAAGACTTTGAAATACAGGCGTGGACACACACCGGCCCGAGCGGAGCCGCTGATCCGTGATATACATCCTTCCCAGCGTTCAGAGGGAGACGAGAGAGGTCTTTCTGTCAATGCCACAATGAATCTCCAGGGCAGCTGGGAAGGAGGAGGCAAGAGGGATACGGGTGGGTATGTGAAAAGAAAGAGGGAGGGAGTGACAGTAATTGTGAGTAAAGTGAGGATGAGAGAGAATAGGAACCCCGATGGATTCTCGGGGATAGTGATACATCACCAGCAGGTTAAACAGATAACCCTGGACACACCTCTTCAGGTCTGCTGTCGGATCAAACTGCTGGTTCTCCAAAGCAAAAAATACATAAAAAAAAAAAAACCCAACAAGAACAGGACCATCAGTGTGTCAAATTAAACATGCTGTGTGCAGCATTTTTCAAGTCATGAAATCATTTATAAAACCGTAGCACAATTACTGTAAACAAATGAGACAGCGAGATCAATAAGGTCATTTGCAGCCTCAACCCACCTCCGTATTACATTTCACATCGCAGACACCGAGTGGCGTATCTGCCGTACCGATTTACAGCACAAAGGAAGCTGGAAGGAGGTGGGCCTTTGGAACGGATCGCTCGCCCGAATTATACCGATACGGCGAATCAAGAGAGAAAAGCATCCTCGCACAAGCCCTCCTTGTGTCAAGGAGCAGAGGGGTTTGTGGGAAATGTGGTAAGAGACGGAGACGAACGCTCAACCGTGAAAGCATGAGGTTGATATACCAACTCACATCAGACAAGGACAGCAATATTTGCCAATTCAGCAAAACGCCAAGATTTACTTTTTTGTATGTATGACAACTATGTAAGATTGAGGTTAGGGAAAGGTCATGGTTCATGCAAATAAACTCTGACTAAGGTATGGTTAGGGTTAGCCTATTATGAATTGATAAACAACCAGACTAACGGATCTGCAGCAGGAAACATCAGCCAGCCTTTATCTGCTCAACACACACACACACTCATCCCCATCCACCCTCCTCATAACAAGACGGTGGATGGTGTAGAAGTGAGAGGCCAATTAAGATTCCTCATGACAAACATGGGGAGGAACGAAATACCGATCCAACCATGAAAAGAATCTCCATTTCTCTGACACGCTCACCAAAGACAGAAAAAGAAGATCATGTTGGGGGAGAGAGAGAGAGAGAGAGAGAGAGAGAGAGAGAGAGAGAGCGCGAGCAGGAGAAAAAAGAAAAAATAGACAATTTCACTTTACATGCCGAACACATGTCGCGACGCTGGCAGAACAGGAGGAATGCGGTTCCTGTCTTTAATTGGTTGCCTTTGATGAAAATCAGAAGTGTAATTCAACATCGATTGATATTACCTTTGTAATTCAAAAGCAATTTTCCATGTTTTATCTTCCTTGCCTTGACCGTGATTGTTTCTCTCCCACTCATCGTCTCGCTCACATGTTGAGGTGTGTGCGCACATCGGCAGGAGGGAGCTCAGCGGATGGGAAAGGTCATTTCAGCCACAGGCCTCTATTTCATTACATGCTAAGCCGTGTGGACGGCTGAGCGGACTAGCAATGAGTCGTACTGTAGCCGTCGGACCGCTTCATTTGCATAGCACATAGGGGGAAATAAATAGGTTCTCCCATGTGTGTTTCCCCCCTCCGTCTCTGTCATATCAAGCATGCTTTGCATCTCTAATTCAACTTTCTTTCCCTCCTCAGACCAAAACATACATTGAATATGGTTTATTACGGTGCGACATTAGCGATTCATTTGTACTATTTAGAAAAACAAAATGGGATTGTGCCGCTCTCAGATCTTTGTACGTAATGTGCTCTCATTATTTTCAAATCCGCCTCTCCTCTGAGAGTCGACTCGCATTGGAACAGTCTTTCTGTTCCCGATTGATCAAAGCGATCCGGGCCATATAGCGGGGAAAAAACAAAAACATCAAAGTGGAATCAAGAGTGTCTCAAAGTGTGAAAAACTAATATCAAACTGAGAGGGAGCAAGTTTAAGAAACATCCGGCGGTTTCTGTCTGGAACATCGCGCGCCATGAAAGGAGCGACGGCGGAGCGACGGCGGAGCGACGGCGGAGCGACGGCGGAGCGACGGCGGAGCGAGGGGAAGCAGAGGAGAGTACAGTAAGGAGGACGGCTGAAGGGTGAGGAGGAGGGAGAACGCGGTGAAAGGGAGAAAGGGAGTCTCGGGTTTCCGTCGGCGGGTCTGGGTGGCGTTCCACCGGGGTTGGATCATTAGCAGTCACGGGCCTGGTACAGTACGGAGGGGCGCACTGCTACACTTAATTTCAGCCCTTTAATAATACACTTTATGAATTCAGTCATGTTTGCAGCCCTCTGCCTGAGACGCAGCGTGAGAGACATCGGTGTATCTCATTTCAGGCCGACAGGATTTCAGATTCAATTAACTCCATCGTGCAGCACCACCTCTCCTCACACACGCACACACACACACACAGCCTCCCCGTGCTTCAAGGTCTATCTCGGAGCACTGCGTGATCATTCTAAACCTAATTACTTCAGGGCTGTCTGATGGAGGCCCAGTGCTGCCCAATCACATTTGCATCGAGTGGCCAAAAGCAGAGGAAATGCGGCCGGACAGACAGACCCCCCCCCCCCCCCCCCCCCCCATGCCTGAAAGGGCCATCTCTCATTCTCGCATGGTGGCTGACGTCGCGGAGCATCCTCTCCTCCCCCTCCTTGATCCCATCACTCAGCCTCTCCCCGACGTCTAAATGCTTCACTCCCGCCAGAAATGGACAGTGACATCCAATTTTTCCCCGACACCACACACACAAAGCTGTGCTGGCCTTAACCTGGCGTAGAGAAGAGTTTTGTTGTTTTACTGTTTTCATCTCCCGTCACTGTGACAGTGGCCCTAATCTTCTCAGTGGGGGACTTAGTCGTTTGTTGTTTGCACCCCGCTGAGCCTCTTTGGTACATGATTGGCAGGAGAATAATGGGATGGCACACCCAAAAGGACATTTTTTTTCACCTCCCTCCCACAAAAATGACCCCTTTAAAATCCTGGTGTCTTGCACCAGCTATGAAGACGCGGCGGGAGACTTCTTCTCGAAAGGTGTTTTTCCCCAGAAGTTGAAGAAGCTGACCCCCTCTAGTGCCCTCGGTGACATGATATTTCTTTTAGCTGCGCAGGCATTTCAAGGTGACATTGAGGTATGACTTTGCACTTGGCGAAGCTGCCAAAAGCTGCCAAAGCTCAATACTGAGTTCTCTCTGAAATATTCATCTATGACGGGGGACATGTGTGGCTCAAAGGGAAGTCACTTCGTTTTTTCATGTGATTACAGCCTCTTTTGCTGCCTTTCTTGTATCCCTTCCTCCATTCCAGTCATACTCACGTACAAGCTCAGGCTTGATGCTGCGCCCTGTGCCTGCCTTAACTACGCCAGACACTATGATGAGTGGGGCAGAGCAAAAGAAGAACAATTATCATTTTCTCTCAGATTACATTCAGCAGATGTCGGGGCCCACATGTGGAGGCAGCTAATTGCCGTCTTCAAATCAACTGTGGCATAATACTACGAGCATATGCGAGCCTTGTGTGTGTGTGTGCGGCGGAAGGTGGAGTGGGAGAATGGCTGCGTTGCACAGTGTGTGTGTTGATCCATCAGGCACGCCCTCGGTCACTGTGTGTGTGTTTAAAAAAAGCCAGGCTAATGCATGCGTCATGTCGGCGTACTGATGATCAAGCCGGCTCACCCGCCATCAGCTGTTCACACCCACGCGAGCAGAAAGAATCCTACAGTACGAAGACACGGGTAACACGCTAACTACCTACTCTCATGCTACGCATAAGGCAATCATGCTTCCGTAGCATGGTATCCATAATCTAAGCCCATTTCAATACAGGAAACATGCATGCAAACACACACGCACTCGTGCCAACCCCCCCCCCCCCCCATACTCCAGTGCTCCCAGCGTGCTTCCACACCGCCTAAGAATAGTAGAGATTGAAGGATGGAAAGCATCCCCCCCCAATCCAGCTTTCACTGCATTCCTTTCCACTCCTCACCCCTTTCTCTCCCGCGTCCCTCCCATGTTGCCTTGAGTGGGGCTGCATCTGGAGGGAGGAGCCGACAGACGAGGTCCCTGAGGTGATAGAGGGTGGGTGGGTGAGGAGACGGGGGGGGGGGTGCATGGCTGTCACGCTGAGCTGCAGTGTCAGCTGATGGCTCGGCGTGCTACTGAGTGGTGTGGAGGGTGGGAGTGGGGGGGTAAGGGTAACTGTGTGTGTGTGTGTGTGTGTGCGCGTGCATGCGGAGGCACCAGGGACAAAGGGTGAGGGTGATGCCAGAGCCCATTAACAGATATTTTCATCTGTATACACACATGCAAACAAGCATTGTGCATGCACGCATACACATTTTAATGAACCTCAAACACACACACACACACACACACAAAATCGCCTGCGATCCTCGATCCTCCCTACAGGCAGACAGGAGCCCGATGCCGTGACTGCCGCTGTGAAAAGCTCCCTTCTCCTCTTATTCCTCCTTTCGCTTTCCTTTTCATCCTCCTCTCCCACTCTCCTCCTCTCCCACTCTCCCTTGGTGCCCCAGTTCACTCCAGTGCACACGCTCCCTCCCTCCCTCCCTCCTTCCACCCTCACCCAATCCACCCCCCACCTCTCTGGCCCCTCGTTCCCTCGTCCTAACCCTGTCTTCCATATTTCCCAGCCTTCACTTACTCGTCTCCTTCACGCTACTGTACTTTTCCTACAGTATGATGCCTTTCCCCTTGCTCTTGTGAAATACACATAAACAAATATTTAGATATAGAAATATGAATGCAAAAATATACAGAAGATGGACTGCAAAAATGAACACATTTAAAAAGATGAACTTCCACTTAGTTTTTTCGACAATCGAGCACTCGACTCTAATAATAAATGACCCAGGATGGGTCACGCACACACATAAACATATCAATAGATGGAGATGAGGCTTTGATGGAGGAGGTCAGTCAGTCACAGAGCAGATAAACAACACCTCATTAGGCATGTTGGAAGGGAGTCTGGCAGGCCGGGCCGGGACGTCGTTGTCTGCTAGCATGCTAACGCAGCCCAGGGCAAGGCTTCCGACGTATAAACAAACCTGATAGGATCAGAAAGTAATGATCACATGTTATCTACTAGAGAGGACATGAATAATCACATATAAGGGTTAGGGGGGGGGGGGGACTCCCCTATACACCACTAGATGCAGACATGGACACAGTGATACATGCACGCAACAGACATCCTTGAAATAACTATGATGTCAAGCTGCCCGGGGCTGGTTTTTATCCTATGCATGCATGCACATTGCTATCCATTCATGAGAATATAAGCTATTCATTGCTGGGTGGTACCGTATACCCTATACAAGGAGGCATAGGCTTCCTATAGGCAGTACAGTAGGAATCCAGAGAGGCAGTGGAACCGGGGCTCTGCACTGCAGTTTCTTTGCTCTGGGCTTTAGGCAGTCAATTTTCTTTCCATCACGCACTCTCGCACTTTTAGTCATTCTTGCACTCACAGTATTTAGCTCACAGTTGTGTGCCCCCCCCCCCCCTCCTCCCTCTCTCTCTCCTTATATTAGGCCATACTCCTTTCCCCTGGCACTGATGTTAATGCACTCCCAATCAGGCTGTCCATTAAGCAGACGTACACTACGCGTTCATCAGGCCGTCCAAAGGCCTGCATGCAAATGAGCGCAAATTGCAGTGCGCTGCAAGCTCCTTGAAATCTCCTTAGTGGGAGAACGTGAGTGCGAGACATGCATGGTGTGAGAGATGCCGGAAAAAGGGAGTGCCTGCCCGTCCGTTTTATGCAAATGTCTGCCACAGAGACGAGCATTGCAAAGGATTAACCCGATCAGGATGCCCTTTTGATGTTTTGATGCAATGATGAGACACTTGCATGTAAAACTTGCCGATGTAAAGTCTCTCCGTGATTCAAAAGAGAGTTACTGTCAGCCGAACCCCTTTTTTATGTGCAGTAAAAACTTCTCCATTCTGAAATCACTGTCAAACTTTTGCTCGAAACACTAAAAGTGCGAAACGCAACAGATCTTTCACTTTCATTTCCCTCGCCTCCCTATTGACCGCGAGGCATTTCACATCACTCCATTTTTGTTCTTTACAACAACAAAAAAAGAGTTATTGAATCCAGTGGGACGCATCCATTCTCACCTCGGCTCCTTGCCATCTCTAACTTTCTAAACCTGAACGGGAAGAGACAAGGACAGCCTAGATGTGTGGGCGTGCTGTCACAGTTTTAGGGTAGACATTTGTTTGAGGTATCAACAAGGAGTCGGAGTAGCGGAGAGAAGGAGAGACAAAGCTGGAGTGCCGGAGAAGCCAAGCCGGTTCAAAGGCTGCCTCTTTGCATTCAGGAGGCGCAGGGCCTGGCGTTAAATGCATGGAGCAGGGTGGGGGTGTGGGGGTGTCAGCGAGGCCCGCCGCGTGCCAACTCTTAAGTGGCCGTGGCACTCAAAGATAATGAAGAACGATGATGAGGCCGAGGAGGGCACGCCGAGGGCCCCACATGCACAGTTAAAATCACCCGGGCAGCCACCTATCGGGCCGAGCACACACTCGAAAAAAGGGTTTGCCAACGGCGCTGATTGCATGTCGCAGAGTGTCAAACCTGTGGCTCAAATTTCCACTTTCCTTTACCAACCCTGCACACCTCCCTCTGTGTGCACTTCTGAGAACATGTGTGCGTCTCCACGATACGTGTGCTCACACCGGGGGGGTGCGACGGAATGTGAGCCTGGATGTTTCCATTGTGCATTTTACACCACAGGATGCAAAAAAAAAAAAATAATCACGGGAACGAAAGATAATAGAAGGGAAGATAAGTTCCCCGCATTCCTCAGTCGTGACCTCGAAACACACTTGTCGTCTTTATTGTTCATTACCGAGCCGCGCGCCGTGATACGCTAACTAATCCCATTAAACTAATCCACATGAAAACAACTCACGGCACGATAACGGCCCGCACCGCCTCCAACGTTAATTTATGCTATATCCAAATGTGCACGGAATTGAAATAATTAATGTGACTCCCCCACTGATTTCCTCGTGGCAGAGACACTGGATGGATACCCGCGGGATGTTTACTTTCATCCACAGTCTCTTTGCACATGTCTCTTTGTATTGTCTAAGGATGGTCCAAAGTCACGATACACCGGGTAAAGAAGTTGTTTTTGTGTTTCAGTCCTCAGGAAGTGTTTTCCAAGCTGGGAGACAAACAAACAACCACGAAATGTGTCAGCAGAGGTAACCGGTTCAAATTTGCCTCCAACTTCCTGGCGTATGAGACGTGATAACACAACGTTGAAGACCGACAGCTGGCAATTGCTGACATTAAATCTTTTTTTTTTTTTTAACTGATGAATATCTGAAGGATGTTGAGAGCAGAATCATGCCCCCTGTCATGCTCTCCCGAGGTAGTCTGCCTCTAAAATCTTGCAAACACATGATGAGACGACCACTGAGAATACCAGCCAGGGGCAACAATTCCAACCTGCAGTCGATTTTATCCTCTTCAAAGGTCTTTTATCCCCTGAAACAAACCACAGCTCCCACATTAGCACCCATACCGGCCCTGAACATTGTCTGCTGGTGAACAAAATTGCGCGGCGTGTTTGGAAAGGAGGAGCGCGCACACGGGATTATGAATAAAACATGTTGCCCTTATTAAAAATAATCTGGCTCAAAAGTGCCAGAGGCCCTCGAGGTCGATAACTCCCCCTCCCCTCCATCTCCTTCCCTCCACCTCACAGGGTTCAAGGAGAGGGGTCCCTGATTAGCACTTGCAACATCCAGAGAATGCATTCAAATTCTGAGTGATCCGGTGGTGAGCGCGTTGAGGGGAATTAAATAAAGCAGATAGCGTTTAGCGCTCGGGGCGACGCAGGGGATGGGTTTTCGGATTTTGAGCTCTGACTCGTTCCTACCTGAACATCTCGCCCAGGCCCTTCAGCACGCCTTTCTTGGCTTTGCTCTTGTCCTTCTCCCTCTCTTTGTCCCTTTCGGGTTTCTTCTTCTCCTTCCCCCCGACCTTGTCCCGATCCCTCTGCCTGTCATCTTTGGAGGGGTTGCCGTTCAGCCCGGGTCCCGCAGTGAGGTCGCCGCTGGTGGACATCGACTCGCGACCTGATCTGGAGCTTCCCTCGGTGTCCTCGTCCACTGGAGGGAGGAGATAAGGGAGAGGAGAGGGTGTTTAATGTAGATATTGAGAGGGAGCAGCACACTCACACAAACGCGGGGATATAGAGAAATAAAGCCAGACACTTTAACTTCCACTTCCACTTGACTCCTTGTGGATGACAGAAGCTACATTTGAACTCAGCACATAACAACACTTCTTTTTATATCAGTTACAAAGCATCACTTCTATCATCAGACGAACCATGAAAAGAAAAACTGTGTCCCACAAGGTATCGCGGCTTTGAACAAAACACACGGCGCCTCATTACAGCTGAATATATTTACATTGTTCACCCTTTGAGATTTCAGTTGAATATTTTAATACTCCGCTGAAAGCCTCTGGTTATTTCATATGTGTACATTTCACACAGCTCACAAGAGAACTGTCTTTTTTCAGCCTTTTACGTTGCGTTTCATGAGAAGATGATGGAAACTGTGACGATCGTCGTGTGAATATGCTTCTTAATTTACGTCTCGACTAATTTGAATCCAGACATCAAATTGAAACCAAACTCCTTAGGTGATGCAGGGTTGATTAAACCCAAAGTTTCCATCACATCTAATCAGAACTGATGTGCAAAATGTAATTAATCTGTCAGTAATTATACATTTAAATAATCTTGAAAAAAGGCTCTCAGGGATCTTAATTGCAAATGTGGTGCACATCTCAGTCGGCGTAGCTCCTGTCTGTGCCGTATCTCTGGCTCGGAGGCGTGAGGTAGATGTCCTTCAGATTACAACTTATTACAGTCCTGCGTGTCGGCGTCTAAATTGTGCCTTTGATGGAAGAGGGAAGAGAACTTATCGTGAGGAAAGACGAGGGAGGGAGCATGATGGATTTATGGTACACGGGATGAGACAGGAGGGTGGAGCGGCTGGATTCACATTTCAAGGGACAGTTTGGTTTGCTTTCTCTTGTGATCTGTGGAGTTATCAACTATACGAGGCACTGTACGGCACGGATATAGAGCTAACCGGCAGCTTAAACCTGCTCAATTATGCAATTCACTGTCGCACGCAGCACCCTCCCTTCCTTTCCTCCACCTCCACAAATTTTGGGAGCAGGTTCAGCGTATCACTTTTATCACTCAATCTGCTGCCTGCTTATCATTCACTTAAGAGCAGCTGCAGCTGTGAGCAGTATCCGCCTATTTGAATGACTGAGATTAGCAGGAGTGCTAATGCTTCTACTGCTTAATGATACCAAGCTGCAGATAACATGCTAAACATTTTAATCCAGACCGTCCCACGGGGGCAGCGGCCATGTGTGCTCGTGGGTGTGGATGCACGGGCATGAGTGTGTGCGCATTTGTTTGTGGCAAGTACAGACTGTATAGAAGAAGTGGAGGTGGTCGCGGTGACGTCACCCAATGGCTTGTGGAGTGCTGTTTTGAAGCATGGAGGTTGGCTTTTTGGCTGTCGTCATTTCGTTTTTTGGCCGACCCAGAAGTGACACAAGTGGGTGGAGTACAACCGAACGTGGAATAAGACATTTTAGGCGACCAAAACGTTGCAATTCACTTTCATGAACTGAAATCACACCATGAAAGGGTTAAAGTTTAAAGTTCTAAAGTACAAAGAACTTCCAGACCGGCCGTGGTAGAGACCTGTCAACAACAAGGTAGCCCCGCCCTAAAGCATACCCTGCTTTATGGTCTGTTTGACTCTAAATGGACCATAATTTACTAAATGAACATCATGCTGTATTGAAGAAGACTTGAAACTAGAGATTGAGACCATAAACTGAGGTTTACAATGTTTTCTGAGGTAATAAATCAAGAGAGAAGTAGAGTCATTTTCTCATAGATTTCTATACAATCAGACTCCTTTTTGCGAACAGAGTCGCCGCCCCCTGCTGGCCATTAGAATGAATGTAAGTTGAAGGCACTTCCGCACTGCCATCACTTCAGAAACGGAGGATGCTCTCTGGTGGCAGGCTCTTTACATGTAGAGAAGCAAAGGCCTCATATTGTGTTATCGGGGAGGCCAAGCAATAGGGAACACGTCATTTAAATGCAATTTTTTCCATTTTCCTTGACTCTTTCAAATAAAACAAGACAGGAAACAAAGCTATCTCCTATCAGAAAACATACAAAAGACTTTAAAACCGGACATCAATGGAAAATAAAAAGACTGTGTTGACAACATGACGGCAAAGATGAAAGCATCAGGAGACTGAAAGACAATTTGCAGAGACAGACAACCACAGGAAACCTTTTCTCACTTTAGTGATACTCTACCATTAAACCCTGCTTTAAACACCAAGGACATTTAAGCCGGCCCGTCAGCAAAGGTTATGACAGACAAGTAAAATTGACGGTCTTAAAAGAAGGGATTTTTGCTCAGCAGAGCATATTTTTCTTTCTTTTTATTTCCTCAAACGATGCAACACAAAGTAGCACAAGGGAAAGTGCATTTTTTTCAACAGCGGGATATCTTGTGGGGACACATTTTCTTTAGGTGATGCCACATTCTTATTTTATGTAAATAAAAGTCTGGGAGCAGAGGAAGGCAGCGGCTTATCTGTCAACTTTGACTATTAACCTCAGTGACGAGCACGGACTGGCTGCTTTTATCTAAATTGAAAAACAGAGTTATTTGAATATCATGGGGGAGAATGCAATATACCACGGCAGGGGAAATCGCTTGCTTTCCCCATTTTTCTTTGCCGAGATAAGACTGTATTTAGTGGCTTGCCGACAGAGCTTATGAGAACAAAGCGTTTCAGGCAAATAATTCCCTCTTTTTCAAATGTCCCCCCCCCCCCACCAGCTCTTTTAATGGAATCCTTTAATGGTGAATGGAAATGTATATCTGGTGATTACTCTTGTGGTGTTGCAGTGTTATTACCTGTCACCAAACGTAAGACGGCTGTCTCTCGATCCCCGTGTCTTTTTGTCATCAGACACCAGGCGGGGATGGATACGTTCACACAAACGGAAAGTGGCTTGTCTCTCTCCTTTCTAATGTCGTCTTTATAGTTTCGAATAAAAGAATATTAATTCTGGTTTCAATCCCAGTCAGGTACGCGGGAGAACTAATGTGAGGAATCCTAGCAAAGTTGTACGGCGTCATGTGCCAAAACAAGTTGGCACAGACTGAAGCAAAGACATGTATTTCATTTATAATCTTTGTGAATGCGATTACGTGACATTGAGATATTACGTGTAAAATGGATACGATAGCAGCCAGACTTATGTGGGTAAACAGCAGAATTTTCCCTTTGCGTGCACTCTTGTTTAAAAACATGGCAATGCACTTTAAGAGAATGTATGCTCCTGGGAGAACATGCTGCCACAGTCTCTGACAATTTCACTCAACGTGAACTCTGTGAATAATAATGAGTGTGTAACCTAGACGCTTATTGCAGCTGTGAGCTGTGCATTATGACAAACACACACACACACACATCTCTCCAGCAAAAGGGGATCCCTAACCTAGTTTACTTGGGGGTAAATCCCGCCGTTCTAAAAACAAAAAAGCTCCGGGGAGGCATTATTAAGTTGGCCTACATTACACTGGCTGCATTTTCTTTGTAATGATCTGCTAATATCCTCTATTGTACATTATATAATGACCCACATTATTCTGGATCACCGCTATGAATAAATAGAGAAAGCTTTGCATGAGCAACTTATGTCTAAACACTCACATGTCTCGGCGCTGTTCTCCTCTTCTGCCGTTGTGACGCCAGGTTTCTCGTATGATTTGTCGATTGCAGCCCGGAAGCTCTCGTTGCAGCCGCGGCCCCTGGCGATGCGCGAGCGCGCCCTTTTAACGGTGATCTCGCCGTTCAGCGTCGCCTCTGCAACGGCCGTCTGGAGGCTTTCAAGGGAGCTGGACTTTTTCAGGCCCAGCGAGGGTCCGAGGATCTGCTCTGCGACACCTGTGGGAAGAGGAAGTAGCGTCAGTGAGGCCCGCAGACTATTAGCGCGTGACTCTAACTCCCCCAGAAGGCGACCCGAAGCCATCGTCTCCGAGCTCATTGCGTGTCGATGAGTCATTCACGTGTTGCTGGTTTCATATGGGATGAAGCTATGCGGAGTAGAAGGTGTGAGACTGGCAATTAACATGAAAAACAAAGGATGCCATTGCCTCGCCAATGAAGTGTGTGGAATGAGAACAGAGTATTATATCTTCACTGAGACACTTTCCCATTGAGAATTATAATTCAAGCTTTGTCCTTGTGTCTGCACAGTTGAATTACGTGGCTGAAACATAATGCATATAAATGGGGCAATATCAAAGACAGCAATGTACCGCAGCACCGCAGCAATCGCAGTGTCATACCAAGCTATTATAAGTTCCCCAAATGTTTAGAGAGAGTGTAAACTATTTCCAAAGGTGCTCCTCTCACTGCTCTCTCTCTCTCTCTCTCTTTTACTTGTAGTTGCTCTGAGGATAAAACAGAAAGAGATGGCGTTTAGACTAAGCATATCTAAGTCCATTCTCTTGTGTTCACAAGCCCGTCATAGCACAAACAATATATCTCAAAGCTGCAATCTTTTTGCTCAGTTTCTAAGGCCTCCGCATGTGTAGATGTTAGATAGCAGGTGATAGCACACCATGCAGGGCAGAACAAGGCTCCCTTATCGGCCTTATGTTGATTACCCTGCAGGGAGAAAACCACCAGAACATTAGTCGACACAGGCCGCCTGCAGAACAAAGCGAGAAACCCATGGCACCTTTCCAACACATTGCAATCACATTAACGGCACATAGCAACACAATACACACTTTAGTGTGAGCATGAGGGGCTGTTATGGCTTGAAATAGGTTTGCAAAGGAGCTAATTGGAGTAGCTCACATATATCATACTTGTAAGACAAAGTATCTGAAGGACAGACACGGAGCTGATGGATACGCTGGTAGACCAGCTGTGTGGAAAGCAAAGAGAATGCTGAACAGTCAACCTCTTCAACACCGTTGCCAGGCCCAAGACTGGTGGTAATTATTTTTCCGATTCTTGCCAGGGGTTTGTTTAGGGTATGTAAGTGGAGCGCGTCGCAGGTATTGGTATTTCATTTTGTCAAGGAGCGTCCGTCAGTTCCCCCGGAGCTCTTGGCTTACCCGCCGCTTGGTAAACAAGCAGCCTGGTTGATTTTCTGTCCCCTTTATTCTGCCTCGACTCAGCGCGCAGCAAGCGGCTGTCGAAAGGTAACAAGATGGATTTCTGAGAATGTGCAGGTGAGGCCTTGTTGGGCGTAAACGTCTGCGGAGGAAACTATCAGTAATAATGGATAAACAGTTGATTCAATTACTCCGGCGGCCTCGCTGACTCTCTGAGGGCGCAGCACATGTCGTTGGAGTCTGGACAGAGCCGCATTGTATCTTTACGACTCCCCGTAGGCCATATAGACCCTCCACATGCAGCCAGTGTGTGCTAGTGTTTCCTCTGTGGCTTCGTGTGGTGTAAATAAACGTCTCCTGCAGCTCTTCCTGTTAGGTTTTCATTGCACATTTTGCTATATGGTCTTGTCTTTACCCCTTACGGAATAGAACACAAACATGCAGACAACGTGTGTATATGTTTGCATGTGTGTGGGATTCCGCAATAAGGCCCATTGACACAAACTGCACACACTTCGATGTAAGCTACCGTCAACAAGACCCTCCGCGTGTTTAAAGTGGCCTAAATGAGACGTGACCCACCGCTGCTGGGCCGCCACAGCGGATCTTTGGATGGGGGGCTGCAAAGCCAAACACGGATTAGGCAAAGAAAACAAACCTCCATCACTGAAAGAAAAACACTTTGTGACCGTTGTTTGGAGTACTCCCCTCTGAAATACATTTGTTTTAGGGTACGAGAGACGGAGGCAGGATGAGAAGAAACATGTGGCTGTGTGGATACACAAAGGTTGCAAAAGCAGGGTGCGAATGAGTTAAGGGCTTAAGAAGGAAGAGGGTAAACTAGCAGCAGCGTGCACAAATGCATACAAGCTGCCACGGTTATCACAATTTCACCAGTGGCGGCGGGTCTCTTGTGTTGGCCGAACTCCTTTGCTATTCGGCTCTTGATCCCTTAACCAAGCAAACCTGCAGCAGCTCAGCCGTGATTAGCCAGCTATCTGCGTTTCACAGTTCAAACACACAGTATCTAGCCAGCTCCTTGCAGAGGACAAATGTAGGGAAGAGCAGAGATTGATTTCTTATTTCAATCATCTTGTCATTTTAAGGAAACTGAAAGTTTTTAATGCTACTTCCTGGATCGTCAGGGTCAAAAGGACAACCCTCTTCCTGCTTTGTTTGCTAGCAGTGCACCTTTACTGAGAGTGTGAGTGCTTCTCTATCATCCGTGGTGGCTATAGATCTGGTGTCAAAGAAGGCGGATAGGCTAAAAGGTCAGCTGTTTAGCCTGTGGTGTTGGGTTTCCAGACTGGTAAACGGACAGTTATGTCTTTAACGCACCATTTTACCTTCCTTTTTGTTAATGTTAATACAATTGCCAAATCCCAAGAGAACCTGGACTCAATCCTGAAAGTGCCATTCGAAATAAATGACCACCAATCCTATAATGCTGCATCCCATTTAGTGGGAAGAGCCTTCAGGCTGCATTGGACAGTAAAATGAAACTTTACTGTGTGCTACACATATCCAGGGGGTTAAAAGCCCTCTGGCTGCAGGACAAGAGGATTCATTTTACTGCTTAGTTCCTCCGAAGAGGTGGGCCATTTCTGATTACTACGACAAATTTTAATGCCGGGAAAGCATGAATAGCCTTGCAAGACCCGGCGAACGCAAGTAAAAAATCATGTAATTCATTTGTTCAGAGGGAGTAATCTCATCACGGGAAGGACAAGAGAGGACAGTCTAAAGAGAAAAAACACATTATGAGGAAACATAGGCGCTGATTCAGGGTAGCAGGAAAATGCAGTCATTTTTCATACTTTGTGGATAAAACTCAATCAATCCAGCGCAAATGCCATGTAAATTTCAGTTTTTTGGAAGCTTATGCGTAAAGCCCGCCAACAGTGGACACGCAGAAGCCAGGGTGCATGTTTGACACATTGGGATTGCAAGTTAGAGCCGCACAGGATGCAACAGTTCAAGGGAACACAAATGACATCTGCTGTAATCGGGAACGGGGAATAATCCTCCCACTCGGTATTCCGCGCCGCGATCCCCGTCGCCATTGTTTCTAGGCGCCGTGGCGAGCGCCTGAGAGGAGCGGAGAGACAAAGAGGACGGGCGAGCGAGGCAAAGGGAGGGAGTTTGCCCATAGACCCCGGCTGCCTCGAACCTGCCTTTGTTTTCCCCAGAAGCAGTCGCGGCTCTCCTGGGAGAGTTTGACGGACAGCTCTCTGTATGCCAGTCTATTATGTGATTCCTATCACACAACAGAAGCCTCGCTGCTCTGCTCCTCATCTCCCTCTTATTCAGAGGGATGAAAATACATATTCCCCCATCGCATGCAGACACAAGTTTGTCACTCCCCACACGTCCGGAGGACAAATGAAAATCATCAAAATGAAATACACAAAAAAGGGAAAAAGACAATCAAACCAAATAGGGGGAGAGTGCACCTGGAATTTTGTCATGGCCGCCGTGCTGTGTTCCTTAGCCAGATTAAGGGCAAGGACAGTTAATTGGAGAAGATCCATTGCCATTAAACGTTAAAGGGGAGGTATGGCAAACTCCATGAATAAATCAGCAGCGGTTATTACAGGAACAGGAGCCCATAGTATAATTAGAGCAGCTAAAACGATGCTCTCCGGCCATTATTCACCACGGGCCCTTGCATGTAAAGATCTGTGTACAGACAGGGGCTCCATTACACATAATTTATTCAGAGAGCCAGGGCTTTAAGCAGGGCGGTAAAAGGGTAATTATGTTAAAAATAGCCTCCAAGGTGGTCGGGGGGAAGGCCATGTCCAGGTATCCTAGTGGAAGTGAGGCGTCCCCGGGTCGAACCGGCTCCTATTTCTCTGCCAGTTGTGGATCATTAGCCCCGACAGAGGACGTCCTCTGTACGCTGTGTCACACAGGAATCACCATTACCCGGACCGGCTAACATCTCAATCAAGGATGCTGGATACCGTCCTGTGATTGTGCCGTTTTATCAACCCAATGAAATGATATATTTCAACATGTTCATCGCTCTCCAAGTGAACTTGTTATTAATATGCAGAGGCTGGCAACTCCCACTGCAAGCCTTGCAACCCAATGGATCTGCAACTGACTGGAGAACAGTGAGCTTCAAGTGAGGGGTCTCTCTTTTACCATTTACCTGTCACTGACGGGGCTCCATTAGTCTCTTAATATTTGTTTTGAACAAAACCAAATGGTATATTTCTGCATAAATGGAATGTTGCATACCTGGTATGGTATGGTATTCCACGTATGATATATATTTTTAAATATCCTTGTACACAACAAGCAAAAAGCATGTCAGTTTCCAATGAGAAATCACTCAAAAACATCCTCTTGTGACCCAGTAGTCAGCTCATTCTGTGTTAATGTCATAGAGCGAAGGCACTCCAACACCCTCCAACCGGAGCTCAGCCTGACTATGATGGATCAATTGCAGCCGAGCTGAAGAGGCCAACTGGCAGTGAATGTCTCCATTGCAAATGCCACTCCATTGCCTGGCTCCCTCCAGCCCGACACAACTCCTGGATTAATGAGTGTTTTCTTCAATCATTTGCGCTGCCGAACGAGCACAATGGCACAGGTCCCCACATTAGTTGCCAAGTCTCTATTCAACGCCATGCAACTCCCCTCTCAGCGATATGAAAAACCTTTTTAGATCATGCTGCAATTACCTCAAACAACTCTCTCTTCCATAAGCCCATATGCATAGAAAGGTGCCAGGATCACACGGCTAATAATGGTTGATTATGAGCTGGTTATGGGGAAAGTACGGGCCCGCGTTTCCAATCTCAATGATTGAAGCGTAGAGCCAGCTGAACCGTTGTGTGGTCCATTGTAATAACGGTGAAAGTATTGAGCTGGTTGGTTCTCGTGCCGCAGTTAATCTCATCTGCTGCTGTTAAAGAGCGTAAACAAGCAGGAGTAGCTCGTGAATTCTGTCCATTGAGCACATGCCAAGCAGAAAGTGCAGGGCAGACACCGAATAGTTTGAGAATAGCGACGCAAGTAGAACAGGATACTAGACTCGGCACAAGGGCCTGTCAATCATGAGGCTTACAAGGAAAAAGTGTCCGGCGTTGGGCTAATGTATTACTGCCAGTTGTGGCACCTCCAGTCTCTTACTTCCCTTTACTTCCTTCGCTCAATCTTGTTCCCCCTATCTAAATGGGATTGAACCGCGGGGTGTCTGACCAGTTTAGCCCATTTCAACAATGACGGGCTTCAAAGTCACAGAATCCATCTCCTCATGTGATTTGCGAGGCACCTGGGACACGATTAAAAAGGAGGGACCAAAATACCTATAGCGACAGAGCCAAATGAGAGTCAGCAGGGGATAGCGTTGTTGGGCATGTTATTAACCGTTTAGTCAGGGTAGCTTTGAAGGCACAGCTTCATTAAAGTGTTAATAGAAAGCAGATAGGTATGCTTACACCTGCTACTTCCCCAACCTTCTGAAGACGAACCTCAATGTCCAACAGTGCGCCAAAGAAAAGGCTTGAGGATAAATACTGGCACTCTATTCTTTGGCTCATTTAATTTAAAACTCTGTTATACATTACCCATAGGCCCCTTTTCATTGTGTGGCTTTGATGTAATAATTTCATTAAAATAATCAACATACTGTAGCAGCGTGCGCCTTTTCAGATAAACCGAACGCACGTGACACCCGGTACGTGCCGAATCACGATGTGTGTCTCTCATTTTCGAACAGAGACACCAGAGCTCGCGCTCCGTGTATTGACTGAACTATTGCTCCTCCGGGAACTCGTGTCAGCTACTAGAGTTATTATATGTGAGGAACAAGTTAGTTGTTTCCCCGCACACTCTGAACGCCGTGTTATTTCCACTGATGGATTATGATTTTATGTTGGCAAGGATTTCTGTCAGCAGGATATTCCACAAACTCAATTGGGCCCCGCGAGAAGTGGAGGGGAATGTGATTTTGAATTACATCTCATAACGCACACACTGATCCTGAGGACTAAGACGCAGTAGAACAATAACAGAGATTTGTAAAAGGTCGATAACTCTGGTTATACCAAGAGTGAGGCCTCGTCTTATGAGCAGATCAACGCGTAATATTCTGTAATAAACAAACCGCTGTTTCGCTGGAACTAATCAAATTCACAAATAAATACTGATGCCACTTTGGAACAATTAAGAAGCTTTTTTGATTGAAGCCATTGATAAAAATGTGCATTTGCAATGATGAGAACGCCATCGCGGAGCGATCTCAGCATCCCGTCCATTCTACTCGCCTCCTGCGCTCAGTTATAGCCAATTATCTTTTTATTCGACGCTAAGAACGTAATGGAAAATATGTTTATGCTCCGCTAATGGCTGGGTGAAACCTATCCAGTCGCAAACTATCGTCTTTCTCCTCAGCAGCACCGAAAAGTCTGTGTTGTCCGGGTTCACTTTGCAGAAAAGTTTTGAGGGTGGACAAAGGGTAGGGCTACTACAGGGAAGGTGGACCCCACAGAGCTGAGTGCAGTGGCCCGAACATGCACCAGCCTGTGGGAGAGTCAGAGATTTCTACAGGTCTCTGGGCTCCGTGTGGAATGGAGTTGGCTGTTATCTGTTATGATTAGCCAGTGATGCGAGAGAAGGCAGCGTCTGCTTCAGTCTCAGTTGGAGACTCTGGACTCACACCATCTTCTTCCTCAGATACAGTCTGTGTGTTTGAGGGTGTATACATCATTAGACAGTCACTAAAGAGGCCATTTTCCTCTCTTTATTGTGTTTTACCCATGCTCCACTGGACACGTGGGCCATGGGAGATGGAGGCCAAAAGAGGGGAGGTGGTGGCTGGACAGAATTGTAAGGACTCCGTGTGTGTGTGTTTTTTTTTTCAAAGTGTCACCATTTCCCCAGTATTGTGCATTTACTGAGACAGCCCGGAAAAAAAGTGAGAGACATTGAGTGCTTGAGGAGTCACAGGTTACAGTGAGATCTATTCCATTATCACTTCGGGATGTCCACCAAGGAATGGTCCGACAATCATGGAAGTTTCACTGTAAACAAACCCACATTTTAGCCTCAGACCTAGTTGACCCAAGTTCGCCTTTGTAAACATTCATCACAGGCCAACTTTCGTACATGCCATACTTGCACAATTTTCCCATGAATTGAGAGATTGCTACCAACATCTCAAGTATTTTTGTTTACTTTACCTCTGAAGTCATTTAGATAATCCTGATAAACTGCTTCCTCGTTTACAGCCTGCCTGATCGATTACTTTTGTAAGTACAAAGTTATTCTCAACAATAAAAATGATTTCTAATACTATGGAAATGTTAAATTCTAATAAACTGGAATTGTGTTTTTAAAAGAAAAGTTGACATTTTGGTAGAGTTGGCTGCCAAAGAGAGCCAGAGAGAAGATTTATACCACTCTCATGGCTGTATGCTAAATATGTAACTACAGCCAGCAGCCGGCTGACGTAGGTTAGCACAAAGACTAGAAACGGGGGGAAAAGGTAGCCTGGCTTGTCCAAAGGTTAGAAAATCTGCCAACCAGCACCTCTAGAGTTCCCTAGATAACACATTGTATTTTATTTGGTAAAACCGTACAAAAACCAACATGTAAAAATGACATTTCGTCATTTTATGAGGTCTAGTGTCCCAAACTATTTCTTGGAAAGCGACCATTTACCAGGCAACAAGCGCAGAATGAGTAGCTGATAAGAAGTCTGGTATGTAACCCTATAGGTAAAACAGCATTTGTGTATTGAAAAAGCGAATAAGCACATTTCCAAAAATGAAGAACTGTTCCTTTAATCACACACTCTCGACTCCACGCATGTGTAATGTGTAAAGCATAACGGCGTATTTTACCCAGATCCATGCTCTTGGACTTGCGCGTCTTCATGATCTCCAGCTCAGCGGGATTTTCGTATTGTTTGGTGCGTTTTTCAGACATGCTCTGGCGGCCGAAGCCCTCCCTCTGGAACGAGCCGTCGGGGTCGTCGTTAGCGTCTGGACTGAGCGAGCTGCAGTTCATGAGGAAGAAAGGAAGTATTATGATGATTCCATGAGACACGACACATGCATTATTATTATCCAATATTCTATTATTATCCACATCAATAAGCTGTTTTATTTCTAGGGCCTATCTTTATAATAAGACTGTGACATCAAATCTACCTATTAAAATTCATACACCCCCAAATCTCAGCCCAAAACACACCTTCACTTTCACACAATGACCATCAACATTCAATACTCCTTCATTTCAATGACTTTTCTAATCAAGGACACCTCGGCTGGGTGGGATCAGGACGTGTTGCAATTGGGTAGAAGAGGCCCGGCTAAGATGTGTGATACCCCAGTGAGGTGAGGGTGCTCTGGGGTCATGGCCACTCAATAACCCCCCCCCCCCCCCCCCCCCCCCCCACATCCTCCTATATGTCTGGAGCAGAGGCCCACCATAGTGCGCTCCCTTTGAGATCCTCTATCTCTGTCTGGATCTTAATTGAAAAACCTGAGGGGGAGTGTGGAAAGGAGGTGGGGGAGTAGGGGGAGCCGCGGTATTTGCATGCAGAAGAGTGCGTTTACAATTAAGGTGAGAACATCTTGCCATTTGACGGGAGACAGAGGGGAGGCGATGTGGTGCTGATGGAGTCTAACACATGTTATATGCATGAGAGGACACTGTCACTGTTTCCTTTGTCCTGTTGATGATCATACATTATAACCATTAAAGGGTGTTTGTATTTTTACCTCTAGAGGAGGATGGCATTCCTGCAGTTTGACATTAGAAATGTCATCAAATATAAATGATCTCTCCTGTGATTGAGAATGAGTTGGAAGTTAAAAAGTGGAGTAGTCGGAATGAATATGATTTTTTGACAGTGTATCCTCTTGGAGCAGATGCGCCTTCAAGAACCCTTCATTATTCGTAATCTCACGTACCAGCGACTGCAGACCTGCTGGCACTAGTTTGCATGTAAACAATTCTTATTTGGGTTGTCAACCCCATTTAACAAAAGAGCTGCTTCATGTGTCACCGAGGAGCCGGCGTCAACGTGTCACTTTGCTGTCGACCGTACCTGACAATTCCCACTAAGATCAGAGCGCCTCACAGGACCAACTGCGGCTGACACAGGAAGAGCGGTAGGTGGAGCAGGAAGAGAGGAATGACAGCACAGATGTATTATTCATTTATTCATCATCCCTCGCTATTCTCCTCTCATCACTCCAAGGCCACAAAAAAAAAAAAAAAAAACAGCCTGCCCTCTTTTTCCCGCAAATGTCATCTGTCGGAAGCGTGACTGAGACGGTGCGGGAGAGAAAAGGACGTATTTACAGCCCGAGTTTAGATTTCATTCACTCTTGCCAGTATTGAGTTTTGAGGTACAGAGAGTTGGCGGGAACGTTGCCGTTTGGGAGAGCAATTACGCACACAAGCAGTCGGGATGAATCAGAATCCAGCTTGTCAGAGCGGGAAAAAGAAAAAGCGGTGAGAAATCTGTGGGCAGCAGGAGTGAAGTTCCGAGGGACGACTCAGCGGTGGTGCAAATTCACTCAGTAGGACCTCAGATCTGTTGGGTCGAGCTGCTGCCCGTTTTAACACTGCTTCTGCTTTACTTTGGTTCCCACGGAGCAATGACTGAACGCCCGGGTTGGAGATCCAAGCTGAAGACACGTAGCTGATTGTGTTGCTTTGAGCGCTCTGTCAAGCAGGAGGTACCTGCTGTCTGAACTTCCACCGAAGGTCTCTGCCACAGGAACTATAACTGTTTGGAGGGGGCAGTGACCTTCTACGCCACCGCTTCCCACCCCATTACATCCAAGCCAGTCCTACCTGCGAGGCGGCATACTCTTGTCACGGTACGCATACGTCTTTGAATTGAATTAGTTATTACACTATTCAGTTAAAGTTAAAAAGCAACAAGAAATAAGTGTGCTATGCGATGTACTAAAGGAATGGCAAGCCTAGTATTAATCTTTTAGTCTATTAAAGCTGACACAGAACGATTCACAGCTACTACAGTCCATTACTAGAAATACTGCACTCAATTACAGATCTCGTATTCACTTTCTACTGGCTATTCATTTTCCCATAAGAAAAGCTCGCTGTAATGAGATACTGCTTTCTAAGTCTCTTTGCTCTGATCCAAATGCTTCTTATAAGATCAAACACAGTCTACTGGTGGAGAGAAAAGACAAGTGAAAGGACCTCGAGTCTGTGAAGGGAGGGACCCATGAAGGACTTGGATCACCACTGATTTGCTCACTTTGTTCGCACGCACACTCGACACAAACGAGAAATAGCTTGACCACGCGTCCGCCTCCCAGACAAGTTAAACAATCACCGCAGGTGGCACAGATTCTTCCTCGCACCATCCGTCCCCCTCCTCGCCTCTGGCCTATCTGGAATAGTGGGCCCAATCCATTTGGGAAACACATTTCCTCATCTCTCCTTCTTTACGCAGTGTTTAAAAGCAATTTCCATCATTCCGAGCAGATGCTTACTCCCCCCCCCCCCCATCCCCACCCCCACCCCCCTTTTCAACGTCCTCCCATCATCTAAAATTAACTAGCGCTGAGGATTGCTCACAGGCAAATCCACAGCTTTAACTTGCATCTCACATCAACTTGTTCCTGTCTCCGACTCTCTCGCAGGAAGTTAAATGTGTCACACCGCACATCGCCCTTGTTGCTAAGTGGTGTGTGCTAAAAGCCGTCTGTGCTCACAAATTACCCCAGTGACTTATGTCTTTTTTTTTTTTTTATATACTTCTTTTTCCCAACTCCCAACCCTTCTTACCATCAAAACAACCCCAAAGAGGTAAGTCTCAAAGCAGCCTACTTCTTTTGAAATTGCAGCTTGGTTTGATCAACTAGCGTGGGGGGGGGGGGGGGGGGTTGTGCATGCTAGTTTCAACGTCTCAGGAGGGGGGAAAGAGGTGGAGGACGATGGCCGGTAAGGTGCTTCTGAAATGGTACTTCTGAGGTTTGGAGGAGGCCAATTCAGCTGACTGCATGGATGCGTAGCTGGGCGACGGAGCTTGGAGCTGCCTTCAATCACTGCATACAGCCCCGCAGTGCAGAGGTCTGTCCTGCTGGCATGTGCACCAGCAGCCACTAGATGAAAATATTTATTATGTTGCAGAAGGGAAAAGTTGAGCGCTGCTCGTCCATCTTTGTCACAGTTTTCTTTCACTGTAAAAAGTATGTCTCAGATGACTCACTTAATTGCGCCTATAAACCATTTGACTTAAACCGGGGTATGAAGGCCGCAAAATGAAAATGACTCCATCAGTGCCACACAGAGGAGCAGCCGCACTCGTGATTTGCTGTAATCTCCTTTTTAGTTGTGATGAAGTTGCAAAGAGAGAGAGAGAGAGACAGAGAGAGGGAGAACGAGATCAATTAAGACCTCTTTGTCCGTCGGCTGACTCCTGCGTAGACCTCCTCATTCATTCCGTGCCCGGTGTGCGCGGACGCTTTAATTGAGTTTCGCTGCGCTGGTTTCTCCTCTTGTCTGCTGAACGGGAGAGCGACTGACAAGGACCGGGCAAAGAACATATTACGGGTTGTGTGGCAAGCAGTGTGTGTGTGTGTGTGTGTGTGTGCGCGGGTTACTTCGGCAGCACTCACACTGGGATCCACTGACACCACTGTCACATTGAGGCAGCGTTGGGCAGACACACACACACAGACACACACACTAACATAGAAATAAAAGCATGTGTGACATGCTTGTAGCAATGGTACACCACTGAGACGTGGTAAATATTCATAAAGCTAAAGAGGCCCATTAGCATGTAAGGAAAAACAATGCCTGCTATGTGTGTGTGTGTGTGTGTGTGTGTTTGTGTGTGTACTACCATGGTTTTGAAGTCACAACCAACTTAAATGGACATGTGAGATTAGTCAAATGGTCCGTGTGTATGTGTGTACGCACTACAGGGCTGTTAGCATTTATATGTAGTTATGCTAATTGCTTGATGGGGAAAACACATGTGCTTAATAGAACACTTGTGATTCTTAGTTACATCACCGTTGATGGAGACTATTAGGGAGTCAACTAAAGTAGGCAGTCAGCCCGCAATGTTAGTTTGGAAGTTTGTTTGTTCGTGCCTATGCGGACCTTTTCCACTTTATATGTTAATTTGTGAAATTGTTTACCAGCCAGTGTGTATCCAAACACTCGTGAGACCGAGGGCGTCTGTGCGGCGGCGGCGGCGTCGTGTGTGCGGATGCGCGCGTCTGTTTGTCCTTTTCCATCTCGGCTGGTTGACAGACTGAAATGATGTTTCCACCTGTGGCACAGTCTAGTTCTCTCTCTTTCTTCCGTCTCTCTCTCTCTTGCTGTCCACTTCTCTTCCCTCTCACCTTGATGAGAATTGACACCTATCCTACACTCTTATCTGCTACATCCGGATTGTGGTCGAAGCCATGGGGACGGTCGTAGTCTAGTTATATCAAGGTTGTGACGGTGCCCCTGGTGGTACAAGTGGGGCAGTGAGGTTGCTTCTCTTCTACCAGCTCAACTGAAAAAGAAGTTCTGAATCGGTTTTTCAGCATAGGGACCATTTTTCGAACATTTGAATCATTAGGGGTAAGGATGTGAAAAAGTTTTTCAATATTTGTGATGGAAAAGGGTCTTTGATATCAAGGATGGAGTGTGATGACTTTGCAACAATAGTCTGGCAACAATAGTCTGAGAGAGGGGGGGGGGGGGGGGGGGGGGGGGGGGGGTATGACATGCAACAAACAACAAAATCAAACCTGCAGAAATATGTGGCATGCTCTGTAAACACTCGGCTACCGAGGCGCTTCAAGTTGGACTTCTTAATTTCGAAAAATCGAAACATAATTAGCATTCAGTGTTAGCACCATCATTTAATAATTGGTAAACTTAAAACCTGCAGACGGAAACCCGAGGGCTTCCAAAAGATAACAGATAATAGTCATATAATCAAATCAACAAACAAATGAAATAATGCCGTGTGCCACAGGCTAGCTGGTAGTAGTTAGTTGCTGGCTCCCAGTGATGCTGGGTAACACTTCCTAAACTTCAGACCGATGAGCGTGCTGCAGACACCCCAGGCTTTTTTCTCCTCTGCAGTCTCACCTCCGCTTCGCATTAAGTCAGAAAACGGTGTGTTCACAACTTAGGAAGATACAGAGCGCTGCTGGAGTTGTAAGAGCATGTGAGCTTACGGCTTCATCAGCACGCACAGGCTGGGTGCCGTGGAGGCTGCACACCCTGCTATCCCGAGAACAACACAGCGAGGATATTCTTTTACCTTTCTGAATAATTTACTATAATAATAATAATAATCTACCTATCCTTACATGATTACATGAGGGAAAAGCAGAAGCTGCTCGGCATAACTGGCCACAGCAAATGAATGGCACAAAAATGACATCAAATGGCAGATTTCTTCTCTTTAAATTGGCCAAGACCAAGTGAAAAATAAGCAATATGGGATAAAAGGGACACGGTGTCCAGAAGGGAGTGTGAAGCCGCATGTTATTCTAAACATCCACAGGTGCACTTGTGCAGATTTGACACTAGATTGTACGCTGCCCGGCGGCCTTTGGTCTGTAGATCCAGAGCTATTTTGTTGAAATGGAATGACTGTGTCCTCTATCTCTGTGGATACATGTACCGACTGCTGCCGATTCGGAGGACAGACAGATGAGACAGACAGGGTTTGACATTTATCTGAAACATGACCACTAACATAAGTGGCAATATATATTTACCGCATGTTTTAAGTTTAGTTTTTCTCTTTTAAGTTTTGCAGAATAGATCAAGTGGACAGCAGCTGACCTGGTCGCTGGTTTAAACATCCTCTATTATATGGATCATACAGTTTATGCTGCTGTAATAAATGCAAAACATCTGTGAGTACGTTATTTCTAAACATTAATATGCGTGAGCACATAAGCAGGGCGGCGCCCCTATTGGACGTATGTTCCTGTTCACATGCCGGCCTCCTCTGGAGACTCACATTCTCAACACAATGAAGCTCTAACACTGTTTTAATTCTTACTAATCATCCTACAGTGACACGTACAAAACCACGACTAAAACCTTCTGCCCTGCATAGCAATTATGTGGGGAAACTGTAAACTTCTGTTCACACAGCAATGTGCAACTACATGAGCTTAACAATCTTGTGTTAAGTTATAGTAAATTGTAATTGCAGGAAACAGGGCAAATAAACTGCCATGAAAAGGTTCTAATGGGGCCGAATGTTGCATTTCAATGGAATAAGTATTGCATTTTTTTTATGACATAGGTCATAAAAGTTGTAGGCTTGTCACGCTTGTCTTCACGAGTACAGTTGGACTTCTTGTGAATTTACAAGTAGAATACCATAGTACGAGGAGGCAGAGAGGTTCTGTTGTTGGGAGGAGACACATTCTCACTTCTCAAAGAGCCACATCTTCAAAGTTCCTTCAGCACTTTATAGTTGAAGGGGTTGACACTCTTGAAAACTTCTCCTGAGCAAGGAACTTTGTGTTTAGATGTTACAATGCAAGGAAGTCAAGCAAATACTTTTAAGAGCTTTATTTTTTGCTTCTGAAGGACAAAGTTGGTATCACCTCTGTGAGGATTAGATGAACTACCAGGGGGAATTCTTATTAACGGGGAATATCCATCCAGGCGTGGGCTTAACGCAGCTAGTAGGAAAGATTAATTAAACAACTCTTTATCACTGAACATCTTTAAAACAACGTATCCTCATACAACGGTTCATGTGATATTTTACAAAAAGTTTCCTACAAAAGCCAGCAACACGTGTCAATTTCCACTCATTACATGCATACGGCCTTTTCAAAATAAACTTCCGTCTTCACAGGAAACAACTTAAAGGTCTTGGCAACAAACCTACTTAGTTACGTTTAGGAATAGATCGTGATATACTTAGCTGGGTTAGGTTAGTTGGGTTTAGGAAAAAGATTGTTTTTTGGATTAAAATACCTAACAAAGTGCCCAATTCATGTGACAAATAAATCAACGTTGACTTCTCGTTTCACATGGGGAATGAACAGCGACCATCCACTTCTTTCCACTTCCTTCTTCAGGATCATGTGGATAACTATGAAGTACGGCACATTATTTCTCATTGGTGAAGCTACAAACACAACGATCGCTGAGTTTTTAAACTACAATTTCTGAGATCCTCATTTTCAACTGATTGTTAAAACAACAAGTTCATTGTGTGCAGCTAACCGTGCCAGAAGGAAACGACATGGACTGGGATGAAAACCAGGCGGAGACGAGAAACATTCCTCCTGCATCTCAGACGAACCATTGCATTCGGAGCTGCCATGACTACACACTAAACTGTGATTCTGACACTGTTCCACATTCCGTTCCTGAGAGGAAAAACCTTTCATCTTCTTATATGTCCAGATTATTCTGCACACAGCCACGATATCAACCAGTGCGTGTTATCTGTTTTACTGTAAATCATGTAGACGTGGTCCTTCCTGTTTGGCTTTGGATTCAAACTAATGAAGGAGGAGGCAGACACCGGGAAGGGAGTTAATGTGACGGGTCGGGACCAGGCGCTCGAATGAACTCCGTGCAGATATGCAAAGCAATAACTTACAACCTTTTATTTATCCGGTGTAACCTGACGGAAGACACACGCTGGTTTCCATCACCGCCACCGGTTCACACACCTTTTAACCCTACGCACATCCTGGACCTAACCGACGCAACCACAGTCTTCTACGTCTGGCTGACTAGTAGCTGAACCATTGCGATGGATTTAAATGTTTACTGTAACACCTCAAGCCACTTTCACTAAGCTCTACGCACTCAACAGCTGATAAAAAAAGAAGGAGAATTAATAAAACAGTCTGTGATACAGCAGCGACAAAACAAAACGTGGATATTAGCACATTAACATTTTAACAGAGTGCATGGGGTTGTAATGTTTATAGCCTCTTTTATGATCATTTGAGGCCTGTAAAGCTGATCCAACAACAATTCATTACAACATGACAGTGACAGACAAGTAGCCTACCTGGAAGAGAAGGATAAACAGCAGCATGTCTTCACACAATAAAAACATGAACTAACGCGCATACACAGAACACATCCATTAGATATTGGCTAGGGATGTCAGAAAAAAAAAAAAAAGAGGAAGTAGGTCAATGTATGTGTCTTGTGTGAGATGGGATTCCTGCCTCCAAAACAACCATTTATCTTGGGGGCCTCCACGTTAGCACACTAACACGCGGGCTATCATTCACCGGAGAGGACGGAGCAGAGGGACAATATTACTCGGGGAGAGATAAGAATGTAATTCCACAAAACTCTACAAGAGAGAGGTGCGTAGATTGTAAAAGAATGGGCTCTTTTAATTGATTTTTGTTTACATTATTCCTTATTTCCCTCATTATAACCACTACCAGATGCTAAAATGACCTTTTGATTACCCTTACATTAATAGAGTAAAGTAAGCCAGGATTACATTAATTTTACACGCCAACTGGCTCGCTATTGACTGTTTCAACAAAGTCACATAGAGCGCTGGTACTGCAGAAAAGAAATTAATTAATAAAGGGAAATAAAAGAGAAGGGAGAGAGAGAGAGGAAATCGGAGTTTGTTAAATTCCATTGGGTGAAAAAAAAAAAAGGACGAGAAGAGAAAGAGCCTGAATTACAATGATTTTACAAGCCATGCAGCCACTTTTGTGCTTTGTGTATGCACTGTAGGTGTATAGCTGTGGCCTTGGCAAGACGCCTCCCATGAGGAAGGAAAGCTGCATAATACTGGAGGCCAGAGGTGAGACTTTCACAGCTCCGCACAATACATATTCAATACGTAGCGGGCCCCGGCTGCACTGTTGCAAGAGCTTAATTAAAAAAGTAACAGTTCCAATACGTTGGAGCCGGGCTGACCCACATCCCCTGCTGGCTCAGTATGCCTGTTAACGCTGTGTGTGTGTGTGTGTGTGTGTGTGTGTGTGTGTGTGTGTGTGTGTGTGTGTGTGTGTGTGTGTGTGTAGTGGGATGTTGGGGGCACTTGAAAAAGAAAATGAGAAACAGTAAGAATCACTCCGAATGAGGATACACACTTGGTGCATTAAAGCAGCTGTTAGCATTTGAGTGAAAGAGAATGTGTGTGTGTGTGTGTGTGTGTGAGAGACTTTGAGGACATAAATTATTCACAAAAACCTTAGGCAGTGGTATATAGCACACTTCTGCCTTGCGCGCACACGTTGTGCACGTGTGTGTGTGTGAGCCTGTGTGTGTAAATGGTGTGTGAGGAAGTCCGAGTGTGGTTCAGCCATATGCTGTGGACCTAATCCACTATGACAAACCTCTGACATCACATGAACAACAGGCATGCTGAGCAAATCTACTCATTCATAATATATATATATATGAGACAGAGAGAGAGAGAGAGAGAGCGAGAGAGAGAGAGACCGTGCATCTCTATCCTAAACATCTAGTCTGTGGTTCTGTTGCAGCATGCCACCACCAGCCAATCACAAGAAAGAATAACAATATTCATAAAATATAGAAGTTGTTCACTACAAATGGCAAAAGGCAAACAACTACCTACAATAAGTGGCCTGGCTGTGTCAATCAGACGAGATAGAGGACATGATTGGATGTCTTGTCTTTACGTTCGCTGTGCCTGTACACTGCAATCATACATGAAATGCCACGAGTAATTTCAGAGTGAGTGATTACACTTTTAAGGATGAACTTCTATAACGTCCTGCTCTAAAAGGCTGCCTTCAAAGCCCCAGTGAAGCGGCGGTGAGAGCGTCTTTAGCGTCAGTATTCCTCTATGAAACAGAATAGTTGAGCGGTGAACGGTCACAAGAGGGATGTAAATCAAATCCTTCGCATTCCATTTGAACCCCGAAAAAGAGGGCGGGCTTAAGAACGGAGCGCAACATGGAGCTACGGAGGACTGCGCTAATAGTCGCAGATTTGATTGGTGGACGGATGTCGTGATATCATTGGTTGAATTTGGTTAGTGCAAGCTTACTTAAGCCCACGACAGCAAAGAGGGGGGGGCGGATTGGAGAGGTGGAGGTGCTGTATGAGTTTCTTGACTCACATTCTGTCATCCATTATTTAACACACACACACACACACACACACACACACATTCTCACTTTACACTGCACATTTACCCAAAAGTTACCAACATTTGGGGATTCTAAATGCAGCCGTGATGCAAAATGTTAGGATAATAAATGTTATTTCCTGGTTTATTAAGGCAAATAGTCTCACTTTGGAATAAATGTAGGCAATAACTTGCAATAACTGAAGTCCATCAAGTTATAAATAATTCATCCGGACTCCCCCGCAAAGTAAAAACTCACCATTCATCCTGACCGGGCAGCTCGTGGATCCAGGACACCGGGGGCTCTCCCACAAAGCCCATGTCATCGTGGGAACTGGAGGACGATTGGTCGGAGAGATGGGCAGGAAGCGGGGGCGGCCTGTCGTCTTCGATCATCACTACGTCGTCCTGAGGCATGTTCACCGTCGGAGAGAGCTGGTAGTTACCTGAGAGAGAGAGAGAGAGAGAGAGAGAGAGAGAGAGAGAGAGAGAGAGAGAGAGAGAGAGAGAGAGAGAGAGAGAGAGAGAGGAGATTTATTTCTTCACAATTATACACAACATGGCATCAATACTCCAGTTTTTTTATTATTATTATTGGTGTCTGATAACAAGTGGGACAAAAACAGGCTGAGAAAATATGCGAGCATGGTGAGGAAAAGTATGCACACACACACACACACACACTCCTCCACAGACATGTTTGTATAAACATCATTTTATCTGACTTTAGTAATTACCCAGATAATACTGTATGCAGAGATAACTTCAGCTGAGATAATTGTATTATGAAAGTTTGGTATCGGGACCTGCCTGAAGGACACCAACATATCTCTCAAAGGGTAAATCACGGTTAGCTTTGCAACGCTGCACGCAAACAACGATGCTGCATGACAAGATGATACCAGATATTGAAGAAACAGAACGCTCGTGAACATGGACGACGATGGACAGCGCAGATCCAAATGATAGGACATCAAGTAGCCATCAAGACCCACAGGAGAAGACACTTAATTATATATTATTGATATATAAATGCTCCAGAATCCAGACTCTAAATGTCGCTGAAAAAGTCGTAGAGCTGAATAGCTTTATCCATTCTCTTTCCATCCATCTCCAAGGACAAATAAGAGCATGAGAGGAGCTCTCCTGATCTGTATTCTGTCCTGCCTGACCCTCCCTGCTGAGGACTTCTTTGAATCGCTCCTTTGCTGCTCCTCAGGAGTCAAAGTCGATGGGGAATGCGCTGTCGCGGCTCAGCACCAAGGGCATGAGAAGGGTTGTACGACGGCATGAGCAGCGGCATTACAATACAGATTCGGAGGATTCACTCTGCAAATTGATCGGCGCATGAATGTGTATGGACGCGGAGTTCAGACTCTAACCACACACCTGCTTGCTATTAGACGCAGGTTTACAGAAATGCTGGACTTCCTCTGGTCTTTGCTTTTGTTTCCATTATCGGAGAGCCGTTTTGCAAATGTAATAGCTTCGGAACAACCGTGTGTAATCACTAACAGCAGACAGCCCTGTTTACCCTGGCAGGATCCCAACGTGACTCTGAGAGGCATTTCATTTCACTGGGGCCCGACGAATGATAAATGCATGTTGTGGAAGCAAATCTGAGCACCAATCAACGGGGCAATGAGGTGTTTAGTTATTTTGCAGGGATAAGAAAAAAATCTATACATATATACAAGAAAAACAGCGATACCAAAACAAAACAGCTGTGCGAGGGAGAAACCCAAGGTAGGCTTAGAGAGGTCTCCCCCCTAAAAAAACACTCAAGTCAAACAAAGCACAACTTGTGTGTACTCTAGGTTATTTTTCATAAATGTCCTGAGTGTTATCAGCGGCATGTGATAAAAGACATTTATTCAACCTTATGTGAATACATGTTCCGTACCAAAGCTTTACATGTAGTGCTATAGAGCATACAGCCAATATGCTAGTTTACTTTAATTGCCTCTGCAAGCCTGATGCATATTATTTTACTCCCAGGAAACAAGTTGCTTTATACCATGACCTCAAAAACTTTCCCAAAGCCTGCCCCTGTACAGTACTTGTGTTAATTGATTCTTTTGGAAGCCTCATCCCTTTGTCTATAGACTGCTCGTCTAAACCAGTTAAGATGGCTGCCAACACTGTAAATAGGTGAAATGAAGGCCATTTCTCACTTGGGCAGCTTGACAGAGAACCATGGGTAATTGAATTCACCCTATACTGTAAATCAGCGGGCCTGGAGCAATGACAGTGATGAACTCCAGGAAGTAGGCCTATCACTTTCATAGCAGGCAGACCAAGTAGTGAGGAGTTCAATTAGAGCTGGGCGTCAATATCCATCGTTTATCTTTCCTCAGGCTTTTGTTGTACTGTTAGCGCTGTGAGCACTGTTAGCCACGAGCCGCCGGCTCAGGCGCTGCCATGTTGAGCGCCGTTGAGAGGCAATCACAATGCTCCCAATGTCGTAATATGCACCTTAGATAAAATGCAAAAAAAACACAGTTCTGGTTTGACCTCCAATTCATCCAATGCAATGATGTTTGTCTAGTTATTGAGACAGCTTTCCCAACTGAAATCTGCACATGGGAAACAGAAGCATTTACTATCTTCTAAGTGTGTATGTTTGTATAAGTAAACATTATTTGTTCATGGTTTACAGAATCTATATTTTACGTATATTCTCTGTACAGTATTGTCTTGTATGCCTTATCCTCTATATAATAACTTATATTATATAAGGTTTGTCCTTGCACAACTAGTCTAAGCCCGTTTCGTCCCCTTCCCTTGTCGTCAGTGTCTCTGCTTTACAGTCAGTTTAACAAAAGTGTCGGCAGTGTCAATAAGAGATGCCCTGCGGATACGTGTCCATCGGGGCCATTGCTGCACCGCTCTTTACTTTCCCTGAGCCAAAGAGTGGAGTTACCTCTCGGTTGCATCAGCCACACTGAGAATTTCACTACAGTAGCCACATGGAAGGAACTGTGGTAATATAATAGGAAGAGCTGCTTAGTTAAAAGGAAGCGCTACTAAAGCTTTGGTGTGTGTTTCAAGTACACACCTTTGCATTCCCAGTATGCACTCTTAAAGACAATACAACTCACATTCACCTCCCTCATGCAATCACACCACTTTCGCCAACAGAGGACACCGTTTTAATTAGAAACCCCTCTCCCCAGCTTAATGAAATATTTCCAGTCGGGACCTCTTGACACAGGTAGCCAGCTCTGCAGATGAAGAGCTGTTAAGAGTCATTCCGCTTCCCTCCAAAGGACACAGGCGCGCTCATACAGCGAGAGCGGCTGGAGATGGACAGGTGTAGTTGGGGCCACGCTGACGGTTTCAAAAGGTGAAAATAATTAGAGATACTGCAGCACTTGCTTTTCTGCAGCTGTCAGCGTAAGAAGCATAAAGGGAAATCACCCGCCGCCAATGCTTCAGTGAAGCACACGATGCAAAAGCAGATTTGAACAGATGTAGTAGAAGAAGAAGAAAAATAAATGGCTGTTTGGTTCCCCGACTGACAAATAATGTGGAGAGGAAGAAGACGGTTCAGCACCTCCAGTGGTGTTTTGGCGCATTGAGGTGCTGCTCACTCACTGTTTTAACACCGTTGCCTTTTACCAGCTCCTCACAGTCAGCTCGCTTCCTCTCCCCAGCCAAATCGACAGACGGTGTACATGTGTGCTAGAACTCGGCGGTGACTGAGGAAGTAGAACGTTACGGTTCTTCAATACAGAGAGATGATTCCGAATGCAAACAAGTGCTGGTGAAATGATGAGTGCATTCATTCTCCGTGCCTGGTTTGTAGTCTTCCTTTATGCGTCTCCCTTGTTTACATGAAGGTCATCTGAGCTTAATGTTGAGGCTTCTTTGTTCTAATGGCACTGCAGCACAAATAACCAACAAGCATCTAAAACCTGGGAGAGCCGGCAACGTAATTATTGTTTTCACCAAATCACAGAACCGCTATCTTGGCCACAATCGAAACGCTGTTATTCAGCCTCTGCAATCCTTAAAACACTGGAGCCTTTCACCCAGTCTGAGAGAGGAATGCAACATTTCAACCACAACATTAATAGCACGATGCCGTCACTAATTAATCAGCAGTCGCACACAGATCTAACGTGTACGTGAGGTCAAATGGGGATAAATATTCCTCCGATTATGGTTAATGGTTCACAGAAGCTGGCTCTATCGCTGTTTGTTAAAGAGCTTCTGATTCATGCCCGCCATCCATGCAGCTGAGAGAAAGAGTTCTTATGGCGACACGAGCGAGCCGCTGTGGCCTTTGTCACACTGTAATTAAAGATAGCTTCTCATGAGTCACGCTGCCACACACGACCCAGCGCCTCAGCAACACTACAGTCGCCATCCATCCTGCTAAAAACAAACACGAGTCGTTGGGTGGGGCTTGACATGTGCGGGCCGAACATGATCACAGTGTGATGACAGTGGCTGTTCATTTTAATGTCTTGTTATTGTAACATGGTTCATAGAAAAAATCACTGAAAGGCAAAAATTGGTTGCTTTAATACTTTAATGGAATGAGCTTGTAGTCATGCCATTACAGTCATCTGTCCAGCCACTGCATATATTTTCCATGTGCATTTAGCGTCCATAGTGGAAGTCGTGTTTCCACGACCACGGCCGCACTAAAAGCGCACGCCGCCCTCTGGCCATCCTTGCTCAGCGTGTGGAAGCTACTCCATGATGTGGAAGCAGAGATGTTCGTCGTCCCCCCCCCCCCCCCCCCCCCCCCCCCCCCCTCCCCCCCCCCCCCTCTGGCAGAGAGTGAAGACAGAGACAGATGAGCTTGATGGCTCCAGAGGCCACCTGGCTGCATCCATCCACACGGATCGGAGCTTCACTCTCCTCCGTCTCTGCCCTCTGACCAAGCGTTGCCCGTTGAAACATTGCGCTGTGAGGTGAGAGGTCGGGCTAATGGCTCCACTCCGTCTTCTTTGTCCTGTGTGATTTCCTCAATCTCTGTCCATCACACACTCTTTCTCTTTCTTCCTCCCTCCTTCTGTGACACTTTGGCTTATTGATCTGACTGCAGGAGAGATCATTAGTTGATCCAGGCCGCCATGGTTTTCGGATTGCAGCCGGTAATCATCCTAAGTACACATTAGTAGCAACCAAGGCCCTACCGGGAGACATTTCTGCTATTTTCTGACACTTTCACACCTGTAGTTTGGTCCAGACCAAGAAAAACAAATAAAGCATATTTGTCTTTACGTTCTGGTCCAGTTCGTGTATCCACTGACTTTTTACAAACAAAACAAGACGAGTCAACAAGAAATCATACAGATTGACAGGTAACTGTCATGCTACATCATCAGGACCCAAGTAGACAAATCAAATCCTTTTCAAGCAATAACGTACTAACAAACATCCGGTTGGCTCGATGCCTTACTTCCTCGTAGAGAAACGCAACGTCAGGAATCAGACGCGTAGGATTAGAATAAGGACACCAAACACTGAGACTCCCAGAGACATGTGGAGTTAATCAGTGATTCTCATGGAACCAGGAACAGAGCGCTCAGGAACCGGTCATAAGCAGGTTTTAGTGAGTCCTGGGTTGGCAGGTGTCGTCATGGTCCCTGTGACAACAAATTGACAGGATGTGACAATTGGCACTGTATGCTTGGAAAACTGATTTGGTGACAGCTCAGTGCAAAGAAATATTCCCACACAATGCATGCATGGTAGTCGATAACGCAGCCAAGATGCTGTCGCTACTGGCACAGGTGATCTTCAGTACGGCTTCAAACCAAACGAACCACTTCTCTGGTATATATTAGCACGAGGAGGCTAAAAGGTTTTCCTATTGCAGAGGTCAACCCATCAACAGTGTAGAGGGAAGTGCCGCCCTCCCATCCAAGGCTGTTATTTAGCCTTTAAATGCCATTTCAGGGAATATCATTACTGACCACCTCAACCTTTTCACACAAGCAAAGGCTATGTAAGCTGTAAGCCGGGGATGTGCACCCTATGCATTAAGACAAAGATAGACTGTGTACTTGATACGTTTGATTCCTTTGTCGCTCGAGGCTAAACGTAAATATCAACAAAGTCCTCCAGTAATGCAATGAGTGAAAAATCCCTTGAGCAGAGAAGAAATGTAGTGTATGTCCAAGTAGCAGTAAGGAAGTCAGATACCTGATGCTTTATTCTTTAATCATCCCTCACAGCAGACACATTCCTCTCGTTCGTTCTAGCTGCTATGTGTTTCTTTCAGACTCAAGCAGGAAATTTAAAATCACATTAATAACTAGACTCTAAATGTGGCATTGCTGACCTTGCACACCCACGCGGCTGTTTTCACTCTGGCTCATGTTCAGGTTTGGGCGGAGCTATGCTATGAAATACGTGAGGTCACCAAACGTCACGGACCAATCAGAAGGAGGAGGGAGAAAGTTCTCTCAACCTAGCAGGTGCAACGGAACTATTGGGGGAGTTGGAGAGATACTAATCCAGCGCCGTCCGTACACACCCACGCAGCCCTTGGAAGAGGTCTAATGAGACAGGTCAAAGCACCTGTGTAGGTGGACCACGCAGCCAAAAATAGAAATCATGTTCTTGCCAAACTATACTTCCAAGGTGCTAATAGAGTTTTGTATCAGTTACATTTTAAGGGTTCTCCAATTTGTATCCCTTTCGGACTTCTTTTTCTATGTCTCTCACTTGAACTGTCTTGATGAAACAAAGATTGATTTAACGTAATGATGGCTCGATGGGTGCTTTTCACAGGAGCCATTTTGACGCGTGGGGGTAAACACGGTGATTGGTAACATGGATTATGGTGTTGTGCATGCTGGCTCACTGGAATGGCTGTGACAAACTTCAGAGAATGAGACCATAATTCATTTTAATCAACACGCTATGGCATGTCAAAATGGCTGCTGTGAAAAATAGGCCTATTCAGTGAGCTTGTGCATTAAAATTGCATTTTCAACAATATTTTCTAAATGACTGCATTTTGCATTTTCTTTTTTACATTGCTGGTACTTCAAACTTGTTTTAAGGGAATGTGTTAAAAATGTGTATGGCAAATACACCTCTTTTTGGCCAAATGACCGCAGCAAATGGGAACAGTAAGCACAAGGAGAGGGAAAGTTCTAGAGTACCAGTTTACGCCTCTGTTATTTTCTTACTGAGGCATGCTAATAGCACTCTCAAGCAATCTGGACACCAAATTAAGGGAGGTCACTTTGGCTCATCTCCTGCACCGATGGGCTGAGCATACAGAAAGGTTGAGTCTGCAGACTGTGAAATACTGGAGGTGAGGAGACAGCAGGTTCAAGTTCTGGGAGGACGGTCCCACTTAAAGGGGATAGTTTGGGTGTTGGGAAGTGGGGTTGTAGAAAGTACTTTAGCCATAGTCGGTGTAGTACCTGCAGTAGATGATGGTTGGCACGCCCCCAGTTTGGAGGAGCAGACAGGAGTTACTACACAGGAGCAAAGCAATGTATTGCTGTGGACGGGGGGGCAGCAGCAAAAACGCATTTTAGCTACCTGAAAGAAATGCCCACCTAAAAAGATCAAATATCACTAAAAGTATGCGCCATGTTCACCGCTTTACCCTGCCGTCAAACTGCTACACAGTCTATGTTTCCGACGGGGACCTGAAGCCGCCCGAGCCACCAGACTCCACTGGAAAAAAACAGTAAATCTACCTCGCAGAATGCGGGAGTTCCCGGTCTACTCGTGTCTCTATCGGTTAGCTTGTTACTGTTATTGTGTGACTTTAGTTAGTTCACCAAAGTCACACAAACAAACTAACCTAAAATAAATGTCCTCATAATGATGGAAAAATCGCCCCAAACAGGATTTTGTTGCACCGTCACCTGCACTGCACACATTACATCCTGTGAACACCTCGTTTCCTGTGTGACAACAGCATGGCTCCGCTTGCCTGGTTCCCACCTCCGGCCTCGCCTCCCGCCCCCTCCCTCACTTTATGTGCCGGTCCTGGGTGTGCGTTCTGACTCGGGCACTCGGCTAAACAGCCACATCCAAAGAAAGCGTTAGTCCGAGGGACCTCAATTTTCACCCCAGCGTGTGGACCCCGCGCCCCGCGGCCCTTTTTCGATTAGACAGGACGGAAGGCGAAGCCGGGTGTGATGCTAACGACCTGTGCGTCAAACCTCGGCTGTCACTGCCCCGCTGTGCCCATGCAGGAGATTTCACTCAGCCCCATATTTCCATTCGGTTAATTCACCTTTCCTTTCTTTCTGCTTTTTCCTTCTTTTGAGAGAGAAAGCATCTCTGATGATTCCCGATCCTTTCACCTCAAGGGTAAAAAGGAGGGGGGAAGGAAAGCAAGAGAAGAAGAAAAAAAAAAGTGTCAGGGACTCATTTTCTTTCAGGGAGTCAAGCAGAACGCACTGTATGTTCACCACCTGCCAGCTGTGAATTCAGCTTCCGGCCACGATGCCATGAAGCGCGGTGTGTGCGTGTGTGAAGCTAAAGCTGACACTATCGCAGCATCGCGTGGTTTACTGAGGCAAAGGGGGACTGGGATTACCTCTGACTATTGATGAGCTGAACGTGTGCAGCCCCCCCGCCCACACACACACACACACACACACACACACAGCTGATTGTTCTGAATGACAGCCCAAAACACACTACCGGGAAGATGAAGGCAACCCTTACAATCAATGTGATATGATGGTCCTACACCAGCTTAACAGCACCTGTCTCCCTCCAGCATCATTTGGTGCTTTTTCTTTGCTGTTGCCATGGTAATCATAACTCCTATAATTGATTAAATTATACCTCCGCCCCCACAGATCCAATACCTGTTCTCACTGTTGGAGAAGAAAGGCAGCAAGCTACCTGTGACTGCTGGGAGCAGACGAGCTGGTCCAGTGTCTGATCGATACCTGGGTGAGGTGAGATAAGGCATCCATAGGACGTTGCAGCTGTTTTCTTTTGGGTTTTTTTTAACAGGAAATAGACAGCGTAGCATCACAATGATAGTTTGGCAGAAGTAGTAGTTTACAATTTACACTGTATTGACTTGCTGCCATCTGCTATAACTCACGATCAAAGCCAGTTCTTAATTCTTGAGCAGCAGAACCATTCCATCCCTTTTGCCTCTGTGCTTTGGTCCACTTACAGCAGCACAGGCAGCATAATGGAGCAGAGGAGAGGAACTGATTTGGTTAGAGAATTCAGTGGATCAGTGGAAATTGAGCCTAACCTGATGGAGAGGTTGTACGTGAGTGAGCCACTGTGCGCGCTTGCGCGCAACTTCATTACGTGTGTGCCGTGCTGTATCTATGGCCTGCCATATATCCCAGACTGCACATGTCTGGCTTTCTCGATTCAGTAATTTAGCAGGTCTAGATACACTCCGCATCGTGCTGTCAGTCAAGCCCTGGTGGCTGTGTGCTTCCTGACCTTGCCCAACTGATCCCAGCATCTGTCCTCTAACCATTACTGTCACATCTCACACACCAGGCAATATGTCTGAGCCCATCTGAAATAACATATAGGAGAAGATAGAGAGAGCAGGCAGCTACTCTCTTTCTAGCCTGCAGAAATGTACATTTCACAGAACATTTTGTCTGCTTATGTATTGCCTTAATTCAAACTAAAGAGGGTAAGTGTAGTACACTGACATTTCGGTTACATTTAGAAATGAAAAAGAAAACAATTCACATGTTGATGAATATGAATGCTGATGCTATTTGCTTCCAAAGTAAATGTTGGGACATTTGATCAAAGTTAACTAGATCTTAGCTCCGTGTGGTGACTGAGACGCAAGGTCATTGCCACTTGCTTGGCGGCAGAAGACAGAGAGACCTTCTTATATACCCAGCATGCATTCTGGGGGGGAACACAAAATACATCTTCTGCATTTTCAGAGGATCGGATATGCAGTTATTGCACAAAAGCAAAACATTCGACCGACCCATGGTAGCAGCAAATTCCTGATTCTACTTCTCAGGTGTCGATTTTTACCTCAGTGCGGCAGTGTTGTGTTGCTGTGATGAATATAAACTCTACTCTGACTGCATCAGAAATTTAAATAACATAATTGCGTCAATTCAGAAAGATGAAGACCCGTCACAGAATGTGGGCACGGGTTAATGAGGCCGCGACTCGCAGACAGCCTCAAGACCGGGAAGAAAAGGAACTGACGTTTTCTTGCCGCGAGACAAGCAACGTCAAAGATCTGAGACTCCGCCGAGCTTCCGCTGTGATAACGCACCGCTTTAGCACCCACTCCGCCCCCACCCCTAAAACTTTTCCACTTGGCTCATTTGACACCCACTCCGCAGGATGAAATGAGTGCTGGGCGCCCTTGAAGTTTCAATGGCAAGAAACTTTTCCATCAGCGCGCGCCCACAGTTGCCGCTTATGATCACAGCGCCGTTCTGGAAAAAAAAAGCCAGTGGAATGAATAAGCCAAACTGAGAGGAAAACCCAAACCAATTGGAGCGTATTTGATTTGGGATGGAGGAGAAAGACGCGATGAAAGGGTGAAAAAAGAGAAGGAGGAGACGGAGACAGTGGGAGAGAGAGTGTCAGGGGCAAGCCCTATTGATCTGTAGGCTTAATTAACCATCAGATGCCTCTGACACAGCCTCAGATCTTCTATGATCAGTGGCAGAGTGGCACCGCTCTGGAGGAGACGGTGGAGAGGGGATCGGAGAGAAACGGGAGAATGAATGGGAGAAGGGCAGAAAGTGTGGATCATCGACGTATTACAAAATCACTCCATCCGAGGAGAGGAGAATGGAAGTTAGACGGGGTGGCAGGTGAAAGAGGAGACTGGGAGAAAAAAAGGAGGAGAAAGAAAATAGGAGATAAGGGGATAGGAAGGGAAGTCGAGAAAACAAGTGCATGAGAACCTACTGTGTGTGTTGAAAAAAAAAGGGTCCGCTAGTGCACTGCATCACCCCCCCTACAAACACGCCCCTTCCCACACTGATGCAATCACCTCCCCTTCCCACGCGTGTGCATGCGCGAAAAGACCCGTCGATGTTGAGATGACAGCAGCGGCTAACCCGAGGATTGAATTGCCAATTCTAATACACCTGAAGAGGCGAGATCTTAGCCCGCTGATGTCAGCTGGGTGCAATGGAAATTGACCCGAGTGAAATCAGTCAGGAGTGGAGTGATGGCCGGGAGTATCGGGGGTGACGTTAATCCCTGAGAGGTTTGAATAGTGAAATAGCGCACCTTTTGGGATGCAGAGCGATGAGGCTTTGAAGGTGATGCTGGTTGGGGGTTTAAGGGAAGGAGCGAGCAGAGGCGCTGGGGTGAATGCTAAAATGTATCAGGGGATGTCAGTTTACAGACAGCACCAATTTAAGGGCAAAATATATCCAATGAGCAGGTTAGCAGGTCAACCACACTTCCCATCAATTTGAATGGGGAATGACCGGCAAAAAGAAAAAAAAAGAAATCCAATTTGCCGTGTCTGTCAGATGTTGTAAGAGACACAAAGGTGCAGAGAGGGAGGGTGAAAGAACCTCGCTGATAATGTGACTCACCAATGCGTCCGATCATATTAGCCAGCGGCGTGGAGCCGCTGTCCATGCCTTCGATGCTTTCATACACGGAGTGGGAAATGCGGCGCTCGTGGTTGTCCGGTAGAGAGTTCACGGGATGCTGTAGATCCGAAGGGCTGACAGGGGCTTCCTACAGAAACAAGGGGGAGATGAAGAGCAGACATGGGGCTTACAAGAAGGCACAGCGCCAAAGAAATGTTGCATTTGGTCTGATAAAAAGACTTACAATAATATTTTTGTTAAAGGGCCAATATGAACAATTTTCCGAACAAACATTCGAGGCATATTCACATTCAGAACATTTTCAAACATAGTGCTTTCGTCTGTTTGTTGAAAATAACAGAATTTTCTACTACTAACATATGATTTCAACTACGACTAATCATTTACTGCATTAAAGAACATGAATAACTTATGTTTAGCTATCATCTTGCATTATTCTGTATATTAAAAGCCCTGTAAATTAAATTGGGACTGATGTATTGTGCCTTTGAAATAATCCAAAATCCCAAGTGAACACAAATAAAAACCTCAGTGTTTTGAAAAATGTACATACGTTAATTATTTTGATATGGTCATGTATTTTGCAGTGTGCGGGTAGCACATAAACAGGAAGCTATACACCCACAAACAACACACAGAAGAAGAAATGGGTCTGCATGATGTGATGCCATCAATACTCCAGAAACGTGGAACCGGGGCTCCAGCGTCCGTCTCGTCATACGTGGGTATTTTCTGGCTCAGCAGTGTGAAACGGCTCCTGTAGAAGTCCGAGCCGGATAAAGCTCCATGGATTTCCCATAGGCCGATAGACAGCTGTCTCTAACAATGAACCCCAGTAAATGGACCAGTGACATTTGCCATGTGGTCGATGCGCCGCACTGCTGGTTATTGAGCCCACTGTACACTCGGTGCATGTGTCAGTCTTGGCAGGAGGGACACGGTTAGCGGTTCTGGAACCACTGGGCCCAGATACTGTGCTCAGTCTTCAAAAGCCAATAGTGGATTTTTTTTTTAGGATAGATACTATGGAGCTACCGCAGCAAGAGTCAGTGAAAAAAAGAAAAGAAATTGCACGTGCAGAGTGAGAGAATAAACCTTGGGCCTTGGCCTTATTTCCCACAATGCTTCATAGCAGCCTGTGGGCAGCCGGGGGAAGGCACTGGAGAAGAACTCCCTGTACAGGACCCATTACAGATAGCTACCTTACAGCGAGATAGTCGTACGCAGTTCAACTTTGTACCTCGAGCATGCTTTAAACCAGAAGGCCCCGGCTAATATTGATGTCTCACAACACTCTGCTGGCCCCCGGCCAAGAGAAAGGGGAGCTAAATATCAGACAACAACTGCAGCAGGGAGACAGGAGAGCAGGAGGAAGAGGAGAGAAGAAGAGGAGTGAATTCTTTGGTCAACAAAGGGGGGGGGGGGGGGAGTGCAGTGTGGGTGCTGCCGAGTCGCCTATCGGCTGTTTAATATAAATGAGAGGTTTAATGAGGTTGAGAGCGCCGGACTTTATCGGGACACCGTGTTGATAAGAAGAACGAGGGAACAATGTGTGTGTCTGTGTGTGTGTTTGTGTGTGAAATGGGGGGCTGGGTCAACACAATTACAATCAGAGGCACGTCCACTGGCAGCCTTATAATAAAAAGCGTGTCCCCGGATGATTCAGTCTCAATAAGGCTCAAATTGCCGAAAATAAAGATTTATTTGACCCGCTTCTCTCGCTCTTTTACTCAACCTCTCTCCGCACTTTTTCATCTGCTGTCGGATCCGTCACGAGCCCGAAAAGAAGTAAGATGGAGTGTCTCAGGTGAGAGGTAGGAGAATGTGTGGACGGAGTGGAACAGAGAGCGAGCAGCTGAGGACCAAATGATATGAAAATTATGTATAGAATGTGTCAAGAGGACGAGATCTCAGACGCACCGCTGTGTAACTGTCTCCCTCTCTGAGCGCCGAGCTGGGCTCCTTTCAGATATATTCATTGGCTTCTATTGCAAATAGACTTTGGAATCAACTTAACACAGAGGCAAAATGGCAGCTGCTTAATCTTTGTGTATCCAGTATTAATTAAGTCTGCCTCTGTGCATGCTAATGCTTTGTGCATGTTTACTGACCTGTGAATGTTTACTGACTAGTGCATGACGAGCAGTGACATTTCCATGTAAAATCTGCCATCACCTGATATTTGATATCGCAGCAGTGATTCAACATCTGGGTCTTTTTCCCAGGATATAGCTTTTGATGCCCGTGCAGAAACAAACAAATTTCATCTTAAGAATTGACTGGAAAATATAAATATGAGCATCAATCATCACAATTTGCCTGATAAGACAAAAAAGAAAATGCTTTGTCCAAAAGAGAGCGTGTTCCTTTAAGTTGGTCAGTGTCTCTGTTGAGATAATATTCCTTTCTTATCCAGCGGTTCTCATCACCTCATCGTGAGTTTAATCTGTCTTAATCTAGCCGTTTTCAGAGTGGATTATCCTGTTGACGGAGGGAGAAGAGGGCAGAGCACTGTGACTTACACTGAGCCCAGTCGAGATCATCTGCTGCTTCAGCTCCCGCTGGACTCACGAAGCAAGCCTGTGTGTTTGTGCGCTCAAGGTGATGCTGATATTTGTGTGAATGGAGCGAGAGCGTGCGTGTGTGTGCGTGTGTGTGTGCGCGCTTACCTGTATTCACGTGCATGTATGTGTTTGTGTTTGTGGTAAGTGCAGAGTCGTGAACAAAATGTGTTTTTGCCTGTGCATCAGCATCTGCCTGACCTTGGGTAGTCAGTGAGGGAGAAGAAGCAGTGTGTTGACGGGGCTAGTCTTAAGCTGTCAACTAAAGCTAATAATGTCTCGTCCGTGGACATTTCCTGGCCTTCTATCCTGGTCTCAGCCTGTTGCTGTGGCCCTAATCCAGTCAACCTCCCCCATAATGCTGTAATTACAATCCTTAAGCTGCTGCATCCTGCCCCAGGCACAACTCGCCTCGCTGCTGGCTAGATACCCCACTTTCATTAGCTTCTCACATCCACCTAGAGCCTCATCTAATGCCAATGCTTCCCAAAGTGGGTGCCCAGGTCTTTTTAGGGGTTCTTAGTAAAACCTCAATTTCACAAAAAGACATCATGCACATGGGGAATCAGCACAATAGCGGGGTATGTGAGAATAACTGTTCTACCACAGCTGATTCTCCAACTAAAGACAGACCAAATGTCTTGCTCCAGAGATTTGAAACAGTGGCCAGTGGCATTACAGGGGGAAGTTGAGAAGAGCTCAACTTTATGCAAAAGTCCAAAAGAAGTCCAAAAGAATCGTGCTGGTAGCGTGGCTAAAGATTCAAATCCACTCAAAACGTTAATAATGTAACCCAGCAGCTTAAAGGTGCAAAGGTCCAAGATTGGCAGCATTTTGATCGACGCTAAGCAGCTCTCAACATGTCGACGGTGAGCCGGTGGCTCATAGCTGACGGGGCTGACAGCGACAGTGCCGACAGAGACCCCGATGGTCAGGACGGCGTTATAAACGTAATGTAAGATGTGTGAAGAGCGGCGGCCGTGAGCTGACCTGTGGGGCACGCTCACCTGCACTAACGTGCACTAAAAACACAACTCCTTTAATTAACTCCCGATAGCTAAATGATTATTTGGTTGTGTTTCCCTCATTGTTAGCTAGCAGGTTCACTATCTTTACTATCTAGTTAGAACGATGGTTTAATGATTCCCTTTTTATATCAACTACTTTAAAAACAAATATTCACTCAACAAGGTTTTTACGGCATCAATTCTTCTTAAACTTCAGAGATCGTCTTCTCTAACAGTCACTCCTACCAACTAACTTCTTTTCCCACTATTTAGTGGAAATGTTCAAGTATAGTGCAATAGCAACAGCTAACAGGTGAACACCATATGTGCTATGCTGCAAAGTAAAAGGAATGTGTGTGTGTGTGTGTGTGTGTGTATTCACATACACGTGTATATGTTGCTTAAAAACACTTTTTAGCACACACACTTCCCCTCCGCAGTCCTCCACCTTGCCCAAGCAGCCCACTCAACCACCAGATTCAATATATTATTTTCTCAATTGGCCCTATTGAGTTTCCCCTGCTGTTCCTAAATGAGTTAGTCCTCAGTGAGCCGGCTGGGAATGAGGGCCGAGCAGCGCCGGAATTGCATTTCTGCACCTCTGCGATCTACTTCCCTCAATTTAGTCACCCCTTCATTGCAAACTGCACTTCCCAGAGTGCACCGCTCCGCGTCCTCTTCCCATGAATCACTGCTATTTGCCATGACAGCGGGGAAGCTGTGGTACATACAAGTCATGATCTGACTGGAATTCAATCAGTGCGTATTAAGTTGGGGGGGGAGAGGGGGTCGACACCGATTTCCCTCTCCTTCTCTAGCCTCCGATGTGGGCCAGCATCTCAATGTTTTAAGGTCTCTCCCAGCAGTGGTCAGCTCAATACTAATAAAACCATAATTTACTGGGCCGGGGCTCTGATTGATAGCTCTCTCAAGGCTCTATCGATCAGCCCCTCTCTCGTCCAAGTGAGCATCTTTTGTTAGGGCCTGCCACTTCCTTCCCCCCTTGTTTCTTTGCATAAACGTCCTCTTAGTGACTAACAAGCAACGCGTTTGGAATGGATTACAAACAAGGCCATTGGCATGCTGAGGAGGCTCCTCCGGTGCTCTTTGAAAACAGAATAAGCCGCTCTATCCCGCTCCCTCCGCAGAGTTAAGCTACTGCGTCTGCGAGCTCCGATGATGCAACAACGCTAAGGTGAACGCAGGGAATGAAGTGCTTTGATCTTTCTCCTGTGCCCCCCCCTGCTGCTGCTTCTCATCAATAATGAAGCAGTGTTTCAGCCTGACCATGGTCCCTCATGGTGAGCTGTAAAATAGAAGAGTATGCTGTGATCCATAGCGGGTCATTATAAAAGAGCAAATGGCCTCAGATAGAACAATAAACTGTTTCAGAAGAGGTCAGCTTTGCTTTGTTTTTTGTGTGAATCGCCTAACATGTGTAATATGATGACAGCATGATGACAGCATGCTGTCCTGTCATCCTTATGCTTTAAATTGGAGAAATGTGACGGGCTCGTATAACAGCCCGTCACATTTCTCCAATTTAAGGCGTTGACGTTAATTAGCTGTCATGCATATCAAAACCTCAGCAGGGTAGTAAATGTCAGCATCAGTGGTGGTTCATATGCTGAACACGGGACACAGCCGGACAATACGATAAATGCGGTTCTGTGTCAGCGGCTTAGGGAAATGAGAAAACCAGAAACAAGTTCCTCAGGTGGCTGAATGCACGGGGCAACTTTGCAGTGGTTTTGTTGGTCCCACGTGGTATTTACATGATTGGAGTTGCTGGACTGGAAAGTCTTTCAAGTGGTCAAAATAGGGGGAATGCTTTACATAAAAGCTTTACGTTTACGTCTCGAGGCGGTCTTGACAGCAAGCTGTGCTGAGACAAGCACAAAAATAAAGTCAAAGTTAAGAAATGTCTGAAGTGAAAGGACTCGAGTGATAGCTCTGCCGTCCTCAGGCATGAGCTCCGTCTCGTGAATTATCATGAGAACTCTGTGGCGGAGCGCCACGGTGTAAAAATAGTACTCTGTTTAAATTTGACTCAGTCTGTAGAAGCGTGTAGTAGTCCCGAACACAGACGGGGAAGCCGAGGAAGGTTTTGTGGTGGGTGAGGCGTCTTGGTGGAAGTGTCTTTCTGCTGCTCTGATTAAAGCGGTGCTTCATTGGCAAGTTGCCGTAGCGCTGTCATGAAGGACAACGGGGAACAAAAAAAACACAAGACAGCCAGTCTGTCAAAAGAAAACAGTCGATGTCTGGCTGGAGATATCGGCCGTAAATAACAGCACAAATGCACAGAGAGGCGTGCGCCCGTGTCACGCGATGAATTTCAAATCAGAGAAATGAAACCCAGACACAAGCACGTTTATCATCAGTCTGCTTTTAGATGCTGCTGTGTGATAGATATCGGAGTCTCTTCATGAACGGCCACGGCTGTTGCAACAGACAGACACAAACATCCACCCCTGAGTGAAAGTTCATCAGCAGGATAAGAGGGGAGGAGAAGGGGAGGTGGGGGGGGGGGGGAGGGGTCTCAGACATAAGCTCAGATACAAAATCCATCTTTATCCATCTTTTATGTTTGGCATAGCAAAACTTTAAATCTCCTCACATAAACTGTTATTTTAGTTTTCCAATAATCCTCGCTGTGCTGAAAGGAGCTCTGATGATGTCTCATGATAAGCCGACTTCTTTGATCTGCCTACATAATGGACGACTTGTCAGTTTTAGCCACAGCGGAGATGAAAGCAGCTGATCAACTTGGAGACCAAACATTTAAATGAACTGCTAATAAATTAGGTCGCTATGTCAAAGAACAATGAGTGGAACTGATCACCCTTTTGTTTTGCAGTCTATCCAGCACACCTCTTAAACTCACCCTGCTATGAATTATTACATTTGTGCCACACTTTGCAAGCTGGTGGAACATTGCTATTGGAGGTTCTTCTATCGAATGTAACATTGCTGTATCATTACGATTTCTATAGTGGACGACAACAACCATACTTCCAAAACCCTACGCAGGATTATGTCTTCAAATGGTCACAAAAGAAAGGTGATGGGTGGTGCAGAATCATGAGGTATCAGCACATATGTCAGCGTCATTGAATAAATGGAGATCTTTAAGAAACGAATAACGACGGAGGCACAAAGTTGAAAACAAATCTAACCAAACTACTGGAACAGATGTGCATTGGATTCAGTCAAAGGACTTTGGGTTTGTGACTCGAGGATCAGTCTTTGCACTAAAAACGTGGAACATTCAGCGAGTGGAATCAAACAAAAAATAAATGGAATTAAGATTACTTTTCATAAATTTAATTGCTTAAACACATGTGGCGATGTATTAATAGAAGTCAGATATAGAAGGAGAAATGAAACAGTCTCTGAAGCAGCCATGCAATTATAATGCTTCAAACTAATTGCCAGCGACCAATCATATCGTTTGACTATCTGGGGCAGAACGGTAGTTTTTCAAACACGGGCTATCTGTGGAACCAGACCACAGGAAAAGAGTCATTGTTCCCGTACGGAGTGTGTGTATGTGTCCGTGTTTGATTGAGCGCTAAGCATATTTGAGATGTTATGAACTGCTTTTTCTGCCTACCTTTCTGCACATTTAATGCATTAAAAGGCATTAGTATTAGGAGTGCTTTCAAAACCACCTGAAGACATTTTGCTACTCATTTAAGAAGCTTCATCTGCACTTCTGAATTTGTTCTTGTTGCCTTTGCCTTCCTGCTTCTTCGACTCATTGGTATCCTGCGACTTGGTTGACTAAGAGTCTTCCACGGCAAATTGAGACTTGTATTTGTAGGCTTGGTTTGGAGCAATAAGGGTCCACACATGTCAGATTTTCAATCAGTCTCATGGGGACCTTCCGGGTTTGTGCTACAGGAAAAAATAGTCCTCATACAGCGCGGCTTTTTTAGACTTGAATAGATCCTTAATCATGCTGAAGAATTTTTTGTTCTTCCAAGGTCGGGGGGGGGGGGGAATAAATCTTGTTTTAACCCAAGGCAAAGGCCACTCATTGCCACCGCTTTAATGGCAGCAAAAATAAAGCAGGTACTCCACCTCAGACATGGGCGTAATCATCAGCGCTATGAACCCGCCGATTGAAACACTTGTCTACCAGCCACTGACGAATCTAGCCCCAATTTAGCTGGAAGCAAATGGGCTTCTGGGAGACCTTGAGCAATACGTGGAAGTGTGTGTGTGTGTGTGTATGTTGTTGTTGGGTTTATATATATTTGTGTGTGCATGCCTGTAGAGAGGTCACCACACAGCCCTGACACACGATGAGAGTGTCACATAGTGCATTTCATATTTCCATTAATGTGTCGCATGTTTGTATCCATAAGTGACAGCGTTGCTTTCCTGCTGACACTTTTTCATTTGCGTCATGTAGAAGCAAATGGATGCCAGTTCAGTGACTGGTCTGTGCTTTCGCAAACCCCCGTCCAAACCAAGCCAGCTTAAACTACTAAGAAACGTTAAACTGCTCTCTTCGAAGAAAAGTTGATCGTACTTTAGCGCACAGTGCCAAGCGATGATGGAATCAATGCTATTTTCATGGAGTGGGGTGGCCTGGATACGCTGCGCCCGTCGAAGCCCACACTCCCTCCTCCCGATGCATTAGACTGTGCCGCTCGCCTCCTCTCCCCCTGCAGACAGTGATGGATCTGATTCATTTCAATGGTGGCCTCCAGTGCTCAGTCCCATTCGGCTGGGTGACAGTGGCAAACTGGTGTTGGCTCCCCACATATCTGCCCGGCCAACACAGCCGAGCGGGGGAGGAGAGGGGAGGCTGCTGTAACTGCCGGGAGCCTCTGTCGACATTTAACTTCCGCTTTTCTTATTAGGAGGTTCACAACTGACCTTAAATCCTTAATGTACAAGCTTATCTTTTCTCTACTCTGAGTGTATTCAAATTTCCTCTGGTGACTTCATGTCCCTCTTCAAACCACTAAGCCTCCTGAAAACGCTGCATCTTCAGCGCTGTGTTATTGGAGTTTAATGGATGGAATCTAGAATACACTGATACATCTCCTTCTCTTTTTGTTTCACACACTCTCACTATAGGCCGTCTCATAGCAACTGATATGTAAGTGAAAACTTAAATACACACTTGTCAAAGCGTCTCTCTAAATTGCTCATCTAAATGGATAAAAAAACTGTAAAAACGTCATCATTCCACCTTTATAGCAATAGTGTAATAAAAAAAATATATATATTTTTGCTGTTTCTGAAAATGTGTTTGTCTGTGACCTTAACTGTCTGCTCAGTGTCAGTGTGTCTACCTGTCTGCCTGCTGGTGAGGGATTAAAGAGGACAGCAGAGTGACTGGACCGAAGTGATAGAGCTCACTGAACCTTGGGGCTGAGCTTTCCCCGGAGGGACGTGTGTCCTCTCCCCTAGTTTTGAAAGGGGGGGGGGGGGGGGGGCTGTGCAGATCGAAAACAGCCCTGTGTTTAAAAAATGCATGGGGCTGCGTTGGTGGGGCGGGTGGTGCTTCAGGTATCGCTGGACCGATGTCACATAATCCAATTCAGTTGGGAGTCATGTTCATTAATCTCAAGGGTTGTGAGATGCAAAGACATTGGTTTATAATATCATCATGGAAGGCTAACACTGCAGAATTGTTTGATTTTTCATCACGACAATCAGTGGTAAACCGCAGCCCAGTGTTGCAGACTCTCTTCCAATGAAAGTAGCTTAAAGCTCCCTCGCAGCCTCGAAAGCCACTCCCCCAAAACCATAGTAATGCACATAAACATATTGTAATGAATGGTAAACAACGCACATGGCTTCTGTTCGGACTCGCAGCTGCTAAGCTAGCAGCTTGTGGAAGACTCCGCTGACCCTGGTAGGCAGAACGATAGCCCACTCAAATCATTTCATTCTGTGACAGCTGTACAATAATGATTTTCTCCTTCTTTTTGTCAGAGCATTTGATTCATTGATTGCTTTCAGAACTATTTTGTGCAAGAGTATTTTCAACAAATGTTTTTGAAGAAGTAGGTCAATATTTGCTATCCTCTCGTACTGCACGGTATGACTCAATTCTTTTATACAAGTGAGACTTCTGGAGTTTCATCAAAATCAATTTGTTCCTGTTTTTGTGCCAAAAAAACTATTTAGTAGATGTAGATGCGGTCAACTTGTATGGCAATTTTGCTGTGAGAATTCAACGGTAGTCCCTGGCTGTATTTATATGTTCTACCTGGCAAACTATGGAGCATCACAAGTTGGGGGGCACTGACATTAAAACAAGAAGAAAAACAAGCGCACGGGGCGTCGGGGGTGACGTGTGGTGAGAAGAGAGAGAGACGGAGCGCTCGGAGGGTGAGGGCTTGCAGGGAGGGTGAAGGGCAGATGAGGGGGGGGGGGGAGTGGACTGGGGCTCAGCGGGGTACTCCAAACTGACACACAGCCACAGGACACAGGGTCCAATTAGAGTCACGGCAACACTAATCAAACCTGATCTACAACCTCTGGCTGCAGGGCGAGTGTGAACGTGTGCGAGTGTGTTGTACTCTTGCACATGAATCCGCAATCCTGAAATCCACTCACACTGTGCTTGGCATATCACACTGAGCTAAATCATGCTGCTTTTTACTCCGGCATGTGAAAGAAAACAGAACACAAGAAAAGGGATTAGTTCAGTATCACAACGGGCATTTCAACAAGCTGAAATCCCCCTCGCCCCAATATGCGTGACTGTTGCCTAATGACAAATATCCACCTGGCTGCAATACATATTCCTTTATCTGCCTATCCGACGGTGTTATTCCGCAGGCCTGTCAATCACAACTCAGTGAAGGGCTTCTTAGATATCATATCAAGGAAAGTCACACAGAGAATGTGTGTGTGGGGGGGGGTGGACTGTTTGAAGTTTTGCATGGTGGTGTGGTCGCTTCATAAAGGTCCTCCTCTAGCTATCTCAAAGCAACAAAAACCTATGGGGGATAGATTAGGGCCAGAGGCAACCGAGAGGAAAGCTACTCTCGTTTATCATCCAGCGCAGTTGAAATGTAGCGATCCCTCTTCTGCATTCAACACGTCCTCCACTTGTCCACAGGATTAGAGCATGCATGTGTGTCTGCCGGGTGTGTGTTTACATCGTGCGCCTCGTGCTAAACGTGTGTACACATGAGGGAGGTGAAACGCAGGGGCCATCTTGGCGATGTGGTAGCTCATGCTAATAACAATATCTGATTCAAGAAATATTAAAAGACAGACCGTCTCCTTGTGATGCCAAATTAGGTCTCTAGCACGTGAGTGTGACTCCTCCCTGGCTGTTAGGCTATACCTCATTGTTTTTGGACACGTGCCGGGCCACGATGAGCTGAATCATCCCCCGCTTGTTGCCCTCTACGGACATGGATGTGCGCAGCGTCTCCATGGCGTCCTGGTTAGTCATCCCGTGCAGCGACTCCCCGTTGACTGCGATGAGCTGGTCGTTGACCCGTAGGCGGCCATCCTGCAGACAAAACGCCAAGTTACGATGTCAATTCCTCCTGAATACTGCTAGTGTTAGGTTTGAACAGGAACAACGTGTACATTCAGCAGCTGCTCCTGAGACACGATTTCTGTGCTCACATGCACCTTTTCTCCGAGAAAATCCCAATAAACCCCATGGCAAGATCACAATCTTGTCTCCGTGTTCATATTCAATAAAACATTTCAATAATGAAAGTTAATGATGTAAGAAACCACTGGTATTTACAAACACTTGAATGTAACAGCTCAAAGATATAATACAATATTTCACATTGTTGCCCCAAGGAAATCCTTCACAGCATGGTAGTCATGCCACTTCAGCAGCAGTAACATCACGTGACCACTTCAAAACCCCCATGATAAGGACTTTAAATGTAGTCCACCTCATCTTCTTACTTTTGAACTAAACATAACAAGGTCATGGTCAGAGCGTAAGTGGGTGGGAGCAGTTACTTGCCTTGCTAGCAGCGCCTCCGTTAATAATGGATTTCACAAAGATGCCCAAGTCGGCGTGGTTCTCCTTGGACCTGTTGCCCTTGACGCTGACCCCCAGGCCTGCCGAGCCTGAGTCACTCAGAGGGATCTCAAAGGTCATGAACTCTTGTGTACCGTCTGGGGTTAGGACCATGTCGTCATCCTCTGAATGCTGCGGGTATTAAGGAGAGAGGAGGAGAGAGAAAGTGCATGTTTATCATGGCTGTGGCACTGCTGATGCTAATAAACTTTTTCTGAAAGTGATAAAGAAACTTTCAGCCTGATGACTCAACATACCAACCAAAGTTGGCAAACTGTTGTTGAGCCCAACTAGTCACTGTTGTGTTCAAATCTCCCTGTGAAGTATCTAACTTTGACTTTGGTGAAAAGACAAGAAACTAGCACGGAACAAAAATTGAAAGAACGGGGATGGTGAATGACAAGAAAATGGGATACAAGATAAAGAGGGGAAAGATGAGGGGAGCAGGAGAAGAAAGCGAATGGATGGCAAGCGAGTCGCATGTCTCGGGGCTGTCATCGTCAATTGGCCGCAGCGTCTAGCCGAGCGCCGCCAATTCCTTTCCACCGCCGTGAGCTCGGCGCAGGAACAGTGGGCACGGCGGAGAACTTTGAAAGCGCCAGGTAGCAATTTGGCGCTCAAACAACAGTGGCTTCCCTTTGAACAACACCCCTTTGAAGCATAATTTGTGACACGTTAAGAGCCCGACCCTCCTTCCCTCCGTGCGATCCACGGGCCTTTTGTTGGAAATTACCATGGCAGCGTTCAGTTGCAAGGCTGTTGCTGCAGACCATCGCGCACGGTACAAACACAAAGAAATGCTTCATGCCAGCTGCCAGATAGGTGTGAGAGAGTACTGCTGAGTGCCTAACACCCAGCACGATCAAATCAGCTGGATAATAGTCCGACAAACAACAACTCCCGTCTCTTCTCTGACAATTTCCACTGGTGTCTGACAAAGAGCATCTGTATAAGAATATCAAAAGGGAAATAGCATTTATACATTTTACTTCCCGCTTGCAGGTAAACAGAAAGGGAGGAAAGGTGTGGGAGAAAGCTAAAACACAAGAGGCATCAAAGAACTGACACTTATGTTGACTTAAGAATCTTTTAGAATCATTCCCGTTCAGATTGTTGAGCTATGGCCGACGTACTGTAGCGGAGGGAATGTGCTGAAACAAAACGCTTTGATCTCAGTCCACAGCTGCTCTTCCCTTCACAGTTTGACAGAAGAAAATCTTTATTTCAAAGAGGATGTAACACATCTTTCATTCAGACATACAGGCCTCTTGCTATTGGCCACTGAGCTGCAACCGCTCCAGTTCTTGGGAGTTCGTTGCCTTGCTCAAGGGCACCTCGGCGGCCGTTTTGCTGAGGGAATGAGAGTGTTTCCCCCGCACACGTTCATGTCCGGCAGATAAGAGCCGAGGACTCCGCGGGAAGCTGGAGAGCAGCGCTGTCGTAATGTGATTGGCCAGACCGCACTGTATACGTGCGTAGTCATTGCCATGGCAGCCAAATCCACACGAACAATACTGGCGGTGAGAGCAATCAACCCCAGAAAGCCAGCGCAGGACCTCTTTAAATAGACTCACATCAATACGGACGCATACACACACACACACACACACATACACACACAGCCAGATGGATGGCAGCCAGGTGTGTGCCCTTCACAGCTGCTCGGATAAAGAGTGAAGCAGAGGAAAAGAAGGGAGAGACGGAGCATAAGGCGTTTCGGAGGCCGAGGAGTTATTAGGGTGCAGCGGTGCGTTCAGGTGGAGGCTCTTTTCAACACCCTCTGACTGAGCCCCTATTCTCCAGACGTTCCTCCGATCTGCCCCCTTTTCTTTTCTCTCTCTGCTTTTTCTTCTCCTGTTTTCAAAATGGCAGTACAGCTGTCCGTACAACACGCCAACAAGGGCTTTTGTCCCTTGATTGGACCCACGTTAAAATTCCGTTTTTCTCAACACCTCCCGTCGCGTCACAGAAATCAGCGTCTCTTGTCGGGAAGCGACCCTTAGCTTCCCCTCAGACGGCTGAATGAAGCGGATAGGGGGACTGAGAGGCAAAAACAAGAAATATAATGCCACAACAATGTTTGGCTTCCAGCTTGTAAAGACAGCGGTTATATGGAAGCAACCTTAACTCATTTTGGTGGGATGTGATCAGTTGGTTTCCAAAGCAGGCCCATAGCAACGCAGCAAACGCACTATTTCCATTCTGAAAAGAGCGCTCGTGGATGGATGGCCTTGTGCGTCATCGGCAGGGTCAGTCTTTATCTTTAATGAAGATGTTTTTTATCAAAATACAGTTAATAAATAATGGCTGTGAGTTATGTCCCTGGAGAGGCTTTTAGCCCAGCAGTTGAATATAGTAATACATTGGATTAAAAAAAAGTGCTTTGGACGGACACAGTCTGAGCCTCTGTGTGTGTGTGTGTGTGTGTGTTTGTGCGTGTGTGCGCGCCCTCTCTTCCAAAATGATGACAGAATAACCATAACCACCCACTCAGAGCGGCGTTCCGGGAATAGCGGGCCGAGGCAGAGAATGAGAGAGCAGTGTAACATTTTCATCAGACAGGAACAAGCGCCGCTAGCCAGGAATGAGTTTGTCAGGCTGCTTGACAGGCCTCGTTGCACCGATTCAGCTCAGGCAGGGCCGGTTTTCAACTGCCTCTGAACAGCAGAAGAAAGAAAAGTCACCTCGTTGTTCCAAGCTCAGCCCCGTTTATGCACCTGGGACGGAGAGAACAAAAGTGACTGACGGAAAGATGAGCTGATGTAAAAACGCTGAAACCGTTAGATGCTTAAAGAAGAAAAGCACCGGGAAAAAGTTGTAAAATATCTGCGTTATCAGCCTCCATCCAGAATTATTAAGTGCAACATTTTGGGCTCAACATGTTTGTCTCAAATCCAATTATTTTCTCACTTATGGTCTCTGTCAGGAAACCCTTCTGCTAACATGGAGTGTAACAAAATCCAAAATTGCCTCCTAAACAGCGAGGACAAAATTGTCTCCAGAGAAAGCTGCACTCACTAATGATGGCTGAACGTCTCCACCCCCTTACTCGCTGCTTGAGACGGGAACAAACTGCACCTGACTGGGAAGACACTTGGCCCTGCACACTTAACAACAAACTTTTGAGATTATATTGTCTCCAGTGAGATTTGCAGCTCAAACTACAGAATCACACACAGATTTGTCCCCTCTGACAGTAAAATTGAAGCCAATAGGATGGGATGTAGTCTGAACCTCAGTCAGGAAGCAAAGGACTTGACTTCTTTAGACTGTTGATTCATCTATAGCTGATGTTAAGTAGGGAAGAGTTTCCTTCACGCTATACAGGCACACTCTCCTTGCTAAGTAAATGCCAACATGACCTCATATCATCTGCATGTGGTCAGAGTATTATCAACAGGATCATGTCATGCGCGCTTGTTCTGATCTGCCACCAGCATCAGAAGAGGTCACCAGGCAGGGTCTCTCTGTATGCACAGGCCTCCCCATCAGCGAACGGGGCAACCCTCTGTGTTCAGTCAGATTTAATTCAATTATATTCTAAATCAGATGCAGATTGTATCGTATTTTTGTACAACTTTCATCAATCAAATTCGCTAACTATATAATCAACGAACTTGCCAACAAGGGAGGACACAAATGTGCCAACTGGTGCATCTGGTAGGTTTTAATAATATCGTTATGCTTTATACATTATCTGATTACATTATGGTAAGAAATCAAAAGTAAAAACAGCTGCTTGACTGAAATATTGTTGACTTGCAATGAGAACTATTCATTTTGGGTTTAAAGTTAATGTTAGACACACATTGGGTTGTTTGCCTGAAATTATTACACATGTGGGTAAAATTAAATCTCTGAGAATGCACTGTGAAGCTCTGTTTACAAGTGTTCTCACTGCAACGAAGCTGCCAATTGTGCATGAACCGTCCTGATTTTTTTTGCAAGTGTCTCTACAGCCTTGAACTTGTGGTCAATGGTCCACATTATATTACCGAGTGTCGTTCCCTGTTTGAAAGGAAGACGTCTGGAAAGTTGTGTGTTGATGATGCAGCATCACAAACGGCACAACATGATGGGAAACGTCCATGGCTGGCAGCAAATACACTATGTTGGCTGGTGCACAAAAGGTGCTGCGCTGCACTCGGGTACCAATCATTAAGGTTAATACTAAACCATTTTGAAGCAGAGTGGTTGTAATATCATTATGATGAGTTTCCGAGTAGCTCAAGTGACTGTCCACTTGGCCAGCTCATCACAAAAGAAGCCTGTGTTGTTTTCTTTTTGCTCTCTCTCTCTCTGACACAGCCATGCAGTGACAGCCCATTACACGATTAAGTCCTTTATTAATTAACACTGCCACGGGGAAGCACCCATTCATTACAGTCTATTGTCCTGGTGGTGGAGGCAGGGACACATGCAGGTGAACAGAGGAAAGTGTTGCTCATCAGTCCAGCTAAAGAGCCCCGCCTGCGTGATGGGCCTTTTTTGGGGGTTTTTGTTTCTACCTCGCTTAACTTGTCACGTGCTAATAGGAGAGGTGTGCTGGATGTGTGCATGCGTGTCAGAGACACAGAGCCGGCGGGAAAGGAGCGAGTGAGATGCAAAGGGAGAGGGAAACAGAGAGTGCAAATGAATCACAATTACATCTATTCACACATAACTCGGAGTTCTCCGCACATCACTGCCTAAAACAATTAACACCGTGGAAACTTCTCTCCACACTTGGCCCAATTTGGCGACATAAAGGTCATTGGAAATGAATTTAAAAGGGCTAAAAGAAATCAGCCATGGGTGTAATTGCAAAAGTGGTGCATGCGTGATAAGTATTGTAACACAAATTCCTTTTGGCAGTGTTTCTCCTCGCAACATTTTTTTCCGACAAAGGGGGACGAATATTAAATACCTGTAAGCCTAAAAACAAATTTAATTCGGGAACAATGAGGGGCTGAGAGGGGATGCTTTTACACAGCACTAAAGGGCATGAAGTGCACCGCTGGCAGTGGCACGTCTTAAGTGTTGTGAACCAACATTACATGTTCTTCGCTGGGCAATCAAGTACATTTTGACTCAGCGCTGACAAACCGGGGCTGTTACCCTCGGGGGGATTTTCTAACGAGAAGGCTCATTTGGCTCATTAGCAGAACAAAGTCTGTTTCTATGAGGGCATCTGAGGCCAGATCTATGTACATCACTGCAAACGCAGCGTGGCTACCGACTATCAAATGAAGGCACCGAGCAGGTCCCACCGTGAGCGACCGAAAACAGACTCGTACACGGCGTTGGCTTGACACTGGATGTTTACGTCTAATCAAAGAGAACGTAAAAAACAAAAAAGGGAATTTCTAAGTGTACTTGGCAACTGGGGATGTTTGCAAAGGCGGAACCACAGTATAGACGCACATCATGAAGCAGATGCCTCTCATTTCAAGCTAATGGTGGATAAAAAGCGCCTTGCTATGTCCAACTGCACAGGCACACTTCGAGCCATTATGTGTTCTGGAAACAGACGCCGAATCCCCCTTCGGGAGAGCGACTGTGTCGCCATAAGTGGCCTTTAACTACCTTGTTTATCGGCGTAGCACAATGCTGCGGTGCGCCCCTCCCGTTCTCTGCGCTGACAGCAAGCGTAATTATGGGAACAGCTGCTGAAAAGTGCTAAACGAAAACAGGTGGCGCCGACGAGACACGCTCGGAAATCGTTAACCGGGCTGGCATTGTCTTCGACCACGCTCGGCAGCATTAACTTTAATTATGGCCGAGCATGTTTCTGAACTCTGCACTGCCGATCAGAGAACCTATAGGAGCCAGATTAATACGGTAGGAAGGACTCATCAGGTGTCAGTGATGAACAATAAGCAAGGGGAGAACAGAGAGGGGAGAAAGGAGGACTAAAGTGCCTCTACTAAACGTCTGGGAGTGTAGACAGTTTGGATAAAGTGTCCAAGAGGATGCTTTTTGGAGATGCGGAAGAGCTTTTTGGTGCCACGGTGACACATTGGGGCCCTTACCTACCGGATCAACGAGCCCTGTCATTTCAGAGGCATGAAGTGGAAGAGAAAGTGACCTCTAAGATGCATCCGCTGCTGCCAAACTGTTCTGAAGAGTGCTGTAAATTCATAGAGGCTCTCGCTGATTGCAGGTTACAAAACCGCAGCCGTACACTTCTGCTTCCAAAGGCCTTGAGAGCAATTTCTGTAATTTGACTTCACCTGAGTATGTATTTTTAGCAGAGATTTACAAAGGAGGGCTAAGCTATGTCCAGTCATTTGTAACAGCAAAGCAATTTGCTGATTGCACTTACTTCTATTCAATCCGTCTTTTTTTAAATTATACCATATCGAGTAAGACTGGGAATTCATTATCGAAGATGTGCGAATATCTGCAAAACGGTGACAGCACCTTAAATTATCAGCTCTACCAGTAAGAAATGACTCATCTCCTCGAGCTGTTTGCCAAGTTTCACTGGCTGAGTAACCTGCCGTTCTATAAATAAACTCTTACAAAGACGGACAAGAAAGAGTCCCTCTTCAGCACTTTATTGCCAAAAGTTGCAACAAATTACATCATGCTTATTGTGAAAGAGCATTACGCTAACAGCCATCCAATTATATTAACACCAAAGATGTCAATTTCTGGCATGGCTGTAGATGCCGCATTAAGATAGCACTGCTTTATCACCACTTCAGTGGAACAACCCAAAAGCTTTATCACCGTGTGGAAGCTGCGCTCTTAAAGCATTCAAAGGATTGTGCTTTGTGTTTGTAAGTTGAAGCAGTGAAAGGAGATGTAAGCCATCAAGACACAGACGGAAGTTAAAAAGGTTAATCTGAATGTTTTGAATACATTATTTCTATCTAATTATTGAAGTCAAAAACAATGATCAACTCTGTATTATGTGCCCCCCTAATCACCAAGACTAGTTCTGTGTATGTGCAAACCTACTTGGAGATAAAGTGTTTCATTTAGAAAAAAAGAAAACTGCTTATGTAACGTTAAGAGATTCATCCACTGCCACACATTGTTGACAGCATCAAATATCGATCCTTTGTTCTCAGCTTAGATGCTTAGATGCTATTCTACCCATACAACATTTAACTTAACTATCCCACACTGGAGGAAAGACAAATTATGTTGAGGAGTAACTGACGGGATGAGGAGGGGTGAACTTGGCTCTAACTCAACAGATCTGTGTATCATTTAGTTGCCTCCGAAACCAGGGCATCGTCTTCTGTTTGCCTTGTATCAATTCATTTCCCCCTCTACCGACTCGGTAAATGGATCTCGGCGGCGAGGAAATCGATACAGCTTCAAAAGTCTGCTTTTGTCTTCCAGCTTTAATAGAGGAATGGAAGCCTCTCTGTACTGCGGCCCGCCACAACAAAAGCCAGCTGTGTAACACTGTCAGAGGAATGCTTAAGAAAGAGGAAGGGAGATATCATCTGCTGTGAATAATTGCACGAAGCAACGCAACACTGACGATGATTGCCTTGACTTGGAAGACAAAAACAATGGTGAGCTTGTTTGGACGTCTGATCCATGTCAGGGGGAACCAGTGCTTTTATTCCTGCTGTATACAACGATTTCAGAGACTCGTACAAATAGGATTCCAGCTAAATCAATGGAGCTACAGATGGAGTGCTCCTGAATACCTCAATTACAGTCCGCTGGTAAAAACAGGGCAGGGACGATTTTAAACCAGGCCACCAGGGTTGTCACTTATGAAACGGGCCATTAGTCTGCCATAATTGTCAGCAACACTGTCACGCATTTGTCTGCCGCGTACCCCGGCATCCGCACGGGCCATAAATCTGGCGGTCACATCAATCAGGGGCCGGAATTAATCGTGCAATTAAGATTCTCATTGCTTGGCAGATATAGCTACTAATGGATCAGTGACAAGTGCGATATGATCGTAAAGAGGGGATTTTAATGTACTGTTTAATTGCTCTTATGTGGTCCTCGGTGTTACAACAGCAGCTTCACAAGCCCATTTGTTCTCCACGGCCCACGGGCCCATTGGAAATAAAAAAAAAAATACTGCGGGTATAAATATCTACGGGTCACGGGATGATGTAAGGGCATGCATGGACAACGCTATTATGGCTCTTGAGCATATGTGACTCATCAAGCCCATATTGTGTGTCAGGTTTTTACACGGAGTGGGTTAGCATTTGTGGTGTCGTTTAAAATATGTTTAAGGGGATGACTGAGTGCACGCATACTTGTGTGCGTGTGTGTGTGTGTGTGTGTGTGTGTGTGTGTGTGTGTGTGTGTGTGTGTGTGTGTGTGTGTGTGTGGAGGATGAGTTGAGAGTCATGCTGACACAGCCGCAATCCCAACGGGCTAATTCACTTACACTGTATTGGGGTATGATTTGCCACTGGCAGGCCTGCACTATATTTAGTCATTGTTTATGTAATAAACTTGCCGGTGCCAGATTAGGTTCCTCTGCCTCTGCTCGGCCGTGTCTGCTCTAAACGGCACCACAACAGGTGAACTGAGGTGGAGTACCGTCACTGGCGGCAGGGTGTGGATGGACGTCTTTGAGAGGAGGCAGGAATGGTTCCTCGTTTCCTGAATGTTGCCGTTGCTCGTCGCGCAGTGAGGCGTGACATTCGCCTTGGTTATTACAGGAGACAAAAAAAGGGAAGCTGTGGGGAAAAAAAAAAACAATCTCCACTCCGCAAAGCCGGCCGGCGTGGACCGAGGGGCTCGGCGTCACTCAAAGCAGCTGTGAGCACAAACAGTGCTGCACGCTGGGAGATAAATGCCAACAATAAATAACATCCAGCGGCTATGCGTGGGAAGCGTGTGGTGTACGTGTGCGTGTTTAAATGTGCTTAAATGTGCTTAAATGTGCCCTTCTTGCCTCCATGTGGGAATTTGTGTTTTTGTTCTGTAATACATCTTTACTGTGGAGCCTTGCTGTGGTCAGTGTTACCAGGCAGGTGATTGCATCTGAGGTCATGGATAATGTGAAGGGAGAGCGTGGCGGTTGGTGTCAGAGTGACGGAGGGAAGAAACTATTGGCTTTGAGTATTACCCCCACCTAACTCCAATCCATGAAGATTTAAAATGATTCACTTTTGATTATTTTCCATTTAAATGACCCTCGTCTGTCTTACCCTATTCCTCATAAGCCCTTTGTGTCGGATGGACCCTTTCTCCAGTTCCTTTCACCTCTAATAAGATTACAAAGGTGGGAAGACACAAGCACTGAGAGATCATTCATGAAGTTCTCTAAAGATCACAAAGCACTGAGTCACTCATTCTGAGTTTTCACCACGGCGCCTCTCTCTCCCTCCTCAGAACAGCCCCCTCTTATGATACAAGTGATGAATTAACCTCCAAACCCATAGGGGGCAGCAATCCCTTTGACTTTCTCCCTTTAGTCTGCTCCAAAGCTCCTGCCCAAAGATCACTGATCGGAACTCCCACAGCTGTCAAATGAAGGAATAACACAGCACAAAGTGATTTTGTTCACACAGCCATTGATCAGCACCTCCTACTGTGTCTTCAAGGCTTGAGCTGAGCTTTTAGAGAGAACTCCGTCTGCTCGTCTCTGCTCGTCTCTCCCCTCCTCTGTCTTATAACCTGAAGGTCAAAAGGGTTCGTCCCATAGAACCAAACTTGTAGAACACGACCAGAGAGACAAAAAAAAAAAAAAATCATTCAATGAGGAATATAATAAATGACTGTATTATCATGGATGGTAAATGTTTAAGAGAGAGGAAAGCGGTACGAAAGGGCAGGCTTATTAGTGATGAGTCCAGTGTTGGGTAAAAGGTTAAAGCTGCTCTACTTTTCTGATACAACATACTGAATCTGTCGGAAAAATGTCTACTGATATCCTCGGAGAGGAAAGGGAGAGGTAGCCAGACAGACACGAAGCCCCCCCCCCCCCCCCTCCCCGCTCTGCTCTATTGCCATTTAACCTTTTCTCTCTGCAGCGAGTACATATTTATTGAAAGCTATCGAGAGCTGCGGCTACTGCTGCTGAAATCATGTCAAAATACACCCCGACCGTGGCAATTAAAGACGCAACGCAAACATGCTGGGAGGGTAAATTAATTCCTCTGGGGCCGCGTGCGACGAGCCGTGCATTCAATAAAACATCTAAACAAAAGGAGACATGGAGGGATTTTCTCCGGCACTGACATTAAACATCAGCAGGCAAATGTCAACGAGACAAAAAGAAAAATGGCTCCTTTCTATTTTCATCTATACGGCTGGATCTCCTGCCACCGCGTGTGTGCGTGTGGAGGGCTGTATGTTGACAGACGCCTGCGGTTCTCTGGCATGTCACTCACGCTACAATATAAAACATCATCGCGTTGTCATTGAGGGAATTACATAAATGACAGCACGTAAGCGATCGTCTATACATGTGTGCTTATGTGTGTCCTGGCACTACAATGTGTAGTATATATGCACACACACACACACGCACCAATCCAGAATGTGTGACAGAGGAGGCAATTACCAAGCATGCTTTTCCTCCATGCTTTATTTGCAATAACTGTCACCGGCAGAGCCTTGGCCTCCTTATCTGATTTTTATGAACATACTTGTAGGGATTATTGAGATTTGTGAAAGCACTGCTGGGAAATGTGAAAGTGTGCGAGAGGACAACAAAAAAAAAAAAAACAGTAAGGGCGAGAGTAGCAAAATGCTAATCTGCCGTGGAAAGTGATGAGATATTAAGTATCAGTCTCTCAAAGCGTGTACAGTAGACGTAAAAGAGAGAAAGCAGACAAAAACACAGAGAGATCGTTAGACAGTGTTTCCATGATGGGCTTTTTTTTTTTCTAATCGCGTCATGCCTGAGTAGCCAAGAGAGCGTAGCCATCAAACTCTCACACACGCCACGCCTCTGATGAGTCGACAGCCCCGGGGCAGCCGTGCATTTTTTAACCCTCCTCTTGTCTGCAGCCTGGTGCATCCCTCCAGTTAGAATTGAAGTGCTGGATGTAGTTAAAGACTCTGTTGAGTAACCAGAAGGTCAGAGGTTTGATGCCAGCAGCCAATAAGTTCATTAAGTTGCCTTTACACTTTACACTTTCATTCATTCTTTTTATTTTACAATGCAAGCTTCCCTTAATTCAATACAAGTAGTAGTGAAATATGAGCCCATTTGCCACTTTATGAATGTTAAAATGAAAGAAGCCAGATGAGAGTGGAGCTAAATCCGGAGGGGTGCTGCATTTGGAGGAACAGCACATTAGCACAGCAAACTGTGCCTCAGAGGGCCGTCACTCTGCAAGGTAGAGCAGCTCCTCTGGCGGGGTTAACAGCCCGGGTGCCGGGCTGAGTATTACGGGTAGGACTGAGGTTGGCACCGGGGGCCCCTGGACTGCCAAGGTGCAGTGACGCCGGGGCCTGCTGTCAGTGCGACTGAGCGCAGGCTGGACGAGGGCAGTAGCCTCACCATCTGTTGCACGACAGCCAAAGTCACCCTGCGTGTAGGCTGTGTGTCTGAGTGTGTGTGTGTGTGTGTACGAGCAGTGTTTGTGTGCATGTCGGTGTCCCTGTTCATAGGCGTGTGAGTATGTCCAAAGCTCTTTGTGGCTGCTCATGCACGTTACTTGGGTGTGTATGTGTATGTGTGTAGTGGTCAGTGTGTGTGTGTGTGTGTGTTTGTCTGCACATGCTAAAAGCTGTGATTGTGTCTGCCCGTGCACATGACTCGTGTTTAACCATAAGCCCCTGTGTGTTTCTATATGAAAGTGTGCAATTATGCACATCTGCACAAAACCTGTGGGTGTTTGTGCCCATAGCTGCATCCGTGTCTCACATTTAGTTAACTGTGTGTGTTTGTGTGTTGGTTGTGTCCATGTCTACCCTAACATTTAGGGAACCATGTGTGTTTATCATGTGATTATCAGCACTCATTCTGCTCGGGTGAACGTGGGGAGGCCAGTGAATATTTAGGTGCATTTGGATCCTAATCCTATTGATTTTGAGGGCATGTCTTTTGTAGGCATACATCCTTCAGAGTGGAGCAGCTGCCAACCTCTTTTAACAAATACGACGCTGATTAAAATACACAGTAGACACAGCATAATGGAAGGGTAGACACACAGAGAAGGTGACGGTTGGAAGGAGCAGTTAAAGGCACATCTGTGCAGCCACCATGACAAATCCATATCCCAGCTGCTCTGAATGTGACATGTATTGATTTTGTTCATATTCCTAGAGTGAGTTCTTTGAGCTCAGCTGCGATATGTTGGACCAAATTGACTATGCGGTTAATTCCCTTTAAACAATAATTATTGTAATATACACCAAAAAACAATTACCATCTCAGTCAGTATACCATTCATTTTATCAATTCATATCGAATAAAATAATCCCGGTTTTGCTCAAATCAAATGTATGTTTTAAGGGTTAAAAAGTGAGAGTAACAATAAGGCACCACTCTCCTCTAGTATCAAATGCGTCACTTGTTAGGAAGTGTTGGATTCCTACTTGTTGCAATCGACTGCTAATGTGTTATTCTCTTTTCAGAGTGGGACAGCAGCAGTGGAAATAGAGTGAGGTGCCGGCTGTCTACTGACCACTTCTCGGGGCAGCAGCGAGTCCTCGGGGCGGATCACCAACAGGTTCACGGTCCCACCCATGGGCGTGGCTCGGAGCAGGGCCACCACCTCCTCCTGGCTCTTACCATTCAGGTCCACTCCACTGACCTGCACACACACACACACACAGATCATAAATACTCCGTTAAGCACATACATACAAGCCAAAATACACGTACACACACACACTTAGCGGCAAAGCTAAAATCAAAGAGCTCTCTGACTCTAACGGGGGGGGGGGGGGGGGGGGGGGGGGGGGTTACGGCCTCCACATAACCTTTATGCAGATTACCCTCTGAGCCTGTTGGAGCTGGTTTTAAACACGGGTTATTTCCCCCCAAAGTGAGCACTAGCTGATTTTCACGTCAGTCTGATTGAAGTATAATCAAAATATTTTTCCAACTAACTACATCTCCTCGGCAATTCAAAGCTGGAGCTGAAGTGTTATAGCCGTAGGGAACACAGTGTGTTTGACTCATTTCAACAAAAGCTCTGTAAGATTTAATTTCAGAACAAAACCAGATCAGCGAATGAGCAATTAGTGTCTGAAGTAGCGTACAATCTCACAGAGCACACACTGTTGGATTGTATGCAAACACTATGGGATGCTTGGAGGGTAGAAAGCTAGAAAGTTCCGCCCCACCTCCAGCAGCCGGTCTCCGGCTTTCAATCGGCCATCTTGGATGGCGGCCCCTCGAGGAAGGATGTTTTTCACATAAATGGGAGCACTGCCACCAATGGGTACGTCTCTGGATGTGATGCTGAACCCGAGACCCTCTGGACCTGGGAATAATGAAAAAAACAGACATATTTTGGTCAGAAATATAATGTGTTTTTCTCATCAGGTACGTTTTGCCAGCAGGAGCCTGTTTGCTCTCGCTCTGTGCGTTCACAGTAATGTGACAGTGATATTACTGATTTACAGCTTTGTGGAAGCGTTATCTCTCTGAAGAGGGGCAAGTAAATAATATGCATGTGTTTGTGTTTGGTAAAGTGTTCCAGCACCTCCATACGACTTCATAAATGTCAACTACAAAAGATTAGCGACATAGTGACATCTATTTTCTAACTTTCGTTTTAAAAAGTCCCGAACAGACAACCGGCATGTCGTATACAACAACGTGGCTATGGAAATGAATAAATATGATTACATTTTATATGCATTTTTATTGGAATATTGTGTAACTCGTGCTTATTTGTAATAACAGAAAGGGACCTAAAAATGTTGTGCCAAACGATCAAATGCTTTTACTGTGACTGTTAGAAACTGGCCAGACTCGTGAAACGGTTTCTGAGCGGTCCTTTTCATTACATGCTGCTGCAACATGAAAAACCACCATGCAGGGATCAAATTATGGGTTTTCCACCACGTTCTGAACGTCCTATGGTTAATACAAACAGACGTACGTCCATCGTTGCCATCAGGGTGTGTCTCACTCACGTTTTTTTTCAAGAAGTCAAAATGAAAAAAACATGTCCCCGGAATCTAAATATAGTGTCAATGCTATGAACCAAAATTCAGTGTTTATGATAAGTGCATGTGGACTTTAAAACCGCTGTTGTGAGCCACGGTCGGATTAAAGAGCGGTTAGGGACCAGAATAAGCAGAGAAAAGTGAATGATTACGAGGATCAAACTGCTGTTCAATAGCCTCTTAAAATGTAGTGCACTACACACAAATAGCAAAAAAAAAAGAAAATGCTGTTTTCCAAATCATCCATGTACCATGTCGCCAGATGTTTTAACCAAAAAAACATTTTGACTTATTTTTGTGTGCAATGGCACGTCAGGAGGCTGCGTTCACATCATGCTGGTTCGGGGCAACCCTCTACTATATATAGATGGTTTGATGTTTGCATAATGTGGAAAGCAGTGCTCATCATTTGCTGATCAATAGTTGTTTCTTACTAATGTACCGTTGAGCCAGCGCTACATTCCCCTTTTTGAAGTGCAGTGAGTGGTAAGCGGAGGAAACACTTAAGACATCAGCTTGTTGCTTGAGGTTTTAAGGCTGACCTTTAAGGTTCATCTAATGAATATGAATTGCCGGTCTGGAGGAAGTAGGCAAATACAATAATGGATAAATAAGAGGATCTCAGGCCTGACCTTTCCTGCTGACCAGACCTGGATTTGTCAAATAAAAGCAAGAAATGGTTTCAAATGTCAGCCAGGGAACGGGGTAAGCCAAGTAAATTGTGTTTGTCGGGTTACTCTTTGACAAAATATTCCAAAAAACCCAATAACCCTGCTACACGGTGATATTAGATGAGTCATTAGGAGCCGTGTTCAGAGAGATACTTTCCACCATGCATAACCTAGCCGTCGGCGTTTTCCAGCAGTCGAGTGGGAAAGTCGCTTTCAGTCGAGGCTTCTTCTGACGGTAACAACAGTGATTAGTATTCATGTCAAAAGTAGCTGCTCATTTCACAGAACTGTCAGCACCTCTGACGGTTCGTCCTGACCTACTTTTCCCGCCGTGTCTCTCTAGCAGTCTGTCGTCTCGCTGACAGTGACGGCGTTGATGAACAAGAAACACAAAAGAGGGAGAAGCGCGGATGGCAACTTTCTCTCTTCTGCACGCAAGCAAACTTGCGAGGAGAGGTGATGAAGAGGTTTGCTTATGAAGAGGAAAAAGTTTAGCCGTTGAGGATAACGATGCGCTGTGATCCCTCCAAAGCAGACGTAAACAGCTGCCGTCGTTTGTGTTGAATGTTAAATCTGCAGAGTTTGTCTTCATGAAAGCCAAAACTTTTAGTGCAAGGTCACATCTCCGCCACGGCGATCGGTTTCCTACTCAGGGATTAAACTTCAGAGAAGACCGTTTTAATTTCTAACCAAAAAGGTGGCCGTGTGACTTCGCAGATTTCTAACCAAAGCTGTGTTGGTCACCACTCCATGACCAGCACTACACTCTACCTCCGCGCGACGGATTCAGATCCGGATAAGCTGCACATTATGGCGCCCCTTTCAAATCCTCTACATCACTGTCTTTCTTCCCCTTTCCACTGTGGACCCCCCCCCCATGCCAGTGCCTTTCCCCTCATCTGGTTCACACAGCCTAATGAGCGGCATCAAAACTCCTGCCCATTGTCAGATCCCGTCATTAACGGCCTCCAATCAGCCAACTGGGAGAAGGCATCTCTAATAGGCCTGCAGTAATTAACCACTGACGTCTTTATTTTGGGTAATAGGAGACCAGGATAAAAGTAATTGTATCCTTTCTGGATTAGTTGGAATCCTGGCTCCAATAAGCCAATTAAACAGCAAACATGAGGAGAGGCCGAGGCACATTAGAATGACTTAATGGGGTGCGTATGTCCTTTTCGGGCTGCAGTATTTGATTAGGGCACTCTTGTTAATTTGCCAAGCAAGATCTGCTCCTGCCACTCGGAACTCAGGCCCACTTAGGCCGAATCACAACAATTACAACGAGTCAACAACAAAACTGCTGAAGCCTTCAGAAAAGTACATTAACATTAGTCGTGATGAAGGCCGATGGTAATCAAACGGAACTGTCAAAATGGATTTCAGGGGTCACACACTTCCCTCGACTCCGCCGGATTTTAAGTGCTCAGTTGAATTTCCAATTCAACAGCGCTTGGACAATAATTCATCTCCATTTGTAGTTCACGAATGGCTTGCAGTTTACAAGCGAGGCACATCCATGCTGTTAAGCCCCATTTACATCATGAGCAATAATCTCAGCAACCATTTCTGCCACTTGGGCGAGAGCATACTTTTGAGAGTTATGACTGGTGTTGAATTGGACCATGAAGTGGCCGGTGAAAATAAACTAAACTACTGGCATCGGTCTCTGGAGCTGCTGGAGCGCCACCAACACGGTGTGTGCGCAGAAATAAACCGAGAAGAACTTCATCGCATTTTAAAACAAAAAAAAGTATAGAACTTGCACTGCAGCCCCACGTTGTATAAAACCTCTGAAGCTGTGCTGGCAGCGATCGGGGACCTTCGCCAAACATATTAGAGCAGCTTGTGACTGCATTTCCCCCGAGCGCGTTGCATGTAGTTTGCGCTGCTGCCCTCACATGCTAGCATTATTCCCTGAAGCTCGCCGCTAAGGCCTCGGTGCCAGCTTTCGACTTAACATCTGCTCCCCCCCGACAGAAAAAAAGAGGAGCAAAGAGAGAGAGAGAGTCAGACAAAGAGTAGGCGTGTCCCCTCAGCGCTGGTTCATTTTACAACCAACTGCTCGTCAATTCATATGAAGATAAAGAAGTGATGAAAAGGAGAAGACGTCTGGCAGTGAACCCACCACAATGGTTGGCGAAGATATGCAACTGTTCCAGGATCAAAGGCCTGTCCAAGTCCACAAACAAACCAACCTCAGCTGGAAGCGGACTGATTGCTGAATCTTAATATGTCAACCGCGAGACCATGGCGATGTAGCCTGAGTGCATCAAACCACAAACCCTGTTTTCAAGAAGTGTTTTCTTTTGGCCGGCTCACTCAAACAAAGCCCAAAGGCAAGTAGATACCTTTTACATTTGTCCTTGAACGATTTAAGGTTGTCTCACTCAACCTGTTGTTTACTCTGGGGAAAATAAATGCATGCAGATGATGAGACGGAGTCCTTTGTCTCAATGAGGAGCAAAGTGGGGTGACAAGAGTGGAACATGGGTGGTTGAGGCACAAATAGAAAGAGAGAAGACAGGTGCCACTTGCATCTGCTCTCCCCTTCGAAGGATGAACTACTTTATGGTCGTCACATCAGCTTAATGATCAAAATAGTCAAACTGTATCTTTGTGTACTTTCTTTCCTCAGGCAGTGAGACTCCTCATCTCCACCTCATCCTCCACACCAACCATTACAAATAGTTTTGTTTCTAGTTTTTTCTTGTGGAGCATAAAAGAATTACAGCTGCATTCTGTTGTCTAACCCCTGTGTTGAACAGTGACATTAAATTAACCTCGAAGTGCAATTAAATGCAGAATGCTGCTTGATCAGGCTTGTAGAGAATTAGAGAAGCCTGCAAAATAGAGCCGGCCCACTTTTATGCAGCAATATTATCTGTTACGCTGAGCGCTTCTAGAACTCTCTGATGAGAGCGTGGATGTGACTTGTCAATGAAGTGACTGATTGACTGGTTGCAAACAACGTCAAACCACTGTCAGTCCTTCTGGGCCCTATTCTAAGGGAAAGGGAAGGGAGGTTGAATAATAAATGCATTCTCAGCCACATCACTGGGCTCATCGCTATGAAACAGCTGCGTCAATCACAGTGACGCATGACGTCACTAGCTCAACAAATTGGCTCCTCCAGGAACACGTTGTTGTCTAGATGGTGCAGAACGGTAGCGTTAGCCTTGTAGAGCATATATTTCTTTTTAAAGATGGACGCACAGGATTACAACAAACTCCAGTAGTCTAATGTCTCTTGTATGAACGGGCAGAACGCAGAATCACAACGGACCAGTCTGTGTTGTGTAAAAAGTGTTTTAAAGTATCATTCTCATGAAAATGCAGAGAAGGATTTTCACTTTTCCAACCATGCATTCGTGTGTCTGCTGGTTCTTACCTTTCTTCAGCTGGATGTTGAATTTGCGTCCTTTGTTCTTTAAGTAGGAGCTGGTGGACAGGTTGGTGCTTATCCTGCGCTGCAATGAGGGCGAGGTGGCTGAAGAGGTCCTGGCGACCGCGGTGTGGGGTAAGGTGACGTACCGTCGGCTCGGATCGGGGGTGCTTCCTGCCACGGGTCCCGGGTGGCTAAAGAGCGAGACAAAGTTCTAGGTTTGATTTGTGTTTTACCAACAGCAATGGAACACGTATAACACAATGTGCTGTAAAGTAAAGCAGAAGTTTATTTCCAACTCTTTTGATATATTCCATATTTTCAGTATTTTTTTACAAGTAGTTCAACAACAACCGAAACAAACAAAAAATCGTTCTATCGCGATATTATAGCAAAACAACATGTTTGATCTCCACCAGGTGATTATGTATTGGTCGTTTATGTGCATGTGTGTGTGTGTGGGCATGCGTGCGTGTGCATCTCTGTGTCTGTCTGTCTGTTCATCCAAAGCTAATCTGGCATATTGCAGGACCCATCAGCTTAATACTCAATTATGACTGTATGCTCAAGGACCTCTCGTGATTGCAGTGATTTACAATTTTAGAAAACATATTTTATTGCCTGTTCTATACCATCGTGGTGGAGGACTCCTCACTGCTCTTGTTTCCTATACAGATTACAAATAGTTCCTCTCTTGATTTGCACGCCTAGATAAGACAGTTGCATTTTGTACAGTATGTATATCAAGTAACTATCGCTGAGGACATGGCAAACTGAACCCGAGCCCTGACTACATCGGTCTTCTCATGTCGGTAGGAGGAGAGCAAGTGAGCCGCTAGCAGCCGGTGGGCAGCGGAGTCACAGCGGGACTGACAGTTTCTGTTCAGAGGAAGTGTTAAACAGACATGAAGCGTTGCACAGTAAACTGCAGTTTAGCTGCACAGGGCAGCGCCACTTTTCTTGAGTACTTTCAACAAGTTATCACGAGGACTTTTGTGCCACTATTGATTGTGCACAAAGAAGCGCTGAATAAATAGTTTATTTCTCTTGTTCTTGTTTCAAGGCAACTTTCTAGCTACAAGATCTTCCTCGGGCAAGTGTGAAAGAGAACCGGAGCCTTGAAAAGAGAAAAAGAGAAAGTAGCTATTTATTTGAAGGCTAACTGTGTGCAAACCTTTGTGCTCCTGCATATACATAGTATCTGTCAAGCTACTATATTGTTAAGTATGATGCAATAAAATGAAGTCTCAACATGATTATCTCTGTATAGAGATAGAGTCCACATTGACTCAATGTAACAAACAGAATGTATAGAGGATTCATGAATTGATATGATTGAAAGACCTACCTATAAACACCCACATGTTTAGCTCTCTGGAAGACGTGACAGAAATGAATAGTAACCACAAGCAGATAAAATGGTCTTTTAACAAGGTGATCAGCGACGTGGACTTTGAGTCCTCAGGTAGAAATGATTATTAAACTGTCCTTCTACATTTCATAGTGTAGCTTTTAAACATTGACGGATCCGCAGTGAACCTATTATTGAAAAGTCATTGACTGGTGTAATTAAAACAGAATTGCATTTACTGGGAGCTTGAGGTTCCTTATCCTTATCATGCTTCATGGCAATGTGTGTGTGTGTGTCACTTTCGTCTAGCTTTCTAACTCTGTGTAAGTTGTCTTAACTTGAATACACACGGCAACTCCAAAAACCTACTTGTGGTTGAGGCCCGGTTGTGGTCCAGGTCTGGGCGGCAGCCCCCCCACCAGGCTGGACCGATCCCCCGACTGCAGGGAGACTTGGCTGAAGCGGACTCTGTTGGGCTGGGGCGGGCTGAGCTCGGTCTGGGCCAACAGCAGCTCGTAATGCCTCTTCCTGGCTGCGGGGACCACGTGGAAGAGGATGTACGGGCCACGCATCGCCTGCTTGAAAATGCTCTGGGCTCTGGAGGTGATGCAGAAAAAGAAAAAAAATGAAGCAACTTTAACACGATAAGAGATACAAGTACAATTATACTATCATAGCCTGACGGATATAGAAGGATAAGGAAGGCTATGCGGTGCTACATTATGAGAGGCGATAGGGAGAGTTGAGGTTGGCATGGCTAATCGCAGGGCTACTCAACACAGAGCAGCGGAGGATAGAAATTACATTATCTATAATTACCAGCATCAAGACAGGATTGAGATAAGAATGGTGGGTCAGTGATGAAACTGTATATATTCTATGTTATGCCAGAGAAAGATAATCTAAAGGGGTAGCTACGTATCTCTACAGTATAGCAGTCTGTGTGTGTGTGTGTGTGTGTGTGGACATGAGTGGACTCAACAATCACAGCAGAGATGATGAATCATGCATCGAGGAAGCTTTCCAGACAATGAGGTTCCAAAGTAAGCGGACACACACTCTACTCTTTACGCACAAAATAAGAGGAAAATAGCCAAAACACACACTCAGTCTCATGCATCTTTTGTGTGTGTGTGTGTGTGTGTGTGTGTGTGTAGGGGGGGGGGGGGGCAAATAAGCCAAGCCAACAAGAGGCTCAACATGATTCCCAGACGCAAGAATTGTTTAGTGTGGTTTGCCGGTGGCACTTAGCATATAGATAGGCTGGGCCAGGGGCGAGCCATGCTGCAGCATAAGGGGGCCAGAGACGCGTTGGGATTCTGGATTCCAACAATCCCACCTCCTGTTTCCAGACTCCCATTACCACGCCAGTGATACCATGCTGATTCTATCCAAATGACAGCCGCTAAGCCGCCTCTGCCACCAACACACAGCACTTCATGCAAGCAGCGTCACGGAGGCGAAGCGCGCACGCCGCGCCAAGCCACTCCTACAGGATTTGGTCTCTCCCATCTTTTATTCTAATGGTAATTTACCAAAAATCACTCACGGGCGCACACTCAGGAATGATGACTGAGTGAGCAAGAGTGCATGTGTGTGTGTGCGCGCGCGTGTTTGCACGCAAATGTTCCCACCTGCACATATATACAGTGCCATCACTCCAGTAATCAGCCTCCACGCGAGCCTGATTAAATAATAAATTACCCCATCAATGCATCATTACATTCAGTTAGATTAAGCGCCTCAAAATATTTACCCATGCAAAACAATCCACGGAGATTAGACTATCACTTTAAATGGTCGCTGTGTGCGGCGCACAATCAAGGTCGGGTTGTGGGGGAAGTGATGAGAGAGCGAAGGGGGGAGGGGGGGGGGGGCAGACGGGGAGAAAAAGTTTAGCTCCTTTACCTCATTTTCATGCAGAATGGCAAACATATGCATTTGGATGCTGGTGAGGAGCGAGTGTTTGGTGGGGTTGGGGGGGGGGGGGGGGGGGGGGGTACGTGCGGAACGCTAAAAAAACATCACTCCCTAGTGGATTTGGTTTGTAAGCCTCTTTCACAGTAGAGAAGGCTCGGAAAGAAACTGGGATGTTTACTAATGACAATAGCATCGTTTTGATAAAGAAAAAAAATCCTAAAACCTTAGTGGCTTTGTACACGCTCAGATGACTACATTAACATAATGTGGTAAGGTAACCGTGATAGTCTGGAGTTCATCACAAATCTTTCTTATGAGGGGCTTTCTTTTCTTAGCTGGCTATAACATTGTAGACATGCCAGGCCGAGATAAAAATGACTTTTGATAGCAATAGAGAAAAAAGAAATAAATGGTTTGTCTCTGACTCTACTTCTGAACGCAAACTTGGTCTCTGTCAGTCATCCAGCAGGGTGGCTCTAAGCCCAGTGGTTTTTAAGACGACTATGTCCAGGCCAGTATGACTGTGGGCCGGGCCTTCGTTAGCAGGAATCCGGGCTATTTCTTCCTGTGGAGGAGTGGATGATAAGGGAGAGAGCCGAGCAGATCCCCGTACGCTGCCTCCAGAAGGCAGCCTGGAGGAGAAGCAATCTATTTCTCAGCCTGACACACACACACGCGCACACACACACACATGCAGGAGTGTAGATAAGACGTTATAACTCGGTGTAGCTGTGCGTGTGTCTGGCGTACGTGTGTGTGTGTGTGTGAGGAAGAAGGGTGGCTTTGTGTAAATGGGTGGAAAAGTCACAGGTTTATATCTTCATTCCACTTTAGGAAATGAATGGGGAGCGATGAATCGATAGAAATGAATTGAGAGAGGAGTGTAGGTGGTTTCGGATCAGGGCGGCGCGAAGCGGTGGTGAAGGACTGCAGGTCACCGAGACCTATTACAGGAAGGCCAACAAAGTCAGTAATATTTCTGTTTTATTGTGCAGCTGTGTGGGTGTCCCGTCTCCCTGACGTTTGGGCTCCACTTATCAACAGCAACACTATTTACTGTCCAGCACAGGGCCTCTCAGTATGAACTGTGGCGCTGGAAGGACAGCGCTTCAGCATAACGCCGTATGTGTGCTAGCTCTGGAAGCGGTGGAAGAAAATTACAATCAGCATGGCGTTCAGAGGACCTGACAAGAAGGGGGCATACTGAAGTTAGTGAAACCCAACATAACCGCAGAGGGTCAACTTTAGAGCTTACTGTTCGAAGCGCAGGTGGCGGATGTCTCCCTGGTTAATTTTGATAATACAGTCGTTCTCCTGGAAGAGACGCTCCTGCTCGGCTTTCCCCCCGCGCTCCAGACGCTTCACCAGCAAGCCTTGAGTCCTGGAAGTGATAACACAACGGGGGTTACAGATAGCACATCGTTCAGACACACACTGTATCAAATACACAGTCACATTCCAATATACTGAACAGCAGGCGGCAAGTTGCAAGCCTTGTCCCCCGCGTCCTTATATTTAAAAGAGTTAATGACAGTGTATAGACTAGAGGAGATGGCATGGAGGAGGGAAAAGAAGGGAATATAAAGATAAGCTAGGTGTCGAGCGTTATCCAAAGAAGGAGGTACATCTCTTTGTAATGAGTTGATATTAGTTGTTGTTTAATGGCCTGGAGATTTTTAACTGTTTATTTTTTTCCCTCACCAGATTTTGGAGAAAGTATTTAAGTTCACGAAGTAACTTTAGCCCAGTTGTAAGGAATGTACTTTTGCACCCTACTGTCACCGAAAGTAAACTCTCCAAACTCTAAGCCAAGATAAAGACCTGCATTCTCTGTGTCCGTCGCTCTGTCCAGCCTTTCTGTGGGCAGGTTTGAGAGAATGACAGGGCGGCTTGTCTGAGGTAATCCAGACCAACAGCTGAGAGATCATCTCATGGCTTCAGAGGAATCGCTGCACTTTCCTTCACTGGAGCTTAAGACGAGAGCCGGCGGTGCCGTAATAAATACCCGAGCAGTTCCACGGCAGCACCAGCTCAGCAATCCCTTGAAAAGAAGGCAACCTTTACCTTCAAAACCCCCCCCCCCCCCCCCCCATCTAAATAAATACATCAGTGAGCTCCTTGGGGCTTTAGGCCCTGAGGATAACCACATGCAAAGAGATCTGATGTGTGCTCTCGCAGCAGAACTACAAACTCCATCCGTCTCCGAGGCGTCGGATGCCTGAGGAAGCAGGTAGACTGACTGAGTGCAAACGTTTGGTGTCCTTGCATAAGCTGACAAAAAGTTTGGAGGGCTTACTTTTGGGAAATTAAAAATACTGATGAAATATATCAGAGCCAGAAGTATTTAGAAGCCAAACTCAGATGTGCAAGATAACACTGCAAATCAACAGCTTATCAGTGGCAAGGACACCGGCTACGTGCTCTTTGTCATTTTCAGTTACCTCCTGTCGTTTCACTGGACACATAAACAACAGCACATTTAAATTGTGACCCTGTACCGCGGACGTCAAGGGCAGATCTGCAGAGCTCTTTAGCATTTCAGCCAAACGGGGCCACTCTCGGAACATTGCCCTAATTGGCTGCATAACGTGGACATCCACGCTCCTCGCCGCAGACTCGTCTCGCCTCCTCAATGGGGGTGAACGGCCTCAGCGGCGAGTCCAAATTAAGGATCACAAAAGGCCCTTCCCTCTTTCTCGGTGGCTGAGCCGGCTGAGCCAGGTCAGCTTAAGTGTGTTGAACAGAGAGTAATTGCGGGCGGCGCAGAAGCGGACATGATTGCGCTTTATCTCCACAAGTGTTGGCAGCTTGAAAACAAAGTATTGCGAATGGAGATTACAGCACGGACACCCTCTAATGACTTCTGATCTGGTAGCAAGCCAGACGCAGTAGATGAAGGAGTCTCAGTTGATCCCTGATCAGTATTCAAAGCAGCAGCAGGGGAGGATTGGTGGATAAAGCGGCATCTTTTAGAGATTTGAGGAAGATGATGATTTAGTAAAAGCACTAT